>NC_077238.1:52922256-53559756 GCF_947179165.1 Solanum dulcamara | reverse complement strand
CATACTTAGTGCATTTCATGTACTAACACATACTTTTTGCCAATATTATATCATAATATAGGGGCTGTTGATCATATTCATCCTCCTCTATATCGTGGTTAGAGTTTTACTATTTGCCTATTGTGGTGAGTCCTCATGTTATGAGGACGAGATATTTACTTCTTACGAGTTTAAGACTTTCTTTACACTTTATTTTGGGTGAGCTGGGAGATTGTCTCATGCCACCATCTAGTAGTAGAGGCATGATAGATATTATGGAGTCTATATTTTCATTCTCTGATTTTGAGACTTATGTTATAGTTGAGACTATACTTACATATCATTGGCTCTTGTTTATTTATTTCATGTACCTTATGTATGCTCATGAATGTTATTCTAAGAGGCTTGGTTGGAGTCCCTAGGGATTCTAATCGTCATGTTATTACTAGGCCCTAGGTCGGGTTGTGATATTTGTGCTCTGCGTTCACGGCATCCACCCTTCGTTTGTGATGCATTACTTAGGTATGATTTGCAATCACGGAGGTAAGTGACCACAATCACAATGAATTTTTTTAGACGACAGAGTTAAGTCGGGTTTCTTCCTATTTTTCTCCATTTCACCATTTTCATTCGGTTTGAGCTTAAGAGGAGCAATTCTTGGGGTGATATCTTAAAGATTTTAACTTGGGTAAGTTCCTTGTTCATTATTAAATAAATTTCATCCTTTTTTATCTTTCAAATTACCTTAAAAAATAAGATTTCTAATGAATATTTTGGGGGGTTTTCTTCTAAATTTAAAAATTGAAGATTATTTGAATTCTACCTCATTTACTAGAAAATTTTTATAGGTTTTTCAACCACAAAATCCCCTTGATGTATAGAACATATTTTTGAAAAAAATAATCCATATTCGCCCTTTTCGAATTTTAAGTGATTTTTGGAAGCTTTTACCCCTGATGCTAAAACCTAGCAGTATAGGTATCATTAGACTCCTTTGATGTAATGTTGTCATTCTTGATAGTGAATAATCATTTTAGAGTTGGTATTCATGGGTTGAGCTCTGATTAGAGCGTTCGTGTGAAGTTTTGGTATTCGAGGTAGGTTTGTCTATCCTTCTTTGAGACTGGGATGGATAATTAGTCATTCGTATGCTATAAACTTTGGGATGGGGTTGCAGTATAATTTAGACTGCTAATTTCATTGTGATATCCATGTGGAAGATTAATTATATTGTGATACCCGTGTAGGGGCATATTTGTGATGTATTGCCTATGTCGGGGCCTTATTTGCTATCTTATTTGCTTTGAGAGAAAGTGATTCATGGTTTGGCTGTAAGAGAGGCATGAGGAGACTATTTGAATTGAAATGTCTGCCTGAGGGTTGAGTTGGGTTTTTTTAGGGCATACGTGAGTATTAAAATGTCTTCGAAAAAAGGTGAACACTTATTTCAATGCACTTCCTTCCTATTACTAGCTATTGTGGGTGAATATCATGCTTAAGTTGAGTTTGAGAACTTTGAACCTTACTCTACATGTTGAGTTGGATATTACCTCCATGCCATATGTCTTGTGATGCATTTATCCTCATTCATTATATCATTGATCTTGGGAAATAGAGAACTATGAAATTCTTTTTCAGAAAGAAAATGTGGCTCCATTTTATATCTTTAGCTCAACGAGTGTATACAACAGATTGTGCGACACCCTTGATTCTACCATACCACCACATCATGGAATAATCATATTGCATTGTATTTTTATTTGTACTACTTGACTAATTTGGCTAATAACGATAATGAACTGTTCTTATGTGTTTACTTTAATCGCTCCGTTCTATATAAATTGGCAGCATCAATGCCGGAATGTGACTTTTTTTTGTATGCAGGTGGAAGCGTTTCTTAGTTTATTTTACATGTTTGATTAATTTTTTATACTTAGTTGGCTAAACCTACTGAGTAAATGTGGATTGTACTCACCCCTACTTTTGTGTCCCTTTTTGATGCAGATTCTAGTTAGGGCATCCTGCGTTGCAGCTAATCTTCTAGCAGATTTCTAATTTTCTGATTAGTGGTGAGATCTCGGGATCTGGATCGCCACTAGTTCTATATTTTATTTCTCAGTCTTTAGTACTATTCACAAACTTATATTGTATATTCAGATTCAGACTTTGTATTAAATGCTCTTTATATTTATGACACCAGGTTTTGGGATAATTTCTTTTTTCATTTTCTTTTCATTTAAGTTGTCTCAAGACTCCCACTTTGGGAGTCACGTATGAGTTTTACTTTTAGGCTTACACATCAGGCTGGGCATTGAGATGTTTGCCATCATGACCTTGAATTTTGGATTTTGACAGAAGATCAAATTGGTAATTATTTGCCTCACATATTTTTATGTTGTTTTATTTTCATTGCTATATTTTTTTAATAGCTTATTAAGTGTCTATCAATCAACAATCTTTTTTTAATTCTTTTTCCATTGCACCTCAATAGTTCACTATACTACTATTTTCTTGAAAGAAACTGTTTTTTGTTGATTATATTTTATTTAAACTTTTTCTGGCTTGTAAAACAAAAGATAAAATGAAACTTTATTTTTCGGATGTCCTATGCACAATACCTACTGCCTTTTTGTTCTATATTTTTATTTTGTTATTCTTCGTCCCTTTCTTTGATTGATGTCTTTTCCATTATTCTACCTTTCCCTCTTATTATTTAATAAATGAACTGGTGTCTCCCTAAAAATAAGGCCAAGGAAAAATTATTTTTTGATTACTGTAGGGGCAGCTCTATAAGTTTGAAAAAAAGAATTAGACATAGGCCCCCTAATTAGATGGGGTTCATCTTTTAAAAAAGAAATAATAAATTATAGATATTTTTTATAAAAGAGTATTGAGTATTATTTGTAGAAAATATAAAATTTTTATATGAGGATAAAAGAATTACTAGAAGTTTGACAAATCTAAAATATTATATCTCAAGAAAAATTAATGAATTGGTTATAATAGACTTCATTAAGAACAAAAATAAAAATTAAGACCTTCGATTGAATTTGGCTTTAGGACACTGATATGTTTGATCCACCCCTGGATTATTGATAATTCATGAATGTAATCTTTTATCTAGTCTTTCTTTATAGTTAAAATGTAATGGGGGTTTCCTCCAAATTTAGGCAGATTGACACAAAATATCTTTAGAAAAAATCTCATAATTCTGATAATTGTAATAGAGATCAATGTGTATGTCATCCTCCTCCATGTACTTCATTTTTTGGATAATTGATAGGTTCGCATTCGTCCAAGACCTTGGACCACAATGATGGTCTTTGTGGAAAAAGTATGAGCCGAGGTTTCAATTATCTTTAGTTTTAACAATAATAAACCTTTACATTACTTTAATATTTGATTATTGGAAAAGGATCATTCATAAGTTTAATGAGGTCATTTATGACTATGCAAAGCGCGGGTCCATTTTCTAGTTTAAGATAATATAAAAGTGATGGCAATTCATATTAGTTTGTTGGTGTAAAATAATACACTTACAAAATTAATTTTATATTACTTAAATTTCAATAACTTGTCATTTGTACACAATGAAGTTGAGATTTGATTATATTGTTTGGGAATGGTGACCACCACGAATATTCAGAGACATTTATAAGCTAATGAGAGATCCTCGACCTTTTATGAAAAGGAAAGTTTCAAAGCATTCCCTTGTGTTTTACTTTGTTTCACTAATCTTCCCTCATGTAACACTCTAAAATGTTTTAACTTAGTCCAGTCTAGAAAGCTCAAAAAAAGACTTCAGTTTTGCTGAAGTTTGACTTGTACTAATATCATCTACGGTCCATAAAAATTTCCAAAAATCGTAGATGATATCATGGAGTTGAACTTAAGAAATTGGAATTTGGACCAGGAGATACAAACTAAATTTATGGATCGTAGAAGTTTCTACGGACCATAGACCAGATCTGTAGACCAAGTCCTAAAAGTCACCTCTTAGTATCTCTTCTACGGTTGAATAGGACGGTCCATAGAATTGTTTATGGGCCATGGAAAGGGTCCGTAGACCCAACTTCAGAAATTGTAGAATCCTAGCCAAGTTTCTATGTTTGGTTTCTATGACTCGTAGATGACCCCGTAGACGACTTCGATAGTTTTTAATGAGAGTAATTTTGTATTTTCCTATTCTTTCTTAGCCTGAAATCTAATGGTTATACACCTAATAAAGTATGTTAATAGTACCATTCGACCCTTTTCCTCTCATAATCAGTCCCAAGACTTGGAGCAAGGTTTCAAGAAGAAACTAGGGTTTCAACCATTTTCTTCAAGCTCTTCAAAACTCTTGTTCTTCCAGGTATGTAAGGCTATTCATAGTGTTGGACTAAGTTCGTCCTTATGCCATACATCTAAATTCAGTTGGTAAGAGATTAATCTAGGGTTCTACCCATGTTTTCCTTAATTCTTTAATGGGTCTTAATTCCTTCTATTGACTATGAGTATTATCATTGAGTGTAAATTCATTCATGAATTTCTTATCCTTAAATTATAATTCCTGTTTATTCATCACATGAACCCTATTTGACTAAGAATTTTAGTTTTTGCATTACCATTTATTATGCATGATTTTCAGAACTTAAGTGAGATCAAGTATTTTGCATTATTATTGAGAAAGAGTTTTAATAGAATTGAAGGGTTCCAAACGTATTACGTGTATTGAGAAAAGCATGTTTATTTTAAAGAGAGCATAAATAGTTTCAAAAGAAGTAGTTTAAGTCAGTCAAAGAGAAGTTCAGTATAGATTCAAGAAGTTTTTGAGCATTAACACAGATAGTATTACTATTATGATCATTATTTCATTATCTTGAAAGTAGTATTAAGCACCGATATGGGGTAAGAGTTAAGACAACTCAAACCCCATAAACTGCGTCGCCATTGTATATAGGATTGTACCATTGATTTGGACGACTCTCTATCAACCTCATTGAGAGATTTTAAATGGATACATAAGTTAAGTTCATCCACTGCTCTAGCAAGGTATTGTATAGCTTTGGCAACATGGGTAGGATCTTGCATCACCATGAGACTCATAGTGGTGGTTTTGGTTACAGAAACTCTCCTAAAGTAATTATTTTCAGATTGTATGTATATATTGCATTTTCTTAGTTGTGAAGCTTTACATGTTTTACCTTACATTCATGTTTTACATTTCAGTCAAGTTATTATCAGTGTTTCCTTTTAATTCAATTATTGTTTCATTTAGTTGTATTATATACCGTACATTTTATGTATTGATGTCTTTTGATGCTACATCATTTTATGAAGCAGACGCAGGACTCAGGATTATCAACAGGCGCTCCGTTGAGATATTACTTCGTAAGTTTTTGGTGAGACCTTCTTCCTTACGGAGGACTCATTTTCATTTATTACTTTCAGTTTTTATTGATGGGTCATGTTCCAGCACCTATCTTTAGTTATTAGAGGCTTCATCAACAAAGTTAGAAAGTTAATTCAATTATTTTATATTGAATATTTAAAATATTATTTATTATTAAGTTATTTTAGATAGTGCATGAGTTTTACTTAAAGTATTTTAAATGCTCACTGTTTTAAGATTCTGCACTTATGTTTAGCTTTACATTTAGTAGTCATCTAGGTCAAGGGTTTGCTTGGGACCAATAATAGTTTCTGAGTGTATCACATGCCTAGGGTGTAGATGCCGGGTGTGACCAACATTGTATTAGAGCACATAGTTCAAGAGTCCTAGGATATGTATAAAGTTGTGCCTAGTAGAGTCCTTCTTATTGGTGTTTGTGTGCCACATTTATAATAGGGAGGCTATAGGACATTAGGAATATCACCCTTCTTTCATACTCTTGATTTATGCGATAGAATTTAACTCTATAAAAGTCTCTTCTAACTCATGTATTCACTCATTTTAAGATCATGCCTCCAAAATGCACCATCAAATAAAAAAACAACACCAGCATCGAGATCCAGTGACTACTATGCCTCCACTTTCAAAAATACAAACTAGGAAGGGAGCTCGGCTAACTGATCAGGATAATGATATTTGGATTGAAGAGGTGCCTTCTAGCATTATAGGGATTACAGGTCGTCAAGGCACCATGGTCACTAACTCCAGTCCCCAAGAGTCTTTAGCCACAACTAGGATCAGGTACTTCTTGAGGATGAATCCACCAGTCTTTACTGGGTCTAAGGTAGAGGAGGATCCCTAAAAATTTATTTATGAGATGTGAAAGATCTTGAAGGCTATGTCTGTTATTGAGATTGAGGTAGTTGAACTTGTTTCTTACCAACTCGAGGATGTAACCAAGATCTGGTACAAAAGTGGGATGAGATCGTAGTGAGGATGCTTAGCCAGTAGTATGGGATAATTTTAAGATGACATTCTTAGATCACTTTTTCCCCCAAAACCTAAGGGAGGTGAAAGTTGAAGAGTTTGTGAATTTAAAATAGGAAGGGTTGATAGTGAAGGAGTATAGTTTCAAGTGCACTAAGGTATCTAAGTATACTCCAGAGATGGTTCTGGATATAAGGTCCAACATGTTTGTCTTTGGATTGGACAAACATGTGAAGAAGTAGTGCAAATCTACACTTCTAATCTCAAAAATGGATATCTCTAGACTTATGGTATATGCTCAACAGGTTGAGGAAGATAAGAAAAGAGATGGAAAGGAACACCAGAACAATAGGTCAAAGTCAGTTGGACATGAGCCTAGTTAGCAGATAAATGGTAATGGTAATTGGTCATTCTCCCAAAAAGTATCTACTAGTCATACACAATTATTAGCGAGTGCACTAACACTAGGTAACAGGAATGATCAAAGATCGCAGAATAATCATAATTTTAGAGATCAGGATTCTTAGTACCAAGGTAATATGGCACAAGGGACTTCTCGAAACCCACCTTATGGTAAGTGTGATTGGCTCTATTTGGATGAGTGTCTTGTCGGCACAAGCAATTTCTATAAGTGTGAACAGATGTATCACTTCTTGAAGTATTGTCCAATGGGGAAGTAGGTAATAAAGGCAATAAGACCCAACCTTCATTAGGAGTTCCATAGGTAGATCTTCCCAGAGAGGTAATACTTCAAACACAGATGGAGGTTCGAACCGTCTGTATGTTATGATTAGTCAACAAAATTAAGAGAACTCATCAGACATTGTCACTGGTATGCTTAAAGTATTTTTCCTTGATGTTTATGCCTTATTTGATCCAGGTGCAAATTTGTATTTAATGACAACTTATATATCCATGAAGTTAGGATTAATCTTGAATACCTTCTATAACATTTTAGTATTTCTACTCTTGTGTTTAAGTCCATTTTTACTAAGAGAGTTATCGATATTACACCATCTCGGTCTGTTATAAAGACACCATAGCTGACTTAGTCCAGTTAGACATGGTGCATTTTGATCTTATTCTAGGAATGTAGTGGGTTCATGATTGTTATGCCTCCATTGATTGCAGAAACCCAAATAGTCAAGTTTTAGTTTCCTAACGAATCAGTCTTAGAATGGAAGGGTAGTCTAGCAGTGCCTAAGGATAATTTCATCTCATACCTTACAGCCAGAAAGTTAGTTTCCAAGGGATATATCTATAACATTGTCTGAGTTAGAGACTCTAGTGCTGAGACACCATCTAGTCAGTTTCAATTATGAATGCGTTTCTAGAAGTCTTTCTTGATGATGTATAAAGAGTCCCTCCCGATATGGAGATAGATTTTGGTATAGATGTTCTTCCTATTACACAACCTATCTCTATCCCTCCATATAGAATGGATCCATTTGAGTTGAAACAATTAAAAGAATAGTTGAAAGATCTTGTAGATAAGAGTTTTATTAGGGAAAGTATCTCACCTTAGGAAGCTCTTATTCTATTCGTATGAAAGAAAGATGGTTCTCTTAGAATATGTATCGACTACCGTCAGTTGAGCAAGGTCACCATAAAGAATGAATATCCTCTTCCCAGAATTGATGACCTGTCTGACCAACTTTAGTGTGCCACTTGTTTGTCCTAGATAGATCTCAGATCCAACTATCATCAGTTGAAAGTGAGAAAAGCGACATATCGAAGAGAACTTTCAAAACCAATTATGGCCAATATGATTTCCTTGTTATGTCCTTTGGTTTGACTAATACTCCTACAACAATTCATGGATCTCATGAATAGAGTAATTAAGTAGTATCTGGATATGTTTGTTGTTGTGTTCATTGATGACATTTTGATCTACTCTTAAAATTTTATTTCAATAATTTTCTCTATTTCTTTAATCAATCACAGGTTAGTAAGTAAGATCACCAGCCGTGATGCTGTTTCGTGGTTCCTACACTAAGAAAGTTTTTAGAGAACTTCCTAAGACATAGCTACTAGACGGCAATACGGAAGCCTTCATGGTCCATGATGATCTTCATGACCTATGATGGTCTCCCGTACTGCAACACTTGGACAATTTTTTGAAATTCTAAAAAATTCAAAAATATTATTTTTATTTTCACTTTCCTCTTGCGATCACCCTATGATAGATTCAATGATGTCATATTTTAAGGGTTATTTTCATACTTGTATGAATCACAGGGAAGTATGAGTACCCATTTTAATTCTTTGCATCATCTTGTTCAATTACTTACTATTTGGAGATTTTGCAGGTACTATGGCACAACCACACACCAAGAATTCTTCCCAGTACCAACTCTATGACTCCGCATCTAAAGAATCAGAAAATTAGTTAGAACATGAGTCAGAGCGAGGGTCGGGAATTGATAAATCAAGTGGGTCGGAGGTCCAAGTAGCTACCCACATCTCTCCTCACTCTCCCCGCATGAATAGATCCAAAGCGACTGTCGAGGCTGAGGCCACTCCACCATGTCTGAAGAGGAGGCAACCGGCTCGGCCAATGAGGCAAGCGGGGATGATGCACAATATGGAGAGGAAGGTAGTGATGCTGGTGAGGAGAGTGTTGGTTGTGCTGAGGATGACGGACTGTGTAGAGAGGTTTGCCCATGCAAAGGAAAGTGACCCAGTTGCACGCCCAAATTTCATCACTTTCCTAAGAAACAGGTGGTTGGTTCCGAGCTAATATGATATCTTTCTGAATGGCCTAACCAAAGGGTCTAAAGGGTTGTGTAAACGAGCCATTGTGTCAGAGGTTCGGGTAATCCTTGGTAATCTCTCTACCCTACCTGAGATCAAAGACCTCTTCTACAAGCATCATTTTGGGTGGATGAACTAAAAAAATATGATTTTGAAGAAACAAAAACAGTTAGACGTTGGGAAGAAATAAAAAACTCATGGTATTCCATTTTAATATTCTGAATAAATAAATAATTTTTCTGAAGAAGATACTAATAAAAATAATAAATAATTAAAAAGAACATGATCTTATAAAGGACAAATCATTCAAGATATGTTATTTTTACATTAGTAATAAAGACTAAAATAGTTATTGTAAAAAAGTTTAAATAGAAAAAATGGTCGTAATATTACGAAGGATTAAGTCATGACAACCACTTAAATTTATCCGCATATTTCAATTGGACACCTTAATTAAGGCTTGTACCTACTATTACTCTGAATTGAAAAAACCTAAACAATGTGCAAGCGTGGCACAAAAAAGTGTGATTCACACCATATTGGCCACGTGAATAATGTTTGAACATCCTTTTCAAGGTTTTTCTATCTTCTTTCAAATTAATTTTATTTTAAAATATTTTTTTCACTTTATTCTCCTTCGAAACTATAACTTTTTGCTATCACCTTACCATCACAATCCACCATCAAAAATTTACAATCTACTTTAACTTAACCTCTTGAACACACCAAAAAAAACTTAACCCTTTAGCTTTTGTCCTCTTTAATAAAATTTATTTATCTTCTTCTATTTTCCTCACTGCTACTTATCCACCCATATTTGATAACTTTTGTAAAACATATCGGATAATAATCCAGGCCAAATTATTTGTTGGCATTTGTTTATCACTGTAAATGTTTCAGATGAATTTACACCTATATTTAATAAACCCTAAAAATATAAATCAAATCTTTGAAAATTAATTGATCTAAAATTAGCCCTTAAAGATTAAATTTAATGTTTAATTTTAAATTTTAGTTTACACCTTGATTTCCGAATTATGTGTTAAAAATAGGGAAAATAAATAGAGTTTTTTACTTGTAAATATATACCTAAAAGGGAGTAAAAATAAAATCTTGACTATTGTTTTATATGAATGTAAGCTCTTGAAGTTAAAATGCAAAACAATCAACTTTATTTTCCTTTAGTGTAAATATGTGTTTCTGTATTATTCACTTGCACCGGTGAAAGGATTGGGGTGGTTAGAAAATGACGGTGGACAATGGATGGGCTTTAGGAAAACAGAAGAAAGGGGTAGGGTACAGTGGGGGTAAGCTGAGAGTATATAAATATATTTATTTATTTTTGAAATGCTTTTTTTTTGGATTTAGTTTTTTTATACTGAAAATTCAGTTTTATGATTATTTTAAGTTAAAGGGTCATATGTCTTCGTTGGATTTGTTATTTGTCACATCATCAGTGCGCGCATTACACACAGTTCTGTTTTGACATAAGTACTTACTTGTTAAGATTGGAGTGTCTATGTAACGATCCAAACTAGGGCCAAGCCGCGACATGGCAATTGGAATGCTAGGGACCCCAACCAAGCCATCTTAGCATACATCGCATACATAAGGTAAAGAAACATAATAAGAAAAGAAGAAGAATAACCTCAAGTATTATGCCCAAATGGACTACATCAACTCCTTATCTAAACATGCCTCTATCATCTAACATATATGGAGGCATAGAATAAGCCACTAGCTCTCCGAACAAGAAAAGAACGTCTCAAATTAGAAACATAGTCTAAAACTAGCAAGGGAAGAAATAAGCTCAATAGGTAGTCCCGAAGCATGAGAACTTACCAAATCAAGTGAACACATCTCCTAATGTGTTGGGTGATCATCGAGCCTTATATTATAACACAATGTAGGCACAAAAATATGTGTTAGAAATTTAAATGTACTAAGTATGTGAGATATGCATGAACCATGAAATAAGGCATAAACAATATGAATATAGGATTCATGAATAAGGCTTGAAAAACATTTGAAATCATATTAAAACTTGTTTTCAATGCATCATAAACATCATAGTAAAACTTACTTCATGTCATGAGATATGACCTTTAACCTTATGAGAGATTATGAACATGTGAAAGATATTAGTATTCATAGTAAGAAATACCTTAAATATTGAGTAAAGGACCTTCTAACTTACTGAGAGTGACCATTAACCGACATAAATCATGTGAGATACAACATAGAGTCCCAATGTTTACCCATACATCGGAGGAAAGAGGGGAGACAACTTGCCAAGGTAGACTCCTATATGCCTAAGTGGATCCACTAAGCTACAAAAAGGATCAAGCCTCAACTACGGGCGACCCTCTAAGGAATTAAGACACTTCTGCAGGTGATCCTCTAAGGAATCAAGCCTCTTCTATGGGTGATACTTTATCCTACGGTGGCACGTAGTTATGGGATAATGAGATCTTTCTATGGGTCTCTTTCCTTTTCTACGGGAGAGAATGCCTATTCCAAGGTCCACTCGGTGCTAGGTAAACTCTCAACTGAATAGACAAACCATAAAACATAAACTCACTCATCATGTAGTAGGGGCCATAGCTACTATTCGTCCACTTTTCATAAGAACATAATTAGAGAATAACTCCTTAACTTTATGTCATGTAATGCGAGTGTAGACCTTTCATCATCATATATCTTAATTCGTAAAATATCTTTAGGGCCTTAAATCACCATTTCATTAACTTGCTTGAACATTATAGAATCATCATTCAAAAAACGTTTTTGCAAAGAGAACCTTTAAACTCATTTGTAGACCTTTCAAACATTCATAAATCTTTTGTTGAATATAACTTGGAACTCAAAATCATAGCTTATACTTGTAACTTAGGGTAAAACATGCATACATGATAGATGGACTTATCACACCGTAATAACTTCTTTGATCTTAACTTTGATAATCATTATAACTTTCATCATAAAAATCATAATCTAAACTGCAAATCATGAAAACTTTACTTGAAGATCATTGAACTCATAATCTATTCATGAAAATCAACTTTAACTTCATAATCTTAACTTGAAAATAACTTCATGCATGGTCATTCATAATTAAACTTAGAATAATGAAATTCATATGAAAATATGCATATACTGATCATTGATAATATCTAAAAATGGAATTAAATCATCTCAATGCAATTCATCAAAACTAGGGTCATAATCAATTTAAATTAAAAAAAACTTTGAGAAAACCTTGGGACTTCATGGATGAAAGGAATCATTGTATCAATCCCCATATACCTTGATTGAGTCCACTAATAAATTGAAGATAAACCTTGTTGATCTTGAGACCCTAGATTGAGTGTGGGAGAAGACCTCTGAGAGGAGCCCTTGGGAGAGAAGACTTGTGATTTTTGAGATTTACTAAGAGAATGAGAGTTTGGGAATACTTAGGGTAGTCAATAGTTGAGAACCTAGTCCCAAAAATATCCAAATACATTGAGGAACTTATAGGAAAATGACCAAACAACCCCTCATAAAAATCTGATCGGAAGACCCTATGAATCACTCTTTACGGATCGTCAAAGTGTTTACAGGTTATAGACCCAATTCATCTTGTCGAACCTTGGAAAAAGCTGGAAAAAGGAGTCTCTAATCTTTTTTTATTACTTATGTTTATGTGTGGAAAACATTTCTACAGTTAGTAACTTGTTTCCACGGGTCGTAACTCAAGGTCGTAATATTTCTTATTTGGCAGTCTTTAGTAAAACGATCATAACTTTTTACTACGAACTCTATAGGAGGAAAACATGGTGGCATTAAAAATAAGACTAAAAGACTTTTAATTAGATAGGTAAAGGAATACCTAATTCATTATATTCTAGAAGATATGATCATTTAACATTGACCCAAGTAAAATGTTTCAACAAAACTCAATCGGTAAGGAAGATTTCAACTCAACTTTGTGCTAGAGGATTCTTGTGACCTTAAAAAATCTCCAAATATGTTCCCACAATTAATAATTAGACTAAAAAACTTTGTAAAATTAAAAATCACCCTTTACAACGCAACGAATGTCTTTTATGACTGGTCATTTGGTCTACGGGTCGTTATTATTAGTCATCAAATTAGTGCACCAAAATAATAGGCTATTTGAATGAAAATTGATCCCTACAACTCATCCTTATGAGTCTTCGACTCTCTTACGTGTCGTACAAAGGACGCGCCAATTTCTCCATTCACTTAATCAAAATTCAGAACATAGGACCCAATTTTTTGAGTCCAATCTACAACTCGTAACTAATCCTGTGACTCATACTGTTGAGGTATTTTGAAAGTACTGAGGCTTTTCAATTTCACAAAATTGAAGACCAACTCTACGATTCACTCTACGAGTCATCACCATTCCTATGGGTCATCAACTTGATTCATAAACTCAGTTCCAAACTTAGTCGATTTTCCAACCCTAATATTATTCCTGCAAGCCGCTTCTATGACTCATAGGAGTCCCTACAACTCATAGTCCAAGTCGTAAACTTTGGGACAGTCCCTTTTCTTGATTTTTTTCGAGTTTTCTACCTTTGGGGCCTTACAGTCTAATAGGAAAAATTGTATGTTGAAGTATCTAAGTGAAATATGTGGACAACTTTAAATAATCATCGGTGACTTAAGCCTACTATAAATATGAGGTGTCATGCCCTGATTCTACAACCTAGGAGTGGTTGGCACTCTAAAACCATTGGTGGTCCCTAGCGAACTCTTGTCCTGGCTGACTACTCAACGAAAGACTAAATATAAGTGCAAAAGCTTAAAAGAATTAGTATTTAAAATACTTTAAGTAAAACTCATGCACTATATGAAATAACTGAATAAAGAAATAAATAAGGCTTTAATCGTTCAGTCTAAAATAACTGAATTGTAACTTTGTCCATGAAGTCTCTAATAACTAATATAGGTGCTGGGACAGGACCCATGCTACCTCTAATAACTACTAAATACTGAAAGCAATAACTGAAAAAGTGTCCTCCTATAGTAAGTAGGTTTCACCAAATGTTGATGAACTAAGATCTAAAGAGAGTGCTTGTTGATGATCTTGAGTTCCTATGTCAACTTTATAAAATGATACAGTATCGAAAGATGCTAGTACATGGAATGTATGCTATGTAATACCGCTAAATGAAATAATAACTAAACTAAAAGGAAACAATGATAATAACTTGACTAAAATGTAACGCATGAATGTAAGGTAAAATATGTAAAGATTCACAACTGAGACAGTGAAATATATGCAAACAATCTGAAAATAATTATTTCACTTTTTGGGGAGTTTCTCTAGCCAACAACTATTACTATGAGCCTCATGGTGATACAACATCTTGCCCAAGATACCAGAGTCACCCAATACGTTGCCAGAGAAGTGGACGAAATTAACATATGGATCCATCTACAAAACCCTCAACGATGCTGGTGAGAAGTCGCCTGAATCAATGGTAAATCCTATCTACGTAGGTGGCATAGTTATAGGATTTGAGTTTTCTTAACTCTTATCCAAATCGATGCTCAATACTGCTCCTAAAACAATGCAATAACACTCATAATATATTATTGTTTGTGTTGAGTCAATGCTCAACATACTTCCTGAAGCTATTTAACTAACTGCAATTTCTTTTGAAACTATTTATGCTCTCTTTAAAATAAACATGATTTTTCTCAATACAAGTAATACATTTGGAACCCTTCAGTTCTCTTAAAACTCTTTCCCAATATTAATGCAAAATACTTGATCTTACTTAAGTTCTGAAAATCATGCATAATGAATAGTAATGTAGAAATTCAAATTCTTAGACAAATATGGTTCATGTGAGGAATAAACACAAACTATAATTAAAGGATCAAAATTTCATGAATAAACATTAAATCAATGATAAAACTCAATAGTCAATAGAAGGAATTAAGACTCATTCAAGAATTGAAGAAAACTTGGGTTAGAACCCTAGATTAATATCTTACCGACTGAATTTAGATGTAGGGCATGAGGACAAACTTAGTCCAATACTATGAATAACCTTCCATACCGAAAAGAACAAGATTCTTGAAGATCTTGAAGAACATGCTCAAAACCCTACCTTTTCTCCTCTTGAAACCTTGCTTCAAGTCTTGGGAGTGATTAAGAGAGGAAAAGGGTGAAATGATACTGTTAAGAGACTTAATTAGGTATAAGACCATTGGAGTTTAGGCTTAAAAATGATGGAAAAAGATGGAATAACCCTTATTAAAAATTGTCAAAGTCATCTACGGGGGCCATCTGGGGCCCGTAGAAACCAACGGTAGAAACTTGGCTAGGATTCTGAATTTTTTGAAGTGGGTGTACAAACCTTTTCTATGGACCATAAAAAATTCTACGGGTTTCTATGTTCAACCATTGAAGAGATACTAAGATATGACTTTCAGGACTTGGTCTGCAGATCAGATCTACGGTCTATAGAAACATCTAAGGTCCATAAACTTGGTCCATAGGTCCTATTTCAAATTTCAGTTCATGAAGTTCAACTCCAAGAGATCATTTTTGGTCCATAGAAACTTCTACGGACCGTAGATGGTGTCTGTACTAGTCAAACTTTAGCAAAACTGAAGTCTTTTGTTGATCTTACTAGACTAGACTTAGAATATTTTTGGGTTGTTACAATATCGCCTTAGGATCATTTGTCCTTGAATGATGAACAATCTAGGAAATTACAAAAGACACGAATACAATGCAAGAACTGAAACACTTAAAACACATAAATTGACACTAAATCTGAAATAGGGAAAGGAATATTACCTTCAACATTAATACTAGGAGAAACGAATAAATGAGGATATCTAACTTTTATATCTTCCTCATCTTCCAGTGTAGTCTTTTCCATAAAATGATTCCTCCATAAAACCATGACTAATGCAACCTCTTTAGTCCTCAACTTGCGAACTTGATGATCAAGAATTTGAATCAAAACCTCCTCATATGACAAACTATCTTTCACACCAATGCTTTTTGTAGGAATAATGAGTGAAGGATCACCTAAACACTTCTTAAGCATAGAAATGTGAAATACTGGATGAGCAATTGTTAATTCTGATGGTAGCTTTGACTAATAAGCTATATTACCCACTATCTTCGAAATTCGATAAGGGTCAATATAGCGGGGGATGAGTTTCCCTTTTATCCCAAATCTCATAACACCCTTCATGGTTGAAACCTTTTAAATATACTCAATCATTAACTTCAAACACTAAATCTTTTTGCCTAACATCAATGTAGGAGTTTTGGTGACTTTGCACGGTTTTCTACCTCTCTTGGATGATCTTCACTTTATCTATAGCCTGATGAACCAAGTATGACCCCATCAACTCAGCTTCACCAACTTCAAACTAACCAATTAGAGATCTCCATCTCCATACATAAAGATCCTCATAAAGATCTATTTGAATACTCAAGTGATAACTATTATTGTATCCAAATCTATAAGAGGCAAGTGGTCATCCCAATTTACGTTGAAGTCAACAACACAAGCTCTCAACATGTCATGTAGAGTCTAAATTATACGCTCTACCTGACCATCTGTCCAAGGATGAAATGTGGTACTAAGGTTCACCTTTGAACCTAAACCTTTCTGGAACGACTTTCAAAATAAGGCGATGAACAAAGAACCTTCATCTGAAAGGATAGATAAGGGAACTCCATGAAGTCCGAATATCTCGTGGATGTACAATATGGCATTTTCCTCTACTGAATCTGTATTCCTAACTAGCAATAAGTGGGCTGACTTAGTCTTCCAATCTGTAATAACCCAAATCAAATCATGTTGTTGGCAAGATCACGGTAAGCCTGTAATGTAATCTTCTTTTAAATGAACTATTATGGGGTCTTTGTCTTGCTTTTCCTTCACTTCCACTACTAGTGAAGACTTACCTCCATTTTGCACAATAACACCAGCTTCATCTTAGTTCACAAGGCAAACTCCCGAACAAGTAAGTCTATGCACTTCCTTAGTAAACTCTTATATTCCTTCTTCAACATAAGCAGTACTCCCCATGGATAACTTACTAAGAGCATCAACAACAATATCAGCCTTACCTAGATGGTAGTGAATGCTAGTATCATATTCCTTGAGCAAATACAACCATCTTTCTACCCTCAGGTTTATGTCTTTCTAACTGACAACGTACTGAAGACTCTTGTGGTCAGTGAACAAATCCACATGCATGCCATTGACATAATGATTCCATATCTTCAAATAAAATACCACTACCCCCAACTCAAGTTCATGAGTCGGGTAATTCTTCTCAAGATTTTAATTTGGCTGGAGACTTAAGTTATGACTTTACCTTTCTGATTAGAACATAAACAAGCCCAACTCTTGATGCATCATAATAAACAATAAAATCCTATTTACTATCTGGTAGAGATAACACTGGATAGTAGTCAATCTAGTTTCAATTATTGAAAACTTGTCTCACAAGCTTCAGACCATTGGAACTTAGTCTTCTTCTAGGTTAGCTTAGTTAATGGGGATGATATAGATGAGAATTCTTCTAGAAACCTTTTGTAGTAACCATCCAAATCCAAGATACTCCTTAAGTCGGTCAGGGATGTGGGTCTGGGCCAATTCTTTACTATTTTTATCTTTTGTAAATTGACTTAGATACCATCTACAGATTCTATATAGCCTAGGAATGCCACAAAAGCTAGCCAAAACTCATACTTTGAAAACATAGCATATAACTCCGGTCGTTGAGAGTCTGGAGAGCATTTCTGAGATTGTTGACATGTTTTTAAATCTAAATGCCTTATTGCAAGAAAAAATCAACAAATCGTATTAGATAAAGTTTAAATATGTCTTAGTTAAGTAAATTCTCTTTTTCAGCAGCTAACTTTATCAAAATTTGCATCAAACGCTTCATCTTCTCCAGTAAAATTAGTTGTTTTGCATTCTGATTTTTGATCCATATTCTAGATCCATTTTGATTTTTTTAATTCATGTAAGATCCTAGATGTTGAAAAGTCAAAAAACTTGGTTCAAATTATGATTTCTTAGAAACAACTCAGATTTTGGCACTAGGTGGTCTTCACGAGACCCACTACAGGCTGTGAAGAGGAATACGGGCCGTGAAGGGTCACCGTAGCCCATACACTACCTAATGGGTTCTAGAGGTGATGCACGACTCACCACCATGACTCGTGGTGCGGTCCACGAACTGTTATGGTCTCCGTGGTGACCACCTCCTACTAGCTTTCTTTAGGATCATCTTCACGACCCATTTTAACAGTCTATATTACTCTCCATGGATCGTGAAGGTCTCTTCCTCCTTGAAAACTTCCTTGCAACCCCTAAGATTTCAAGTCAAAGTCTACTACCACAGAAAACCACCACAGACTGTGGTGCCCATAATGGGCTATGGTGGTTCTTGTGGTGGGTAGCC
The DNA here is from genome assembly GCF_947179165.1 of Solanum dulcamara. Classification (NCBI taxonomy): domain Eukaryota; kingdom Viridiplantae; phylum Streptophyta; class Magnoliopsida; order Solanales; family Solanaceae; genus Solanum; species Solanum dulcamara. The sequence continues at coordinate 53,541,197 of NC_077238.1, read as the reverse complement.
TTCCAAAACTCCTTTTTAGATAATCTTAAGTCCCTCACCACAGAGGGGACCACAGACCGTGCTGCCCATAATGGTCCGTGGTAATGGTCCATCCTTAGTTTCAGATTCATTTTTATGTTAAGGTTAGTTTGGTCATTTCCCTATATTTCATTAATGAATGTGGATATTTTTTGGGATGAGATTCTTACCTATTAACTAACTTAAATTTCCCTAACCCTCTCATACCATAATTTCCAAAATCACAAAACTTTCTTTCTCAACTCGTTTTTCAAGAGTCATCTTCTGTCTCAAGTAATTCAAAGGATTTCTTCAAAGTCAAGCTTTCATTCTCTTCAATTTAGGGCTCATAAAGGTCAAGGTATGTGAGAATTCATCCAAGGGTACGTTTAATCCATGGAATCCCAAAGATTTCTTCATAAATTCTCTTATGATTTCTTCAATTAAAAGCCCTAATTGCATGATTTTCACTAGGTTGTCTCAATTAAGGTATTCTTCAATGCTATTAGCTTAATCATGCATAATTTTCATCATATTGCATGATTTCAAGAATAATTCTAATAACCCATGCTATATTCTACCTTCACGTACGATTATGAGATATGATCATGATTTTTAAGTTATTTAAATGAAAGCTTTATGAATGAGATTAAAGATGCTTTATGCAAAGAAGTTTATAAATAATGCTTTAATGATGTTTCAAGAAAATTTAATGAAAGGATTACTTGATATCCTTTAAGGTAACTCAAGAATCTAATGAAAGGGTGACTTATGATCCTTAATGCAGAAGGTGACTTAAGACCCTAAAAGTATTTTGTGAAAGGCCTACATCCACATTACATAAATTACATGATAATGAGTCATTCCTATGAACAAGTTTCTATGAATAATTATTATGAAAAGCTTATGACTATGAGAAGTATGATTTTTATGATTATGACATGATATATATTCCGTGGGATGCTTACTTAGCATGAAGTGGACTTTGAGATGGGGACTCAACCTAAGCCCTAGTAGCAATGTCTAGTCTCTTAAACTATGTTGCCCCATAGATTTCCAATATGGATTAGCTAATGTCTCTATGTATAGCACATGAATATAATTGGATGGAGCCTACCATGGAAAGTAGCCTCCTCCTTCTCGATGTGGGTATTATCGGATTCCATGTACTAGTTCGCATGGTCTTAATGTCGGTTATGGTTATCTTCCACATATGTAAGTTCTTATGATGATTATGATGTTTTGATGCATTGACCTATGAGATAAATGTTTTAATGTTCTCACGAATTTATTCATGTTTTAATGATATTAGTGTTGCATACATGATTCATATTATCTATGTACTATGCTTATTGTTCATGCATCTTCTCAATACTTAGTACATTACATATACTAATGAATACTTTTTGCCTTTATTATGTTATAATATAGGATCCGATGATCGTGTCCATCCACCTATCGCTCGTGGCTAGAGTTAGCACTATTGTGCTTTTGGTGAGTCCTTAGTTTTCGAGGATGATACATTCTATTTCTTATGAGTTTATGACTTCTTTTACCTTTTATATTGGGTTAGATAGAGATTGTCTAACCCCACATCTAGACTAGTTGAGGCATGTTAGATGTTCATGGAGTCTATGTTGTCTCTTATTTCTACATTTGAGACTTATGTTCTATATTAAGATTATACTTTTGTATATTTGATCTTGTATATTTACTTCATCTACCTTATGTATGATCTTGAATGTTATGATACAAGGCTTGTTTGGGGTCCTTCGGGATTCTAATCATCGTGTTATGGCTAGGCCTTAGTTTGGGTCATGAAAAACTTGGTATCAGAGCACAAGGTTCAACTTTCTTAGGTTGTGTCAAGTAGAGTCTGTTTCATTAGTATGAAGCATGCCATGTCTAAGAATAGGATTCTATGAGGCATCTTAGAAATCACTTAAATTTTTTCATGATCTCATCATGCTATAGATTTGAACTTTAAGGTTTTCTCCTCTAACATTTTTTCTTTGCGATTACAAAATCATGCCTCCACGAAGAGCTCTGTCATAACCCGACCTAGGGTCTAGTTGTAACACGGTGATTGAAACTCCGAAGGGCTCCAACCAAGCCTCTTGTATATATAATAATCATACATAAGGTAAAATATAAAAGCGGAAATGTCATAAGAGGGTATAAAACCATGAATAGAAATCTAAAAATATCTTATGATAATATAGACTCAAACATATATCCAACAAGATGCCTGTAAACATGAGTATGGGTGGGGGCTAAGACATTTCCCTAGCTCACCCTCAATATACGGCGTAAACAAAAGTCTTTTAAAAAAAATAGTAACCAACTTGAAACTAGTCCCCGGTCAATAAGGACTCACCACAACACCTTGGGATAAGAACGCCTACTAGTTTCGTGGACGATTAGGATCTTCAACCTCAACTCCTATATTATGAGACAATGTAGGAAAAAGTATGCATTAGTACGTTGGAATGTACTAAGTATGAGGGCGTGACATGCGACGTAAATTATGAAATGCAAAGCTCAAGTAAAACACATGATAAGATGGAATAAGTAAAGTCATTAGAAAATCATCTTGACCAAAGCATTTTAAAACATAAATTCAAAATCATAACATACTTAAGAGATCATACATATGTGGGATATGAACCATAACCGACAATAAGACCATGCGATCTATAACATGGAATCCGATGATCCCCACATCGAGAAGGAGGAGGCTACTTTGCCAAGGTAGACTCCTAATCATGAACATGTTCTATTTGTGGATCCATTAGCTAGGCCATAAAGGGAATACTACGGTGGTACAAAGTAATGAGATAAGAGACTTTATATAAGGAACCCTTTCTTCAAGCTCCCACCTCAAGTCCACATTCGGTGCTAAGTCAAATCCCACGGAATACATATATAACATAAGATCATAATTTCATATATCATAGTCATGATCATAGGTTTAAAATCATAGAGTAGCTCATTTTCATAACATACTTGTAATGTGAGAATTTTCCCTTTAATCATTATAATCATATTTGCATAATTCATATTGTTAGGCCTTAGGTCGCTTTACTTCATAACTTGCATGAAAAACCATAATTTGAGACATACTTATAATGCATGATCATAATGGAAATATATAGTCATAATTCATACTTTGAAAATTCATCATCATAGCTTGTACTTGAAATTAGGGTATAACATGAATGCATGATCAATTTACTTGAAAATAATGAAATTAACTTGAATATAAGCATGATCATAAACTTTATATCAACCCATACATAATTCATATAGATAATATCCTTTAGAAGTATAAATAAAAATACTCATAATTTTAATCATGAACCCTAGAAATCAAAATAGGAGAATTTATGGAAAAACTCTTCAATTTAATTCAATAAACATCAATTTATATCAAAAATAGAATCATGATCATACATTAAATCAAAATTCATGCACTTGGAATAGATATCACAAAACCCATAAAATACCATTCTTTAATTTGATAGAAAACCTTGAGAAATTGATTGGGCTTCATGGATGAAAGGATCCATGAATCAATACCCACATACCTTGAGTGAGAACACCAATTAATTTGGAAGAATTTGAGAATTTGATGGAGAAATTGAGTATATTTGCTTGAAGTCTTCAATGGAAACCCTTGAGAACCTTTTTGTAGACAGAAAAATATTTGATAGATGAATTGTAGAAGAATGAATAGTATTAGAGATTTAGATTAATTTATAGAGTTGAATTAGGTCCTAAGAACGTCTAGGTTCATTAACTAATAATTTGGAAAAAATCTAAAATGCCCTTTAAAAAACCTCAATTCGGCCGGAAGACCTTCCTAGGTCCGCAATGCCGTCCCTTCATGACCAACTCGGCCGGACTGCTTCCTAGGTCGACGCGGTCCTATCACGGACCACACTGCTTTTGTTGTTTCTTCAAAATCCTTCTTCCAATCTACTTGTCCTAAAAATCCACCGAGACCATTTTCCTGCAGGTTTTGATCCCCTGATCAATATTCCGAACTCAAATTTTCCAAAAACATTAAGGATAATGCATTACATGAGAGGCCTATTTCTAAGGAATTCTTAAGGTATTTTGTGGGCATTTTGAGGGATGTTACAATATCTTTCCCTTAGGAACATTCATCCTCGAATGACATTCAACTAATACAGGAAAAACATGGAAAAAGAATTTAGAAACCCGACATGGACATGAGGATGCTTTGAAAAATGCATAGAATGTGTAAACTTCGTACTTAAAATAAAACATAGTCCTTGAGAGAAATCATTTTCATGAATCATGCATGCATATAAATGACATATGGAACTGAAGCATAGAAGTTTAATCGATTTAATCATGAGCAACTTAGTACCTTTAGGCTTGAGTGAAAGGAAAGAGATAAGGATATCGCTTCATTATGTTCGATTCCATTTTTCATATAGCACTCTCTACTTGTTGATTTCTCCACAACACTTTGACAGATGCAGCATCTTTATTTCTCATCCTCTTCACTTGGTGGTCTAAAATCTCAATCAAGACCTCCTCATAAATCAAATTCTCTTTAATACTCACATTCTCCCTTGGTACAATTGAATTTGGATCACCCACAAACTTTCTCAACATCGATACATGAAATACTGGATGAACCAAAGCCAACTCAAGTGGCAAGTCTAACTCATATGCTACGTTGCCAATGCGTTCCAATATCCTGTACAGTCCTATATATCTAGGGATCAACTTCTCTTTCTTACCAAACTGCATTACCCCTTTTATAGGTGAAATCTTCAAATACACCATATCATCTACATCAAATTCAAGCTCTCTCCCCCTAGTATCCGAATAAGACTTTTGACGACTTTGAGCCATTTTTAATCTTTGTCTTATGAGTCTTAATTTCTCGATTGCATCAATTACCAAATATGAACCAATCAATGCTATCTCACCAACTTCAAACCACCCTACCAAAGACCTACATCTTCTCCCGTACAAGGCTTCAAAAGGAGCCATTTGGATGCTAGAGTGATAACTATTATTATAAGCGAACTCAATCAATGGAAAATGGTCATACCAACTTCCTCTAAGGTCAATCACACATGCCCTTAACATATCCTCCAAGGTTTGAATTGTTCTCTTGGCTTGCCCATCAATTTGAGGATAAAAAGCGGTACTTAGCTTAACTTTTGTGCCGAGACCTTTTTGAAATGACTTCCAAAAATGTGAACTAAATTAAGTACCTCTATCCGATATAATAGACAAAGGAACACCGTGAAATTTCACAAGTTAACGAATATACAACTTAGTATAGTCTTCGACACTATAAGATGTTTTGACCGGTAGAAAATACACTGATTTGGTCATTCGGTCCACAATGGCTCAAATAGAATCATGTTGTCTTCTAGTATGAGCCAAACCCGTGACAAAGTCTATATTCATATCTTCCCACTTCCATATAGGAATTTTGATTTCTTGAGCTATACCTCCAGGCCTTTGATGTTCAACTTTCACTTATTGGCAATTAGGACACTTAGTCACGAATTCCGCTATGTCCTTCTTCATGCCATTCCACCAATACACTTCCCTCAAGTCATGATACATCTTGGTGGATCCCGGATGAATTGAATACCAAGAACTATGGGCCTTATTCAATATCAACTCTCTTATTCCATCAACATTTGGAATACACAACCGACCTTGGTAACGTAGTACCCCAAATTATCCTAGAGAGAAAGCCTCAATGGACCTTTTGGCAACCGACTTCTTCAATTCGACCAAAGTTGGATCATTGTCTTGCTTGTCCTTAACTTCTACCACAAGAGACGATTCCGAAACATTATGTATAAGAACTCCTGCATCATTGGAATCAACCAAACACACACCTAAACGTGTCAATCTATGGACCTCTTTGATCAATTCCCTTTTACCTTCCTCAACATGTGCGACACTACCCATAGACAACCGACTAAGAGAATCGGCTATAATATTTGCCTTACCCGGATGGTAGAATACGCTCATGTCATAGTCTTTTAGGATTTAAATCCACCTTCTTTGCCTAAGATTTAAGTCCTTTTGACTAAACATATATTGCAAGCTTTTATGGTCGGTAAACACATCAACATACACCCCATAAAGATAATGGCGCCAAATTTTCAATGCAAACACAACCACCGCTAGTTCAAGATCATGGGTTGGATAGTTTCTTTCATGTACTTTAAGTTGCCTAGAGGTATAGGCTATAACCTTACCATGTTGCATCAAGACACCACCCAAACCAACACGTGAAACATCACAATAAACAACAAACCTATCTGAACCTTCAGGCAATGCCAAAATAAGAGTTGATGTGAGACGATCTTTCAATACTTGGAAAATTTTCTCACATTCTTCCAACCATTGAAATTTTGCCTTCTTTTGTGTAAACTTAGTTAAAGGCGAAGCAATAGATGAGAAACCTTCAAAAAACATTCTGTAGTATCCATCTAAGCCCAAAAATCTTCTAATATCTGAAGGAGATAATGGTCTAGGCTAATTTTTAACTGTCTCTGTTTTCTTTGGATCTACTTTAATCCCATCACCGGAAACCACATAGCCAAGAAATGCAACCTCTCTTAGCCAAAATTCACACTTACTAAATTTAGCGAATAGTTTCTTTTCCCTCAATGTTTGCAACATAATCCTCAAGTGACCCATATGATCTTCCTCATTTCGAGAGTAAATCAAGATGTCATCAATAAAAACTACTACAAACATATCAAAATATGGCTTGAAAATATGATTCATCAAATCCATGAATATAGTGGGAGCATTTGTCAACCCAAATGATATTACTACCAATTCAAAGTGACCATATCTTATCCAACAGGACGTCTTGGGAATATCACACTCCCTTACCCTCAATTGATGATAACCGGAACAGAGGTCAATCTTAGAAAAATAGCTTGCTCCTTGTAATTGATCAAATAAGTCATCTATCCTTGGGATTGGATATTTATTGTTTATGGTGACCTTATTCAATTTACAGTAGTCTATACATATTCGGAGTGACCCATCTTTCTTCCTAACAAATAACACAGGAGCACCAAAAGGTGAAATACTTGGTCTTATAAAACACTTATCCAACAAATCCTTTTATTCTTTCAACTCCTTAAGTTTTGCCAGAGCCTACGGTAAGGAGGAATAGAGATAGGTTGGGAATCATGAAGGAGATCTATTCTAAAGTCAATCTCCCTTTCGAGAGAAATACTGGGAAAATCATTGGGAAATACATCGAAAAACTGATTAACTATAGGGACCGACTCAAGAGTAGGAGTTTTGAAATTAATGTCCCTATCTCACACAATATGATAAATGCACCTTTTGGAAATCATTTTTCAAGCCTTAATACATGAGATGAATCGACCCTTTACCACTAAATCATTACCCTTCTATTCAAGAATAGGCTCATTAGGGAAGTGAAACTTAACCACATGAGTTCTACAACATATAGATGCGTAAGTGGCATGTAACCAATCCATACCAAGAATGATGTCAAAATCAGTCATATCAAGTTCAACAAGGTCACATGGAATAACTTTGTGCAAGGCCCATACGGGACAATTTCTATAAGCTCTCTTGGCTAATACCAAACCACCAATGGGAGTATAAACTGAGAAAGGTTCTATTAACACTTTGGGGCATACATAAAACCTCATAGCAATGTAAGGAGTAATAAAAGATAAATTAGAACCTAGATCAAGCAATGCATATACATCAAAGTTAAAAACTCATAACATAACCGTGACCACATCGGGGGACTCATCAACCTATTGCCTAGCATGAAAAACATAGAATTGGTTGTTGCGTTAGCCACCCTTAGGTTGATCTTGGGCGCCTTGTTGCAATTGGCCTCCTATATGATGACCATATCCACCTATATTGGCTACAAGAAGGCACAAGGCTCGCTTATGGACCATCTTTCCATATCCATAGCAAGCATCTATTCCCATTAATCACCTTTCTCCATGATGCTTTCCACACTTTGCACACCTTGGAATAGAAGGGTTAATAGCATTTGCACCTCCTTCTCCTTGAGATTTAGGGTAAGGTACCCTATCCTTTACAAATTTTTTCCCCGAGCTTTAGCCTTAATGAGAGCGTCCACTGCTACCAACGGTCCTAGTATTGGAGAGCCCACCTTCATACCGAGCCCTCTTAGAATCCCTCATCCTCATTTCCTTGAGCTTTTCTCCTTTAATTTGTTCGGTAAAAGTCATGAGCCAAGATATGTCCATCTCCTTAACAAGCATGGTGGTGCGACATTCCTTAGCAACCAAGTCGCACACCCCCATTATAAATTTACTCATTTGGGCATGTGGATCGGCAACCATTGAAGGAGCATACTTGGATAGCTTAGTAAATTTGAGGGCATATTCCCTCATCCCCAGATTTCCTTGTCAAAGATTTATGAACTCCCACACTTTAGCCTCTTGTAACTCAAGAGGGAAAAAGTGATCAAGGAAAGCAAGTTTGAAAGCTTTCCATTTGATAGGACCTTCATACACTCTCTTTAACTTCTATTGAGTATACCATAGTTGAGAAACACCTTTGAGTTGGTAAGCCACCAACTCCATTTTTTCTTCCAAAGTCACCCCCATTATACTCACTATCTTGTAGACCTCATCAATGAACTCTTAGGGATCCTCATCAACCTTTGAGCTATGAAATTCCGTAGGATACATTCATGCAAAGTCCCTTACTCTTGAGGATGGATTAGGAATATTAGGAGGAGCCAGGATACCTTAGTTGGTCACCACTCTGGCTAGCTTAGTGATAGCAGTTCAGAACTCCGCATTAGTCACTTGGTTCGGTAGAGGAACATTGTCTTGAGGAGCCGGGGAGTTTGGGCTTCATTAACATTCTCTCCCCTTGGAAATGGTGGTCTTCTTGGAGCCATTTTTCTAAAAATTACAAAGAAAGACTATTAGGAAAAATAAGTCTTAACATAAACTCTATAGCACGATATGGAGCATGAAAGAGGTGAGAATTCCTAAATGCCTCATAGCTCCTACTCAGAAGTGTGGCATGCTTTACACCCATAAATAAGGCTCTACTTGACGCGGCATATTGGACATCCTAGGACACTTGTGAAACCTTGTGCTCGGATACCAAGATTGTCATGACCTGACCTATGGCCTAGTCATAACACAAAGATCGGAACCCCGAAGGGCTCCAACCAAGCCTCTTGTACATATCATAAGCATACATAAGGTGAAATATAAAAGCGCAAACATCATAAGAGAGTCTAAAACCACGAATAGAAAATCTAAAAATGTCTTATGACAATATGGACTCAAACATATATCCAACTAGATGCCTCTAAACATGAGTATGGGAGGAGGATATGACATGTCCCTAGATCACCCTCAATACACAACATAAACAAATTTTTTTGGAAAAGAAAATAAAAAGCAACTTGAAACTAGTCCCCGATCAAGGAGGACTCACCAAAACACAGTCAGATAGAGAATGCCTACTAGTTATGTGGACGATTAGGATCTTCAACCTTAACCCCTACATTATGAGACAATGTAGGCAAAAGTATGTAATAGTACATTGTAATGCACTAAGTATGAGGGCGTGACATGCAACATAAATCATAGAATGCAAAGGTCAAGTAAAACATATGATAAGATGGAATAATTATTATGAAAAGCTTATGACTATGAGAAGTATGATTTATGATTATGACATGATATATATTCTATGGTATGTTTACTTAGCGTCAAGTGGACTTTGAGATGGGAACTCGACTTAAGCCCTAGTAGCAACGTCTAGTCTCTTAAACTATATCGCCACCGTAGATTGCCAATATGGCTTAGCTAATGGCTCTATGTATAGAACATGAATATAATTGGATAGAGCCTACCATGGAAAGTAGCTTCCTCCTTCTCGATGTGGTATTATCAGATTTTATGTAATTGTTCGCATGGTCTTAATATCGGTTATAGTTATCTTCCACATATGTAAGTTCTTATGATGATTATGATATTTTGATGCATTGACCTATGAGATAAATTTTTTAATTTTCTCACGACTTTATTCATGTTTTAATGATATTGGTGTTGCATACATGATTCATATTGTCTATGTACTATGCTTATTGTTCATGCATCTTCTCAATACTTAGTATATTCTATGTACTAATAAATACTTTTTGCCTTCATTATATCATAATATAGGGTCCAACAATCATGTTCATCCACCTCTCACTCGTGGCTAGAGTTAGCACTATTATGCTTTTGGTGAGTCCTCATGTTTTGAGGATAATACATTCTATTTTTTATGAGTTTATGACTTCTTTTACCTTTTATATTGGGTGAGATAGAGATTTTCTAACCCCATATCTAGACTAGTTGAGGTATGTTAGATGTTCACGGAGTCTATGTTGTCTCTTATTTCTATATTTTTAGACTTACGTTCTATATTGAGATTATGCTTTCGTATATTTGGTCTTGTATATTTACTTTATATGACTTATGTATGATCTTGAATGTTATGCTAAGAGGCTTGTTTGGGGTCCTTTGGGAATCTAATCTCCATGCTACGGCTAGGCCCTAGTTCAGGTCATGATAAATTTGGTATCAGAGCACAAAGTTCAAGTTTCTTAGCTAGTCTAATATGTTATGTTAAGTAGAGTCTCTTTCATTAGTATGAATCATGCCACATCTATGAGTAGGAGTCTATGAGGTATTATTGGAAACACTTCACTTTTTTCATGATCTCATCATGCTATAGATTTGAACTTTAAAGTTTCCTCCTCTCATACTTTTTCTTTGCGATTACAAAATCATGCCTCCATGAAGAGCTCTGTCACGACCCGACCTAGGGCCTTGTTATAACACGGCGATTGAAACTCCGAAGGGCTCCAACTAAGCTTTTTGTACATATAATAAGCATACATAAGGTTAAATATAAAAACGGAAACTTCACAAGAGAGTCTAAAACCATGAATAGAAATCTGAAAATATCTTATGACAACATAGACTCAAACATATGTTCAACTAGATACCTCTAAACATGAGTATGGACGGGGGCTAAGACATTTCCCTAGCTCACCCTTAATATACGATGTAAACAAAAGTCTTTTGAAAAGAAAAGAGTAAGCAACTTGGAACTAGTCCCCGATCAATAAGGACTCACCACAATACCTTGGGATAGGAACGCCTAATAGTTTCGTGGACGATTAGGATTTTCAACCTCAATTTCTGCATAATGAGACAATGTAGGCAAAAGTATGCATTATTACATTGGAATGTATTAAGTATGAGGGCGTGACATGCACGTAAATCATGAAATTCAAAGGTCAAGTAAAACACATGATAAGATGGAATAAGTAAAGTCATGAGAAAATCATCTTGACCAAAGCATTTTAAAAAATAAATTCAAAATTATAACATACTTAAGAGATCATACATATGTGGGATAGGAACCATAACTGACAATAAGACCATGCAAGCTATAACATGGAATCCGATGATCCCCATATCGAGAAGGGGGAGTCTACTTTGCCAAGGTAGACTCCTAATCATGAACATGTGCTATTTGTGGATCCACTAGCTAGGCCATAAAGGAAATCCTATGGTGGCACATAGTTATGAGACAAGAGACTTTATATAAGGACCCCTTGCTTCGAGTCCCCACCTCAAGTCCATATTTGGTGATACGTGAAATCCCACAGAATACATACATAACATAAGATCATAATTTCTATATCATAGTCATTATCATAGGTTTAAAATCATAGAGTAGCTCATTTTCATAACATACTTGTAATGTGTGAATTTTCCCTTTCATTATTATAATTATATTTGCATAATTTATATTGGTAGGCCTTAGGTCGCTTTACTTCATAACTTGCATGAAAAACCATAATTTCAGACATACTTATAATGCTTGATCATAACAGAAATATATAGTCATAATTCATACTTTGAAAATTCATAACCATAGCTTGTACTTGAAATTAAGGTATGACATGAATGCATGATCAATTTACTTGAAAATCATGAAATTAACTTGAAGAAATGTATGATCATAAACTTTATATCAACCCATACATAATTCATATAGATAGTATCCTTTAGAAGTATAAATCAAAATAGTCATAATTTAAATCATGAACCCTAGAAATCAAAATAGGAGAATTTATGGAAAAACTCTTCAATTTAATTCAATAACCATTAATTTATATTAAAAATAGACTCATGATCCTACTTTAAATCAAAATTCATGCAATTCGAATAGAGAGCACAAAACCCATAAAATACCATACTTTAATTTGATAGAAAACCTTGAGAAATTAATTGGACTTCATGGATGAAAGGATCCATGAATTAATATCTACATACCTTGAGTGAGAAAACCGATTAATTTGGAAGAACTGGAGAATTTGATGGAGACATTGAGTGAATTTTTTTGAAATCTTCAATGGAAACCCTTGAGAGCCTTTTTGTAGAGAGCGAAATATTTGATAGATGAATTGTAGAAGAATGAATAAAATTAGTGGTTTAGGTTAATTTATAGAGTTGAATTAGTTCCTAAAAAAGTCTAGGTTCATTAACTAATAATTTAAAAAAAGTCTAAAATGCCCCTTTAAAAACTCAATTCGGCCGGAACTGCTTCTTGGGTCTGCGATGCGGTCCTGTCGCGGACCACACTATTTTGTGGTTTCTTCGAAAATCCTTCTTCTGATCTACTTGTCCTAAAAATCCACCGAGACCATTCTCCCATAGATTTTGACCTCTTGATCAATATTCTAAACTCGGATTTTTCAAAAAGATTAAGGACAATGCGTTACATGAGTGTCCTATTTCCAAGGCATTCTTAAGGTATTTTATGGGAATTTTTGAGTGATGTTACAATCTCCTTTACAAAAGAATTGTTGAAGAGGAACCACAAGCTACAAATGAGCATCTAAATGATCAAGTGCCTAATGCAAAGTTCTTACCTACTTTTCAAATGCTAGACCAAGCCGTGACTACTCAAGTAAACTGAGGGGTAGACCCTCCTCCAAATGTGGCTACATCGGCTTCTAGGGTTAGAAACTTCACAAGAATGAACCCTCCTGAGTTTGATGTATTCAAAGTTTATGAGGATCCCCAGAACCTCCAGAGTGTGTCCATCATCTTGGTTAGGAATTTATTTTCTTCTTCTCATGCTCCCTCATCTTCTTCTATCACTTCTCAATTTTGGCCAACCTATCTTTAATCTATAGCTACTCACTCACTATAGTATATAAGGTTGAAGATACAATACTTGAGGTGAAAGACGGGGGTCTCTCTAGGGATGGTGGGGAGGCGCTGTACAAGCTCTCGAATCTGTGAATACATGCCATACATTTAGCCGAATATGTGCACTAAAGTTGGAGGCCCAATCTAAAGTATCCTGAGAGATGAACTAGTAGATTGTGGATGAAGGGGAGAACACCCTCAATGAATGTACCAAATTACAGATCAAGTATATAAATCTTCCTTTTCTTGATTACGTTGTCTGGTCCCTTATCCTTCAAAGGATGAATAGGATTTTTGGGACTTTTCATGCTATCAGTCTCCTTGTGTTCAATTGGAACTATCTGGCATAGATAAGCAACCAAAGAAGGGAATTATAGACTTTTTGTACCTTCAATGACTACTTCCTAGATTTATTGCAAAATCAACTTGCCAATATTCGTTTAAATACCCTCCATAATACACAATAAACATTGGCTTGCCAAAAGACACATCGGTCTTATTTCTTGAAGGTATGATTCAACTGTAGATAATAGATAGCCATGTTTTGGCCTCAACGGTGAATTATGAAGAATCAATCCTAAGATTCGAAGCAATTCACTATGGCCTATGGCTATTATGTAGGTGCCTTACAAACTTTTCTTTCCCTTCTTCCCTTGTACACATTGTTGTCTGCATCGAAAAGGATGTAGTAGGCATTAATAGTAGCAAAGTCAATGCATACTTTCTTTCCTCAAACCATGCCACCAAGTTATTGGCAAAGTGTATTTAGGCGGTGTTTGAACAGATTTCGTGAACCATGGAGTGAATTTTCTTAAGAGGATATGGTGCAAAGAACATCTAGAGGCTAGCCTCCAATCGCCAATAAAAATCAGGTCTTTTGGGTTGAAGGTTGTACAAAATAATACCCCTCTCCTTGGTAATATTTTTTGATGTGAGGCAGTCATTCAATCAGCGACACTTGGGTGAAACAAATAGCTCCTGGTTGTAATATTCTTCTTCATCTATTTGTTCCTCAACTTCTTGTATATTTGGAATGGAGTCCGAGGCAATTTTTTATTATTAAAGTAAAACATGTTAGAAAATAGTGTAGGCAAATAAAAAAATGTATGAACATGAATTTGAGCCAAAGAAAGAGTGAAAAATAAATCAAAGAAATCAGGGTGAAGCCACTATTTTTGGTAGTTTTCACTGCCAGTTCATTTGCTCTTCCCAATGGCTGAATAGGCATCACAATCATGATGAAGAAATGGTGCCTGATAAAAATATTATGCTTCACGATGGTAGAATTGTGCATCACGATCGTGAGCTTCAAGATTTTATCTTAGTGTGAATGCAGGATTGGGCATCACAATTGCAAAGAACACATATTTACCAGAATTTGAACTCATTCAGACATTATGTCGAACTTGTTGAAGGCATCAATTTTTCAAGCAAATTTATTCAATAAAAATCATTCTTGAAAGATCCAAACTCCAGTTTTCAACAAACATGTCATTAATAACACTCCAACACCCCACAATTCAACATTTAAACACAATTTCATATTCAAAGTTTGGGAGAGAATCAAATGCAATTTTCAACTAACTTACCAACTCCAGAGAGAACAAAGAAGATCATTAAGAACACATACCTTGGGAATGGAAACATGAAGAAGAACTTTACACAAGTTGAAGCAAGTTAGACTTTAGATTTTGGGAGAAAAAAATCATGTTTTAGGGGAATGAGGACCGGTAGGTATGAATTAAATGACCTTAAATTTTACTGATCATGACTTATTGTGGCCGTGAAACGCTCATTGCAATTGCAATAGTTCTCTTATCAACTTTTCGCATCCGCGGCCTTGGCAGCCAAGTTACAATTCTTACCCTTCTTGAAAAAGCTAATCCTCTTTTGAACCCTTCACTTTTTGATCTCTAAAGGATTGAAAGTGAGGCTAAAAGCCTAAGTTGGGAATTTTCCAAAATAGATTAAGGTGAGGCTAAACACATAGTGGCTGAAAAAATGAGCAATGAAAGAAAGTCAAATAAAGGAGGAATATGTGTTAAAGAAAGAAATAAAAAGAAGCTTCGCAAAAGGAATGACATGAAAAATAAATAAAGTAAAAACATAAAAAATAAAAGAAAAAAAATCCTCCAAGAATGTATAAGTGTTAGATATGGGCACTTTAGTGTGAGACAATAGGAGTATGTGATGTTCAAATGAACAAAAATAGTGAAAAAAGCAAATTAAAAGTGTTTATAGACTTCAATGAGGGTGTAGTCACTTATACCCAAATATTATTCTAACCTACCCTAAGCCTAAAATGCAAGCTTGATAAAAGCCCTTTGTGATTCCCAATCGATTTCTTTAGAGTCTTTGTTGATTGAAAATAGGGCAAAGAGGTTTGATACTTGTAAGAATGAGTAGTTCTTTGTGAGTGTGAGTGCTTGTGTATTTGTTGACTTGTAAATAATCATTTGAGTGCTTTTGGGACATCATTTCTTATGAGGGCATGTGAACTATGATAGCGGTGATGTTGAAACTCCTAAATAGAGCCAAATGCGAATGAAAAGAAACTCATGAGTGTGGATCATTTCTTGAGAATGAGTTGTTGTCACCTGATTATTATAGTTCTAATGTGGTACATTCTTGAAAATAGGTTTTGAAATAAAAATTGGGACATCGAGGAAGAAGTTTGCATGCATGGGCTAATTGATAGTATTGAATAAATTTATATTTCTTGTGCTTAATTGTTATGTGTGAATGAAGTTGTAATGATAAAGTGTGTATTGAAATTTTAAGTCTCAATGTGGATTTATTCTAGTTTGTTGAGGAAAACAAAAGTATTAAGTTGGGGGTTTTAATAAGTAATGAAATTACCACTTATTTGTTGCCTTTTTCTGATTACTTTGTAAGACCCTGAACATTGGAAAGTCAAAATGAAGAAAAGACTCAAGAAAATTAGGACTATCTTCAGGTTGACAACTCAACCTACGAATTGGAGGGATGGCTCGCAGAGGTGGTATGTAGGTTGTAAATAGAATTAAGTAAGGAAGCAATCTACGATTCAAGTTACAACTCGTAGAGGGTTTGACAAGTCCTAGACAAGACTCTTAAAGAATGATCAGAGGCTCATAATTTTTAGGTTTCTCAGGACTACAGGACGAGTTGGGTCCAAGACCCATGATAATTTTGAAGAGTTGTAACCACAACTCGTGGGACTGATTCAGAGACAAAAATCTCAAGGTTTTTCTCAAACTTGCAAGACTACTCGAGTTGACAAGTCATAGGAATTTGCACAATTCGTAGGGTCCTAGTTATAGGTCCAATTTTGAAAATTTAATAAAGGGTATAAAGGTCTTTTTCGAAATTGAGTTCAATGTATCTAGAGGCCTTTGGAAAATATTCAGAACCTATAACTACCCAACCCTTCAAAATCCTCTCATATTCTAATTCATTCTCTGGAAATTTTCCTAAGGCAAGACTATACAATTCTCTCAAGGTTCTCTTCTACAAATTCAAGCTAGGGTTTCAAGAGAAACAAGTTTCTTCTTTAATTTCTTAGTTAAATTCATCAAGGTATGTGGGATTTGATCCAGGGGTTCCTTTCACCTTTGGAGTCCCAAGGTTTTCTTCAAAAATCTTTTCAATTGCAATTGTTTTCTATCCCTAGATTGATGAACTGCATTGGCTATTTCAATTATGGTTTTACTTATCTTCAATGATTATTTCAAGCATGATTCTACATTAATTTCATGATTTCAAGTTGTTTTACAAATGCCCATGCATAAAGTTAGCTTCAATGATAATTTCAATGAATTATGATCATGAAGTTCAATGATTTTCAAAGAAGGGTTTTATCAGAGAAGTTTGAGACTTATGAACGATTGATGAAAGTAATAATGATGTTCAATGATGATTGAAGAAGTTATTATGGTTTGATAAGTAGAATTCTCAGACAATAATAATTAGATGGTGATAAGGATAATTTTCACCAAAGTTAATGGATTCTTATGAATCACAAAGTTAATGAGATACTCTAATAATTATTTTCATGATGATGATAATAATAATTTTTTAATGATTTTATGAATTCCATTGTCATATTGACTAAGAATTGAGAGGAGTTTTGGTGGGATTCGGTCTGGTAATATTGTTAGTTGCCCAAGAGAATCGTAGTAGTAACCTAAAGTCCTAAGCTACGTTGCCACCATAGGTTCTCTTATGGCTTTGCTAATCAATTCACAAATAGCTCATGATGTTAAGATGTTCTCACGGAGTCTATCTTGGCAAGTAGCCTCTTTTTTTTTGATGTGATAGTTACATCAGATTCCATGTTATAACTCACATGGTCGTAGATGTCGGTTAAAGGTCTTATCCCACACAAGTTATATGTAAAGATGCAAGTTTTACTATGAAGTTTAAGATGCATTGACCATAAGATTTCAAAGGCTTTTAAGCCTTATTCATGCTTCATTATATTGGTCAAGTATCGTATGCCATATTTCTCATGTTCTTCTTCTTGTTCATGGATATCTCACATACTTAGTTCCTTCTATGTACTAACACATATTTTTCTTACATTATGTCATAATGTAATGACCTTCCAGGTCATTTTTATCTTTCTTAGATCTTTTCAGTGTATAGAGCTTTCTTCTAATGACCACAAGTCATTTATGACTTGCTGACACTGACTAATCAATTGCATGGTCATTTAATTGGGTTTTATGTCCGTTTTCCTATTTTGGAGCTCTTGCAGTTTGAACAATTGACTTTGGTGAAAACTCTAGCAAAACAACCTTAAAATGGAATTCTGATGATTTCATCAGCTTCAGAATGACTAAATTAGGCTAGTAACAAGGTCGGCATGAGCATCGAGAAAATCGTTGTGAGTTTGGGGCCACTTATCACTTTAATCTTTCAAATTCGGCCTAAGGTTGATCTTGGTCAACATTCTTGGAAACCATGCTCAGATTGAAATTTCTACGGTTAGCTCTGAAATGTCAATTTTTATCTAGGACGACCTCTCATTCATGTCTTGAGGCTTTCGGTCTCCTTTCATGCCTCCTTGTAGAATTAGTAAAAATTATGTTTGGGGTGTGGGACCCAAATTCTATCGAAATGACCTCAAATAAAAATTTTGATTGTGTTATTGAGTCTGGAACGTCAAAATTAATTTTGTAGCATAGTCTATTTATGCGTACGAGATTCTGAATGAATCCCAAGCACCCCATCAGATACTTTAGACTTTTCTTAAATCTGATGTTACAGCAAAATATGGTGCAGGCCCATTATGCAATTCACGTTCATACTACTGGGGCCGCGTTCGCGGAAGCCAGAGGCCTTGCTCTCCACTTTTGTGGACATGGTGCCACATTCTCGGAGGCCTAAGGCATTAACCTCCATGTTTACGGGGTACCTGCTGTGTTTGCGGAGTTTGAGAGTTCAACCTCTGCGTTCGCGGAGAGTAATTCACTGGTCTTAAATATAAGACCAGTGACGCGAACTCAGCCACTACCCCATATTCATTCATGGTCTATATTCCAAGACCTAGGATGGGCAATTTTATTTTCGGTGTCTCAAGCTTGGTGTCCAAGGAGTGAAAAATAGCAATGTTAGTCAAGGATATGGACATCCTCGGTTAATGACTTACGTGGAACAAATTGAAGGAGAGAAGCTGAGAGATATATCAAGGGGGTTCATAAAGGCTAGAGATGATGGTGGAGGGTTTAACCCTCAAAGTTATGGTTATGGTAACAATGGCAAAGGATAAGGTGGGAAACGGTTTGTGGGACAAGGTTCCACCAATACTCCTCCTCCAAGGTTCAACAAGGATAAGGGTGCTAACCCAATGGTTGCAAGAGAGAATATTGGTGCTCAAACTTTCCCCGCTTGCAAGAATTGTGGGAGGACTCTTAAAGGAGAATGCACAGCTAGCTCCAATTCATGCTTCAAGTATGGTAACCCGAGCCACCATTCTAGGGATTTTAGAGGTTATGGTGGTAGGCCTCCATTCAATATTTCTCATGGTGAACATGCCCAAGGAGGTGGCCAATGCACCAATCGCTTTTATGCCTTACATGAGAGACAAGAGGTTGAGGACGCACCCAATATCTTTATCATTATGTTAAAGGTCTTTCCTTTTCATGTGTATGCATTATTAGATCCGAATACAAATTTATTGTTTGTTACTTCATTCATTGCGAATTGGTTTGATGTGTCACCCAAAATATTATTAGAGCATTTTTTGGTGTCTACCCCAATTGGTGAGTCGGTTGTTACTAGAAATGTCTATAGGGTTTGTCCCATGTCTATCTTGCATAAAGTTGTTCCTTTCGATCTCATTGAGCTTGACATGGTAGATTTCGATGTCATTCTTGGGATGGATTGATTACATGCATTTTATGCTTCCATAGATTGTAGGACTCGTCGAGTCAAGTTCCAATTTCCAAATGAGTACGCTATTGAATAGGAGGGTCATGATTCGGTAGTGATGGGTAAATTTATTTCTTCTCTTAAGGCCCAAAAATTGATTGTTAAGGGTTGTATTTACCAAATTATGAGGTCTAGGGATTTTGACTTTGAAAGTCCTCCCCTTCAGTCAGTTCCCGTAGTCAATGAGTTTCCCGATGTCTTTTTCGATGACCTTCCCGGTGTCCCTCTCAAAAGGAAAGTTGATTTTGGTATCTCTATCTTCTTTGATGCCCAACCTATATCTATTCCTCCTTACCGGATGGCCCTGACAGAATTGAAAGAGTTGGTGGAAAAATTTAAGGACTTGTTAGAAAAGGGGTTTATAAGGCCAAGTATTTTGCCATGGGGTGCTCCCGTGTTATTTATAAGAAAGAAGGATCTATCGCTTCAAATGTGCATAGACTACCTGTAATTAAATAAGATAACCACTAAGAATAATTATCTAATCCCTAGAATAGATGACTTGTTTGATCAATTGCAAGGGGCAAGTCACTTCTCCAAGATTGACCTTAGGTCTGGGAATCACCAACTAAGAGTGAGGAAGTGTGACATTACCAAAATAGATTTTTGAACAAGGTATGGTCACTTTGAGTTTATGGTGATGATTTTTGGGTTGACGAATAAACCGAGGTGTTCATGGACTTGATGAATAGGGTTTTCAAACCTTACCTTAATACTTTTGTGGTGGTATTCATTGACAATATTTTGATTTACTCTCGAGGTGAGGAAGAATATAAGAATCACTTGAGAATTATGCATCAAACATTGAGGGATAGGTAATTGTTTGCAAAATTTAGTAAGTGTGAATTTTGGTTGAAGGAGGTGGCATTTATTGGTCATGTAGTATCTAGTGATAGGATCAAAGTTAATCCTAAGAAAACAGAGGTAGTCATGAATTGGAATAGAACATTGTCTCCTTCAAACATTAGTAGCTTCTTGGGCTTAGCCGGGTACCATAGAACGCTCATCAAAGGGTTTTCTTCCATCACATCTCCTATGAACAAATTAACCCAAAATAAAGCCAAATTCATATGGACAGATGAGTGTGAGATGATTTTCCAGACCTTGAAAGATCAACTTACATCCGCTCCTATTTTGACTCTACTGGAAGGATTAGAAGGGTTTGTGGTTTATTATGATGCTTCAAAGATTGATTTAGGTTGCTTCTTAATGCAAAACGGCAAGGTCATAGCCTATGCTTCTAGGCAATTAAACCTTTATAAGCTAACTACCCTACCTTTGACCTTGAATTGGCGGTCATTATTTTTTCTTTGAAGATTTGGCAGCATTACCTCTATGGGGTGCATGTGGATGTGCATACCGATCATAAAAGTCTTCAGTATGTGTTCTCCCAAAATGAGCTTAATCTAAGGCAAAAAAGATGGCTAAAACTCCTTAAGGAATATAACATGAGTGTGCACTATCATTCGGGTAAAGCTAATATGTTTGCCGATGTACTTAGTAGAGTATCTATGAGGAATGTGTCCTATGTTGATGAAAGGATGAGGAAATTGGTGAAAGAAGTTCACCGATCAGCTAGATTTAGGGTTAAGTTGTGTGGTACCGATGATGATGGTATGGTTATTCAAAATGGGTATGAATCCTCTTTGGTGGTGGATGTTAAGTCAAAGCAACATCTTGACCCAACGTTTATTGAGTTTAAGAAGTTGGTGAAGGAAAAGAAGGTAGAGGTCTTTTTCTAAGGGGGAGATGGGGTGCTATACTACCAAGGTCGGCTATGTGTTCCTAATGTGGATGGTATAAAGAGTTTGATTTTGATGACGGCTCATAATTATACATTCTCCATTCATCTTGGCTCGATAAAAATGTACTGAGACTTAAAAGAGTTCTATTGGTGGGGTGTCAGGAAGAAAGACATAGTAAGGTTCATGTCTGAATGTCTGAATTGCCAACAAGTGAAGGACGAACATCAAAGGCTGAGTGTCCTAGCCAAAGATATTGAAATCCCTAATTAGAAATGGGAAGATGTGAATATGGATTTTGTAGTGGGTTTGCCTCATATCCGGAAGCGTCCTGATTCGATTTGGGTAATTATTGACAGAATAACCAAGTCGACTCACTTCCTACTGGTTAAGACTTCCTCCAGTGTCAAAGACTATGCCAAGTTGTATATTCGGGAGTTGGTGAGGTTGCATGGGATGACGCTATCCATTATTTCAAATTGTGGTACCCAATTCACTTCTCACTTTTGGAGATTATTTCAAAAGGGCCATGGTACTAAGGTAAAATTGAGCACCGCATTCCATCCTCAAACTGATGGGCAAACCGAAAGGAAGATTCAAACACTAGAGGATATGTTAAGGGATTATGTGTTGGAGTATAGAAGAAATTGGGATGATCATCTACCACTTATCGAGTTTGCCTATAATAATAGTTATCACTTAAGTATTGAGATGGCGCTGTTTGAGGCTTTGTATGGGAGATGATGTACATCCCCGATTTGTTGGTTATAAGTAGATGAGATGACCTTGTTGGGCCCTGATTTGGTACTTGATGTGTTAGAGAAGGTGAAGATAATTAGAGAAAGGTTGAAGATGACTCAAAGTCATCAAAAGTCCTTTCCCAACACTAGAAGTAGGGATCTTGAGTTTAATGTGGATGATTGAGTGTATCTAAAGGTTTCACCCATGAAAGGTTTGGTTCGATTTGGTAAGAAAGCGAAATTGAGCCATATGTATGTAGGGCCTTATAGAATCATGATACGTGTTGGTAAGGTTGCATATGAGTTGGAGCATCCATTGGAAATGACCATGGTTCACTTGATGTTCCATGTGTATATGTTGATAAAATGAGTGGGTGATCCTAGTTCCATTGTTCCTTTGGGAGTAGTGAATGTTGAAGAAAACTTGACCTATGAAGAAGTCCCGGTTAAAATTTTGGACCGGCAAGTCAAGAGATTGAGGAACAAAGAAGTTGCATTTGTTAAAGTCCTTTTGAGAAATCAACAATTCGAAAATGCTACATGGGAAGGGGAAGAAGCTATGATTAAGCGATACCCTCATCTTTTTCCCTCTACCCAAACCTAAGGTATTAAGTTGTCGTTGCTCAATTATTTGAAATCCTTGCATTTCAACTTTTCTTGTCATATGCTAGCAAAACTATGAAATATGTTTTGAACAATGTTTTAAATTGCACTATTGCATTAATTTAAGCTAATTCTTGCCTTATTCGACGACAAATGTATCCAAGGGGGAGATAATGTAACACCCCCTAAAAACGTTGTATATGGTGTTCCAATTCTCAATGAAAATGATACAGGTTTTGTATTTTGGGCATACCTTTTCATAGGATGGTCTAAATTAGGTGATTTAAATTTTTGAATAAATCCAACCTCATTACCTACATCTTTTGTGAGCGTATAGCTTAGGAATAAGAGGATAAGTAGGTCAAATAAATTAATCTTTGCAAGACCTGATGCTATGATGAAATAGAGTATTTGTAGAAGCAAAATCATATCTCACTGTAGGATGATCCCATTTGTTAATTCTTAAACTACATTGAAGGAGACTTCTAGAGCTACAATTCATATGAAGACACCAAATTCTAATTAGGAAGTTATCTTTATCAAACGTAGTTCCAAAAAAAGTTATTCCATAAAAGAAGAAGACTCGTCTCACCAACTATGGAAGATCTAGATCCATTTACCATCACTAATAACATTAATAGTTCTGCATTTGACATCACCTATGAGATCACAATCCTTCATTAAATTTTTATCTTTTTCTTTATAATTATTTTAATTATTTTTAGGTCCCTCCTTCACACGTATAAATAACCACCTTATTTCATGATTTTGTTCATCAAGCTCTTCACATGTATAAATAACAAATAACCACCTTATTTCATCATTTTGTTCATCAAGCTTTCTCAAGTAACTCATCTCTCTATATATTTCTTTACTCATTCTTAAAATATAGTTTTAGCTCTTAGTAGTGTAGAAATACTATTCTGGTGATTCATATACTTTGGGTAGTACACAAAATACTCCAGCGAGAAGAAAGGGCTAGGATTCAAGAGTGTTTAGTAGTTCCTTCGATTCTGAGTAAAGCTTTAGATTCCAGGTATGTAAGGCTTCAATGAGAGTATGTCTTCCACTCTTATACCTAGAGTATTTTTATTATATGATAAATTATGTTATTTAACCAATTTTTTTCAAGCCTTACTCTAAGGTATGTAGGTGTTTATCTATGTTTTTTTCCACCTATGTAGTTCAAAACTCTTTCAACTAAATATCTTGATTTCAAGTAAGATTTTCTTCTGGTAATTCTTATTTTTACTTAATAGCATGAATCATGGTTAAATTAATGATTATTGGTCTATTTTGATACATAATGATTTCATATGTATGAATTGATGGTTCGCAAGTAATTTCTCTATTTATCTATTTAAACGCTCTTGAAATTCATGGTGGGTTGTTTAAAACATGATTTTTAATTAATGGATTTTAAAGTATTTATGCATAATTTCATTTACATAAATATTTGAAAGTTGAAGTGATTTAAACCCACCTAGTTTTACTATATTTTCAATGAAGTTTGATTTGAAAGCTTTGACTCCAAATAAATATTTATGAAAGAAATGTCTATGATAAAAAGGGAGTCTTATAAAATAAAAAAATGATGACATCCTATGAATGATTGATTATTTATGCTATAAGGAAAATTCTTGCATATTTGAATCACTAAAGGTTTTAGTGAGAAATTCCACCGAATGTGATGTTTTGAATTCTTAAGCTATATGTTATGACTATTTTGAAGTATTAACTATTCCGTGGGATTTACTTAGCAACCCCTTGTCTCATTAAATATGTGCCAACATAGGATCCCTTGTAGGCTTAGACTAACGGATCCATGAAATCCCTTAAAGTTAAAGTTAAAGAATGAATGTAAAGTTGACATAGTTCTACCCTAGGAAAGTAGACTTCCTGACCAACGTAAGGGGTTATGTTGGATTCCATGTAACAGCTCACATGGTCTTAATGTCGTTTATAGTCAACTCCCGATAAATGAACATTTCAAATGCTATTTATATGATTAATTATGCATTTATATATACACATATGAATGATTTAAATGCTATCTACATGATTTCTTTTCCATTAACTCATTTATTTACTTTACCTTATAAATTTCCTAAATGTTTTACTTTGTAATGCATGCCTACATACTTAGTATATTCAATGTTCTAACACATACTCTTTTTCCTATAAGATAACACCATGTAGGAACTTGTGTTCCTCCTCGTTCTCTTTTATGTGGCTAGTTGAGATTTCGTTTGAAGATTACTTTTGTTGAGTTCCTATGTTCTGGGAGCAGTACTCCTTTATCTTTCTTTCTTATGATATATTGAGATTTTTATACACTTACTATGACATTTCTTTCTATTATGATTGAGAGTGAGCTATGAACTTGTCTTAGCCTCGTTAAATCTAAAAGTTAGAGGTATTGTTGGACATATATAAGTTGAAGATTTAGTATTATGATTTCTTCTTATTTATTTATTGTCATTATATATGAAAGGCTAAAAGAAATGCTAAGAGGCTTGTTTAAGGTACTTTCAGGTTCCTCTTCTTCTTCTTATTGTTATTGTTGTTTTGAGTGCATAGAGAGTTTCTCATCCTAGAGTTAAACTTCTAGGTCCTCAGCACGGTTCTTCGTTGGTCTCTAATTAGGTAATGGAGTTTCTAGAATGGGTAGCTCATGATCCTACACAGTTCCCTATAGAGCAAGACATGTCTCAGTGATTTATTGAAGGTTTGATTTTGTTGCTCCGCCTAGTATCATATCATTTGATAGTTGTTAGGTCTACTTTTCCCCAGATAGTCAGTTATGTAAGGTCTATGGAGTATGCATGTATGGAGACTTATAGAGGTAGAGGTAGGAGATCCCACCAGCAATGCAATAGAGGTAGCATATCATCTCGAGGTAGGCATCATCCTAGTAAGGGTCAGCCTAAAACTAGACCTACCAGACCCAGGTGGGAGCACCTCAGATTCCTGGCAGTCTTGTGATAGGTTATGGTACCCATAATGGATAGAGTTCACTATAGAATTCTCAAAGTGTGCCTTTTGAGCATCCAGATTCTTAGGTTCATGCTGTTCCTGTTGGGCCATCTCAGCATGTTGCAGTTAGTAGAAGGTGTTATACATGCAATCAGTTAGGATATTTAGCTAGGGATTTTCCTATAGTCACACATCAAAGGTAATAGGCTCGACAAGATCATATTTATAGGGCTCAAGGATAGTCAGTTAGAAGTGGTGCCCCAAGTGTTACAGTTAGTGGTACAGGTGTTTAGTTCGAGGCTAGGCATATTCCATCCCATGCTGCTGCAGGTCAGAAAGAGGACAAGGCTCCACGTACTGATTGAATTTATGTATAATTCAATTCTAGAACCTTTCTTGCATGTACTTCTTGGGTGTTGGGGTCCTCGTACCCATCAGTGATTACTTGGCTTGTTAGATTCATATTACGATTCTAGTGATTACTTTACTGGGACTTATGTGGGTGTGCTTACTTAGCCTGATTACTTGCTTATTATTTGCTATGACAACCTTACTTGAAACTATGTGTATGTGTTTATCTCCCATATGTGATTTCTTTTAGTAGTGGATTATATTGTTTTTACTGTTATGTTGCAATAGTGGTAGAGTTATACCTTGTGGATTTTGGGCTTAGTTGATTACTCTGGTGGATTTCTATTTAGCCATTCTAGAGTTTTCTTGGGTCGATCCTTTTCCCTTTCTAGCTTGCCCCTCCTAGTGTGCTTAGCTAGTGTGAGGTTACTACCGAGAAAAGTATGTGTGGATAGTCATGGACCTTGTGGTCTACAGTGGATTTTGTTCGTTGATCGTTTCTTGTTTTGATTTATTGTTCTTAGTTCTTAAGTTGGCGAAGTTAAGGTTGGCTCTATAGATTTGGCTGGATTGTCTCTTTATGGTAAGTTTGATGGCTAAGTGATCGGTTCAGCTGGTTGTGTGATGCGGTGTCAGATGGCTATATGTGAGTTGGGAAGGATGGAATCAGAATTGCCTTTGTTATGATGATGTTTTAGCTTGAAGCATCATCTAAAGAGGGTTCTATTGGGTTTATGAAAATGGTGGTTTTCTTGTGCTTGTGACCCACCAACAATTTGTGAGAAGGGATGATTATGGAGCGACAACGCCCATATTGATGAGTCTTAATTTATCATAATTGTCTTGGTGTGCTCTTGTGACTTATGGACTTTTAGGTGGTTAGTCAATACATCTCAGGAATTTTAGTCACATGCTTGTTTTACCTTACAACTAGCGCTACTTTCAATTTTGGTGATTTGGTGTTATTCCTTGGTTCTACCCGTAAACTACAACGGGTGCGTTAATGGTTCAAGAGAGTTAGATTATTGAATTGGGTCTTCTGTGGTGGTGTGCTTTGACTAATTTAGGCTTTATCTTCCATGGGCGAATGGAATTTTTCTTAGAAAGCTCAACCTCAGTATGGAGTCAAAGTAATTTGTGGGATCATCTCTTGGTTTCTTGTTAAGGGTGCGAGGTTCGCGTGTGTCATTGTGGTTAGCTTGCAATGTTCCTTGTGGTGTTCATTGCGGTGGTTTGGTTTTCACTCTTGAAAAAGGGTTTATATGCTTGTTTGGATAGTTTTTCTCTTAGATTGGTGGTTTACTCAAATTTGCACTTAGGAAATGGTACGTGGATTCATGACATCAAATTTTATTGTGTTTCGGTTGGATTCTCATATTGGGTCAATTTCTAGAAACTTCATTGGTAGCCAAGTGACATTGAAATTCGCCTCAGTGCGATATATCTACTAGAGGATTTTGTTGTTCCTTCGAGTAGCCTTTTCAGTTTTGCAAGATAGGTTTCAAACTAAAGTTATTAGCATTGGGAACCATTGGTTAGAACTTTGGGCTTGTGCCCTAGGCAGAGTAGCTTATTTAGTCTTGCCTCTCTTCAATGATAAGGTGGTGCTTGCCTTTCCCTCGTACTTATTTGGACAGTGTTCCGATGGTTCTTTCATTTACTTCGTGGTTATTGGGGATATGTTCATATGGGGTTAGGATCTATTACTTTGGTATAGGATGGGTAGGATATCCATGATGACGAAAGAGTCTTGAGTTTAGAGTATGTAGAAAAGAATTCGACTTGAAATTTATTTAGCATCTCCTCTTGTCCGTTGATCGACTAATTCTGAAGAATCTGTGTGGTTTAGATTTTTCTCGGATGTGTCTATTGCGTTCGGTTTAGTTTGTCCTTATTGAGTTGAAATTAGTATCAAAAAGAGAGGAGCTAGAAGTTGGGTTGAGTTATTGAAGAAGAGAAGTGAATTTAAGTGTCACGACCCCCATAGGCCACAACTGGGGTCCTACCTTGACCCCTATATACATAGCTAGCAGATGTAGTAACACCGGACTACAACCAACGTGATAACACATATAAGAACACCGATGGGTCACAAAATTTCCATATACACATAACCTCTTTCATTTTCCTCTTGAGGAGTTAAATTAATTATTGCAACTTATCATTTAGGCCACATAATATATAAGCCAACGAGGCTATCATAACATGTGGGGTCATCCCTCTATATATATACACGCGAGCCGATAAGGATGCAATGTCAAAGGGAACGTCCCAAACATAAATCATACCAACACGATCGAGCACACATACATATAGAACCCACTTCTATGTCGACAGACCTCTAAGAGTCGTGATGATAACATATGGTAGGACAAGGCCCCCGCCGTACCTTTTTGATAAACGAAAGTAAATATATACACCAAGGATCAGTACCAAAAATTAGGCTCCGATACAATAAAGCGTATTCCAAATTAGCTGAGCAGAATCCTAAGTTGGCGGACTCCTAAAACTCGTGTCTGTACCTGCGGGCATGAAACGCACCCCCCAAAGAAAAGGGGGGGTCAGTACGACATATATACTAAGTATATGAAGCATAACATAGCTTGAAATTCGGGAGATAAGTATGAGATTCTAGAAACCACTGTACCTGTACCTTATAATGTAAAATCATGTATGCTCAGATCATCTATTATATCCGGCCCATTAAGGACTCGGTGAATTCATCATATACCTGTAGGACCATTAAAAGTCCCGGCTCCACCATCACCTTATCACACCATATAATCGTGTATATACATACATACCCAACCCTCTAGTAAGAGACTCAATGAACAATGCATTGAGATTGAGCACGAATTTATAATCGGCCCAGGACTCGGAGAAAGAGGTGTTACAGTATACACGAGCAGAGTAGTGAGAAATAATATACAATTTAAATCGTTATTTGAGACTCAATGAAGTCCTCCAGTGAATCATCACTTAGAGCTTAGGGTAGGAAGTATCTGACGTACCCTCTAGATGTCACTAAAGACCATGTTAAAAGGAGCCTCAGGAATCATAGACATATGTTTCTATGGTATGAAATATCTTATAAAAGTCCAAGCATTGGTTATCTCAGAGCCTTTTTAAAAGGAAAAGCTTTTTGTATCAATCACTATCCCATCATATAGAAGACTTGAGCAGTAGGAGCTTAACTACTTTATGAGTCTTAACATCCAGAAGTGCACAAGAGTCCTTAACTCATATTCATGACCTAAGAATTAATTTAGCCCCAAGCTCACATGATCCATTGTTTACATCTAAGACATGCCAAAAGAAGAGAAGGATAGCTTTACATACCTCTTATGGGTTACTTGTAACCACGTTTGCGTCGTCGTCCTCTGAACCTATTTAACATGAAAGGAATACTAACATTAATAACCTTCAACTTTCCAACTTCTTAATTTACAGCCAAGCACCCGTAGGAATCATTTCCTTATTCGCCTTTCTCGAATAGTCCCTTAATTGGTTAAGGAGTTAACGGAAATCGGATAACACTTCCCCTATAACCTGCCCTATCCGAACTTCCAATTACATCCTCAATTACTACAGCCAACGAAAAAAACAATCAGCAGCTTATATACAAGTAAATAATTTCAACATTACACAACACACACTCCAAACAACTCTTTTAAACTACGATACCAAAATAAGGTTTTCAATCGTTCATTCATAAAATATATAACCACGCGGAGCGGAGGGTTAGGTGGATGCAACTAGGAGAACCCACACCTATTTTGACCCATGTTCCATCCTTGTGACACACCTTAAAACCATCTCCAAAGACAATGCGACAATCACAATAACACTATACAACCTTAACAACTTTAACTCGGCTAGAACGACTTCAATTTCGTTTATTTACAACATACACCATACTTATATATTTTTACTAATTATAACTTGATTTAAGACATATAATAAACTCCATAAAAACATTATTAACTCCACTTTGAAAGGGAAGACGTTACCTTGTCCAAAACTTGTCGAAATGCGCCTCAGAAGTCCTCTTAACATGCTGAAACTTAGCGGACTATTTGTGTCACTTCTTTTCTGCCCCAAAATGAAATTTTTAGTTGTTAAACACCATTATATCCCTATAGGATACCTTAAATAATTATGTCACAGAATAAAATCGGGCCTTACCTTTTCTTTTGGCCAAAGCTGTCGCCCCTCTCTCTAGTCTGTTAGGGTTGTTTTTTCAACTTTTCTAAGTGCAAAGCTGATTTTGTGAAGAAATTGATATTAAGACACATATATATATGTGTACTTAATAGGGGACATGTGTAATCCCCTAGGGCACCACCTCAATCATGCGCCCACTCTTTTGCTGCCACATGGCTGTGTGGGACCCACCTTAAGTAGATGTGGCACCTACTCGGTCCAAGTAGGTGCATCACCCTCTTAGTCCAAGTAGGTGCACCACCTACTTGATTCCGAGTAGGTGCTACACCTCCTTCCGCCTCTTCCGTGGGTTCGTAATCCTATCTCGATTTAAGAACCTATGTAATCCTTGCTACGTCAACTCGACATGCACTCCAATAACTTAAGTGTGTAAGACACCCAAGTTGGTAGCTTACGCAGGTAAGTCGATTCCCATAGCTTGTTATTTGGCCCCCAACTTCTTTCAAATCCTTATAACCCTATTTTCAACCTTCACTCTTATGGCGCTTCACATCCTTCCATCCTTAGAGTTATTTAATAACATTATCGCTAATCTAGGCCATGTAGCAACTTTTAAGAAGTTTAAGAAAGAATTCCAAAGTACAAATGTACGGGGAATAACATCCTTCCCCCCTTTAGAATATTCATCCTCGAATGTTAACTAGTCTAATAAGGTCTTACGAGTGCTTCAAGATTTCTCTATACTAGTTGTCATCCATAGGCCTCTTATTAATCCATATAATCAATTTAAGAGGGTAGATTATCTTTAGGCCTAGGGAACAAGTATGGATATTTCTTTTCCATTTTTTCTTCGGTCTTTCAAGTCATCTCTTCTATATGCTTATTTTGTCACCTTTGACGGGAGCCACATCCGTAGTTTACAACCTTCTAATTTACCGATCCCAGATGGCGTTAGGTTGCTCCTTGTAGGATAACTTCTCTTTTATGTGGACCTCATCCACGGGGAATATGTTAAGAGGGTCGCTTATATATTTGCGGAGCATTGATCCGTGAAAACTTAATGTATTGTTTCAAATTGGATGGTAGGTCCAACTCATAGGCAACTTTGCCTATTCTGCGAATGATCTGATAAGGGTCAAGTTTCTATTTCTTGTTGAGTCCCATTACACCTTTCATTATTGGCGCTTTCACTAATACCCAACCCCCAATTTCAGTCTTGAGAGGTCGACATTGATTATCTGAGTATGACTTCTATCGACTCTAGGCTACTAATAGTTTCTCCTATATGGATTCCACATTATCACTAGCTTATTGGCTCATGTCTGGGCCCATTAGTATATCTTTATTAACCTTAAATCAACCGGTAGGGGCTCTGCACCTTTTGCCATACAAAGCTTTCTATGGTGCCATTTGAATGCTATCATAAGTAACTTCAATAAGTGACAGGTAATCACTCTAGCTATTTTTGAAGTCAATAATGCTGGCCCACAACAATTTTCAGCATTTTCCTAGTGCGCTTGGCTTGTACATTAGTCAGAGGGTGAAAGATGGTATTAAGTTTCACCTATTTTCCCAATTCCATTTTGGAATGATTCCCAGAAGTTAGTTGTAGATTGAAATTCCTTGTTCGAGAGAATAGATGTGGGGACTTCTTGAAATTCCACTACTCCCCTGATACACAGCCTTGTATAGTCCTTAGTTAACTATGTAGACTTAACTAGAGGAAATGGGCTGATTTTTTCAGCCTATCCACAATACCTCATATGAACTCATACTTCCATAGAATACGAGGTAAGCCTATACTACAATCCATTGTAATTGCTTTCTATATACAAATCAGGATTTTCATCTCCCGTGATGCGCTACCAAGCTTCTGATGATTAATTCTGTTTAGGCTATCTTACAATTCCTTTTAATTTAACTTACAACACTCTAGGCGTGTCCTACTACACTTTTACTCAGATCTTCTTTCCAATTCTCTTACCACACATCATATTGTAGTCTTTACACAAATGTGTGTAGGTGCTTATAACAGCCCTAAAGATGTTTTAGCGTCGCCATACTAGTCTCTTACCTCTTCCAGTTGATGTTAGGGCTCCACTATGGCTTTTGTCCTTAATATTGATTATATCTTAATAGTTTTTTCCTCAAACCATCTTATACTTTTCTTTAGTGATTTCGAACTATGAAAATCACCTTGCTATTACTTACTCCTTATTATCTTTATCAAGTAATCACTTGATCTCACTCTTAGCATGCCAATATTCGTAGGTTGCATAACTATTCTTGAATATTTCACACCAAGTGCGTTCAATTTTTAATCATAATCTTTCTCTCTCTTGGCTTACTCTTCTCCATATCTACCATTGTATTGACAGGTACTCGCAGTCTATTTTATCACCCTTGGTTTTGTTCCTTTACTTATGCTTAAGTCTTCTTACTTCTACCATAGGTGGGATTTCTTCTACTTTCTCTTGTGCTACTTGTATGTCACAATATCAATAGCTAATAACTCCATTGCCGACATCTTACCTTTAGTCAAATATAGCCTTACTATTCTCTATAATGTCTTTAAGTTACTTATTATTATTATTATTCCTTTATCATATCCATTCCTTTTTGTATGCACCCTTCCTTTGACGTCATACTGTTTGAGGTCCTTACCAACAATCCTCAGCGCTAACTCAGATACCATCCTGGCTTCTATCCATCTATTGCTGGCTTTTCAATCTTGCTAGCTCATTCCAACCTAGGATCTCACTAGAAGTTTAAGTGTTCACCTTAAAATGCCAAAATGTCGATTAGTTTTATCTCATGCCTATAGGCCTCATATCCACTTCCCCCTTTAGGGTGTATCCATGTAATTGTATATTTATTTTCAACTTTTCAAATACATATGAGTCTTTCCCAATGCATTTGGTATACTACACTATATACATATGTTCCTTTATGTCCCCTATGTTTTTGGTTACCTATGTACGACACCTCAACACACTCGTGAGGTGCTGACCTAGTCTAATTGTTGGTACTCGAGTCACATAGCAATTTATTCAAAGCCACTTTCTATTTATCCCAATTTGTAGCCAGCCAGTATGTTTAGTCATTTCAGATTCTCCATTCGGGAGTACTTATGTTCCAACAACATGTGTCTCAAGCTTTGTCATAACACTATCTTAGGTGCCTCTGTTAGAACTTCCTTATCATCTCTCCCGTAAGTCAGCCAAGGCATGAAAACTATCTACACTCACCTTGCTTTTCCATAATAAAGTCTCTTATTGGTGTAGCTACCTCAAACAGGTCCGTTAATTCAGGTTTCATTCTGACCCTACTAGAAATAAAAAAAGATATATATATGATAAAGTAGAGTCTGGGTCTATCAATGCATATTTATCCTGGAAAAAGATTTGTAATATACTTGTAGCCATATTTGGTGGCACCTCCTGGTCCTGTCCGCTAGCTAAAGCATAAATGTTACTCAAAGGACCACTAGAACAAGAAGGTCCACCGTGGCTTCTACCACAGCCCACTGATGTATAAGTATCTTGCCCCATAAGGCGCGTAGCCACTAAAGAAGAAGAACCCGCAACTGTCCCCATAGGAGGAGCTGCAATACTTAGCCTACCTCTGAATCGACATATTCTCATAAGATGGCCTTGACGGCCACACATAAAACAAGCACTTGTCCCAAAATGGTATTTCCGAGAATGAGCCCTATCACAACGAAAATACTAAAGCAAAGATGGCCTCGACTGACATGAACCCTTGACCATCTGTAGACCTGGTATCCTGGATTTTTGATCGACTCCTGGACATCCCATGCTATTGAATCTCCAACCTGGGAACTCAAGGGGTGCACTTCAAGCTAGTTGGGAAGGGTATTCACCATACTGCTGAGGCTATCCGCCTTGAAACTTCCCCAAATCACCAGCCATCCTAGTTTTCTTATGTTGGCCTCAATCATAATCTCTGGTGGGTTGTCGCCTTTTATGTTGACCCTTTTTCCCTATCCTCTGGCCCTGGCTGTGGGGCTAAAGGCTCAGGTACTAGGGCCTCAAGATCTATGATTGCTTCTTCCCTAGGCTCCTCTAGAGGTGGCGGCATAGTAGAGCTTGCCGACTGAAACACAACCCCCGGTATAGACTGGGCATGAGTCCTAGTAACCTTCAGGTTCTAACCAGTTTCTTCCGCTACTGACTTGCCCTTCTAGGCAGTTGTTGCTTTCCTTGGAAACATCACTGCAAACATAATAGTATGTTAGTGAAAGATTATCCTAACTACTATTACCATTAATTCAACAATTAGCTTATTTCTCAAGGTCATCCATACTCGTAGGTTAATCAACTCTTATCACTATGATGGGCACTACCTTCCAAGACATATTTCAATCCTATATCTCATTCTCTTTTTATTTCTTGGAAAATTTGGGCAAAGTTTCCTCTATATTTCTTACTATCTCAAACTTGTATGCAAAAAATACCAAAAAGGCCTCACAGGGCCAACATATATATTCACATCACATCATATCACAGCCACACAGGGCCTCCAATACCAATGTCCAGGTAGAAAGGATGGACTTACCTTGTATGTTCAACTCGAACTGCCCCGTCTACTTTTTCATGTCAATCGTACCTCAATACCTTACCTAACATATATCTTTCGTGTCTCTACTTAACTACGTGGTGTATAAATCCCCATATCATCAATTACCTTCTTTTACTGATGTTGTCTTTCTGCTGAAATTATAGGTTAGTATGAGGAATTTCATTCCCTATGACTCGGCTCTATTACATGATCTTAGATATGAAAGAAAGGTAACTTACTAAATGTCCCTTAGCCTCTTATTTATTGATGTGGCATGCAACACATCGATACATAAGACTCTACTAGACACAGTCTGTAGATATTCTAAGGGCAAACTGCTCTGATACCACTTCTGTCATGACCCAACCCTGTAGGCCGCAACTAGGTCCTACCTGGACCCCCGTATACATAGCTAGCAGATGTAGTCACACCGGACTATGACTAATATGATAACACATATAAGAACCCTGATGGGTCACAAAATTTCCATATACACATAACCTCTTTCATTTGCACATTGAGGAGTTATATTAATCATTAGAACTTATCATTTAGGCCACATAACACATAAGCCGATGAGGCTATCATAACATATGGGGTTATCCCTCTATATACATACACGCAAGTTGACAAGGCTGCAATGACAAAGGGAACATCCCAAACATAAATCATACCAACACGATTGAGCACACATACATATAGAACTCACTTCCATATCTACAGACCTCTAAGAGTCGTGATGATAACATATGGCAGGAAAAGTTCCCCGCCGTACCTTTTTGATAAATGAAAGTAAATATATACACCGAGGATCAGTACCAGAAACTAGGCTCCAATACAATAGAACTTCTTCCAAATTGGCTGAGCGGAATCCTAAGTTGGCGGAGTCCCAAAACCTGTATCTATACCTACGGGCATGAAATGCAGCCCCCCAAAGAAAAGGGGAATCAGTACAACATATGTACTGAATGTATGAAGAATAACATAGCGTAAATAAGTTCATATTCGATCTAGAAATTTAGGAGATAAGTATGAGATTCTAGAAACCACTGTACCTGTACCTTATAAAGTAAAACCATGCATGCTCAAATCTATATTATATCCATCCCATTAAGGACTCGGTGAATTCATCATATACCTGTAGGACCATTAAAAGTATAGACACCACCATCACCATCACCTTATCATATCATATCATCGTGTATATTTATACATACCCAACCCTCTAGTGAGGGACTATGTGAACAATGAAGTGAGATTGAGCATGAATCTATAACCGGCTCGGGACTCAGAGAAAGAGGTGTTATAGTATACACGAGCAGAGTAGTGAGAAAAAATACACAATTTAAATCATTATTTGAGACTCAATAAAGTCCTCCATCGAATCATCACTTGGAGCTCAAGGTAGGAAGTATCTGACGTACCCTCTAGATGTCACTAAATACCATGTTAAAAGGACCCTCAAGAATCATAGACATATGTTTCTATGGTATGAAATATCTTATAGAAGTACAAGCATTGGTTATCTCAAAGACGTTTTAAAAGGAAGAGCTTTTTGTATCAATCACTATCCAATCATATAAAAGACTTGAGGAGTAGGAGCTTAACTACTTTAAGAGTCTTAACATCCAGAAGTGCACAAGAGTCCTTAGCTCATATTCATGACCTAAGAATTAATTTACCCCCAAGCTCACATGATGCATTGCTTACATCTAAGACATGCCAAAACAAGAGTAGGATAACTTTACATACCTCTTATGGGTTACTTGTAACCACGTTCGCGTCGTCATCCTCTGAACCTATTTAACATAAAAGGAATACTAAAATTAATAACCTTCAACTTTCCAACTTCTTAATTTACAGCCAAGCACCCGTAGGAATCATTTCCTTATTCGCCTTTCTCAAATAGTCTCTTAATTGGTTAAGGAGTTAACGGAAATCGGGCAGGACTTCCCCTATAACCTGCCCTATCCGAACATCCAATTACATCCTCAATTACTACAGCCAATCAAAAACAACAAACAGAAGCTTATATACAAGTAAATCATTTCAACATTACACAATACACACTCCAAACAACTCGCTTAAACTACGATACCAAAATAAGGTTTTCAATTGTTAATTCGTAAAATCTTTAACCCTGCAGAATGGAGGGATAGATGGATGCAAACAGCAGGACCCACACCTATTTTGACCCATGTTCCATCCCTAAAGCACACCATAAAACCATTTCCAAAGACAATGTCACAATCACAACAACACTATACAACCTTAACAACTTTCACTCGTCTAGAACGACTTTAATTTCATTTACTTACAACATCCAGCATTATTATACATTTTTCCTACTTAAAACTTCATTTAACACATGTAATATACTCCGTAACAACATTATTAACTCCACTTTTAAAGGGAAGACCTTACCTTGTCCAAAACTAGTCGAAATGCGCCTCATAAGTCATCTTACCGTGCTAAAACTTAGCGGACTGTTTGTGTCACTTCTTTGCTGAACCAAAATGAACATTTTAATTATTAAAAACCATTATATACCTATAGTATACCTTAAATAAATAATTCACAGAATGAAATTGGGCCTTACCTTCGTTGCCCCTCTCTCTAGTCTCTTAGGATTTCTTTTTCAACTTTTCCAAGTACAAAGCTTATTTTGTGAAGAAATGGATCTTAAGACACATGTATATATGTTTCCTTAAGAGGGGGCATGTGGCATCCCCTAGGGGTGACACATGGAAGCCCCCTAGGGCACCACCTCAATCATGCGCCCACTCCCTTGCTTCCATGTAGTAGTATGGGACCCACCTTAGGTAGGTGTGTCACCAACTTGGTCCTAGTAGGTTCATCACCTACTTAGTTCAAGTGGGTGCATCACCTACTTTCTTTCGAGTAGGTTCTACACCTCCTTCCGCCACTTCCGTGGGTTCATAATCCCATCTCTCTTTAAAACCCTATGTAATCCTTGCACATCAACTCAACATGCACTTTAATATCTTAAGTGTGTAAGATACCCAAGTTGGTATCTTACGCAAGTAAGTCGAGTCCCATAGCTTGTTATTTGGCCCCTAACTTCTTTCAAATCCTTATAACCCTATTTCCAACCTTCACTCTTATGGCGCTTTACATCCTTCTTTCCTTAGAGTTATTTAATAACATTATCGCTAATCTACGCCATATAGCAACTTTTAAGAAGTTTAAGAAAGAATTCCAAAGTACAAAGGTACGGGGCATAATATTAAGGGTGTTCTTTTAGCTTGAGTTTAGGGATGGTGTTTCTAGACCCGAGAAGGTACATGTAGGTCTGGCATAGATTGTAGGCCTATCTTTCTAATCTTTTCATGCCCTTGGTTTCCTTTTTATCCTTTGACTTTCGAGGACAAAAGTCATTTTATTAGTGGATGTCGCAATAACCCTTCAGGTCATTTTCATCCTTCTAATGTTTTTAGTGTTTAGCTTTTTTATAATGACCCAAAGTTATTTATGACTTGCTAGAACTAACAGTTCGGTTGCCTAGTTGTTCGTTTGAGTTTTATGCCCATTTTCCTCTTTTGGAGCTCTTGGAGTTTGAACAACTGATTTCGATCAAAACTACAACAAAAACCTCAAAATGGAATTCTGATGATTCCATCAACTTTGGAATGGCAAATTAGGCTAGTAGCATGATCGATACGAGCATCGGGGAAATATGTGCGAGTTTAGGGTCATTTGGCACTTTAGTATTAGAAAACATGCTTGGATTGAAATTCTGCTAGTGCGGTTAGCTTTGAAATGTCATGTTTGGTCTAGAACAACCTTTCATTCATGTCCTAAGGCTTTCGGTCTCATTTCGAGCCTCTTTGTAGAATTTGCAAAAATAATGCTTAGGTATGGGACCCATATTTTGTTGAGATGACTTCAAATGAAAATTTTGACTACGATGTTAAGTATGAAATGTCGAATTTGATTGGGTAGCATAGTTCATTTGCGCACACGGGATTTAGAAAGAATCCCGAGCACCATATTGGAGACTTTGGACTTTGCCAAATTCTGATGTTGCATCAAAATCTAGTGCAGCCCCATTTTCCCCTTCATGTTCACGCTAGTAGGGTCGCATTCGCGGAAGCTAAAGGACTTTCTCTCCACCTTTGCGGACATGGTGTCTCATTCGCGGAGGCCTAACGCATTAGACACTGCATTTGTGGGGAATCTGCCACATTCGCAGAGCTTTGAGAGCTCAGCCTCCGTATTCGCAGACCGTTTCTCCCCATTCGAGGAGAGCAATTCACTGATCTTATAATTAATACTAGTGACGCGAACTCTGCCTAGACCTTATATTCATTCTTCGATTTTGGGAGCTAGGGAACTCCGAATTGGGCAATTCCAAGTGCATTGAGTTCGTGGGAGTCATGGCTACGTGTTGGTAGGTTCATAGAAGGGTGCAAGGTGTCGGTTTGAGGTAATTTCTACCCCAAAGGGGCTTCCCTTTCTTAACTTTAAGCTTTAATGGTGATTTTAATTGTTGGGCTGATTTAGGTCATTTTGAGCATCGATTTGTGACCCATTTTGGGTTACAAGCCCAATAATGTATTTTGACCCTTTTCACAAAGTTGTTTTTGGATTCTCATCGTGGGTCCCATAATTTTATTTTTTACCCAACTTTGGGTCTGTCTCTGAAAAATATAATTTTATTATCAAAACATTCGTATTGACGAGGTGATCAATAATTTAATAGCGTGGAGAAATTTGGATTCATTTTCTGAGCAAAGTTACATTCCATATGCTTAATTGTTATGTGTGAAAATGAAGTTGTCATGATAAAGTGTGTACTAAAATTTTAAGTCTCAATGTGCATTTATTATAGTTTGCTTGAGGACAAGAAAAGTATTAAGTTGGGGTTTTAATTAGTGGTGAAATTACCACTTATTTTTTGCCTTTTTCTTATGGATTAGTAAGACCCCAAAAGTTGGTAAGTCAAAATGAGGAAAAGACTTAAGAAAATTGGGACTGTCTTCAGGTTGACAACTCAACCTACGAGTTGTTGGTACTTATACGAGTTGGAAGACTTGCTCGCAGAGGTGGTATGGAGGTTGGAAATGGAATTAAGTAAGGGATCAAGTCTAGGAGATAAAACTTGTCTCGTATAGGGTTTGACAAGTCATAGACAAGACTTATAAAGAACGATCTTAGGCTCATAACTTGCAGTTTCTCAAGACTGCAGGACGAGTTGGGTCTACAACCTGTGACACTTTTGATGAGTTTTAACCATGACTCGTAGGAATTTGCATGATTAGGAATTTAGAGACCAAATTCTCAGGGTTTTTCTTAGACCAGCAGGATGACTCGAGTTGACAAATCGTAGGAATTTGCATGATTAGTAGGGTCCTAGTCGTAGTTCCAATTTTAGAAATTTAATGAAGCGTATAACGGTCTTTTTCCAAGTTCGATTCAATGTATCTAGACACCTTTTGGGAAATATTTAGAACCTATAACTACCCAACTCTTCAAAATCCTCTCCTATTCTAATTCATTCTCTGGAAATTTCCCAAAGGCAAGAATAAGCAATTCTCTCAAGCTTCTCTTCTACAAATTCAAGCTAGGGTTTCAAGAGAAATATGTCTCTTGTTTAATTTCTAAGTTAAATTCATCATGGTATGTGGGATTTGATCTAGGGTTTCCTTTCATCCATGGAGTCCCATGGTTTTCCTCAAAAATCTCTCCAATATAAATTATTTTCTAACCCTAGATTGATGAATTGCATTGGGCTGTTTAAATTATTTTTTTTACTTATCTTCATTGATTATTTCAAGCTTAATTCTACATTAATTGCATGATTTCACAAATGTCCATGCATAAAGTTAGTTTGAATGATGATTTCAATGAATTAGGATCATGAAGTTCAACAATTTTCAAAGAAGGATTTTATGAAAGAAGTTTGAGACTTATGAACGATTGAGGAAAGTTATAATGATGTTCAATGACGATTCAAGAATTTATTATGATATGATACGTATATGTCACGACTGTTACACCCTACACTTTTAAAACTCGGAATGTTTCATAAGTTCCTTAGGCATTATCATGTGAGCCGGATACGCTACGATACTATCAAATAACTCTAAGGAGGGGAGAATATGATACCCTATGTAGAGAAGGTTGGAAATAGAGTCATAAGAATCCGGAAGGAATTAGAGGCCAAGAAATGAGTCGTAGGACTTGATTTACCTACGTAAGCTACTAATTTAGAAGTCGTATACACTTGAGCTACTTAGCGACATACTAAACTTGCATAGCATGGATTACATAGGCTCTTAAAATAGGACGAGATTACGAACCCACGGGGAAGGGAACAAGATGAAATGAGGAAGCCAATAAGAGAGTGACACATGGAAGCACCTCAAGCAAGGAGGTGACCCACCTACCTGCTTGGGGGTGGGGGTGGACCCCACTGCCATGTGGCAGCCCCTAAGTGGTTGCATAGTTAGGTGGTCCAATAAGGGTTGGACACGTGTCACCCTTAGAGGATGAAATGTGTCACCTCCTAAGACAACCTATATATGTATGTATTATGACTAAGTAATTCATTACATATCCAAAAATCAGCCAAGAACTTAGAAGAAAAACGTGAAGAAGAGAAAGGAGAAAGGCAGCCACGTTTTGGAGAAGTTAAGGTAAGTTTCCAAGTTTCTCTCCATGAATTACTTACCTACGGTGTTTCTCAATCACATGGGGATGTATATATGTATATTATCATAACTATAGACTTAATTCTTCAGATTTACACTTGGAAAGACTAAGAGAAAGTTGAAAGAACAAAGAGAGAAAACGTTAAGAACTAGTTAACAAACCCATTTTTAGAGGGGACAGTTGTTAGTAATATTGGTATAAATTCTTGTATATAGCTTTGTTTGGGGTGAGTCAATATGTTTTGGAAAGGTATTTAATATTTATATAACTTTCATTTAGACTTTAAAATCCATCTTTGCTTTTATATTCTCGAAAAAGGGTGATGAAGTGTAGAGGAGGTACTGCCCAGATTTTTGGTTTTGGAAATCTTACACGGACTGCTGTTGGTGTTTTGGGCATATATATTTTTGTATATAATTGATGTAGGGGTGATTCTAAATTGTATGCGACCCTAAGACGCATGTCTATAACTTTCAAGAAGGACATAAATCCTGTTTTCCTCCATTACCCCTTTAAAACGAAGCGACAATGTATAACAGTAAGCTGTCCAGAATTCACATTTTGATAGTTTTGAGTGAGTTGTTGCTGCAGGGGTGTAATTTATTGTTGCAGGGCCTAAATTCTTTTTTAAAGGGGTGTGGATTATTCTGTTTGCAGCCACACGACCCCTCGTTTCGTATAATAAAAGGAGTTATAGAATAAAGACTAGACGCCCTATTTGATATCATCTTTTTGAATGAATCATTTGGAGTTTATATTGCATATTGTTGGTGTGCATTGCCGCAGGTTGTTGTTGTTGGTTGTCTGTTAGTATTAGGGACCTAATTGTAAATTTGGATAGGGCACATTATAGGGGAGGTGCTGCCCAATTTTCGTTAACGCCTTAACAAACTAAAGAATTAGTCGAGGAAACGACTACGGAAATAGATTCCATTAATACTAAGGTGTAACCTAAGATGCTGGAAAGTTAAGAAGGGTTGATATTCATATTAATTCTATGTTGGATAGGTTCAAAGGATGACGAGGTGAACATGATAAGGAATAACTCAGACAAGGTATGTGAAGCTTTCTCTTGGCATGTTGTTGACATAGTGCGTAAAGCTATCTTTCTTTCCTGTTGGCATGTCATAGCCTTAGGTGGGTTGTGGATGAAATGTGGGAATAATTCCATTCCCATAACTCCAAGTATGCCTCCTAATCCCCATCTACTGTTTGATAATGGAACCCCTATAAAGATTGAGTATTGCCTGTTAAGGCTTCTACTTGTTAAAGAGTAGTTTGTGAAAAGCTATCTCTCCTTTCTCTTGATATGTAATTGGCATGAAAATGAGGTTACGATGCCATGGTTGTTCACCGAGCCCTAGAATGGGACAGGTACGAAATATCCACATAAAGGAAAGTACAGACTATATATAGTTTATTCTCTTTCTTCTTCTAGCATGTCTTAGTTGTAGGTTAAACATGATATGAGTTCCAGGGTAACTCCATTCTTAGCATGTCTTAATTACATCTGAATATCAGACTTTTATAATAATTGAACTATTTCCCTGAAAACTTCTCTATGCTAAAGAGATAACAAATGTACACGCTCCAAGTCTTACAGACTATATGTTAACTAATGTTTCTGGTTCCATAAACAATTTGGCTTTACTTTAGTACATGTCTAGGAGCTCCGAGATTATAATTGATATTGCCCATAATGGCATTTAGAGGTCACTCGAGATGAGTACACTACTACTTGAGTCCTCCGATAAAATTTAAATTTTCTTATATGGTCAAGTCTCTAATAATGATTTAAATTGCATATAGTTACTCACTATTCTACTCGTGTATATTGTAACACTTCTTTCCCTGAATCCCGGGCTAGGATATATTGTTGTGCATAGTTCATTGCATTATTCACTGAGTCCCTCAATAGAGGCCAGGATACGTGTATAGATATATGAGGATGTAATGTAATAAGGTGGAGATGGCGCCAGACCTATGATGGTCTTATAGATATGATTCACCAGACCCCTGAAAAGGGCCGGCTATATAGTATGACTTGAGCATGCATCCTTTCCTGATTCACAGAGTACAGGTACAGGTTTCGGATTTGATATATTATCCCTTGCTTCTCTTTTTCATATATGCCTCAAGTTGTATTATGTTATACTTACATACTCAGTACATATGTCGTATTGACCCCTCTTTTTTCGGGGGGCTGTATTTCATGCCCGCAGGTACAGGTACACGTTTTGGGAGTCCGATAGCTTAGGATCCCGATTAGCTCAGCTGGAAGAGGCTCTATTGTATCGAAGCCTAGTTTTGGGCACTAGCCACTGATGTGTATCATCGTTTTATTTATTTAGGGGTACGGCGAGGGCCCTGTCCCGCCATATGTTGTCATTATTCTTTTTAGAGGTCTGCAGACATATATATGTGGGTTATATATGTTAGTTTTGTTCAGCTGGGTCTATATGATATATGGCACGTGTTGTTATGCTATGGCAGCCTTATCGGCTTGCATGCCCTTTCATGTCAAGATATGAACGAAAGAGGCTACAGTTATATGAAATGTTATGAACTATGGGGGGGTCTCATGTACGTATTGTGTTGTTGTAGTCCGGTTTGACTACACTTGATGTATATGCATTGCATTTGTATAACTTGGTTTGACCACAACTGATTGATATATATATGGGGTCCCGGTCGAATCTCAGTCGCGGCCTACGGGGTTGGGTCGTGACAACGACCCAACCGCGTAGGCCGTGACTGGGGTCCGACCTCGACCCCCCGTATACCTAACTATCATCTGTGGTCAAATTAAACTGTAAATAAAACAATATCATGTAACAGAGCCCCATTGGGCTATAACTTTTTCATAAACCTATAGTCCTCTTTGTTTGTATCATAACATGAAAGGGCATGCAAGCCGACAAGGCTGTCATAACATAATAACATATACCATACATCATGTAGACCCAGCTGAATCAATCTGATATACATATCCCATATATACATGTCTGTAG
Source organism: Solanum dulcamara (assembly GCF_947179165.1). Classification (NCBI taxonomy): domain Eukaryota; kingdom Viridiplantae; phylum Streptophyta; class Magnoliopsida; order Solanales; family Solanaceae; genus Solanum; species Solanum dulcamara. The sequence goes on along the minus strand of NC_077238.1, from coordinate 53,496,654 downwards.
ACATCTAACAATATCAGTGATAACATATGGCGGGACAGGGCCTCCGCCGTACCCTTAAATAGACAAAACAGTTCTATATATCAGTGGTCAGTACCAAAAGCTAGGCTCCGATATAATGGAGCCTCTTCTAGCTGAGCTGAGCTAAATCCTAAGCTGACGGACTCCAAAACCTGTATTTGTACCTGCAGGTATGAATGCAGTCCCTTTGAGAAAAGGGAGGTCAGTATGAAATATATACTAAGTATGTAAAACATAACACAATACGACTAGAGGCATATCTGAAATAGAGAAGCAGGGGATAAAATATTAAATCAAAAACCTATACCTAGAAAAGTAAAATCATGCATGCTCAAATTTTTAATATAGCCGGCCCTATCAGGGATTCGGTGAATCATATCTATAGTACCATCACCTCCTTATTACAAAACATCATCATATCATCATATATATACATACGTACCCATCCATCTAATGAGGGCACGATGAACATTGCAGTGGATTGTGCATGATTACTATTACTGGCTCGGGTACGATGAAAGAATTTTACAATATAAATAAGTAGAGTAGTGAGAAACAAAACACAATTTAAATTATTATCTGAGACTCAATGAAGTCATCAAGTGAACTATCACTTGCAGATCAGGGTAGGAATGTAATTGTCAAGTGTCCTCTAACTGTCACTCGGGGCTATATCAGTTAGGATCTCAGGGACCCTAGACATATGCTACAGTAATGCTAACCGCTAATGAATTCAGAAGGACTTGTAGTCATTTAGTCTCTTAGACTAGGAGCCTGTATAGTTATTATTTCCTTAACATATATAAGTTTCCAGGGAACTAGTTTAACTATTATAAGAGTTCGATGTTCAAAAGTAAATAAGAGATGTTCAAGGATGGATTTACCCTAGAGCTCGTATCATATTTAACTTACAACTAAGACATGCCAAAAGAAGAGAAAGAATAGGCTTTACATACCTATACCAAAAACATACCAAGAGAAACTTCACATACCTCTTATGAGTTACTCTTTATCCTGTTCGCCTCGTCGTCCATTGAACCTATTCAACATAAAAGTAATACGAATATGAACCACTCTTAAATTTCCAGCATCTTAGGTTGCACCTTAGTATTCGTGGAACCTATTTCCTTGTTCGTCTCCTCAACTAGTTCTTTAATTAGTTAAGGCGTTAACGAAAATTGGGCAGCACCTCCCCTATAATGTGCCCTATCCAAATTTCCAATTAGATCCCTAAACACTACATCCAACCAAAAACAACAACCTGCAGCATATGTTTAAGCAATTCACACCAACAATATACAACATAAGCTCCAAACGACTCGCTCAAAATTACGATATCTAAATAGGGTGTCTAGCCTTTATTTTGTAACACCTTTAATTATACGAAATGAGGGGTCATGTGGCTAAAACTAGAAGTAACCCTACCCCTTTTTAGAACAAATTTAGGCCCTGCAACAAAACATCACACCCCTGCAGCAGCACCTCACAAGTACAATCCTTTACTTCAACGACAATTCAACTATAACAACTCCAACTTAGTTTATTCCGAACGTCAAGCATCTCTATGATTTTTTCACATTTACATCTACTTAAAAAACATATAATACACTTATTAACAGTAAGATAAACTCCAAATTAAGAGGAGAAGCCTTACCTTACCCAAAATTGGCCAAAACTGCCAAATTGCAACTCAGAACTTCTCCAAATGTGGTGAAATTAAGTGGGCTATTTATGTCCCTTATCCACTGCCCCAAATTGGAATTTTTGGTTATCAAACACTATTATATAACCGTGGTACATCTCAAATAATTAATTCATAGAACGAAACTTGAAGGCGTACGTTGGTAGCCCCCAAACCGGTAGCCCTCCTTTCCCTGTCTCCAACATTTTCCTTTAGCTTTCTCTTGTTTGTTCCAAGTGTAAAGCTGAAGTTATGGTTACGTAGACATATTAATATACATATATATATCTCCACGTGGTTTAGGAATACCGTAGATAATTAATTTACAGAGTGAAAGTTAGAAACCTACCTTAGTTTCTTCTAAACCATGGCTGCCTCCTTTGCTCTTCTCATATTTTTCCTTTCTTTTTGGCTGCTGTTTTGGAGAGAGAATGTGACTAAGAGTCACTTAACATATACATATATGTTTCCTTAGGGGGTGAAATGTGTCATCCCCTAAGGGTGACACGTGTTCGACCCCCATTGGGCCAACACATACATGCTGCCAATAAGGGGCTGCCAGATGGTGTGGGGTCCACCTTCCCCAAGCAGGTGGGTTGCCTAATTGACCCCAAGTAGGTGGGTCACCTGCTTGCTTGAGGTGCTGCCATATGTCACTCCTCCATTGGCTGCCATATGTCGTCTTTTCCCCTTCCTCGTGGGTTCGTAATCTCATCCTATTTGAAGAGCCTAAGTAATCCATGATACGTAAGCTTGGTATGTCCTCATGTAGATCAAGTATGTAAGACTTCTAATTTAGTAGCTTACGTAGGTAAGTCGAGTCCTACAACTCATCACTTGGCCTCCAATTCCTTTCGGATTCTTATGACTCTATTTCCAACCTTCCCTACTATGGAGTATCACATTCTCCCTTCTTTAGAGTCATTTGATAGTGTCATAGCATATCCGGATCACATGATAATGTCTAAGGAACTTATGAGATATTCCGAGTTTAAAAGTGTGGGGTGTAACATCCTTCCCACCTTTCGAACATTCATCCCTAAATGTTAAATAAAACTTCTCTTACCACCTTATACAAATTGTAGGGAGATTCTTTATTGTTTCCATAATACATACTTCTATCCAAGTACTTAATATATGATTTTCAGGAGTTAGGGTTACTTGTAGACATTAGGAATAGGTGTGAATACTTGTGTTTCATGTTCTTTTCAACTTCCGCAATCATCCTCTTTCTAATTTTAGTTTTGCCATAGTATCTTGATAGAAGGCACGTCTTTAGTCTACAATCTTCTAGTTTGCTGATCTAAGATGGCGATAGGTTGTTCCTCGCAGGATTCCATTTCCTGGACATCATCTATGGAATATACCCTGGGTGGCTCGTTAGTACCCTTGCAAAGCATCCCTATCAGATAGAATGGGCATATAGTTTCCAAATAAGGTTGTAAGCTCAACTTACGCACTTTGCCCATCTTACGAGCAACTTGATACCGTCTAATGTATTTTGGGTTAAGTTTCCTTTTCTGGGTGACCTTGTTATGGATATCTAATCATCAATTTGAACTCTGTATGTTGATGGCGATTATCTGTATATCATTTTTGCTGACTCTGGGCTTAGTCTATAGCTTACGTAATCTTGTCAGGGCCTTTTTAGGTTAGTCTTTTTAACATCGACCCATCCAATAGGGGACTTACACATCTTGCTCTACCAGTCTTGTACAGGGCCATTGGGATACTGGAGTAGTAATTATTATTGTAAGCAACTTTATAAGTGATGGATAATCATCCTAGCTACCTTTGAAGTTAACAACACCAGCTCATGACATATCTTCTAGCGTTCAAGTGGTACTCTTTAGCCTGTTCATCAGGTTTGCAGGTAAAGTAGTGTACAAAGACTTATGTGTCTTTCCAGTTTCTTTGCTGACTGATTCTCGGTAATTAGCTATAACTTGGGCTCCTTCATCTAGGATAATAGCTATGGGGACTCCGTAAGGTCCTACCACTTTTTTACCCTATAATTTTACACCTTCTCGGCTGAGTAGATAGCCTTTGATTAAAGGAGAATGGGCTAATATCGTTAATCCCTAGGTAATATTCCCTTTGAAGTCATCTATCGATAGAGTACGAAGTGAGTCTTGCAGCCCTAGTCATATTGTGGAATTTTTGACATCGTGTATTACTTCTTGTCTTCTGTAAATAATATTGACTGGTACCCTTACCTTTTGGGTTTTGTTGTTTCTCCCTCAAAGTTGGCTGCCAAGTGGTGTCAAAATTCCCTCGCCCACTAGCCCATATAGTCATTATGTGGTTTGCCTCTTATTAACCGGTACTATGTTGAAGAACTATGGCATTCGAGTGCGTCGTCAATTAGCAATTACCTAATCCTTCTTGTCTTGCTTAAGTCCTTTCTACAATACCCTCAACGTAACGTATAGTACTACAAGAACATAATCTCATGTCATTTCTCCGCCGCTAGTTCAGATTCTTCCATCTCGCGCGACCACATCCGCACTATCACACTAAATTCCACCAGAATTTAGAAGTTAAGCATGCTTGGGCAAGAGAAATACTGGGATGGGTGACCTATTTGGGAAGTCCTCATGTCACGTTTCATGGTAATCCTTGCAATAATGTGTAGGGCACTCAACTTAGCCCAAAATTTATCTTAGCGTCGTCTCACTAGTATTTATGTGTTGCCTTGCCCTTTCCTCTATTATCTTGCAACCAGTATAGGGGTAGATCTTTAGTTCCACTATGACCATGTCCCTTTTTGGTCATTTTTGTTTAACTCCTCCTATTGTATTCACCCCTTTTTGTACGCACCTATTCATTAGGGTTGTCTACTGAGTAGCGCTAAAGTTTGTTCATATAGTGACCTTTAGAGCCACTTGAGTTCTGTCTATTATTAGCTGGCATAGTTTGAAAGGAGTTTGACATATAAGCTTACCAATCCTATAGTAACTAGTTAGTCTTATCCGTCTTATTTAAACCATTTTACAATTTTTCCTTACCCTCGCTTGTAACCTTCTTGACACATTCTCGTGTCATTCTTTACCTTTACGAGAATATGAGAGTGCAAGAAATACCTTGTCGCACCTCTTTCTATTTTCTTATTTACTCCTTGCTCATCTTATCTCCTACCATAAGAGTCTTGCTATTTCTTTTCCTTAGTTATTTATCTATCGCAATATCATTTGCAACCAACTCTATAGTCAATATTTGGCCTTTGATCTAGCATGCTGTCACTATCCTTCGTAGTGTCCCTTGAGTTATTTGATATCCTTTTATTGCTATATTCTTTTGCTTTTATATGCACTCACCTTCTAGCGTTATGTCATTCAAGGTCTTGTTGAAAACTTCTTAACACTATCTTGCATAGCCTTCTGACTTCTATCCAATTATTGACGATTTCCAGATCATCCCAACTTGGTTCAACAAGGGATCTTATTGTAATTTAAGCATCCATCTAGAATATGTTGCCATATCAATTGCCTCCATCTTCCCTTGCAGTTTTCTCATTTGCTTCCCCCCTTTAGAGGGTACTTATACCTTTATCCGCTTATACCTTGCTCTATGTCTCTATGCCCAGTTTCAAGTTCATCCAGTCTCCTTCCCCAGTCTACTTGGTACTGTATCATGTCCCCGTCTTTTTGCATTTTTTTTGCCAACCTGATTATCCATGTACAAAACCTCGGCTAAATCACAAAGCGATTGGAACCTTTCCATACCTAGTGCGACATCTCCTCTATTAATCTGTACTTAAGTAATGGGACCCATAGAACAACTCACCCAAGGCCACATTCTACTTATCCTTATAAAAGTTAATATACACTTGTAGCCGTTCTAAATTTTATTTTACCTAGGCAACATTTGTATTCCGACATACATTGTCTAAGGTTCTCTTGGAGTAGTGGCTTTCCCAATCTATATCCTTTGTTTCTTGGGATAAATGGAATTTGTGCCATTTATTCCTTAAGTTTCCTATATTTGTCTCTTAAGAGTTCCACTATTTCTGGGGAGACGTTGTGTACACGCGTCATTTCTTTGTATCTTAAGCTCCATGCTCTTACTGTGTTCTCAATGCAAGCTTTTAACTTAGTCAATGTATACTAAGTGTGCCTTACTAGTGGTCCTACTTTATCCCTGTATAACTGTATCACACCGTTCAACTCATAGTTACATATCCCCTTTTTAGTTCGCACTCACATTCAGTTCCTGACATCTCTTTGAGGTGCTTCTGTCTGAAGCTCTTTCCCCAATTAGTCGGTGGAGAACTATAAACTATTATCGTATCCCATTTTCCAACCATTGTTGGAAGAAACCAAAATCTCTGAAACATCACAGTGCTTCTTTCAATACTTGACCTACCTGGTCTCATTCCTAGTTTATCCTCGAGTTATGAACAACTTATCTAATTTACAATTAGGAGTCGGGGGCTTGGTACTTTGAAAATGAGTGAAGCTCAATTACTGGACATCTTCCCTTTCAACTTATGCTTCCCTTTTTTGTTCTACAACACAACTATGGCGGGAGATACTGTGGTCTGAACTGTACTACTCAGATAGACTTTTGTTTCTCCAAAATAAACTTTCCTAAGTAAAAAGGGTGTCCCTTATCTATGACCTAAAGAGTACCTCTTACAGCTTTAATTTAGCATAATATGGGTACTCGGTATCAATTTCTAAGAAATGTTATAAAGCTATGTTTTATTCCCTTTTCCTTGTTCTGGGAAAATTTTGGCAGAGTTTCCTCTATACTCATTACTGATCCCAAAACCTGTATGCAGAAAATACCAACAATGTCTCACAGGGCCAACACATATATATATTCATATCATATCACAACCACACAGGGCTTTCAATATCACCTCATATAGCAGCCATACAGGGCTTTCAATATCAATAATAGTATAAAAATAATAGACTTACCTCATATGTCCAACTTCGAACTGCATCTGTTGCACTTCCTGTCTACTTTTCCTTTCAGTTTTTTTTTACTTTACATTTCAATCACATATCAATACCTTTCCCCACAGATATCTTTCGCACCTTTACTTACCTGTGTGCTTCATAACTCTCCATGTCGTCAATTACTTCCTTCTAGCGATATCATTATTCTACTAAAATCCAAAGTTAGTATAAAGAGATTTCCTATGACTCGGATCTATGGCATGATCTCGGATGTGAAGGAAAAGGAAACTTCCTAAATGCCCTGTAGCTTCTTGTTTATAGATGTGGCGCACAACACATCGATAATCAAGACTCTACTAGACATAGTCTGTAGACAATCCAAGGACAAACTGCTCTGATACCACTTCTATCATGGCCCAACCCCGTAGGCTGCGACTGGGGTCCGACCTGGACCCCCCCCCGTATACCTAACTATCAGTTGTGGTCAAATTGAACTGTATATAAAACAATATCATGTAACAGAACCCCATTGGGTGATAACATTTTCATAAACCTGTAGACCTTTTTGTTTGTATCATAATATGAAAGAGTATGCAAGCCGACAAGGCTGCCATAACATAATAACATATACCATACATCATGTAGACCCAGCTGAATCAAACTGATATACACAACCCACATATACATGTCTGCAGACCTCTAACAATATCAATGACAAGATATGGCAGGACAAAGCCCCCGCCGTACCCCTAAATAGACAAAACAGTTCTATATATCAGTGGTTAGTACTAAAAGCTAGGCTACGATACAATAGAGCCTCTTCCAGTTGAGCTGAGCTGAATCCTAAGTTGACGGACTCCAAAACCTATATCTGTACCTACAGGCATGAATGCAGCCCCTTCCGAGAAATGGGAGGTTAGTACGACATATGTACTGAGTATGTAAAACATATCACAATACGACTAGAGGCATATCTGAAATAAAGAAGCAACGGATAAAATATCAAATCAAAAACCTGTACTTGGAAAAGTAAAATCATGCATGCTCAAATTTTTAATATAGCCGGCCCTATCACGGATCCGGTGAATCATATCTGTAGTACCATTACCTCCTTATTATAACATATCATCATATCATTATATATATACATACGTACCCGACCCTCTAGTGAGGGCGTGATGAACAATGCAGTGAATTGTGCATGATTACTATTCCTGGTCCGGGTGCGATGAAATAAGTGTTATAGTATACACGAGTAGAGTAGTGAGAAACAAAACACAATTTAAATCATTATCTGAGACTCAATGAAGTCATCAAGTGAACTATCACCTTCAGATCAGGGTAGGAATGTAATTGTCAAGTGCCGTCTAACTTTCACTCGAGGCTATATCAGTTAGGATCTCAAGGACCCTAGACATATGCTACAGTAATGCTAAGCGCTTATGAATTCAGAAGCACTTGTTATCATTTAGTCTTTCAGACTAGGAGCCTGTATAGTTATTATTTCCTTAACATATATAAGTTTCCAGGGAACTAGTTTAACTATTATCAGAGTTCGATGTTCAAAAGTAAATAAGAGATGTTCAAGGATGGAGTTACCCCAGAGCTCGTATCATATTTAACTTACAACTAATACATGCCAGAAGAAGAGAAAGAATAGGTTTTACATACCTATACCAAAAACATACCAAGAGAAGCATCACATACCTCTTATCAGTTATTCTTTATCCTGTTCGCCTCGTCGTCCTTTGAACCTATTCAACATGAAAGTAATACGAATATGAACCACTCTTAAATTTCCAGCATCTTAGGTTGCACCTTAGTATTCGTGGAACCTATTTCCTTGTTCGTCTCCTCAACTAGTTCTTTAATTAGTTAAGGCGTTAACGAAAATTGGGCAGCACCTCCCCTATAATGTGCCCTATCCAAATTTCCAATTAGATCCCTAAACACTACATCCAACCAAAAACAACAACCTGCAGCATATGTTTAAGCAATTCACACCAACAATATACAACATAAGCTCCAAACGACTCGCTCAAAATTACGATATCTAAATAGGGTGTCTAGCCTTTATTTTGTAACACCTTTAATTATACGAAATGAGGGGTCATGTGGCTAAAACTAGAAGTAACCCTACCCCTTTTTAGAACAAATTTAGGCCCTGCAACAAAACATCACACCCCTGCAGCAGCACCTCACAAGTACAATCCTTTACTTCAACGACAATTCAACTATAACAACTCCAACTTAGTTTATTCCGAACGTCAAGCATCTCTATGATTTTTTCACATTTACATCTACTTAAAAAACATATAATACACTTATTAACAGTAAGATAAACTCCAAATTAAGAGGAGAAGCCTTACCTTACCCAAAATTGGCCAAAACTGCCAAATTGCAACTCAGAACTTCTCCAAACGTGCTGAAATTAAGTGGGCTATTTATGTCCCTTATCCACTGCCCCAAATTGGAATTTTTGGTTATAAAACACTATTATATAACTGTGGTACATCTCAAATAATTAATTCATAGAACGAAACTTGAAGGCGTACGTTGGTAGCCCCCAAACCCGTAGCCCTCCTTTCTCTGTCTCCAACATTTTCCTTTAGCTTTCTCTTGTTTGTTCCAAGTGTAAAGATGAAGTTATGGTTATGTAGACATATTAATATACATATATACATCTCCACATGGTTTAGGAACAACGTGGATAATTAATTTGCGGAGAGAAAGTTAGAAACCTACCTTAGTTTCTTCTAAACCATGGTTGCCTCCTTTGCTCTTCTCACATTTTTCCTTTCTTTTTGGCTGATTTTTTGGATAGAAAATGTAACTAAGAGTCACTTAACATATAGATATATGTTGCCTTAGGGGATAACACATGTTATCCCCTAAGGGTGACATGTGTTTGGCCCCATTGGGCCAACACAAACATGCTGCCAATAAGGGGTTGCCACAGGGCATAGGGTCCTCCTCTCCCCAAGCAGGTGGGTCACCTACTTGAACCTAAGCAGGTGGGTCACCTACTTTCTTGAGGTGATGCTACGTGTCACTCCTCCATTGGCTGTCATGTGTCATCTTTTCCTCTTCCTCGTGGGTTTGTAATCTCATCCTATTTTAAGAGCCTATGTAATCCATGCTACGTAAGCTTGGTATGTCCTCATGTAACTCAAGTATGTAAGACTTCTAAGTTAGTAGCTTACGTAGGTAAGTCGATTCCTATGACTCATCACTTGGCCTCCAATTCCTTTCGAATTCTTATGACTTTATTTCCAACGTTCTCTACTATGGGGTATCACATTCTCCCTTTCTTAGAGTCGTTTGATAGTGTCGTAGCATATTCGGCTCATATAATAATGTCTAAGGAACTTATGAGACATTCTAAGTTTAAAAGTATGGGGTGTAACAGTATAATTCTCACACAATCATGATTAGATGGTAATAAGGACAATTCTCACCAAAGGTTATGAATTCTTATAAATCACCAAGTTAATGAGATACTCTAACGATTATTTTCATGATGATGATAATGATGATTTTTTAATGATTTAATGAATTCCATCGATATATTGACTAATCATCAAGAGGATTTTTAGGTGAGGTTTAGTTCGGTAACGTAGTTAGTTACCCAAGGGAATGCTAGTAGTAACCTAAAGTCCTAAACTATGTTGCCACTGTAGGTTGCCTTATGGCTTAGCTAGTCAATCCACAAATAGCTCATGATGTTAAGATGTTCTAACGGAGTCTATCTTGGTAAGTAGCCTCTCTTTTCTTGATGTGGAGTTACATCGAATTCCATATTATAGCTCGCATGGTCTTAGATTTCAGTGAAAGGTCTTATCCCACACAAGTTATATATAAAGATGCTAGTTTTACTATGCAGTTTAAGATGCACTGACCATAAGTTTTTGTGTGATTTCAAATAATTTTAAGCCTTATTTATGCTTCATTATATTGGTCAAGTATATTATGCCATATTGATCATGTTATACTTCTTGTTGATGCATATCTCACATACTTAGTACCTTCAATATACTAATGCATATTTTGCTTACATTATCTCATAATGTATCTCTTTAGATCATTTTTATTCTTCTCTGATCTTTTCAGTGTTTAGATATTTTTTATAGTGACCCCAAGTCATTTATGACTTGCTAGCACCGATAGTTCGGTTGTTTGGTCATTCAATTAGGTCTTATGTTTGTTGCCATATTTTTGAGATCTTAGAGTTTCAACAATTGAATTCGGTCAAATTTCTAGCAAAACATCCTCAAAATAGAATTTTGATGATTCTATCAGCTTCAAAATGGTCAAACTAGGCTAGTAGCAAGGTCGGCACGAGCATCAGGGCAATTAGAGTGAGTTTGGGGCCATTTGGCGCTTTAGTTTTGAAATTTGGCCTAAGGTTGACCTTGGTTAACATTCTTGGAAAATTTTCTCAGATTGAAATTCTATCACCGCGGTTAGCTTTGAAATGTCATGTTTTTTCTGGGACGACCTTTCATTCATGTCTAGAGGTTTTCGGTCTCATTTCGAGCCTTTTTGTAGAATTAGGAAAAATTATGCTTAGGTGTGGGACACACATTTTTTGAGAAGACCACATATGGAAATTTTGAATGCGATATTGAGTATGGAACATCGTATTTAATAAGGTAACATAATCCATTTACGTGCATGATTGTAACACCACTCAAAATGCTCACAAGTGTCTTAAGAAATGCCTTGGGAATAGGTCACTCAAGTAATGCATTATCCTAAATCTTTTGGGAAAATCCAAGTTCGAAATATTGATCAGTGGTCAAAACCTATGGGGGAATGGTCTCGATGGATTTTTTGGACCCATATATTAGAAGATAGATTTTCGAAGAAATATACGAAACAGTAGGAGTGTTTTTTGGCCGAGTTGAATTTTTAAGGGCTTTTTAGACCTTTTCCAAATTATTAGTCAATGAACCTAGGCATTATTAGGGCCTAATATGACTCTATAAATCCACCTAAACCCCTAGTTCTATTCATTCTTCTACAATTATCTATCAAATATTTCTCTCTCTACAAAAAAGGCTCTCAAGGGTTTCCATTGAAGAATTCAAGTAATCTACTTAATTTCTCCATCAAACTCTCAAGTTCTTCCAATTATTTGGTGTTCTCACTTGATGTTTGTGGGTATTGATTCATGAATCTTTTCATCCATGAAGTCCAATCAATTTCTCAAGGTTTTCTATCAAATTGAAGTAAGGTATTTTATGGTTTTATGATCTCTATTCCTATTGCATGAATTATGATTTAAAGTATGATCATGAGTCTATTTTGAAACAAATTGATGGTTATTGTATTGAATTGAAGAGTTTTCCATGAATTCTCCTATTTTGATCTCTAGGATTCATGATGTAAATTATGAGTATTTTGAATTATACTTCAAAAAGGATATTATATACATGAATTGTGTATGGGATGATATAAAGATTATGATCATGCATGTTTTCAAGTGAATTACATCATTTTCAAAGTCAATTGATTATGCAATTGAGTTTTACTCTAAGTTCAAGGTATGAATTTCATGCAGGTTATGAAGTAAGGTGACTTAGGGCCCTATCTGGTGACCTAAGGCCTAAAAGGTGACTTAGGTCCCTATGTGATGATCTAAGGCCTAACAATATGAATTATGCAAATATGATTATAATGATAAAAGGACAATTCTCACATTACAAGTGTGTTATGAAAATGAGCTACTCTATGATTTTAAACCTATGATCATGACTATGATATATAAAATTATGATCTTATGTTATGTATGTATTCCATGTGATTTGACTTAGCACCGAGTGGACTTGAGGTGGGGGCCCTACCAAAAGCCTTAGTAGCAACGTCTATATTAGTGGGGTATTTGCCGCATTTGCAGAGTTTTGAGAGCTCAGTCTCCAAGTTCGTGGACCTTTTTCTCCACGTTCATGATGAGCAATTCACTGGTCTTATAATTAAGATAAGTGATGCAAACTCAACCCTGACCCCATATTTATTCTTCGTTTTGGGAGCTAAGGAACTCTGATTTGGGAAATTACAATTGCATTGGGTTTATGGGAGTTGTGGCTACATGTTGGTAGGTATTAGGAAGCGTGCAAGGCATTGGTTTTAGGTAATTTCCACCACAAAGGGGCTTCCCTAGCTTAAATTTAAGCTTTAAGAGTGATTTTAATTATTGGGCTGATCTAGATCATTTTGAGCATCGATTTGTGCTGCATTTTAGGGTACAAGCTCAATAATGTATTTAGACCCTTTTCATGAGTCATTTTAAGGATTCCCATTGTGGGTCCCAAATTCCCTTTTTGACCCAACTTTGGGTTTGTCTCCAAAATATATGATTGTAGTGTCAAAACATTCATAATGACAAGATGATCAATATGTTGATTGAGTGGAGGCATTTGGAATCGTTTTTGGAGTAAAAAGCTACCGAAAAGTAGACTTGGAGCGTGCGTGTTTGGTTTCGAAGTAGGCTACTATCTCCTTTCTTTTGATTGATCTTTATGAAATATTGTATAGCATAAATTACATTTGGTTCAAATTGTATGTGACTGGTTAGGCTTGATTCCTAGATTCTTAGTTCTTTGACCTGGTGTGAGCCTTAGGATAGATTGCCTTTTTGAGTCTTCCAGTGTAGTTGGTAAGAATGTTGACTATACCTTAGTTTGACCGTGATTGTCCTATTTTAGGTGGATTGACCAATATTTATTGTGGTTGGTGGATTTGCACCGTAGGATTGATTTTTGGGATGAAACTTAACTGGTGTAGCCGTTGTTGGCTGGAATTTATGAGACTTAGTTTCCTTAACTATTGTAGCACCTATCTTGAAGCCTTGGTGTAGTGATTTCCACCGGTTAGGCTTGTGATCGATATTTGGATCCCATTTTTAGATTTAGAGCTATGATCCCTAGGTTTTCTCTTGCCATTTAGTGGGGCTAGCTGTGTTTGAAATCTTGAGGTTGTATTCTCAGTTTGATCTATAGGTATTGATTGACTAGCTGAGCACCTGTTTCCTCACTTCCTCCTTCTTGTTACCCAGTTAGGGTTAAGTTCCCTTTTGGGCCTTGTGATATAGTTAGAGGAGCGGAGTTGAGATTTAGGCCTTGATTGGAAGTCGGTTGCATTTATTTGTCCATTTTTCATGATCTAGAGGGTAAGGTGCTTGTAGCATCATTATTCTGTGTGATTTTCCATGTTATTTGGGTGTTGGTGATAGCATGCATTGTTGGATCATTGTTTTCTTATAGATGTAATCGACCCTGGGGCATGCATTGGCTCTTGGCATTGATTTGAGAAATCTGGGTTGTAATCCAAACTATTTTATATTGATTTTTGAATGGGTGTCGTACTACCTTTATTATTACTATTTTCAGTAGACTAGAGACATTGAAAATGTGCTAATTTTAGGATATTGATTAGAGGGATCGAGGATGTGCTCAGTTTATTATATTGATTCGAGGCATCGTAGATGCACTCATTTTATTATACTAGTTTGTTCGTAGAAATTTCCAAGACTTTCTATAGTGATTTATCTCCAATCATCACGACGGAGCGGATTTTGATGATTGGATATACATATTGATATGTATATTGATATAAGACATGGATCGGGACTAGACAGGTATATAGGGGCCTTCTCGAGCCCCCCATGGAGATCTAAGAGAGGCGCATGAGTCCTACTTCATGGCTGGGACTGGAAGTAGGTTTATATATCTTAGTATGAGGTACTTGGCACATATGATATTACTGGTTCTACTACATTACCATCATTCATATATGCATGGAGTATCACCAGCATAATTGTTTATACCTATCGGTAGTATGGGATGCCATGCAGGTTTACGTATTTATGAGTAAACATCCTAGGCACACAGTGCCATGTGAGGTATTTTCTTACTATTTGCAAACTTGTGGCAGTATAAAGGGTGTCCTCTTGTTTTAAGGTAGTTAATGCCCTTTTTCTTAGTTGCTAACTTTTTTTGAAGGGATTTATTTGATATGGTCGGGCCTTTATGTGATATCCGTGCTTACTTTGGTTAGTATGTTTTTCCCTTAATGGTTCCCCCTTTCATAGTGCATTATCGTGCTTAGATCTTGGGTTGGCGCCACCAGGTACATCCTTGGTTTCCTTGCTTATTTCATATTTTCTCTCTCTTTGATAAATTTGAAGTTTCTTATTGTAGGTTTCCGAGTTGTTATTATTACTTACTTGTGATATATACTCTTTGCTTACCTATTATTTATATTTTCTTACTCTTTGAAGCTCACTCAACCTATGCCTACTGAGTGCCATTTTTTGGTACTCATACTACACTTTTGTTCCATACAGATCATCGTACGGGTTTTCACTACTAATTTAGATATCGTCAGAGGAACTCTTGGATTTTGGAGGCTTGGGTGAGCTTTTGGTAGTCAGAGTTACTTATCTCCTTCTATTTTGTCCTGGACTAGTTTTTATTTGGTTTCGGAGACAGTCTGTATTAATATTACTATTATTGTACATGTATAAACCTTGTACTTCCTTATTTAGTCTAGTTGCTCGACTACCAACTGGTATCAGCTCTTAGGGTTTATCTTGTTATATTTTTATTATTATTTTCTTATTATTATTATTATTATTATTATTAGTAGTAGTAGTAGTATTCACCTCTTTCCTTCCACTTGTGATGGTCCGTTGCCTATGGTCTCAAACGTTGGGTTAGACTTACCTACTGGTGGGTGATACTAGGTGCCATCATGACTTGACAATCGGGTCATGACACATAATATTGGGACAGACGATACTAATGCTCCCTTGTATTCGTGGCTAGAGTTGATGTAGTTGTCTTGAGAGACATGATGTTTCCTTTTATGCTGCTACTTTGACTTTCTTTTATGATTCGAGTGAGCTAGGAGCTTTTCCTAAGCCCCCATCAAGTCTAGGCTTAAAGGCATGTTTAGACATAAAAGTTGATATAGTATTCTCTAGACATATGTTAGAGTTCCTTTCTATTTTTAGACTTTCATGGTTATGAATTGATATTCCAAATTATTCATTATGTTTATTTGAACTTATGAATGTGATGTATGTTAAGAGGCTTGGTTAGGATCTTTCAGGTTTCTGATCATCGTGTCACTCCTAGGGTCTAGCTTGATGTGTGACAAACTTGGTATCAGAGCGTAAGGTTCAGAAGTGTCCTAGAAAGTCTAAGATGCCACATCAATTAGTGTCTTTTTCATTGATTGAAACACGCCATATCATGAATAGAAGTTTATGAGGCTTCTTAGGAAAATCTCACTTCTTTCAAGATCTATATCGTGCGATATAGTGGTACTCTAAGTCTTTCCCTTCTAAAGATTGTTCCTTTCTATTTTTAGAAAAATGCCTCCAGGAAGAGATCTCATACGAAGGAATATTAAGGAGGAGAAACAAGCTCCAAATAATCCATTGAATGAAAAATTCTCACATGTCAAGTTTCAATAAGCATTCAAAGTGCTTTAACAAGCCATGAAAGCACAAGTTAATTGCGAAGTGGTTGCTCCCATGAATCCAAATATGGGTACAATGGTGATAACGTTTCATGACTTTATAAGGATGAATCCTCTAGTGTTTTGGGGTGCCAAGGTGGAGGAGGATCCACAAGATTTTCTTGAGAGCATCCACAAGATTGTTGAGATAACAAGGGTTAGTCCATTTGAGAGGGAGGAATTGGCTACTTATCAATTGAAGGGTGTGATTTGGTTTCACCAATGAAAGAGTGAAAGGTCGATAGAGGTGGGTCCCGTGAATTAGAGAGAGTTTAAAGGAGCGTTTGTTGATCACTTCTTCCCATTGGAGTTAAAAAAAAAGCCAAGATATAAGAGTTCATCAACCTTAAACAAGGGAATGAGTATGAGGGAGTATGCCCTCAAGTTTATCCAATTATCAAAGTATGCTCCATTTATGGTTGCGGAACTAAGATCTTGTATGAGAAAGTTCGTGTCGAGTTTGTCGAATTTGGAGTCTAAGGAATGCAAGAAATCCATGTAGCTTTGGGAAATGGATATCTCTAGAATTATGACCCATGCATAGCAAATAGCGGATGAGAAAATAAGGGAAAGACTTAGAGAGTCCAAAAAGACAAGGACCGATGGTGGTGATTCCTTTCATGCTAGGTATGGAAGTAGTGGAAGTCCTAAATTTTTCAAAAGGTATTCCGTTAAAGGTTCTTCCAATGCTGCTTCTCAAAGTTTTGATAAAGAAAGGGTTCCCAACACTAAGCCTCAAGGAGGGGTTCCAAGTGACCAAGTCATCCCCGCATACCAGAAGTGTGGGAAGAATAACTAGGGAGAGTGATTAGCAGGATTGAATGTGTGCTATAGGTATGGCAAACTGAATCATCGTACTAAGGAGTGTAGAGTTAAAGAAGGTCATCCTCAAAGACAAGTTTATTATGGAGGGCAAGTTCAACAAAGTGCCTAAGCTTAACCAAAAGGTGGTCAATTCAATAATCGATTTTATGCTCTTCATGCTAGGCAAGAGGTGGAGGAGATTCTCGATGTTGTTACTGGTATGTTATGGGTATTTCACTATGATGTTTATGCCTTACTTGATCTGGGTTTAAAATTTATCCTCTATTACTCCTTTTGTGTCTATGAGATTTGATGTTAGTTCTGAATTATTGTTGGAGCCTTTTTGTATTTATACTCCCATAAGTAAGTCGGTTGTGGCTAAAAAATGTATAGAAATTGTCTGGTTTCGGTCTTTCATAAAGTTACTTCATATAATCTAGTTGAAGTTGATATGACCGATTTTGATGTTATCCTTATTATGGACTTGCTATATGAATGTTATGCTTCTATTGATTGTAGAACCTGAGTGGTTAAGTTTCAATTCCCAAATGATCCTATCCTAGAATGGAAGGGTAGTAATTCTATGTTTAAGGGTCAATTCATCTCATTCCTTAAAGCTCGAAAAATGATTTCCAAGGGTTGCGTTTACCATCTTATGAGGGTTAGGGTTACTAATTCCGAAGCTCCTACACTAGAGTCAGTCCCAATTGTTAATGAGTTTCCGGATGTGGTTCCAAGGATCTACCTAGTGTTCCTCTGAAAATAGAAATTGACTTTCGCATAGTCCTTTTTCTCAACACTAAACCTATTTCTATTCCTCTTTATCGAATGGAAGAACTAAAAGAGTTAAAGGATCAATTGAAGGATTTGTTGGAAAAGGGTTTCATTAGACCAAGTATATCCCCATAAGGTGCTCCCATTTTGTTTGTTAGAAAGAAAGATGGATCACTTCATATGTGTAATGACTACCGATAATTGAACAAAGTGAGCATAAAGAACAAATATCCAATTCTGAGGATAGATGATTTTTTAGACCAATTGCAAGGGGCAAGTTACTTCTCTAAGATTGATCTCCGATTCGGTTATCACTAATTAAGGGTGAGAGAGTGGGATATTCCCAAGATAGCGTTTCAAATAAGGTATGGGTATTTTAAGTTTCTAGTTATGTCTTTTGGACTAACGAATTCCCCCACGGCCTTCATGGACTTCATGAATAGGATATTCAAACAATATATGGACACATACGTAATTGTGTTTATTGATGATATCTTGGTTTACTCTGGGAGTGAGAAGGAGTATGCTGAACATTTGAGGAAAGCGTTGCAAGTACTTAGATATCGCCAATTGTTTGCCAAGTTTAGCAAGTGTGGATTTTGGTTGAGATCCATTGCTTATCTTGGTCTTATTATGTTTGGTGAAGGGATTATGGTTGATCTTAACAAAATCGAGGTAGTTAAGATTTGACCTAGACCTTTATATCCTTAAGGCATTTGTAAATGAGTTTGCAAGAAATAAAGTTTTATGCCCCGTACTTTCGTACTTCAAAAAGCTTTCTTAAACTTCTTAAAGGTGGCCACGTGACCAAGATCATCTATAATGTTATCAAATAACTCTAAGGAAGGGAGTATGTGATGCGCCATAAGTGGGAAGGTTGAAGATAGGGTTATAAGGATTTGAAACAAGTAGGGGGACAAAATAACAAGTCGTGGGACTCGACTTACTTGCGTAAGCTACGAACTTGGATGTGTTACATACTTAAGCTACTAGTGTACATGTTGAGATTGTGTAGCAAGAATTACATAGGTTGTTAAAGTGAGACAAGATTACGAATCCATAGAAGAGGAGAAAGGAGGCGTAACACCTACTCGGAAGCAAGCAGGTGATGCACCTACTTTGACTAAGTAGGTGATGCACCTACTTTGACTAAGTAGGTGATGCACCTACTTTGACTAAGTAGGTGATACGCCTACTTGAGGTGGACCCCACGCTGCCACGTGGCAGTATATGATTAGCTACATGGTGTGAGGTGGTACCCTAGGGGGATGCCATGTGTCCCTTCATATATATATATATGTGTATGGTGCTGAATAAGTCTTTATTCTTCCATAGAACAACAAAAAAAAGAAAGAGAAAGAAGGAGAGAAAAACGTAGAAGGCTAGAGGGAGGCTACGGGTTTAGCCCTTTTTAGGTAAGCCTCCGAATTTCATTCCGTGAATTAATTATCTAGGGTATACCATGATTAAAGGAAGGTTTTATTAATTTACATTTATGTTTTGGAGCAGCACCAAAGGGATACCAAACAGCCCCAAACAGTCCGCTAATTTTCAGCGCGCTAAGAAACTTCCAAGCTTAGTTTTTACAAGTTTTGGATAAGGTAAGGTCGTTCCTTTTAATTTGGAGTTTATGGTGTTGTTTTGGAGAGTATTAAACAGCTTTTATGTGGCTGGATATATGAAAATTCCCTAAATATACTTGACGTTGGAAACAATCTAAATTGGAGTCGTTATAGTTAAATTGTAGTCCAGTAAGGTGTTGTGCTTATGGTGCTGCGGCTGTCGGTGGTGTTATGGTGTGTTGCAGGGATGGAACACTTTCTAAAACAGGTGTGTGTACTTCTGGTTGCAGCCATATAACCCTCCATTACGTATGGTTAAAGGTTTAACAAAATAGAGACTAGAAACCCTATTTTAGATATCGCAATTTTGAGCGAGTCAGTTGGAGTTTGTATTGTGTAATGTTGATGTGAATTGCTTGTATATATGCTGCAGGATGTTGTTGTTGGTTGTCTGTAGTGATTAGGGATGTAATTAAAAATTCAGATAGGGCATGTTAAAGGAGAGGTGCTGCCCGATTTCTATTAATTCCTTAACTAACTAAAACACTAGTCGAGACTAGTGGAGAAAGGCGGATAAGAAATTGATTCCTATGGGTGCTTGGTTGTGGATTTAGGAGTTGGAAAGTTGAAAGTCACTAACATTAGTATTACCTTCATGTTAAATAGGTTAAAGGAGTACCAAAGCGAGCTTGAATGCGATTAATCCATAACAGGTATGTAAAGCTTATCTCTTTCTTTCTTTTGGCATGTCTTCAAGTTAAGTAATAAATGATATGAACTTGAGGGTAAATCTACTCATAAATGCCAAGCATAATTCATGGACCTTACCTACTTCTTGATGAAAGCACTTTTACATTAAGTGAACTAGGGATTCTTAAGCCTTTCATACGTTAGGAAGTGATGACTATGTAAAGCTATCCTTCTTTTCTCTTGGCATGTCTTAGCCATAAGTGATGGATACATGAAATGTGGGGGTAATTACATTCATAGAACCCCGAGTATGATTCATAATTCTTATCCACTGCTTGATATGAAAACTCCTGCAATAGTTGAGCTGTTTCCTTTCAAGTCTTCTACGTGTTGAAAAACAGTAGACGTAAAGCCTATCTCTCTTTTGTTTTGGAATATCTTAAATGTAAATGAATTGATATATGATATAAGTTTGGAGGGAGTTCTATTCATAAGTTTCGGGCATATATTATGACTCGTGTTCGCTCCTGAATGCTAGAAGTCCTAAAGTAGTTGAACTACTACCCTCGAGCCTTCTATATGTTGAGTAGTGACTAAGCACGTAAGATCCTATTTCTAAACAATATGTGATGATAAATGTCTCTGATGGCATAAGCTGTGTAGCATTATCTTGATGCAAGTCTATAATTCCTGAGACTCCATTTGGTATGGCCCCTAATGGCATTTAGAGGATACTTGAGATGATGATCATTTTGATCCACAAATGATAGTTCATGATGATTATTATACCTAGTCTTAGATGATGAGCTAATTATATATGGTGACTCACTACTCTACTCGTGAATGTTGTTAATACATCTTTCACTGAGTCCCATAAAGGGCTGGTTATGAATGAATCCCTTAAAAGGCCAGGTAAGATATATGATGACATGATTATTTACCGAGTCCCATAAAGGGCTGAGTATGAACGAGTCCCGTAAAGGGCCGGGTATGATATATGATGATATAATTATTTATCGAGTCCCATGAAGGGTTGAGTATAACCGAGTCCTATAAAGGGCTGGGTATGATATATGATGATATGTGTATTCACCAAGTCCCAGAAAGGGCCGGGTACGACATATGATGATATGAGCATTCACCGAGTCCCATAAATAGTCGGGTATGACCAAGTCCCATAAAAGGCCGAGTATGATATATGATGGTATGATTATTATGATAGTATAATTGTTTAACGAGTCCCTCATTAGATGGCCAGGTATGACACATATATGCATATGATAACCTAATGAAACCTTTGTGATACCGAGTCCCACAGTAGGCTGGGTATGATATGGGAGGATGTCATACATGCCCTGATTTTATAAGATGCAAGTATAGTGATTTATTAAATGTTATACTTGTTTCCTCCATCCCTAATTTTGTTATAATCTCATTTATGTTATGTTATCCTTTATATACTCAGTACTTGTATCGTACTGACCCCCTTTCTTCGGGGGGCTGCGTTTCATGCCCGCAGATATAAATATTTATTTCGGGGATCCGCCAGCTTAGGATTTCCACTCAACTATGTCGGAAGTGCTCCACTATTCTGGAGCCTAGCTTTTGGTACTGATTTTCTAATGTATATGTATATTTATTCAAGGGTACGACAGGGGCCCTATCCCGCCATATATTATTGTTACTATTCTTAGAGGTGTGTAGTCACATGAATGTGGGTTAAGTGTAAGTTGTCTCAATTGTGCCTATACGACATGTTGTAAATGTTTTGATGTTGTGGTAGCCTTGTCGGCTCGTATGCCCTTTCGTTATATGGTATGAATGAAAGAGGCTTCATATACATGAAAAAGATTTTGACCCATTGGGGTTTTTCTATGTAGCATCACATTATTCAGAGTTCAACTTGACTATAGCTGATAGGTATGTATATGGGGATTTAGGTCGGAACCTAGTCGCAGCCTATGGGGTTGGGTCATTACATGAAGCATCCACCGAGAAGGGTGTAGATGGAGCAATTCTCTTACCTATGAAGGTGGGAAATGCAGTGCTTCTAATCACCGGTCATATGTTCCATTTAATACAAATTAATGGCTTATTTTGATTCGAAGCGTTTGAGGATGCAAACAAGCACTTGCAAAATTTCATAGTAGTGTGTCTCCCTTTAAAGATACATAATATTTGCTAAAAGTCAATTTAGCTATAATTATTTCCATTTTTGTTAACCGGTGAAGCCACCACATGGCTTCCGGAGTTACCCTAAAGGTCAATCACTACTTGGGATGAGTTGAAGAGAGTTTTCCTAGAAAGAGTTTTCCTAGCAAGTGTGAATTTTGGTTAATGCCAGTTGCTTTTCTTTGCCACATTATTTTTGGAGAAGGAATTTTGATTATTCCAAAAAAGACTGGGGCAGTGAAAAATTGGCCTAAACCGTAGTCTCCTTTCCATATTCGGAGTTTCTTGGGCTTAGCCAGTTATTATAGATAGTTTTTGAAAGTTTTCTCTTTGATTGCATCACCTTTGACTACTTTGACTCAAAAGAAGGTGAAGTTCCAATCGTCTGAGGCATGTGAGAAAAGCTTACAAGAGTTAAAGGATAGGCTTACCTCCGCTCTGATATTGACTTTATTGGAAGGTTCCGATGCGTTTGTTGTGTATTATGAAGCTTTACGAGTTGGTTTTGGTTGTGTTCTAATGAGAAATGGTAAGGTGATAGCTTATTATTTGGAGTTGGCGGCGGTGGTAGTTGCTTTGAAGTTGTTAAGACACTATCTCTAA
This sequence comes from Solanum dulcamara, assembly GCF_947179165.1. Lineage (NCBI taxonomy): Eukaryota > Viridiplantae > Streptophyta > Magnoliopsida > Solanales > Solanaceae > Solanum > Solanum dulcamara. The sequence goes on along the minus strand of NC_077238.1, from coordinate 53,473,918 downwards.
AAGATATGATATTTTCCAAAGCTTATAGTTCGCGGTATTATATTCATCCCATTTCCACAACAATGTATGGAGATTTGAGGGACGTGTATTGAAGGAATGGAATGCAAAGGGATATTACAAAATTCGTGGCTAAGTCGTCCTAATTGTCAACAAGTGAAAGTTGAGCATAAAAAAATGGGAGGTTTGGCACAAGACATTGAGATTCTTATTTGGAAGTGGGAGGCCATGAATATATACATCATTAGTGGTTATCCTCGTACTCATAGGCAACATGTCTCTAATTGGGTGATTTTTGATTGAATGACTAAGTTGGCTCATTTTCTTCCAATTAAGAATTTATATTTAGCCAAGGACTATGCTAGATTATATGTCTGAGAGTTGGTTAAGATTCATGGTGTGTCATGACCCAACTCTGTAAGCCGTGACTGGTGCCCGATTTGGGCACCAATACGTACCCTTAGCCCTACTGAGTATGTTAGCAGAATAAACAAATGTAGAAATTAAAAGAGATGCTAGAGAGCGCACGAAAATAGATGTAGCACATGAAGGTCATTAAGGCCGTCACTGAACACAAGCCCAAAACTCGTATAGAACCCACAAAACAAGTCTATAGACCTCTACCGAATGATAGTATAATCATATGATGGGACAGGGCCCCATCATACCCTTAACTAGCATGTACAAATGTACAACAGAAAAGATAGTACCAAAATAGGGCTCAAAGCAAAGGAGCACTGCCAACCAATAGGGTGGATGTCCTAAGCGAACGGATCAGCAACTCGAGCATCTGTACCTTCGGCCTTGTAATACATCCCTCAAAGAAAAGGGGTTAGTATGAAAATGTACTGAATATATAAAGAAAGGACTGTAATAAATAAAGTCATCACTAGAATAGAATGTGCAAAACAAAGGCAAAATATCCAGAAATATCAAAATGGTTTTCACAACCCCTGATAATGCAAACGGAAAAACATATGCCATATACGGCCCTATTATGTAACTCGGTGAACAAAATGTTGTCGCCACCCTATCGCTGGCACCATAGCACAGCATACATCCAGAGTAGGGAATATCTCCATAACAAATCATATCATATCATATGGCTATATCATATCATATCATAAGCATACGTGTAAATGGAACTGCATAACTCCATAAACCTATGTACAGGGCCTACCTGCCCTCTCACATTAGGGAACGGTGAACAATGCAGAGAGGTACGCACTATAACAAACCCGTTCACAATGAAAAAAGCTTTAAGACATCCACGAGTAGAGTAGTTGTCATGACCCAACCCCACAGGCCGCGACTGGGGTCCGACCTGGAGCCCCCATATACCTAACTATCAGCTGTGGTCAAATTGAACTGTAAATAAAATAATATCATGTAATAGAGCCCCATTGGGCGACAACATTTTCATAAACATGTAGCCCTTTTCGTTTGTGTCATAATATGAAAGGGCATGCAAGCCGAAAATGATGCCATAACATAATAACATATACCATACATTATGTTGACCCAGCTGAATCAAACTGATATACACAATCCACATATACATATCTGCAGACCTCTAAAAATATTAATGACAACATATGGCGGGACAGGGCCCCCGCCGTAACCTAAATAGGCAAAACAATTTTATACATCAGTGGAAAGTATCAATAACTAGGCTCCGATACAATACAGCCTCTTCCAGCTGAGCTGCATGGAATCCTAAGCTGATGGACTCCTGAAACCTATATCTGTAACTGCGGGCATGAAATACAGCCCCTCGAGAAAAGGGGGTCAATACGACATATGTACTGAGTATGTAAAACATAACATAATACAACTGGAAGTATATCCGAAATAAAGAAGTAGGGGAACACATTATAAAATTAGAAGCCTGTACTTGTACTTTGTGAATTACAAAAACATGCATGTTCAAATTATATCATATAGCCGGCCCTATCAGGGTTCCGGTGGATACACCTGTAAGATCATCACAACCTAGTGCCATCACCCCCTTATTACAACACATCATATATATATATATATATACATATATATCCCGGCCCTCTATTGAGGGGCTCGGTGGATAATGCGGTGAATTATGCACGATTACTATTCCTGGCCCGGGACTCAGTGAAAAAAGTGCTACAGTATATACGAGTAGAGTAGTGAGCAACTATATGCAGTTTCAATCATTATTGGAGACTCAATAGAATAAGAAAGTTAAGCGTTTACTTGAGGACCCGAGTAGTGGTGTAGTCATCTCGAGTGTCCTCTAAATACCACTATGGGCTGCCTTAAAAGTAATCTCAGGGACCCTAGACATGTATTAAATTAGGTCCAAATAATTATGGAATCAGAAACACTTAGTCTCATATAGTCCTTAACACTTGGAGCCTGTACATTTGGTACCTTTTTAACATACAAAAGTTTCCAGGGAAATAGTTCAACTACTATCAGAGTTCGATATTCAAAATTAAATAGGAGATGTTGAGAATGGAGTTACTTTGGAGCTCACATCATATCTAACTTACAACTAAGACATGCCAGAAAAGAAAGTCAGTAAACTCTATATAGTCTGTACTTTCCTTCAGGTAGTCATTATATACATATCTCGTACCCGGCCCATCCTAGGGCTCGGTGAACAACTATGGCATCAATAATCTCATTTTCATACCAAGTATATATCAAGAGAAAGGAAATATAGTTTCCCTTAATAGGCAATGCTCAATTCTTGTAGGGGTGTCAATACCTAACTATAGTTAGGGATTATGAGACGTACCTAGAGTTCTGGGAATGGAATTATCCCCACATTCCATATACAATTCACTTAAGTCTAAGACTTTCCAAAAGGAAAGAAAGATAGTTGTACGTACTTATACCAAAATATGCCAAGAGAAAGCTTTACATACCTCGTACGAGTTACTCTTTGTCATGTTTGCCTCGTCATCCTTTGAACCTATTCAATATACAAGTTATACGAATATCAACCACTCTGGACTTTCCATCACCTTCAGTTGCACCTTAGTATTCATGGAATCTATTTCCTTGTTCATTTCCTCGACTAGTCCTTTAATTAGTTAAGGCGTTAATGAAAATTGGGCAGCACCTCCCCTATAACGTGCCCTATCCAAATTTCCAATCACACCCCTAATAACTAAATCAAACCAAAAACAACAACCTACAACATATATACAAGCAATTCAGACCAACATTACACAATACAAACCCCAAACAACTCACTCAAAACTACAAAAACGTGAATTCTGGACAGCTTACTATCTTGCATTGTTGCTTCATTTGGAAAGGGTAATTGAGGGAAACAGGATTTATGTCCTTCATGAAAGTTATATACATGTGTCGTAGGGTCTCATAAAATTTAGAATCACCCCTACATCAATTCTATACAAAAAGATATGCCCAAAATACCAACAGCAGTCCATGTAAGATTTCCAAAACCAAAATCTGGGCAGTACCTCCTCTATACTTCATCACCCTTTTTCGAGAAGATAAAAGCAAAATTGGATTTTAAAGGCTAAATGAAAGTCGTATACCTATGAAATAAATTTCTAAAACATATTGAATCACTCGAAAAAAGTTGTACACAAGAAGTTATACCAATATTACTAACAACAACCCCTTCCAAAAAATGGGTTTGTTAACCAGTTTTTAACATTGTCTCCTTCAACTTTCTCTTATTTCTTTCCAAGTGTAAACTGAAACCATAGTTCCATAGGCATCCTAAGAAACATGTATACAACCCAACGTGGTTGAAAAAAATTGTAGATAATTAATTTACGAAGGAAAATTGAAGAACTCACCTTAAATTTGGCCAAAGTCATAGCTAATCCATGTCTTGCTTCACATTGTTTCTCTCTTCTCTTTGGTTTCCTTTTTACTAAAAATGAATGACTTAAGAGTCATTAACATACTTTATGTGCTGTTTTGGGAGGTGACACATGTCATCTCCATAGGGGGACACAAGTCCACACCTTATTGGGCCAACATAACCATGCAACTAGTTAGGGGCTGCCACGTGTCCTTGGTGGGGCCCACCCCAAAGTAGGTGGGTCACCTACTTGACCCCAAGCAGGTGGGTCACTTGCTTGCTTGAGGTGATTCCACGTGTCGCCTTCCTAGGCTGCCATGTGTCATCTTCTCCTCTTCTCCGTAGGTTCATAATCTCATCTTATTTTAAGAACCCGTGTAATCCATGCTACATAAGATTGGTATGTCTTTAAGTAACTCATGTGTATAAGACTTCTAAATTAGTAGCTTACATAGGTAAATCAAGTCCTACGACTCATTTCTTGGCCTCCAATTCCTTTTAGCTTTCTTATGAATCTATTTCCAACTTTCCCTCTGATGGGGTATCACACTCTTCTTTCCTTGGAGTCATTTGATGGTGACGTAGATTATACGGATCACATGCTCACTTCTAAGAAGCTTAAAAACTATTATGAGCTTAAGAGTGTGGGGTGTAACATCCTTCCCCCCTTTAAAATATTCGTCCCCAAATGTTAAATAAAACTTCCCTCAAGACTTTATACCAATTGTAGGAAGATTATTTTCTATTGTGATCACACATATTTTCATCCAAGTAATTAATATACGAGTTTCAGGAGTTGGGGTTACCTGTAGACATTAGGAATGGGTACGAATACTTGTATTTTATGTCCTCTTCAATTTCTCATGTCATCCCCTTTTTTGGTTTTGGTTTTGCCACAGTATCTTGATGGAAGACACATGTATTTAGTCTACAATCTTCCAGTTTACTGATCTAAGATGGCGATAGGTTGTTCCTCGTAGGATTCCATTTCCTGGACATCATCTATGGAACATACCCTAGGTGGCTCATCAGTACCCTTATGAAGCATCCTTATCTGATGGATTGGGCGTATAGTTTCCAAATAAGGTGTAAGCTCAACTCACAGGCAACTTTGCCCACTTTACGAGCAACTTGATACCGTCTAATATATTTTGGGTTAAGTTTCCTTTTCTAGGTGACCCTGTTATGAACATCTAATCATCAATTTGAACTCTGTATGTTGATGTCGATTATCTGTATATCATTTTTGTTGACTCTGGGTTCTAGTCAATAGCTTGCTTAATCATGTCAAGGCCTTTTTAGCTTAGTTTTTCTAACATTGACCCATCCAATAGGGGACTTACACGTCTTGCTCTACCAGTCTTGTATGGGGCCATTGGGATACTAGAGTAGTAATTATTATTATAGGAAACTTGATAAGTGATAGATAATCATCCCAGCTATTTTCGAAGTTAACAACACCAGCTTATGACATATCTTCTAGCGTTTAAATGGTATGCTTTAGCCTGATCATCAGGTTCGAGGGTCAAGTAGTGTACGAAGACTTATCTGTCTTCCCAGTTTCTTCGTGGGCTGATCCTCGGTAATTAACTATAACTTGGGCACCTTCGTCTGGGATAACATCTATGGGGACTCGGTAAGGTCCTACTACACTTTTACCCTATAATTTTACATCTTCTCGGCTGAGTGGGTAGCCTTTGATCGAAGGAGTAGGGGCTAATATCATTAATCCACCAGTAACATTCCCTCAAGAGTCATCTGGCACTAGAGTGCGAGGTGAGTCTTGTAGCCCTGGTCATATTCTGGGATTTTCGACCTCGCGTATTACTTCCTGTCTTCTATAAATTACATCAACTGGTACCCTTACCTTTTGGGTTTTGCTTTTCATTCCTTAGATTTAGCTGCCAAGCGGTGTCGAAATTTCCTCGCCCACTGGCCTATATAGCCATTCGATCGTTTGCTTATCATTAACTAGTACTATATTAAAAAACTGTGGCATTCAAGTGCGCCATTAGTTGGTAATTAATTAATCATGCTGGTTTCCCTTAAGTCCTTATTACAATTGCCTTAACGTATCTTATAATACTCTGGGTAAATAATATCATATAATTCCCCCGTCACTAGTTCAGATTCTTCTATCTTGCGTGATCATACCAGTACTAACGCATTAAGTTCCATCAAAATTTTAAAGTTAACCGTGCTAGGGCGAGAGAAGTACTGGGATAGGTGAACTCATTGGGAAGTCCTCATGTTGAGTTTCATGAAAATCCTTGCAATAATGTGCGGGGCACTCAACTTAGCCTAAAATTTATCTTAGCGTCATCTCACTAGTCTTTATGTGTTACCCTGCCCTTTCCTCTGTTATCTTGCAACCGGTATAGGGGTAGATGTTTAGTTCCACTACGACCATGTCCTTTTTTGGTCATTTTGGTTTAAATCCTTCTATTGTATTCACCCTTTTTTGTACGCACCCATTCATTAGTGTTGGCAACTAAGTAGAGCTAAAGTTCATTCATATAGTGCCTTTTGAGCCACTTTGAGTTCTGTCTATCATTAGCTGGCATAGTTTTAAAGGAATTTGACATATAAGCTTGCTAATCCTATAGTAACCAGCAAGTCCTGTCTTTCTTATTTAAACCATTTCATAATTTTTCCTTACACCCGCTTGTAACCTTGTTGACACATTCTCGTGTAATTCTTTACCTTTATGAGAATATGAGAGAGTGCAAGAAATACCTTGTCGCACTTCTTTCTATTTCCTTATTTACTCCTTGCTCATCTTCTACCACAGGAGTCTTTCTATTTCTTATCCTTGGTTATTTATCAATCGCAATATCATTTGCGACCAACTCTACAACCAACATTTGGCTTTTGATCTAGCATGTTGTCATTATCCTTCGTAGTGTCCCTTGAGTTATTTGATATCCTTTTATTGCTATATTCTTTTGCTTTTATACGCACCCACCTTCTAATGTTATACCATTCAGGGTCTTATCAAAACTTCTTAACCCTGTTTTACATACCATTCTGACTTCTATCCAATTACTGGTGGCTTCCACATCTTTCTAGATTTGTTCAGCAAGGGATCTTATTGATGTTTAACAATCAATCTCAAACATGTTGTCATATCAATTGCCTTCATCTTACCCTTGCAATTCTCTCACTTGCTTCCCCCTTTTAGAGGGTACTTATACCTTTATCGGCTTATACGTTGCTCTATGTCTCTATGCCCAGTTTCAAATTTGGCTAGTCTCCTTCCTCAATCTACTTGGTACTGTATCATATCCCCGTCTGTCTGTATTTTTTTTTTGCCAACCTGATTGTCCATGTACAGAACCTTGGCTAAATTATGTTGCATCGATAACCCTTTTCATACATAGTGCGACACCTCATCTACTAATTTGTACTTGAGTAATGGGACCCATGCAACAACTCGTCTGAGTCCATATTCTACTTTTCTTTATAAAAAATTAATATACACTTGTAGCCGTTCTAAATTTTCTTTTAACTAGGAAACATTTGTATTCCGGCATTCATTGTCCCATGTTCTATTGAAGTAGTGGCTTCTCCAACCTATATAATTTGTTTCTTGAGATGAATGGAAGCTGCGCCTTTTATTCCTTGAGGTGAATGTAGGTTACACCAATTATTCCTCAAGTTTTCCATCCGTGTCCCTTTAGGGGTTCCACTATTTTTAGGGCGACGTTGTGTACCCTCATCATTCCTTTATATCTTAAGCTCCATACTCTTGTTGCGTACTCAATACAGGCTTTTAACTTAGTTAGCCTCTACCAAGTGCGCCTTATTAGTGGTCTCACTTTGTCCCCGTACTACTATACCATACCTTTAAATTCATACTCATATTCAGTTCATGATATCTCTTTGGGGTGCTTTTATTAGAATTTCTTTCTTCAATTAGTCAGTGGGAAACTAATAAAATGTTATCACAGAACACTTTTCAACCACCGTTAAAAGAAAACTAGAGCCCTTTAAACATCACAATACTTCTTAATGTTTCACTTCCCTGGTTCCATTCTAGGTTAATCCTCAAGTTATGAACAACTTATTCAATTTTTAATTACGAGTTAGGGCTTGGTACTTTTCAAGAAAAGTGAACTCAATTACTTGATATTTTACCCTTTACCCGGAGATTTTCTTTCCTTTCCTACAACACAAATACGGCTGGAGATACCGTGATCTGAACTTTCCTGCTCAGATAGGCTTCTCTGAAATAAAACTCTCACAGTAGGAATGGTGCTCCTTCTCGATGACATGAAGAGTACCTCCTACAGCTTTAATTAAACACAATAGGGGTACTTGGTATCCACTTCCAAGACATTTTATAAAGCTATGTTTCATTCCTTTTTCTTGTCCTGGGAAAATTTTGGCAGAGTTTCCTCTATATTTCTTACTTATCCCAAACATGCACGTAGAAAATACCAACAATGCCTCACAGGGCCAACACATACATATATTCAAATTATATATCTCTTTTTGTCTTAAGGCCAACACATACATGCACGCAGAAACTTACCTCTTTTCCTCTTTCGAAAACCGTAGGTCTCTCTCTTTCTCTCTTAAGGTTTCTCCTCTCTTCTTTTCTTTCTGTTGAATTTTCTCTCTGTCTTGAGTTTTCTAGAGAAGTATGAAACTTAATGAGTCATAGGACATATATATATATAGGCTACTTTTAGAGGGTGACATGGTCAACCCTTAAGTGGTGACACATGTCAAGCACTAAGTGGTGACACATGTCAAGCCCTCATTGGTCTAACACATCTCTTCCTACAACCATAGGCTGCCACATGGAAGGTGGGGGTCCACCCCCTTGCTCCAGTTGCTGCCACATGGCACTCTCCCTTGCTGCCATGTGGCACTCTCTCATGCTTCCACGTGTCACTCTCTTTTCCCCTCGTGGGTTCATAATCTCATCTTACTTTATGAACCTATGTAATCCTTGCTATGTAAGCTTGGTACGTACTCAAGTAGCTTAAGTATGTAAACTTCCCAATTTGATAACTTACGTATGTGACACATCCAAGGTAATAGCTTACACAAGTAAGTCGGGTCCTATGACTCACTACTTGGCCTTCAATTCCTTTTGGATTCCTATAACTTTATTTCCAATCTTCCCTGCCATGGGGTATCACATTCTCCTTTCCTTAGAGTTGGTTGATATCATTATAGCTTATACGTCTCACATGGTAACTTCTAAGAAGCTTTCAAGAACTTAGGAATCTTTCAAGAAACTTAAGAAGCTTTTAGAAGCTTCAAGAAACTTTAGGAAACCTTAAGAAACTTAAGAGGCTTACGATCCTTCCATGAAACTTAAGAGCCTTTCAAGAGACGTAAGAATGCATTCCAAAGTACAAAAGTACGGGGTGTAACATGGTGTTCTAATATCTATAATCTCAGATCGAGGTACTCAGTTTATATATTAGTTTTGGAAATTCATCCAAAAGGGTCATGGTACCCAAGTGAAGCTTAGTATAGTTTTTCACCAACAAATAGATGGTCAGGCCAAGCGTACCATTCATACATTAGAGGATATGTTGAGAGCACGTGTCATTGATTTTAAAGGAAATTAGGATGATCATTTGTCATTTATAAAGTTTTTTATAATAACAATTATCATTCAAGTAATGAGACAGCTCCATTTTAGGCTTTGTATAGTAGGCAGTGTAGATCCCTATTAATTGGTTTGAGGTTGGTGAAGTTTCTTTGATAGGACTCGAGTTGGCTTTTTGAGGCTATAGAGAAGGTTAGACTTATTAGAGAAAAATTGAAAACAGCCAAAGCTGACAAAAGTCCTATTCGGATGTGAGAAGAAGGGAACTTGAATTTGAGGTTAATAATTAGGTTTACTTGAAAAATTTTCCCATGAAAGTTGTGATGCATTTTGGTAAAAAAGGGAAGCTAAGTCTATGCTATGTTGGCCCATATCAGATTTTGAGTAGATTAGTAAGATGGCTTAGAGTAGGATTTTCCTTCAGATTTTGCATCAATGCATCCGGTGTTCTATATGTCCTTGTTGATGAAGTTTATTGGTGATCCTAGCTATATTGTGCCATTGGATAACATTAAAGTTAAAGAGAGTCTTTTATATGAAGAGGTTCAGGTTGAAATCTTAGACCGACAAGTTTGTGCATGATCCAAGTTGCTCAAATCATATATTTTAGTTGTTCTCGTAATGCATTCATGTTCATGAAATGAGTTTCAAAGTCATGTTTTAGCTTGAGATTAAAGATTTATATTTTGTGCATTTTTTGATATATTTTGCATTCATGTTGGGATGTTATGTTCCTTTTCTATTCCATTTATGCTAGTATGAGTCATATTTGAGGATGAATGTTTCTAAGAGAGAAATATTATAAGAACCAGAAGTTGGAAATACGGAAAATAAGGAACAAAAGATGAAATCCATGAAAAAATACAACTTTTGGCACTAAATGGTCTTCATGGACCCTTACAGGCCGTGAAGAGGACCATGGCCATAAAGGGCCACTGTGGTCCATGCCCAACCTAGTGGTTCCCAGTGATGAGGACCACGTGGGGCCTCCACAAGCCTTAGTGTAGACCACGATTCGTAATTATAAGGTCCCATATGTTTTGAAGGTTGGAATGTGCTAATATAAGGTGAAATAAAGGGGAAATGGCTTTGGTAGATTTTTCGAGCTCATTTTTCATGACATGAGATTTTTAAGAAATACATAAAATAGGAAACTCCGCGACCAAGGTGTGTCGCGTAGCTATTCCCAGATAGTAAAAAATTGCTCAAGCTCAAGTTGAACTCAAATTTGGTTAAATTTGACCTAGCACAGGAAATTGTACATAAAACGCATTTGATGCATGTGTTTTATGTGTAAGTTGTGTTATTGTGTGCCCCGAGCTTTACCTATTTTGGAAGAAAATAAACTGAAATAGAGTATCTTTGCATTGCGAACTTTTTCCCGGATAATTCAAATTTGTGTGAAAACTTCCATATATAAGTAAGGGTATCTTGGACTATTCCCTGAACAAATGTATTCGAACTTAGATGGATTTAGAGGTTATTTTTCACTCTTTTGTCTACCTAAAACCCTAGAATTCATTCCTCATCATTCCCAAATTACCTCCTATAAGATTCTCTCTTAACCTAAGGATTCAAGCTCCCCATTGAAGACCAAACATTAATATTTCTCCAAGATTCTCAAGAATAATCCTATTCTTCTTAAAGTTATTTTCTAATGTATGTGTGTTTCTTCATCTATGGGTTCTTCCACCCATGGAGTCCCAAAACCCTTTCCAACTTATTCCTTTGAATTCAAGTATTAATTCTTTATGGGTACTTCTAATTTCTTCTTACAAGCATGAATGATGATTGAAATTGTGGTTATTGACTCAAATTGCATGAAATTGATTACTACCTATGAATACCCTAACTTCCTATCTTGGGTTTATGAATTTTCAAATGGGTCTTGTTCAATCCTTCTCAAATTTCTAGATTATGGTTAAAATTATTGATATTATGTTCAAATAAGTTTATATTACTACTCAATTGCATTATTATTGAATTTCAAGTAATTTCCTATCTCAAGCTATTATGGGTCTTTGAAATAAAAGGTAGGTTATTTGAAGTATGTTTCGAATTGACTCAATTGATAATGTTTATGCATGGTTATATTGAAAAGCATGTTTGAAAGTTTAATTGAATGGATCCCACCTAGTTTTACTATTTTTTTTAATGAATTTTGACTTGAAAGCTTTTGACTCTAAATGAGTGTTTATGAAAGTTATGTCCATGATCAAAATAAAGTCTTATGAAATGAAAGGATGATGAAATGATATGAATGAAGGATTATTTATGCAATAAGGACAATTATTGCATACCTGAACTGCTAAAGGTTTTAAGAAGCTATTCTATGATTATACTTTATAAATGGTGGACGAGTAGTAGATATGGCCCCTCCCACATGAAGTTGAGTTTATGTCTTATGGTTTGTCTAATTCATTTAGAGTTTATGTAGCACCGAGTAGAACTTGAGAGAGGCATTCTCTCCCGTAGTAAAGGCAAGAGACCCATAGAAAGATCGCATTTTCCTATAACTACGTGCCACTGTAGGATAAAGGATCACCCGTAGACGAGGCTTGATTCCCTAAAGGGTCACCCGTAGTTGAGGCCCAACTATTAATGTAGCTTAGTGGATCCACTTAGGCATGACAAAGTCTATCTTGGAAAATAGTCTCCCCCTTTCTTCCAGTGTTGGGGTAACATCAGGACTCAATGTTATGGATCATGTGGATCCACAAAGGTACAAGGTATGCCCTTCCAATATTTAAGATATTTCATATGATGTCTACAATATTTATCACAAAGTAAAGTATGTGCGCAGATAAAAATTAAAGATTTCTTTCAAAAGGTTTATGGTATACTTATTTACAATTCATGATAATTTATAGGTATATGGTTCCTTATGATGAATCATGATTACCTCTAAAATAATTAAGTTTCTTTTATGATTCATTCAAGTTTCTATATTTCATTTGTCTAAGCTTCATAACTCCAAATGGTAATTCAAATGATTGTATGGTTCTAGCAGGATCCATTGCATCACCTTATTATATCATGATATAATGCATTGCATACCCAAATACTTAGTACATTAAAAGTACTAACGCATATTTTTGCCTACATGATATCACCATGTAGGGACCGATGTTCCTCCTTCTCCTCCACGTGGTTAGTTTAGATCTCTTGAAGGCCCTTTTTGGTGAGTTCCTATGTTGCAAAAACAATACTCATCCCCTTTCTAGTCTATGGTTTGTTGAAACATTAAGACACATATTTTTGTACGTCATTGTTATTTTATTTGAGGGTGAGCTAGGGACATGTTTTAGCCCCGCCAAGTCTAAAGGTAGAGGTATTATTGGACATATGTATGAAAAACCTTCATTATTATATTCTCGTTATGATGATCTCACATAGTTCGTCTTCCCCCTTTTGTTTTTGCTGTTATTAATGTCATTATCGATGAAAAGGCTAAATGAATGCTAGCTTGTTTGAGTTTCTTTGGATTTCCCATTTTTTGTGCCACGTCGTAACCCTAGGCTTGGGTCGTGATAGTAATGACCCCTGTGGTCGGCCCCTCTATAGTACTCCTATCAGAGTCACTTTAACGACCCATGTTAACAGACTATTTTATCCTCCATAGATTGTGAAGGTATCCATAGAGAAAGTCCAGAAATCATCCCTGCGAACCCTAAGAATGCTAGTCCAAGTTAACCAACATGGAGGACCACCACGGACCGTGGTGCCCATAACAAGCCGTGGTGGGTCTCGTGTTGGGAAGCCTTCCAAAGTCATTTTTCATAAATCCTAAGTCACTCACCACTGAGGGGACCACGTATCATAGTGCCCTTAACAGTTTGTGGTGTAGGTCCATTTTGAGTTCCACATATATTTTTAATGAGGGTTATTTCAGTCTTTTCCCTATATCTCATTAATGAATATGACGGTTTTAGGGACTAAATTCCTACCTATTAACTACCTTAAAGTCCTCTAACCCTCTCATTCTCAAACATAACTCCCAAAATCCAAAATCTTCTCTACCAAGGTTTCTCTCAAGGTCTTCTTCCTCCTCATGATATTCCAAGGATTCGTTGAAAGTCAAACTTTCAATATCTTCAATTTAGGGCTCATCAAGGTCATGGTATGTGTGACTTCATCCATGAGTACCATTCACCAATGGAATCCCAAAGATCTCTTCTCAATTCTCTTATGATTTTTCCAATTAAAAGCCCTAATTATATGATTTGCATCGGGTCTTCTCAATTATGATATAATTCAATGTTATTAGCCTAGTTAAACATAATTCACATCATGTTATGTTATTTAAACTTAAATTTCAATAGCCTAAGCTATATGCTAGAATCAAGTTTGATTTATGAGATATGATTATGATTTTCAAAGTAATATTCTATGAAAGCTTTATGCTATGAGTTAATGAGGCTTTATGGAAAGAAGTTTATGAATGACGATTCTATGATGTTTGTTGGGAGAGAACTAGAGTTATTTTTATTTCTTTTTACTTCACTTTGTGTTGTCTCTTTTTTATATTTTAGGAGTGCGAAAAGGACGCTAAGTATAATAGGTGAAAAATAGAAAACTTTGAACATCAGCGTCGAATAGGTAGAATGTCGGTCAGATATTGTACTTCGCAAGTCAAATGTTGGTTCCCCAAGATCACTAAAAGAAAATTGGTAATCTATGCTTGGAAGACAGGACGCCAGTTAAATTTTGTACAATGCCAGTTGAAGTGCCGATGCAGATTAATGCATTGGCATATAGAAGTTAGTTTTCTGCATTTTGATCGGCATCTTACCTGTTATTAATGGCATCTCACCAATCTCACGCAAGCGAGTAAGTGTGAAAAAGGTTTAATTTTTACTCTTGAACTACTACAGGACAAGATTTGACTACTTTTCAAAAACCCATAAACCCTTCATCTGCTTCCTCATTCATTTTTTTTCAAACACCATTTCCTCTCTCTAGAATCTCTCAGCCGTTTCATTAGCTACTACTTCTCTCCATTATTTTCCACTAAAATAAAAAAATTTCTACTCCCACATCAAAAACCCATTCACCCTAAAAATTTGATAAGTTATTTCAATTAGGTTCTTGAGTTAATAATTAAGGAACACGTCCATTGAAGCTATTTGCTTTTCATATTTTACTTATGGAAATCTGGTATGTTTCTCTACTTTTACTATTTGAGGTTGATAGTGTGTATATGCTAAGAATTTCATGCTTGATTGTTGAATGCTTCAAAACCCACTTGCTAGAATCTGAAAATCGTTTGTGTGAAATGGTTTTTAGTTCTTGAAATGTCTAGATATAAATCTCTTTTATCTGGGTTAAATGTTAAGCATATGAAATTTGCCTTTTCTTATTTCAAATATGAGTTTTGGGTGAATTATAAGTAAGTCATTGTGTTTACATCGTATATAAAATTGTTTTATGATGGAATGAGTGATGTTATTCTATTAATCTTGGAGTTTCAAGTGAAATTTTCAAAAACAATTAGCTATATCTTGTATTTGTAGGTTGATTAAAGTCATTGTAGCTATTGGTGAGGATGAAATTGCGAATGAGTGTTCTTATTGTGTGCATATAATCGCTACATCGCATGTTTGAGTGATTGTTCCTTCCCAATGGTAGACAAGTTAATACCCTTCTGATGGGAAATCACCAAAATGTGAAGAAAGTTGCCTTGTAAATTCTTTGGGGAAGTGTGAGTACCCATTGGAGTTAATATGAAAGTGTTGAATTCAATTGGGCCTTTTTTGCTTAAAGAGGTGACTATGGATAACCTATGCTTCACAATTGTTTCCCAACGTCTTGCAGGTGCAATGCCAATCTAATGAAGAAATTAATATTCCCAATTTTTCGAATGGCCTTTCACTTGAAAAGCTTAGGTCTCCATTGGAAAAATTTCGGTGTAACGCCAGTTCACCGAAAGTGTTGCCAGTTTTCGTATTTACGGTGGCGCCTGAGTGGTGAGTTATAATCTCGCATTTGTGAATCGTAGGCCTAGCGCCAACTTAATTTGAATTGTAAATGCTTAGCTCTATTTACACCCCATTATTTTTCTTTTTGTATGTTCTTCTATTGTATTTTCCTTCGCACAAAAATTAAGAGCCCGCCAATTCATGGGGGATATTTGTTGCCCAACGTACCTTGTTATAAAAAATATCTTCTTGAAGAAGTAACTCAGATAGGAAATTAGCTTGAAGAAGTAATTCATATGGAAAATCAAATAAGGTTGCTTCATTGGAACAACTAAGGATAATACGCCTTCTATTAAAGTGAATGAGGCACAACTAAAATTCTGCACCAAAGAGATGCAAGAACACTCTTACTCATTCAAAAGTTGGCTAATCACTGAAGAAAAAGGGTTCAATCTTTCAGGATTAGGGAGTGAATGCCCAAACATTGTGCACCAGCTCACCTTAGGGATTGGCTACCTCTCATTGATATACCAGGGGCTATTTCAAAGAATTAGTAATCAAATTATATTCTTCCTACCAAGCTATTGAAGATACTAGATATTACAAAGGCCCTATAGACAAATACCCTAATCGTCAATCCATGATGGTTAGAGGTATGGAAATCGACATGACCACAACTGCTATTAATTTGCTTTTTTGGAGCGGGCCAATTAGAAATGGAGATATATGCAAAAGAAAGGTGTCCACCAAACACAACCAAATTCAGTGAATATTTGAAAGTATTGATTTAGGCTATCCTACTTTGGCCTACTAGGTACATTCACCTTCAGGATCTAAACTTTGATGCAAAGTTATGGTTGGACTTTATTTGTACCCAAATCATGCCATCTAAAAACAACCAAAGAGTTACCCATGAGGTAGTGATCCTCATAGCTTATTTGATGTGGTACATTCATATAAACTACGGTGAAATAGTGGAAATACATATGCAAAGAAAAGCTTGGCAAAATAGCCTCTCAATGCCTTTTCCTTTGTTGGTAAGTAACTCGTGTGCTATCGTAAATGTCCCCTATTTTTGCTCAGATATTATGACAAAGGTTTTTTGTATGATTGAGCTCAGTTGGAAGAGAGACATTGAGGCCCCCAGATAAATAAGAGACAAATACAAACCTTTGAGGCATTTGAAGAGGCACTACCCTCAAGAAACCCAATCCATGAAAAGGCATAACTAGCCACTCCAGAGGAAGAGGACTAGTCATAGCCTCAACCTTCTACAACAGACTCCAGCCAAAGTGAGTATGATATGTTAAGAAATATGAAATACTCCAATAAGAGCCAGTTGTACAAATTGGCCAATAGCCTTCCCACCATAATGCTAAATAATACAAAGCGCGCTTTAAAAGGTCTGTACAAGAAGATGGACATCTTGTAAAAACACGTTGACATATTGGAAGGGGCAATAACTACACTTCAAGCTAATATGTGCAAGTTGGAGGAGCAAGAAGTTAGACAACATGGAGAAGTGCCTTGTATGAGGACATTGTAGCAGTTTAGCACCTAAAAAACGATTCGCTTGACAAAATGTTGGATCAAATGGGCATAAATCTAAATGAGGGTACATAAGTTGAGGAAGATTTATAGGGGAGGAAGAGAACATGCAGCAAGCATTGCATGTGTGTTTATTTTCTTCTCACCAATGCCATGGTTGAGCTGGACCAAGTGCTTTAGGTGAGGCGTAAGTGACTATGTCTCCTGTTTATTTTGATGACATTGAGGGAAATGCCTTGTTCAATTTTATCGGTGCACAGTTGGTATGATTGGTAGGAAGTTAGTGAGACTTTCTGGAAAGTGTTTACAACTTGTTGAGGAGTGTTTATGTTTTCTTTTCATTACAGAGAATATTTTTGAATTAAAGTTTGTATATATTTTGCTATTATTTCAGTACTTTTAGAAAATTGTTGGTGGTGTTTGTCATACTAATCGTCATTAATATTTGTGATTAGTGTCTTGCTATAGGCCTCATTCTCTCAATGAATTTATGGCGCATGATGTAAAATTATCTTGGTAAGTAGTGAGTCAAATAAATTCAAAGGATTTTCTTTATACCGTGGTTCTTTCCTAAGGATAAAAATGTTTATTTTTTTATGTTTTTTCTTTTTTCTTGAGTCTTTTTGTATCGAATCGGGGTGATATTTTCTAATGATAGATTGTGAGACGTCTTTTTTATGGAAAATACAACTTTTTATTGTTTAATTGAGTCTTTGTGCACCTCTTACAAGTGGGACAATCAATTTTTTTGTAATTGGCAAAGGGAAATGAATTAAATGATATTGAGAAGAAAAATGATTATGTGTTAGATAAATGTATGCACATCATTCAAGTGGAATGAAAAAGGAAAGCTGAAATTAGTGATCATCATAAGAAAGAAGAACAAGGTGGATGGATTTCACGACCAGACCTAAGGCCTAGTCATAACACGGTGATCGAAATACGAGTGACCCCAACCATAAGTCATATTAGCATACTCACATACATAAGGTAAAGAAAAATATAAAGATGAGCGAAAGTAAATATTAAGTGGGGAATGGTACTAAGGAAAATTAAGTCTATAAACATCTATTCCGGACAACACTAATGAATATCATCTAAACATGTCTCTAGTCTAATCTTTGACGGGGGCTTAGAAAAATATCCTAACTCACCCTAACAATAGAAGAAAGTGAAAAATAATAGTAACATGAATAAAAGTATTGTCCTTGGTATAATGAGGTCTCACCAACTTCTTTAAAATATAAAGAAATCTCTACCCACGAGTAGGATGATCGTGAGTATCATTTGTCCCTACATTATGACATAATGTAGGCAAAATATGCGTTAGTACATTTGAATGTACTAAGTATGTGAGGTATGCATGAACAAGTAAAAGAACGTAATCAATATGCCATAAAATGCATAACCAATCATAATGAATATGAGTAAAGTTTAAAAGCAATTTAAAACATTTGGGACTCATGGTCAATGCATATCACAAGAACTCCTACTTCCAACTCATAGCTTTAACTTGAACTTGTAAGGGATAGGAACTTTAACCGACAACAAAGACCATGCGAGCTATTATATGGAATTTGATGACTCTTGGATCGTGACAAACCGATAACTCCTGCATCAAAATAGGGGAGGCTACCTTGCAAAGGGTATATTCCAAAGGTAACGCAACTCCACTCAAAAGGGCTATATGAATCTACTAGCTAGGACATGAAGACCACCTATGTGGGCAATGTAGTTTGGGACTTTAGGTTGCAACTAGAATTCCCTTGGATAATGAACTATATTATCCGACCGAATCCACCTATAAGTCCTCTCGGTGCTTAGTCAATATCCCAACGGAAATTTATCAAAACCAAATCATAACATAGTAGGGAAAGATAGTAATTGCGTATCAATCCATCTTTAAAACATAATAGGAATAACTAATCTATTCAGTGATTCATAAGAATCTATAACTTCGGTGAGAATTTTCCTTATTGCCATCTTTAAAATATCTTTTGATCTTAACTCTGATCATCATCATAACTTTAACTTTAGAATCATAAATCTCAACTTTAACACATATAAAACTTTCATTGAAAATCATTTAAATCATGGTCAATTCATAAACTCATATTAAATTCATTATCATAGCTTGAAAATATATCTTTATGCATGAGCATCTATAATTCAACTTGAAATCATGCAATTTATATTAGAACATGCATATAAAGATCATTGATAACATTTAAAAACAAAATCAAACCAACCCAATGCACTTCATCAAAACTAGGGTTCATAATTTGTTGAAAATTGAATAAAAACTTGAGGAATCTTTGGGACTTCATGGGTGAAAAGAGACCATGAATCAATCCCCACATAACTTACTTGAATTCACTAAGAATTGAAGAAACCTTGTAGAAATCTGGAAACCCTAGCTTGTGCTTGAAGAGTAAACTTTGAGAGACTTTGTTCTTGCCTTAGAAAATTTTGGGAGAATAAATTGAATAGGAGGGTAGTTTGAAGAATTGAGTATTTATAGACTTGAACTTGGCCATAAAAGTGTCTAGGTTAATTGAAATGATCTTTGGAAAAGACACAATTATCTTTCATTTAATAACAAATTTCAAACCTATTAATGAGTTCCTACGGGTCGTCGATGTTTTGACGAATTGTCTAAACAACTCATCCTGTGGGTCTGAGAAAAGTACCAAAAATCAAGTCTCTGAAGTTTAGGAACGGCCAAGGTTTATGTTCCATCTTCTTGTCTACGGGTCCACCTATTGGCTCCTTATGCAGGTCTTAAAAACCTACAAATTACAAGTCTTCGATGTTTTTTGATGAGAGGTTCTTACCACCCATCATTAATCCTAAGACTAGTCGTAGACTTGTCCTGAGGACTATTTGAATAAAGGCCCTTGAACTTGGCTTACGAGGAGTTTTTATGACCCTTTAACTTGGTGACGACTCATCTTGGAAAGTCATAGAGCCTCTCGTGATGGAAACATCAAACTTTGCTCGAATAGTCACTTTACGACTCAAATCTACGAGCCTTAGGGGGACTCATTCACCTGGATAGGTTCAAAATTTTGAGACTTGTCTCATTGGTTCCAACTCTTCGACTTATGATGTCTTACAATATCTCCTCCTTGGAAACATTTTTCCTCGAGTGAGATTAACATACCATAGGAAGGACATGAAAAGAGGACTAGCAACCCAATATGAATATGATGACATCTTTTAATGCATGGAACATGAAAACTTAACATAAAATCATAACTTTTACAAATCAACTTTTTCATGAACATGCATGCATATTAATGACATAGGTGGAACTCAATACATAAGAATTGAACTAGCTTGAATAAGAACACTTACTACTTTAGGCTTGACAAGAGGGAAAGTGGTAAAGGTATCGTTTCATCATATTTTCCTCTACCTTCCAAGTAGCACTTTGTACTTGTTGATTCCTCCATAACAGTTTGAAGGATATAACTTCTTTGTTTATTAGCTTCTTAACTTGCCGGACTAAGATTTCCACCGGAAATCATAAGTCAAATTTTCCTCATAACTTAAATCTTTCAATGGCATAATGGAGTTTGGATCACCCACGAACTTCTTCAACATAGACACATGAAACACCGGGTGAACCACATTTAACTCCAATGGTAAATCTAACTCATAAGACACTTTACCAACACGTCTTAATACTTTTTAAGGTCCAACATATCTAGGACTCAATTTCCCTTTCTTTCCAAAATGCATCACACCTTTTATGGGTGAAACCTTCAAATAAAACCAATCATCTACTTCAAATTCAATCTCTGTTTTCCTAACATCAGAATAGGACTTTTGACAACTTTGAGCCATCTTCAACCTCTCCCTTATGAGTCTTACATTCTCCATAGAATTGATAACCAAATCTTTGACCAATAAAGGCCATCTCACCTACTTCAAACCATTCCACCAGGGATCTATATCTCTTCCCATACAATGCTTCGAAAGGAGCCATTTGGATGCTAGAGTGATAACTATTATTATAGGAAAACTCAATTAATGGAAAATGTTCATCCCAACTTCCTTTAAAATCAATAACATACATCCTTAACATATCCTCTAAAGTTTGGATCATTCTTCTAGCTTGACCGTTGGTTTGAGGATGAAAAATGGTACTTCACTTAACCTTTGTCGAGACCCTTTTGAAATGAATTCCAAAAATGTGAAGTGAATTATGTACCTCGATTTGATATGATGGAAATGGGCACACCATGAAGTCTCACCAACTCACGTACATAAAACTTAGCATAATCTTCGGCGTCATGGGAAGTTTTAACCGATAGAAAATGAGCCAACTTGGTCATCCGATCTACAACAAACCAAATGGAATCATATTGCTTCTTAGTACGAGGAAAACCCATTAAGAAATCCATATTCATATCTTCCTACTTCCTAGTAAGAATCTCAATATCTCAGGATAGACCTCCCTGTTTTTGATGCTTCACTTTGAGTTGTTGGCAATTTAGACACGTTGCTATAAACTCATTTATGTTCTTCTTCATACTATTCCACCAATGCACTTCTCTCAAGTCATGATACATCTTGGTGGAAACTGGATGAATCAAGTATTAGGAACTATAGGCTTCATTCAATATCAACTCTCTTAACCCATTAACATTGAGTACACACAACCGACCTTGGTAACGTAGTACACCATCTCCCCCTTGGGAGAAAGCCTCAATAGCCTTTTTAGACACCAACTTTTTTAACTTGACCAACATTGGATCTTGGTGTTGCTTGTATTTGACATCCCCTACAAGAGATGATCTCAAACCATTATGAATAAGAACACCTCTATCATTACAATTAACCAAATGAACACCTAAACGTGGAAACCTATGAACATCTTTAATTAATTCATTATTATCATCTTCAATATGTGCCACACTACTAATGGACAACCTACTTAGTGAATCAACAACAACAGTTTCTTTGGCCGGATGATACAACACACTCATATCATAATCTTTCAATAACTCAAGCCATCTCCTTTGCCGAAGGTTCAAGTCTTTTTGCTTAAACACATATTGTAAACTCTTATGGTTGGTGAACATATCCACATGGAAACCATAAATATAGTGCCTCCAAATTTTCAAATCAAAGACAACCGCTTGTAGTTCAAGATAATGGGTTGGATAGTTTCGTTCATTCACCTTAAGTTGCCTAGAAGAAAAGGCTATTACCTTACCATGTTGCATCAATACATAACCACGACCAACCCTTGAAGCATCACAATATACCATGAATCTATCAGATCCTCCCGACAAGGTCAAGATAGGAGTGGTAGTGAGACGATCCTTCAACTCTTGAAAACTCTTTTCATATGCTTCCGACCATCGAAACTTCACCTTCTTTTGAGTCAACTTGGTCAAAGGTGATAAGATCGATGAAAACCTTCCACAAATTTCCTGTAATATCCAGCTAGGCCTAAGAAACTCCTAATATCTTAAGGAGATAATGGTCTAACCAAATTCTTAATTGCCTAGGTTTTCTTAGAAAAACCATAATCCCTTCACTAGAAATAATGTGACCAAGGAAAGCCACCTCCCTTAACCAAAACTCACATTTGTTGAACCTTGCAAATAGTTGCTTATCTTTTAGAGTTTGCAACACAATTCTCAAGTGAATTACATGCTCCTCCTTATTCTGAAAGTAAACCAAAATGTCATTGATGAATACAATCACAAATATATCTAGGTATTTCTTGAACACCCTACTCATTAAGTCCATGAAAGTCGTAGGAGCATTGGTCAAAAAAATGACATGACTAGAAACTCATAATGGCCATACCTCGTCTAGAATACTATTTTGGGAATGCCACACTCCCTCACCCTCAATTGGTGATAACTAGAATGAATGTCCATTTTGGAGAAGTAACTTGCTCCTTGCAATTGATCAAACAGGTCATCTATTATCAAAATTTGATACATATTCTTGATGGTTACTTTATTTAATTGCCGATAATCAATGTACATACGTAGTGAACTATCCTTCTTTTTAACGAACAATATGGGATCACCCCATGGCGATATACTTGGACTAATAATACCCTTGTCTAACAAGTCCTTCAATTGATCCTTCAACCTTTAACACTGCCAGAGCCATTCGATAAGGAGGAATAGAAATAGGTTGAGTATCCGAAATAAGGTCTATACCAAAATCAATCTCCTTTTCAAAAGGGACATTAGGTAAATATCAAGAAACACATCCAAAAACTCATTTACAATGGGGACTGACTCTAGGGTTGGGGATTCAAAATTCTCATAGTTAACCCTCATAAGATGGTAAATTCAACCCTTGAAAATCATCTTACGAGCTTTAAGGCACAAAATAAATTGACCATTAAATATGAAGTTACTGCCCTTCCATTCTAGGACCAGCTCATTTAAGAATTGAAACTTAACCACTCAAGTTCTACAATCAATAGAAGCATAACATGCATATAGACAATCCATCCCAAGTATAATATTAAAATCAGTCATCTCAACTTCAACTAGATCATATAAGGTAAGTTTATAAAAGACTTATAACCAGACAACCTCTATAGACTCTTTTAGCCACAACCGACTCACCTATGAGAGTATAAATGGATAAAGGCTCTAACATTATCTCAGGACTAACATCAAACCTCATGGCCACATACGCGGAAACAAAAGATAAATTTGCACCCAGATCAATCAAAGCTTAAATATCAGAGTGAAAGACTCGTAACATACCGATAACAACATCGAGAGTCTCCTCCACCTCTTGCTTACCATAGAGGGCATACAACCTATTATTGCATTGACCACCCTTTGGTTGCACTTGTCCACCTTGAGCAACTTGGCCTTGAGGACGAGCATATTTGACCTTGCATTACTTAGCATGATGACTTGTCTTACTATTATGCCCCGTACTTCTATACTTCGAAAAGCTTTCTTAAACTTCTTAAAGGTGTCCATGTGAAAAAGATCATCTATAATGTTATCAAATAACTATAAGAATGGTAGGATATGATACTCCATAAGTGGGAAGGTTGAGATAGGGTTATAAGGACATGAAACAAGTTGGGGGCCAAAATAATAAGTCATGGGAATTGACTTACTTGCGTAAGCTACCAACTTGGACATCTTACATACTTAAGCTACTGGTCTACATGTTGAGATTGTGTAGCAAGGATTATATAGGTTCTTAAAATGAGACGAGATTACAAACCTACGAAAGAGGCGAAAGGAGGCGTAGCACCTACTCGGAAGCAAGAAGATGATGCAACTACTTGTACTAAGTAGTTTATTCACCTACTTGGACCAAGTAGGTGACACACATACTTGATGTGGACCCCACGTTTCCATGTGGCAGCATATGATTGGATATATGGCATGAGGTGGCGCCCTAGGAGGCTACCAGGTGTCACCCCTAAAGGGATGCCATGTGTACCTTCATATATATATGTGTATGGTTCTGAATAAGTCCTTATTCTTCCTTAGAACAGCAAAAAAAAGAAAGAGAAAGAAGGAGAGAAAAACATAGAAGGCTAGAGGGCGGCTACGGGTTTGGCCCTTTTGAGGTAAGCCTCCGATTTTTATTCTGTGAATTAATCAAATAGGTTATACCACTATTAAATGAAGGTGTTAGTAATGTCAATTTATGGTTTGGAGAAGAACCGAAGGAATAACAAACAGCCCCAAACAGTCCGCTAATTTTCAGCGCACTAAGAAACTTCCAAGGATAGTTCTGACAAGTTTTGGATAAAGTAAGGTTGTTCCTTTTAATTTGGAGTTTATGGTGTTGTTTTGGAGTGTATTAAAATTCTTGTATGTGTATGGATATATGAAAATTCCCTAAATATACTTGACGTTGGAAACAATCTAAAGTGGAGTCGTTATAGTTAAATTGTAGTCGAGTAATGTGTTGTGCTTATGGTGTTGCGGCTGTAGGTGGTGTTGTGGTGTATCGAAGGGATGGAAAATGTTCTAAAATAGGTGTGGGTGCTTCTGTTTAAGCCACATAACCCTCTATTACATATGGTTAAAGGTTTTACAAAATAGAGACTAAAAACTCTATTTTGGATATCGCAATTTTGAGCGAGTCGATTGGAGTTTGTATTGTGTAATGTTGATGTAAATTGCTTGTATATATGCTGAAGGATGTTGCTTTTTATTGGTTTTAGTGATTAGGGATGTAATTGGAAATTCAGATATGGCCTGTTATAGGGGAGGTGCTGCCCGATTTCCATCAACTCCTTAACTAACTAAAAGACTAGTCGAGACTAGTCAAGAAAGGCTGATAAGGATTGATTCCTATGGGTTCTTGGTTATGGATTTAGGAGCTAGAAAGTTGAAAGTCACTAACATTAGTATTACTTTCGTGTTAAATAGGTTAAAGGAGTACTGAAACGATCTTGAATGCGATTAATCCATAACAAGTATGTAAAGCTTATCTCTTCCTTTCTTTTGGCATGTCTTCAAGTTAAGTATTGAATTATATGAGCTTGAGGGTATATCTACTCATAAATGCCAAGAATAATTCGCGGGCCTTACCTACTTCTTGATGAAAGCACTTTTATAGTAAGTGAACTAGGGCTTCTCAAGCCTTCCATATGTTAGGAAGTGATGAGTATGTAAAGTTATCCTTCTTTTATCTTGGCATGTCTTAGCCATAAGTGATGTATATATGAAATGTGGGGGTAATTCCATTCATAGAACCCTGAGTATGATTCATAATTCTTATCTACTACTTGATATGAAAACTCCTACAATAGTTGAGTTATTTCCTTTCATGTCTTCTACGTGTTGAAAAGCAGTATACATAAAGCCTATCTCTCCTTTCTTTTGGAATTTCTTAAATATAAGTGAATTGATATATGATATGAGTTTGGAGGGAGTTCCATTCATAAGTTTCGGGCATAGCTCATGAATCATGTTCGCTCTTGAATGCTAGAAGTCCTAAAGTAGTTGAACTACTACCCTTGAGCCTTCTATATGTTGAGTAGTGACTGAGCACGTAAGCTCCTATTTCTAAAGAATCTGTGATGATAAGTGTCTCTGATTTCATAAGCCAGTTGGCACAATATTAATACAAGTCTATGATTCCTGAGACTCCGCTTGATATAGCCCCTAATGGCATTTAGAGGATACTTGGGATTATGATCATTTTGATCCTCAAATGATAGTTTATGAAGATTGTTATATCGAGTCTCAGATGATAAGTTAATTGCATATAGTTACTCACTACTCTACTTGTGCATGCTGTTAATAAATCTTTTACCGAGTCCCATAAAGGGTCGGGTATGACCGAGTCCCATAAAGGGCCGAGTATGATATATGATAACATGATTATTCACCGAGTCCCATGAAGGGTCGGGTATGACCAAGTCCCATAAAGGGATGGGTATGATAGATGATGATATGAGCATTCGCCGAGTCCCATAAAGGGCCGAGTATGAATGAGTCCCATAAAAGGTCGGGTACGATATATGATGGTATGATTATTATGATAGTATGATTATTTAATGAGTCCCTCACTAGATAGTCGGGTACGACGCATATATGCATATGATAACCTAATGAAAT
Organism: Solanum dulcamara; assembly: GCF_947179165.1. NCBI lineage: Eukaryota > Viridiplantae > Streptophyta > Magnoliopsida > Solanales > Solanaceae > Solanum > Solanum dulcamara. The sequence goes on along the minus strand of NC_077238.1, from coordinate 53,447,476 downwards.
CTTTGTGACACCGAGTCCTACAGTGGGTCGGGTACGATATAGGAGGATGACATACATGCCCTGATTTTATAAGATGCAAGTGTAGTGATTTATTAAATGTTATACTTATTTCCTGCATCCCTAATTCTATTATAATCTCATTTATGTTGTGTTATGCTTTATATACTCAGTACATATATTGCATTGACCCCTTTTCTTTGGGGGGCTGTATTTCATGCCCGGAGATACAGATATTCATTTCGGGGATCCGCCAGCTTAGGATTTCCACTCAGCTATGTCGAAAGTGCTCCACTGTTCTGGAGCCTAGTTTTTGGTGTTGATCTTCTAATGTATATGTATAGTTATTCAGGGGTACGGGAGGGGCCCTATCTCGACATATGTTGATATTACTATTCTTAGAGGTCTGTAGTCACGTATATGTGGGTTAAGTGTCAGTTGTCTCAATTGTGTCTATTTGATGTGTTGTAAATGTTTTGATGTTGTGGCAGCCTTGTCGGCTCGTGTGCCCTTTCATGATATAGTACAAATGAAAGAGACTACGTGTACATGAAAAATATTTTGACCCATTGGGGTTTTTCTGTGTAGCATCATATTATTTAGAGTTCAACTTGACTATAGCTGATAGGTTTGTATACAGGGATCCAGGTCATACCCCAGTTGCGACCTACGGGGTTGGGTCATGACACTTACCACAATGGTAGCATACATTCAATCCAGCTAAACATTCGCCCATGTGGTTCCTACCACACTTTTTGCATGTGGGAGTAACTCGTCCAATAGGAGAATCTCCTGAAGGTTTAGTATTGTGCACCTTATCTTTATCAAACCTTGGAGTAGTAGCATTAGAAGACACTTCGATGAAGTACTTTTGGGCAAAAACGAGGACGTCCACCTCTTTTGTACTTAGCATGAGAGAATTCACCATCATTGGTCCTTGGCATCTTACAATCCCTATTCTTCACCTTTAGCTTCTCAATTCCTACTTGATCCACATAGGTCATGATTCTAGATATATCTATCTCCCGATCAACATAACCATTTTTCACTCTGTCGCTACCATATCCGACTCCCCTGATACGAATATGCTCATACGAGCTCTTGAGTCGACAACCATTAATGGAGCATACTTCAACAATTGAAAAAACTTGAGGACATATTCCCTCACACTCATACCACCTTGCTTAAGGTTGATAAACTCTTATACCTTAGCCTCCCTCAACTCTAGTAGGAATAAGCAATCAAGAAACACCCCTTTGAACTCTTTCTAAGTCATGGGCTCCACCTCTATAGTCCTCTCACCTCTTCATTGATCAAACCAAATTTTGGTAACACCCCTTAATTGGTACGTAGCCAACTCCGCCCTTTCAACCAAGATAATCACCATGATCTCGACAGTCTTATGGATGTCATCTAGAAACTCTTGTGGGTCCTTATCAACTTTTGAACCTCAAAACTCTAGAGGATTCTTCCTCATGAAATCATAAACACTTGTCTCCACCGTACCAATATTTAGGTTCAAGGGAGAAACTACCTCACGGTTGACTTGAGCCGTAATGGCTTGAGAAAGTACTTGAAAGGCCAATCATCACCCGACATTAGAAACTTGATTATCCAAAGGATCATTCAGATAATGTTTCTCCTATTCAACCACGTTCCTTCTAGCATGGTACTTTCATGGAGGCATGTTCTGAAAATTGAAAAGAACAAGCATAAGAGGAAAAAGACTTAACCACTCTACCGCACGACATAGATCATGAAAGAAGTGAGACTTTTCCTAAGACATTTCGTAGCCTCCTATTCATCGATGTGGCTCTTTTCACACCAATGAGTAAGACTCTACTTAACGTGGAATATTAGACTCCCTAAGAATCTTCTAAACCTTGTTCTCTAATAACAAATTTGTCACAACCCGACCTAGGAATTAGTCATAACACGGCGATCGGGATGCGAGGCACCCCAACCATAAGCAATCTTAGCATGCATCGCACACATAAGGTAAAGAACAATATAAATATTAATATAAGTAATCATAAAGTGGGGAACGGGACTAAGGCAAATTAAGTCTATAAACGTCCAATCCAGACTATACTAATGAATATCATCTAAACATACCTATAGTTTATTTTTTAACGGGGGCTTCGGACAAGCTCCTAGCTTACCCTAACAATAGAAAAAGTGAAAAAGAAGAGTAACATGAATAAAAGTCTTGTCCTCGATAGAATAAGGACTCACCATGTTCTTTAAAATCTAAAGAAATCTATAGACATGAGTAGAATGATCGTGAGTGTCGTCCGTCCCTACATTATGAGATAATATAGGGAAAATATGTGTTAGTCTGTTTGAATGTACTAAGTATGTAAGGTATGTATGAACAAGTAAAAGAGCATAATCAATATGCCATAAGATAGAATGACCAATCATAATGTAAACGAGTAAAGTTTAAAAGTAATTTAAAACATATGGAACTCATGGCCAATGCATATCATAAGAAATCCAACTTCCAATGCATAGCTAACTTGAAATTGTGTGGGATAGGACCTTCAACCAACAACTAAGTCCATGCGATCTATTACGTGGACTTCGATGACTCTTTTATCGAGATGGGACGATGACTGCTGCATCAAAATAGAGGAAGCTACCTTGCCATGGCATACTCCAAAGGTAACTCAAATCAACTCAAATGAGCTATATGCATCTACTAGCTAGGCCATGAAGACCACCTATGTGGGCAACCTAGTCTTCAACTTTAGGTTGCTACTAGAATTTTCTTGGATAACCAATTGCATTATCCGACCAAACCCACCTAGAATTCCTCTCGGTACTTAGTCAATATCATAACGGAAACTCATTAAAACATAATCATAACATAGTAGGGAAAGATAGTAACTACCTATCAATCTATTTTTAAAACATAATATGAATAGTTCATCTACCCAGTAATTCATAAGAATCTATAATTTCTTTGACAATTGTCCTTATAACAATCTTTAAAATATCTTTTGATCTTAATTTTGATCATCATCATAGCTTTAACTTTAGAATCATAAATCTCAACTTTAACTTATATAAACCTTTCATTGAAAATCATTTAACTTATCTTAAGTTCATAATTATAGCTTGAAACATAGCTTTATACATTGGCATCTATAATTCAACTTGAAATCAAGTAATTTTTATGAGAAAATGTATATAAAGATCATTGATAACATTTAAATACTAAATCAAACTAGCCCTATGCAATTCATCAAAACTAAGGTTCATAAACAATTGAAAATTGAATAAAAACTTGAGGAATATTTGGGACTTCATGGGTAAAAAGATCCCATAAATCAATCCCCACATACCTTGCTTGAATTCACTATGAATTGAAGAAGAAAATCTGGTAGAAATCTAGAAACCCTTGCTTTAGCTTGAAGAGGAAACCTTGAGAGACTTTTTTCTTGACTTAGAAAATTTTAGAAGAATGCATTGAATACGAGGGGAGTTTGAAAAATTAAATATTAATAGACTTTAAACATGGCCATAAAAGTGTCTATATTCATTGAATCAATCTTTGAAAAAGACCCAATTACCCATCATTTAGTCCCAGATTTTGAACTTATGAATGAGTTCATATGGGTCGTCGAAGTGTTGACGAATCATCTAAATGACTCATCCTGCAGGTCTGAGAATAGTACTAAAAATCAAGTCTCTGACGTTTGGGAACGGGCAAGGTTTACGACCCATCTTCTTTTCTATGGGTCATGTTGTTGGTTCGTTCTGAGGGTCTAAAAAACCTGCAAAATACAAGTCTCTGAAGTTTTTTGACAGGTGATTCTTACGACCCATCATCAATCTTATGACCCATCCTGGTAAGTCACAGACTTGGCCTGAGGAATATTTTAATCAATGCCCCTAAACTTGTCTTACGAGGAGTTTCTATGACACGTTAACTTGACGACAACTTGTCATGGCAAGTCGTAGTACCTCTCTTGATGGAAACATCAAACTTTCCTCAAAGGATCACTCTATGACTCAAATCTATGAGTTGTAGGAGGACTCATTCACCTGGATAGGTTCAAAATTTTGAGACTTGTTTCCTTGGTTCCAGCTTTGTAACTTACAGGGTCTTACAATGGTAAAGCCAAAAATTTGAGCAGATGCTCAATATGAGGAACAAAAGCATTAGGAAGGCATCTTGGTCACTTAATCAAATGATACACTGCCTTTTTCCCAAGCCTAAATTAATCTCATACGTACTTAGGGATTTTGAGTCTTCTCAATCTACATACAAGGCAAGCCTATAAGAGTGAACATTCTCTTGGATAATTATAATCCCTTAAAATCAGATTCATCATTGCGAGTGGGATTCTCTCTTGTATGAGTTGCAATGCATCCTTTATATGAATAGTGAAGTCATTTATATGAATAGTGAAGTTAGATCTCAATTGAGTTCAATGAATGCGATAAGTTCACGTGCATCTCTCGGCAAACCAACAAGGTTGATGCCATTAACTTGAGATGTTCTGAAATTGTACTTGAAGAAAAAATTATCCCAAAATGATTCTTTAAAAGTGTTTTTTTTAACCTTTGCCTAACGAATAACAGTGGAACCAATAGTGGGTGGCGCATGCCTTAGAGTCATGTTGTTTGAGTCTTTTTTTTCATTTTTTTAGTCAAGTACGTGATTGTGTAAAACTTATCTTGGGTGAAGCTTAGCTTTATTCATATGCTTAGTGAGTGTTTGGCTTGAGAAAAAGTAATAGTTCAATTTTGGGGGTTTGATTAGTTTGGATATTACAAACTCATTAGACTTAAATTCTTTAATTATTTCCATATTTTAATGCTAATTAAAGGGATTTTATGCTCTAGTTCTCTAATGTGCAATCATTCGAAGAAAGATAAAGTTCAAAGAATTTAGAGTTAAAAACCCACTGAAGTGCACCAACGAAGGAACTGGCACCTCATAAAAGTTGACAAGTCTCATCGGATAATTGCCGGCTAGAATGGAGCAAGCTGCAAAAGTATTTGTGATACAGCCGGCACCGTATATTGGTTGATTGGAGGTTCATTGGTCCCAGTACTAAAACTCCTAAAAGCTCTAAAGGTTGAAGTGCGCTAGCGACTGACGTCTCATAATGGTGGATCGGAGGTTAACCAGTCCAATGCAAGTTTCGACGCAGAATCTGATGGAAAAAAAATACATTTATGAAAATTAGTGCTTTCTTTTGAAAGTTTCAAGGACTAAACTAGAGATTTGTGCAATTATGGACTATTATTCTCATATTTCAATTTATCAATGGTAGATAGTAGAGCGAAGTTTCTAGAGAGATAGAATTTGCATCTCCATATTAGAGAACTCTTACCTTAATGACAAAAAAAAACTTCAATATTTTAATCTCTATATCTTGGATTCAGATTATGTCCATCATTTTATCTTAAAATAAAGATTATCTTTATGGGTATTGTCTTATTTTCTTATTTTATGAGTATCTAAATCCATAGCTGGGTGTGTGTGCACGCTATGTAAAACCCCAATTAGTTTTTGACTAATCTTCTCTAAAATTAATTGTATGACATGGATCTATTCTTTTCTTAAAGTTTTAATCCATAAAATTAGTGGTCACAAACATTGAATGAGATTTCTAAGCCATTTTGTCTTGGAAATTTAAATAGAGTCGCATAAGACTCAATAGTGAGAACTTGTTGAAATTAATTATGGATTTGAACCAGGGAAGGGATAACTCGAGTGATTTCTCATCTAATGATGTGAGCTAGGGATAGTCCATGTACTCAAGACATGTTTGGTGTTTTCTTTGAAAGTATATTGGTGTTCAGAAGAAACTAAGGGGAATATACTTGATAGTTCGAGATATTATCAAAGCATAGCCTAGACCAAACTCTAATCATGCACCAATCACTTTTGTGAGGTTAATCTTAGCCTATTCGAGTTGAAACACCTATTGCTATGCACAAACCCTTAGTCCTTTCTAATCTTTCTTTACAACATTGTTGTTAAATCCTTATTTTTAATGCTTGATAGTGATAAATTATAGTTGTTAACTCCCCTCCCCCCATTTTAAATATTTATGCATATTGAAACTGTAATTGCTAACTTGTTTGAATTGTTGAATTAATTGAAGAAGAGTCACATCTATCAGCCCAACTAAGTTCGACCCTGATAGGTGATGAAATTATCAATTAACTGTTTCATTTTTCTTGTGACTTTATGTCTTATAATTATCAAAATAGACTACTTATGAATGTTTTATGCATATTTCAAGTGAAAATATGTGAAATAAGGATTGAAGAGGAAAAGAGCCAAAAATGAGAAAAAAAGATTTGGTTTTAGTAGAAGTGCACTGCCAGGTCCCTCCCACTTGCAAGAAAGGACCACGCCTCTAAGCCTTCATTGGTAGAGAAAAGAGTGTACCTGTCAAAGAGCACTGTTCCACAAAGCAGCACCAGTGAACCAAAAGTCCCACCTGCAACTCCGCTTCTGTGTATCATTTTCCGCGCCTGCAAGAGTCAAGTGTCAAAGGCCTTTCTCACCCACGAAGAAAAGGCATCATAGCGACTTTTCTCCTACGAACTAAAACCACTTTTTGAGTGACAGGATATAGTGAAGCCCAAGGCTATCTTTTGACACTTTTGGAAACCCAATCCAAATAAAAAGGTATCTCATCCCTAGAGAAAATGGTGTCAAAGTCCACTGAAGTCAAAAATCATCTGTAAGACCTATATTGGAGAGGAGAGATCCTCCACTCAACTTGAAGAGTGAAGATTGTTAGCTTCAATGTGTATATCTTAAATCTTTCTTCAACTCTGAATTTATTTGCTTATCTGTACTTGTAGTTTTCCTAATTCTCAACTTTGGATATCGAGGGTTTGAATCTTGTTTATGCTTTTGCAATTGATTAAATGTTATCTTATTTATGATATGGGTATTTGATTCTCTAATTAATCTCATGTTTTAACTGATTTCCAAGGAAGTAACTAATCCAAGGACTTGCTTATGTGTCTCAATTTTGCTTCATAAAGAAGATTTGAGTGTAGGCGGGATTTGAGAAATGGTTGGGTTATTGGACTAGAACTCGGGAGAGTATGGATGTAGGGATAATCTCTCATCTAATGGATTAAGCTAAGAATAGGATATCCTAGTGTTGCTTTATTGGTTGTTTATTTTGCTAAACCTGTTAGATTAGGAAGAACTAGTTCATATACACTTACTTGTGATCAGGAAATACAAGTAGGTTCTTGAGAAACCAATGCAAAGTTGACCTACCCTTAGTTATCTTGATAATGTTCCATTATTTTCAATGAATTGTTTGAACTTTATTTAAACCCACATCCCAAATCTATTTGCTATCCTCCGATCGAGAGGACTTTGACTAACCTATTTTTTTTATTTTTTTTATTATCATAGCTTGGTGTTGGTTCCTTATTTAAAAATCCCTAAAATTTAATTGTATCTTTTGTTGGAATTAAATTAATGGTTTGTAATTCTTTACCTTAGCAATCACACCTACATTGTTCCTTGTAAAATTTGCCCCCGACCTCATATGTTGGGTATTTTTTTGTATGTGGCCCCCTACTTTCCTAACTTGGGGAGGTACTTCAGTGTATTAAAAATGGCAACATTGGTAGGGAATAATTTGGTGTATTCAATTGGTTTAAAATTTATAGTTCACTTGTTTCAATCAACCTTTGTGAATCTTTGTTTGTTGTTTTGTTGTTTTTGATGTTTTTGTTTTATTATTGTTCCTATGGAATCTTGTGGTCAACATAAGCTCGGGGATTTCAAACCCTATCATGATGACCCTTGGCCATATTGTAGAGGACCTCATCATGAGGAAATGTGTGCGATCAATCTCTAAATGAGAAAATAGGTGATTCAATGGGAGTGGTAAGTGAAACTTGTCCCTTGGGCGTAAGCGTCCACCTTGAACATTGAAAATCACTATGGGATTATTTTTCCAAAGAAAGGGATGAACTCAAACTGCCGTAGGAATTCCTACTTTTCAATAGAGCGGAGGCAAACTGATCAACTAGAAAGAGTCCCTACTCATTATAAATGAATATACCATAAAATTGAACGGCACTCATACCTCTTCCACATCAAGTTGACCGGTCCTCTACATAGTGATTATGTCAATCATGACTTGCATTGTAAGTAGTGTTATAAAGTAATCCACCTTGGATTTGAAATTGAAAACTTGAGGTCCAACTTAAGAGCAAAGCTTCAATCATATGATGCTACTCCTCAAGAGGTCAAAAATGATGGAATAAAGTTGAAAATGGAAGACGAAAAAATTTGTGCTAAACAAGGATGAAATCTTGGGAATTTTCACACCGTTAGAGCCAAGGATAATCCAAGATATCAAAATCGAAGGAATTATAATAGATACGCAAATAAAGGTCAAGAACATCCTCTATAGTTCATTCAAAAGTGAGGGCCTTCTTCAATAAAAGGCCAAAGAATTCATAATTCAACATCAAAGAAGTATCCTACCATTACATACCTCCTATTTGCCTAAGGTTCCTCAATATAAATTCCACATAAATTTAGGCAAGAGATTCAAGTATTCAAAGTGGAAAGATAGAGTGGGAACATTGGTATGCACACTCTCATCTACTAAGCCTCAGCAGAATCTTGATAAGAAGTTGGGGAGGAGATTTATTTCTTCAATGTGGAAGCATAAATGGTGATGCAACCAATGTCGCGCTGCGATGGTAAATGGAGAGCTTGATGGGAGGTAACTCATCATTTTTAAAATTCTTACAATAGAGTTGATTTTTCTTCTTTGTTTTATTTTAGTTCTTAGTTTTATATTTTTTTTCACTAATCCATAACTTTCTAGTGTGTTAAGTTAATTTTTTTAGGTGAATTGTGAACTCTAGTGTCATGACCCAACCCCGTAGGCCGTGACGGGTGCCCGAACCGCACACACATGCGTACCCCTGCTACCTATACATAACCTATTTCCTGTTTATACCCAAAATGCATTAATATGTACGAAAACATACAAGCCGACAAGGCTGTAGTATTATATATAGGGTCGTTCCATAACACACATATACGCAAGCCGACAAGGCTGCCACAATACAGGGAACGCCCTAAATCACAGGTCATATCAGTACAGCTGTACATACATATATATATAACTCAGATCCCACTCATATACAACTTATATACAACCTATATACGGCTCATACACCACTCATATACAGGCACAACCCACATACGTATCCACAGACCTCTAAGAGTAAGAAAACAGTAACATAAGGCGGGACAGGGCCCCCACCGTACCCATAACCAAACGAATATATACACCACGTTTAGTACCAAAATCAGGCTCCAGCACAATGGAGCACTTCTGGACTGCTGAGTGGGACTCCTATGCTGGCGGATCCCCAAACTGTGTACCTGTACCTGCGGGCATGAATGCAGCCCCCCAGAGAAGGGGGTCAGTACGACATATGTACTGAGTATGTAAAACATGATATGGCACAACTGAACACATATCTGAAACAGCGAAGCAGGGGATAACATATCATATGAAAACTTATACCTGTACCCTGTGAAGTATCAAAATATGCATGTTCAAATTATATCGTATAGCCGGCCCTATCAGGGGTCCGATGGATACCTCTGTAATATCATCACAGCCCAATGCCATCACCACCTTATTACCACACATCATCATATATATATACACGTATCCCGGCCCTCTAGTGAGAGACTCGAGGAATAATGTAGTGAGTTGCGCACGAGAACATATCCTGGCCCGGGACTCAGGGAAAGATGGGTCACAGTATACACGAGTAGATTAATGAGCAACTATATGCAATTTAAATCATTATCGAAGACTCAACCGTAGAAGAAAATTAAGCTATTGTTGAGAATCAGGATTGTAATGTAATCACCTTAAATTCCCTTTAAATGCCATTAGGGGCTATACTAGTTAGTGTTTCGGGGTCCTTAGACACGTACTAAGATAATGCTAACTGCTTAAGGACTCCAGAATACATGTTTTTATATAGTCCTTACAACTAGGAGCCCGTATATTCATTAAATCCTTAGTACAGGTAAGGCTCAAGGAAAGTAGCTTAACTATTATAAAAGTTCATTACCTAGAAGTGAATAAAAGACACTTAGAAATGGAATTACTTCATAGATCACATCATTGTTTACTTACCTCTACGACATGCCAAAAGAAGAGAAAGAATAGGCTTTACCTACCTCTTATGGATTTCCCGTAATCGTGTCCACGTCGTTGTCCTCGAAACCTATTTAACATGGAAGTAAGGCAAGTATTAACAACCTTAGACTTTTCAGCAACTTAGACTACCTACGAGTATTCATCGAGCTCGTCCCCTCGCTTGCACCCTCGACTAGTTCCTTAACCAGTTTAAGAAGTTAACGAAAATCGGACAGCACCTCCCCTATAATGTGCCCTATCCGAATACACAACAATGTCCTTAGAACCTGAAGCTAACCAAAAATACAACCATCAGCCCAAAAATATACATATTACGACAATATTACACAATATAAACCCTCAACAATTTACTCAAAACTAAGATACCAAAACTGGAGTTTTTAATCTTTCTTTCGCGAATTCTTTAATTGCAAAGCGGAGGGTCGTGTGGCTGAAACCAGAAGCCACCCATGCCCTTATAAACACACATTCCAGCACCCTAACAACTCATCACACGACCAGCAGTCACATACCACAAGTACGAGGCATTATTCGATTACAATTAACTATAGCGATTCCAATTTCGCTTATTTCGAACGTCGAACTTTTGAAGCCTTTTCCCCAACTTCCAGCAGATACTAAGGTGTATAATACACTCCAATTTAACATCATAAACTTCAAATTAGAGGGTAAGAACTTACCTTTCCCGAAATTGGCTAAAATTAGCCGAAATTGTGCCTCGGAAGTTCTTCAACGTGCTGAAATTTAGCGGGCTGCTTGTGGTACTTCCTCGCTGCCCCAAATTGAATTTTTAGGTTATAAAACACTAATATACAACTTAGGGACACGTCAAATAATTAATTCACGTAACGAAACCCGTAAGCTTACCCAACAAGGGTCAAATCCGTAACCCTCTCCCTTGCCCCTTTTCACGTTTTCTCTTTTTTTTTCCTTCCAAATTTCAGTTGCAACGCTGGAGTTTCAGTTCCATCAACGTTTTAAAACACATATATACGTATCCACGTACTTAATATACACCGTATATAATTAATTTACGGAAGAAAGTTGAGAAACTTACCTTTAATTCTCAAGAACCAAAGCTGCCTCTCTTTTCTCTCTTCTCACGTTCTTTTTCTTCAAGTGTAGCTACTGTTTTGGAATAAGTTACAGCTGAAACATTACATATTCATATATATATAAGGTGACACGTGTCAGCCCCTAAGGGTGACACGTGTCAGCCATCATTGGGTCCACCTCCCCCAAGCAGGTGGGTCACCTACTTGACCCCAAGCAGGTGGGTCACCTGCTTGCTTAGGGCTGCCACGTGTCACTCTCCTATTGGCTTCCCCACGAATTTTTTTTTTCTTCCTCGTGGGTTCGTAATCTCGTCTTAGTTTAAGAGCCTATGTCATTCATGTTATGGAAGCTTGGTGTGTACTCAAATAGCTTTAGGTAAGTAAACTTTTAAGTTAGAGGAGTATGTAAGCAAATCAAGTCCTACGACTCATCGCTTGGCCTCCAACTTCCTCCGACTTCTCTTGACCTTATCTCCAATCTTCCCTACCATGGGGTGTCACATTCTCCCTTCTTAGAATTATTTAATAGTGTCGTAACTTAGGTGGCTCACATGATAGCTTCTAAGTAGCTTTAGGAACCTTTCGAGTTCAAGAATGTGGGGTGTAACATCTAGTGCACGGGAGCCGACCCTGCAGAACATCTTCCGCAGGTGCAATGCGGTAGGTGCAGGATTCCTTCCGCATCGGCGAGGTCAGCTGAGTCAACTATCTCAAGAGAGACCACTTTTCCATGAATATGGTGGCACAACTGAAACATCGGGATCGCTAAATCAAGAATCAACTATAATTCCAGCCATATCAGGTTCATGAATAAGGATTTTTCATAACTCTTCATTCTACAATCTTCAAGAGAAATTCATCACCCCTCTTTGGGAGTATTCTAAAATCCCACAAATTTCACACACTACACATCCTATAAGAAGGTAAAAACCAGTCTTCTCCAAAAAACAAAAAGGATTTTCAAGGGATATTCAAGAAATCAACTCCCCTTTTGGTTAAATATCTCTGAAAAGCAAGTACGAACTCTAAATGTATTGCATTTGGTCTGCATTTTCATGGTATTGCGACGCTTTAATTTTTTAGATATAGAAATGTGCTTGAAAATATATTTTAAATGAAGATCTGGGCATGAAGAAATTTTTAAGATTTTGAGTTTAAATCCTTGATTTATTGTATGTGAGCATGATTATATGTTTAAAATGAGGAGTTGGAAGTCTGAGTATAATTTCCTATATCTAATAGTCGAAACTTTTGAGTTTTGGGTTGATTTAAATCAACGAGTTTCAAGGTTTGAATCGGCAAAATGACGCTTTAATACCAAATTTAAGGTCTATTTTAGCGTTTGAGATTGGAACTTTACAATGGTTAATCGACGGTCATCGATGCAAGCGCCTATGGTCAAATACCTGAAAAACCTACTGATGAAGATGATACTCTTAAAGCCGAACTTCTTCTGCCCTTGTGATGCCGCTCCTACAACTCTGAGTCCACAGAAGAGAAGCTACACTATTGGACGAGTCCACCATTGTGACGCTTTTTTACATGCACGACTCCGCTACTGTGGAAGGAATCCTCCGCAGGAGTGAAAGTACTATGCATAGTGAAAAATTAGTATCTTCGCACAACCCGCACATTAAGCTTCTTGGCTAATTTCTTTTGTTCATTTGCAATGAATTGAGACATTTTATATGTTCCCATGCCTGTTTTAATATTGTTGATTATTTTTAGGTACTCTCCAATTTGAAAATGTCTCTCAGCAATGATGTAACCACCTGATTGGTGGACAATAACAAGGAGGAAGTGGAGAAAACTCCATATGATCAAGAAAGTTTAATGTCAAGTGATTGTGCACACCGATATTTCAAAAGCCTCCTCAACTAGAAGATAAAGTTGTAGACAGGAATCAAAGAGAAAAAAATAGTGGAGCTTCTTTTGGACTTCTATGGTAGGATGGAAGCTACGGGTAGGACGTGTTTTGTGCCTACACCGTGCAAAGACAATGAAGAATGGGTGAGATATTTCTACACTAATCTCAAGTGGATGGACTTTAATTACCCCAAACTAACCATCTGAGGTAGAGTAGTGCATTTCATCTTGGCGCACATCAACACCTTTTTTGGACTTCCAAACTATCCACTTGAGCCAATGCAAAGTTGGGACACAAGCTCTTGTGAAAGGTTGGTATCAAAGTTGTGTCACTTGGGGAAGAGAATCAAATGGGTACAAGGCAAATGGGGAATAGTGTCTAGTGATTTCACGACCAAAGCAAAGATGTTGATCAATATCATTTGTATTTAGGTGTCCCTTTCTTCAAATGTTACCGACGTGCCCCTTCTACGAGCTAAGATGATAGCTTTCCTATTTGAAGGCATTCCTGTGGATGTCAGTCACTACATAGTGAATAGCTCAAGGAGTATTTGCATCAATATAGTCTAACTTTAATGTTTAATAATTGACTACAGAGCTATGTCAATTGGCAGGTATGAAGATAAAGTCCACCGATCATTGACTCCAACCAGGAAAACCATTCCATCCTTTGAAAGTGAAAGACGAAGGTGGTGGATTGAAGAGAAAAAAGAGGAAGTTAGATATAAATGTTTAACAAGAAACCTATTCTCAAAATCTACCATTGGAAGGGCCATTTGGATTTTTCACTTCTCAATTAGACATCATCAAAGATTTGGTGTGTAATTTGCCTAGCAGTCCTTCATAAACGGAGAGTTCACTAAGGCTGAAATGAAGGGGTTTGTTGATACCCAAAAGAAGAAAGGTGAGGCTATCACCAAAATGAAAACTCCTTGAGCATGCTTGAAATAGCCTATATAAATTAGTCCAAATCACATGCTTCTCTCCAACGACATTTCAGAAAAGAGAATGAAAAGAACAAGAAGAGAGGGAAGTTCATGGTAAAGATGTGACGTGGTATCAAGACAATATTTAAATTGGGCCAACAGAGAAAGAATATTCCCACCACCGATGTGGATGAAAGTGAGGAGTATTCCTTTCTATATGAGAAATAGGATGAGGAGGAGGAGGAGGAGGAGGCACACTCTTCAGCCTAGATGTGCACCACATTGCGAGTTTGTCAGTCTGATGTAGACTTCAAGGAGCCCCTTTTATATTTATGTCTTTCTTTCTGCTTTGTGCGTTGGGACAATGCATTACTTTAAGTTGGGGTGGTTGCATATGGTTTGTTTTATTTATATTATGGATTATTCTGCCCTTTTCGGGCTATTTTGATAATTTTGTTGGATGTTGTGACCTTGTTGGGCTATTTTATAGTTATGGATGTGTTGGATTAGTGTTTTTTGTTATTTTTATTATTATTCTATATTTTTATTTAATACCTTCTTATTTTATTTTATTTTACTTTATAATGATGTTGAGTGGCAATGCCCAATGATGGAAAAAGTGAAAACATTCTTAAGGGCATAATCGACTTGTGGTTGAGAAAATATGAATGAGGGGTATATGTGGCGAAGTCTGAGTAGCCACATCTTGAAATGATGCATGGACTTCCCCGTGAGGGAGAGGGTTAAGCCTTTCCTAAGGGTAAATCGTCATTTTTTTTGGAGGAAATGTGACTTGATTAGTACTATCAAAGTAGCCTTGCAATGTGATTGCAAAATGAGTACCCCTTAAACTTTTGCAAAGAAATGCATTGAGAGTGATGTTTTGACAACTCTTAGAATCTTCTTTGTAACTCGTGGCTCATTGGTAGTGAGATAAGTGACGCTTTGTGCTCTTGAGAAAGGATGTACAAATTGAACCATCTTGATTAATTTGCATGTCATCTGTGGTGAGGTTGTAAAATAAATTCTTCTGTTTACTTGTGTAATCTAGAACTTTTCTAGTTAGTCTTTCAATGTGGTCTTGATCAGATTTAATTAGAAAAATGAACTTAGGCCCTCTTTGTGAATTTCGAAAACCGACTTGACCGAAAAAGCTTACCATTGATGTGATGCACCAAACTTAAGGGATAAAATTGCACCTACTACGAAAACTTAGGACGAGCAACCCACTAGAAACCAAACAAATTACACCACCTGTGATAAGTCGGGCCGACAAAGCTCGAGAAACACCAATCATTCATAATAGGAAAGCAAGAGAAAAATACAAGTGACCACTAGGTATCTTTAAACCACGACATGTACGAAATACAACCCATCAAACAAATATAAACACAAGGCCGACAAAGCCAAAAATGGGGCATACAACGAATAAGAATACCACAATTGACCCACAAACCCACAACAGATGTCTACAAGCCTTTACGATGGAAAAATGTCACTAAAAACAAGTTAGGACAAAGACCTAACGTACCCATCCACTACGCAAAGAAAGAGAAAACTCTATACTCAACAACTCCGGAAAGAAAGGAGCATATCAACCATCAGTTGAACTCAACCATACGCACGAGGATCCCTACCTATCTGATAACCTCTAGGAATAAATGTAGTGCCCCAAGAAAAGGGGATGTTTGTACAAAAAAATGTACTGAGTATGAAAGGCAATAACTAAAGGTTTCATGAAATAATGAATGAAAATAAAAATAAGGGACAAAGATAATATGAGTATGCTTACCGAATCAACAATCTATGTATAGCTAATCTGACATGATAAAGAGCTATAAATAATTGAGTGGAGAATCAAGCTAACCAGAAAGTATTCACCTTCTCATGTCCTAATAAGACTTTAAACTATATCTAACTAATAGTTAACTAGACAAGTTGATAGATATTATCGAACTTGGAGCGTACTTGACAAAGAAAGTCAGGAATGATTACAATACAATCTAATAGCACTAGACACAAATTGTACAATAATAATCCGACAACAATCTAGTCGAGCCCCCCAAGCTCTCCACAAATCTAGTAAATGAATACATTAAAGAAATTAAATCAGTTGTTAAAGACACAAGCGTCAACAAAACTTATAAAGATATTTCATAAGTTGTCAAATAACAAGTTTCTCCTAATATGTATATCCTGATGTCACACGACGAATGATCAAATATCGAGAAGGACTGAAGGCCTTTATCAAGTAGAGTCAAAACCCTATAATCAAGAATATCATGAACCATGTTAAAATAGCTTTCTAGTGCAAAAAAGTATCATATTAGATATTTAAAGTCTCAAGTGTCGAGAAAACTCAAGAACAGTTTACAAAAGGTCAAATAACAAGTTTCGCTAACTATGTAAATCATGTCATCACACCAAGCATACTCCTGTATTGAAAAGGATTGAAGATCTATATCAAGTAGAGATGGAACCATTAAATAATCAAGAGAACCAAGAATAATATTTAATGGATTTCTAGTTCGTACTTAAAATGGACAACTACCATACTTAAGACGAATCAAAAATCCAAAGTCAAGATGGAAAAAGATCTGAATCAAGAGGCATGTTAATAGTGACAAAGTCACAGCCACAGGAAGTACAAAGCCCCAACAAGAATGCCAAGTGATAGAACAATCCATACAAGTGGGCGATTTTGGTAAGAGTCTTGCAAAACTTCAAGAATACCAATACGACAATATAAAGTGACAAGAAGGTAACGACATACCAAGATAACCTTCAAATACACCAATCAATAACAAAAATACAAGTACAAGTTCATACATAAACCTTTGTCTGTTAGCACATAAGAATCCCTACCACAACTTCAAGAAACCAAATCATACACCAAATAAAACATCAAGTTCCTCAGCTTATACACGAGTATATACAACCTTGGACACACAATTATATATCTTCTTAATTTACATTAGCTTCAGCATGTTGATATGAATCAATATTAACAATCAAAAGTAATAGTAGGATTGTACAAATTACACTTAATCCTTAACACAGTAAATCTGGACAGCCTAACTCGTATTGTAACTTAGTTTTGAATAGATAAACGGTGAAACTGGACTTCATAGACTACATGAAAGTTGTATGTATATTTCTCCGGATTGCATGGATTGCTGAATCATCACAAAATATGTTTCGTACAAAAAGTTATCTTCAAAATACTAACAGTAGTATATAGGGGATTTCTATGTGGGAAACTGGATAGAACTTTCCCCGTCTTGCGTCCCCTATCTCTTGTCTATAAGAAAAAATCTAGGTTTTTTCGTAAGAATAACTGTTGTAGATCTAGCTGTTATCTTTCCAAAACATATTTTCGTACTTAAAATAGAGCTTTACAAACGAAGCTATGCTAAAATTACTAAACAGTGCGCAGTTCAAAAAGTATGTTTTGGTTAATCCCAACCCAAGTGAAAAACCAAAATCCGATAACTATTTATTATCCTCTTAATTCCCACGAAGATAATAGAACCCCCTTTTTTAACTCGCATCTCTACTATAACAGCTTCACGTATTACATGACCATCAAGATCATCATTTACCCTTTTTGAGTAAGGCTTATAACTTAACCCTATGTCATAGAGTAGACAAAGGGGAGGAAAACGATACCCACCAATACAAGGAAATAGCGCATAATGTTAACTACCAATACTAAGATCATGTGCACATTCGACCATGCTAACAACTTAAAAATCTTATAACACTTAATAACACGTTCGAAGAGTAACTAATAGTCTGTCTAATTCACTCACTCCTCTGATATTTTCAATAAAATCATAATTCTCCCATCAAGTGGTGCTGCTTCATATAACGAAAGAATTCCAAAACTATTAAAATAAATAATGAGAGAGATGGATCGTACTTCACAAGATGTACCCATTAATCTTTCAAGTAACAACAAACATGTCATGACAGATCTTGATCAATCCACTTTTTGATACCATACTAGACTTGAGAATTACAAGTCTTAAGGAATCATGCCAAAAAAAACAGAAATAGCCTTAACACACCTCAATTTTGAGCTTTAGAAACTGATGCCGGATAAAAAGAGTAGTCCCTACTTTGAGAATTGAGGTCCCTAATTAATTTTAACAAAGTATTAATTTCTATTAAAGAATTTGATGGAGCATCGTGTTTTGAGCTTGAGGGAAAAGTTGTGGTCTGGAGCAAATTTTGGGATGGCTTATATGCACTTAAAACATCTAATAGAGTCTAATTTATAACATTGCTTTCAACAAAATGCCAAAGTCGGCTAACATTCTTTAAATGTAAAGGATTCTTGGTGTATTATGTAATAAAAGAAGTTTGTCAATAAGTCAACAAAATACACTTGCTAATTACTTTAATATAAAAAAATTCACGAGTTAAATGATAAAAAAACACCGTAGCGGTGGTGCTTGCACATACCAATATGGATAAATTTCTTTAACTATCTTTTATCAAGTATTAGTCAATCCTAGTGTCTTTGTAAAATTAAGATATGCATTAATTTGTGTAACAAAATAAAGACATCTGGAATTCCATATTCAATTTGTCTAACCTAATATCAAGAGTTTAAAATTGTAAACATCAAGGAATCTAGAAAAATTATTTATCAAGTTCTAATTTAATTAGCCTGTGCAAGCACGGTATTTAAATAATATCTTTAAATTTAGACTCATAAGACTTTGACATGGAACAAGGAACAATCTTAAACATTCAAGGTGTTTCAATTGCACTAAATATATTCCTACTTATCCCCTTTTGAGCCTAGTACCGTTTCTTGGGCAACTAACAAGCCATAACCTTGTTTGAGAAAATGAATCTTCTCTTAAACCTTTCCCTTTTTGAACTGGTAAGACCTCGTAAGATGAAAAGTCCAATGAAAGGAAATTTTCAAATTCATTGGAAACTGACCCAAATCCACGAGTCAGTCTACGACTCATTGAAGTTATTACGGGTCATAAAGTCGACCCATAGAGGTGAAGTAAAGAATTTAAAATTTAGCTAAGGCAAAAGTAGGGTTGACGAGTCCATTGATAACCTGTAGAGGAAACGACAACTCGTAGAAATGAGTCGTCATGGCAAGTAATAATGCCCTGCAGATGTCACCCTCAGAACTTCGTCTATGACTCAATAGGACGAGTCGTAGAGAAGATCGGTAAGTTAATTTTACCTAAGAGGTTGGTCCCCTAAATAAGTGATTATCACCATGCAACTTGGTCTGTCTACGGGTGTATGCTTTACTAACACTTACTAGTGATCCTAGATTAGCTATCCCTAGGTCCGTTCAAGCTATTAAATGTGGGTTGATAGCCTCGAATCTCCATTGTATAATCTCTTCTCCCATCCATTACCTCTTGGTCCGCAAGTAAGAACAAGGTGAGTTCTAATATTTGCAACTGTAAAAAAGCAATCAAAGAAAGGGAAATAACAATACTGCATGCACAATATTCAAGAATTACTAGTTATTCGATTTACATCGTTAATTTCCATGGTTCCTACAACCCTAATTGTGGAATTAACTTCTCATAATTAGTTGATCAGGATTCGTAATATTTTTATAAAAATTAATCATGCACTTACAATAATGAATATGAATTCTGAAATCTTGACTTGAATTGCAAAGCTAATATTCCACGAACAAAAGTATAATCACAATCCCAGGAATTCAAGAATTTAAGCAAAAGTAGTTTTTCTTTAATCCTCAAACTCAAAAACACATGTAACATAAAAAACAAATATCAAAAGTGTATTTATAGACATCTAATCCTAAGTAAATCAAATCCAGAAAAAATAGGTCAGCAGCATGTGCGAATCGTGACCTACGGTTCATTGGCCCTTGGACGTCTCATGAGTCCACTATTGGAAAGCATCTTCAATTAAGTTCTCAGAATGTCTTCTATGGATGGAGCCTATGGGTCGTCACTCATCCTACTAGTCATGGAGTTCCTTCGTGGAAGCAACTTTCAAGTCAGCCTTAGTGTCTTTTCTATCAATGGGACCTATGGTCCATAGACTAATGCACGATATGTCCTTCTCACTCGGAGGCTCTGTATTGAGGCTTCTTTCTCTGATCATCTTCTATAGCTTCGTTCTATGGTTCATGGAACTTTCTACAGCTTGTAGCATCCCTCGTAGCTACATACTTGTCCTCAACATTATCACTCCTATATACAAATATGACCTATAGCTTGTAAAATTCTCTATGTCTCATAAGTTTGATTGTCAAGGCCAACTTTCAGCTGCAACACTTTCATTTCATGATAGCTGCCATAACCTATTTCTCTATAAAATAAAGACAAAACTAAATCAAAATCTACTAAAACTGCTTAAAATACATGTAAAATATTAAGTTTAAAGCATTACAAGTACCGTAAATCCATGGTACATCAACACCCTTAATTAAAATAATTTCTTCTCTTGAAGCGACACTACTATCACAAACAACACTATGCAAAAGAAAATCAAGAAACTACAGAAATCACATGGCTTTTTAAACTCACAACACCCTCCTATTTTTCATTCAAACACAAGCCCAATCATTATCTCTTAGTCAAACTAACTCATGTGGAATACTTTATGACATCACTATACCACTAGACACATTTACATACATAAACAACAATCACCAAGATCATAATTTTTGCTTGTGCCCTCACTACAAAGAAGTCTCATTTTCACACAGATATCAAGATAATTTTCCAAGAACAAGGACTTAGTATATTCTCAATATCATAAAAGAAGTTCAAACTTTGATACACAATACCATAGGTTTTCCCTTGTCTTTAGTACTTAGACACTCAAATCAGTTGAATCACGATCACAATAGGATTTTCCTAGCTTATAACGTAGGATCGGTGACGGGTTTGGTATATTTATATTATATTGACTTTTTTTCCTCCTTAACTCTACATTAGCTTAGTTACACCTTTTAAAACCAATAACTTGTATCACCCCTATTCTCTTCTTCCATTTATGCTAGGTTGTAGATTTTAGTCTTCTTTTCTAAATGCTTTCTTAATTTTGTCAACTTCATTGTTTTTCTAATTTACTCTATTATCACGTCCACACCCTATTATTCTCTTTTTTCTCATTATACATTTCTTTTCATACCCCTTCTTTTCCTTCTTTTCTCTATTGCAACTACATCAACTTAGGATTTTAGCTTGAATTGAGGTGCATATTAATCAATATGGGACCAGGGCCAAAATAAAAGTTTAACACTTAATGACGGAGAAGGTGAAATGTGTATTTCTAATAAAAAGGTCTATTTAAGGCTGAAAGCTTTGGATTGATGGGTACAATTTCATTTGTTTGGTTGTTTTTTGGTTAAGTGGACTATTTCCAACAACGTCCTTTGATCCATTCCTAATTAATAGTTTAATTTTCATAATACGACTAACGGGAAAAGTTCTAGATTGAAAAACATTGTAAGAATGAACATTAACCTCACTGCACACATGGCATCAAGTTTCATTGTCAATTGTCAATATCTGGTTTATTTTTCAACTTAAGTCATGCATATCTTATCAGTTTATGTCATGTTATAAAAAAATCCAACATAGTCAACATATGAAAGAAATAGATACAACACTTCACAAATTTTTGGACGGGTCCTAATTTATCATTCAAACATTATAACCATCATGCCTTACTTTCCTATTCTTCTTTTGCATTTACATCCCAAAAATGTTGGTTTAATATAAATTAGAAGGTCTCTAGGGAAAGAACACTAGCGATAAAACCCCAAGGACTCATCCAAGTTTCTAGGCTACTCATACATCACCTAGACACTCAAAATCATAATAACCATTCCACCCCCTCTCATAAATTCGTGCATTATCCCCAACGCGCTCTATCAAAAAATAATGACAAAGTGTGAAGACAAACAAGTGGTGCTTATGCGTTGTACTACTAAAGAGGCTGTCGAATCCATTAATGTGGAACATAGTATATCAGCAGACATCTCTAAATAAGCATGAGGGACATCATTAGTATCATCCTTTGAGCCCAAGGTTTTAATCAAGTGCTGCTCTGTCTCACTCATTGAGTCACCTCATCTCAAATGGAAGCACATCGAGTGTCTCAAGTTGTCAATTCTTTTCTTTGCTATCTATGCCTCAGCCTCCCCCACATTGTCAGTCTCATCACTGTGCTTATATTAGATGACTATGGCAGCTCTTCCTTAGAAAATAGATTAATAGTGAAAGAGAGGACAATGGGTACAGTGAGAAAGAGATGGGGTATTACTAGTATGGTTGCCAACACAGCAACCTTATATTGAAATTGCTCTATCTGTATCTGAATACTAGTCAATTATGGGCTCGGGAAGGTCCTAAAGTGCTTAAGCTCTAAGACGTCAATCGCACCATGTACTTGACGATCCGTCTCATCTAAGGCATCCTTAAAATTCATTGCATCCCACTCTCTAGACTACATTATGGATTTTTGGACCCATGGCTTGAGCTGATGGAATAACTTGGCCAACTGTGTCTCAATATGAGTCTGCATCTGAACTATGATTTGAAGATACTTGACTAAAATGGTTACTAGGCTTGAATAATGTGGGCGCTATATATTGGGAGGACTGGTGGTAGGCGTGTCAGTCAAAGTTTTAGCCTTACTAAGCCCTATAGCACTGATGTCCTCCTTTGGGAAAACTCTCTCACCTCCCTGATCTGCTATCAGGTTCCTCAAACATCTCTAGCAATCTGACCTTGGGCCATGGAGATTGTCTCTGGGCAACCAAATTAGTGTCATATTTGATCATCACAACATCCTAAGTTTGAGTAACATTCATCAAGTCATTTACCAAAAAATCATTGACATGATGGACTCCCACCATAACTTGAAAATAAAATAAAGAAAGGGAATAGTAATGGTCTTTTGAAGTGCCCTCTCATGGATCTCGATGATAATAATCTAGATGAAATAAATCTCATAGTAGGGCATAGGCGCTGTCAGCTAATGTCCCATCAAATCTTTGTCGAAAAATTGAGTGTGGTCTTTATGATCGGGACAAAACCACAGACCTACTCCATAGCAACTCCCTACTAAGTAATACGACCCACAATCCATCTCTTCATCTCCACTCTCTAAGTCAGATCCTTCATCGCATTTTAATCTAGGACATTTGGCATACGATGATCATATTTAGCGTTCAAGGATGTCTGCTCATAACTCCGACCATAAAGAAACTATTGGATAGTATTTTTTGATAGGTCTACATAATATCTCAGAGTAGATTGGTTAGTAGAGGAGGCGTGTCAAGCTCCTTGGATTTGGCTTGCGTCTTCTATTTTATTATAGTCATATATAATGAATAGAACTCCCAGACCATTGTTGGACATTAATGTCCCAAATTGGCTGCCATCCACTCACACCGATGTCGATGAAATAAATCAAAAATCTCTAGGATTGTAGTTAGGCTAGATGCCAAGACTCGAGGATCCTCAATAATAACCTGATTGTGTTTATGCTTCTTATTTATCTCAAGTATATATTGATAGATGTCAGACATCCCTTTAATACGCCAATAGTTTTGTTTCTCCATTACTCATATAAACTGTGTAATCTTTGGTTCTGGCTTAGGTTAGTCTGGAGAAATGTTTACAGGGTGTGAAATATTGGACTAAGACTATGAACTAGATTGGGATCCTGAATGTGAACATAACTACGAACTACCACTTTCTTCCCCTGATGATTGAGCTCCCTCTTCAAACTAAGGAGTTGTACGTAAGGGGATATTTATGGGCCCGGTACTATTGTCAATTTCTAGTTTTGTTCTGTGTGGTTTGGCGGTCGGTACATTCTACCCTCCCCAGACCCTATGTTGTGGGATTTCACTGGATTGTTGTTGTGGTTGTTGGTTTGGGGGTCGGTAAGTAAGTCAGATTTGATGTCGTATTCTACCTCCAAATCACTTCTATCATCATTTGTCTCTTTATTTTGAATTCGAAATCGTATTATTTAAGCCTCAACCCTTCTAGATAGTGTGCATCTTATCCGTATCGCTTTGGAGTTTCTTTAAGTGGAATGGTATTTGCGAGAAATGTATTATAGTATAAATAAGAAATAAAAGCAAGAAACTAATTTTTTTATAGTAAAAACACTATTTTTGGTCCTACGAGGGGTGTCTACAGATTGTAGAAGGGACTAAAAGGTATAGACCCCTGTCATAGGAAGTAGGCCTCATTGTTAGTTCTCTACAATTTGAGATACGGATTGACAGTATGATCTGTAATACTTTCTATGGATCATAGGCAGCCATAGCTTACAACTTGAACAACTATATTTTGACATTGGTATACTATGAGGCTGATGTACGAGTTGTAGAAATTTCTACGGATATTGCACATGCTTATAATCCTTGACTTATAAAATATATAATCATGTTTCATTTGTCCGATACTATCTATGGTATGTAAAACGTTCTACGACCCATAGATAGTACTCGTACTAGATATGGTGTGAAATTGTCCATACGGACCCTCAAACCGGTCCTACAAATAGCAACTATGGGTCGTGTGATAAACCATGGCCCATAGAAGACCTTTGTTGACACCAAACACCTAGGTCAGTTCGTAATTTCACTTTTTAATCATCTACTATCCAAAATAAACAATTATAGGTCCTTCTATTATATTACACTCATAAAAAGCATCATTCTTAGGATTTACCACACAAATTCAAGCATACTAACAAAATTGTAAACACTAAGTTAGGTTGGTCAATCCCAATTCAGACAAAATGGTAGATAAGTATAAAAGCCCATAAATTAATTTGAGAATGATGATTGTGTGAGCGTGTGATGATTAGATAACGACAACTTTTAAATTTCACCTTCATTGACCTATGATTATAGAGAAATGTGTTACGATTTTGTTGATGGGTAATTGGGGATAATAGAGAATTTGGAAATAGATGGAACTAATGGTTGGGGATATTTGTTATGTTATATGGTGGAGAAGTGGAGTTGTTATGGTAGGGGAGAGGGTGTAATGGTTGGGGAAGATGAAGAAATGAGGAATATTTTATTTTTTGTTCTTTTTAAACAAGGAAGATCACGGGTCAAATCTAGGTGATTTTAATTTTTCTAGGCTTTATGAAGCCCGTCTACAAACTGTAGGTATAACTACGATCAATAGATGGGTTTTCTAGAATGACTTAACACTTACAATAATTTGAAAACATATCTGGAGTCCACTAGTACAAACTATACACTATACAAATTTCTTTGATCCATACGGTGCACTCGTAGAATTAAAAGTACAGCGATATTATGACTCCCATTTCTTTGGGTGCCATCGATGGTTTGTGGAATGAACAAGGACTCATAGGTATGGCCCATAGAACAATATCTTCCTTGTATCATCTTTTTCGAGTTTCTACGAGTAGTGTCTACGGACCACGGGATGTCCCATGACCCGTATAACACCTCTGCTGTTAAATTTTTCCGGATTTTTCTTTTGATTCCTACACATGCAATAACCATTAGGTCTACCTTTTATTATTCTTGACATTATTTTGACACAAACCGTAATTTTACCAAAACTAGCCTAAACTAAAGCTAAAAAGATAAAATATACAAAAGAAGCTCAACTAATCATATTGGGTTGCCTCCAAAGCAGCACTTGATTTAACATGGTGGCACAATGCAGGCTTCTGGGTAACTCAGACTTCACTAAGAGCCCATAATTCCACAACCTTGATCTCTTCTCCAGTGATCATGTAAGCATTGATTCTTTGCCCATTTACTTTTAACCTCGTCCTATCACTATTCTCCAATTCAACCGCACCATGTGGGAATACTTGAATCACTTAGAATGGCCGTACTTATTTTTACTTTAGTTTGCTAGGAAATAACCACAACCTTGAGTTGAACAAGATAACCAAATCTCTAGACATGAATGCTCGCTTTTTGATCTTTTGGTCATGATACTTCTTTGCTCGCTCTTTGTACAAGGTTGAACTTTCATAAGCGTTTACGCAAAACTCATCAAGTTCATTAAGTTGATACATACTTTTCTTTGATGTCACATCCTAATCTAGATTCAGCATTTTGAGTGCCCCCATGGCTTTGTACTCCAAATTCACATGCAGATGACAAGACTTTCCAAACACAAGGTTGTAAGATGACATGCCTATGGTAGTGTTGAATGCAGTGTGATATGCCTATAAGGAGTCATCAATCATTCTCAACCAATCTATTATATTTGAATTCACCATATTTGCTAAGATTTTCTTTGTGTTACGGTTTGACACTTTGACTTGCTCACTATTCTGTAGATGGTAAGGAGTCAATATAATATGTTGAACCCCATACTTCTCAAGCAATGCTTAGAACAACCTATTGCAGAAGTGGGAACCTCCTCGCTGATTATTGCCCTTGGTATACCAAATATGGAGAAGATATTTCTTTGTGTTACGGTTAGACACATAGTCAACTTCAACAATTATGTACATCATCCCATTCAAACTCACAAACGGTCCCCTAAATTCAATACCCCACATACTAAAAAATTCAATCACCAAAAAAGGAGTGAGTATGAATTCATATTTCCCCCAAATACCTCCTTCCCTCTGACAATGATTTCATGATTTGGAGAAATCATGAGCATCTTGGTGAATGATAAGACAATTGTACCTACATTAAAATAGTTTGTAGGCTTTTCGAATACCACTATGACGACTTACAATAGACGATGAATGACGCGCTTCCAAAATACTCATTATCTCGACGTTAGGTAGGTAGCGACAAATAATCTCATCATCACAAATACAACAAAGATGGTTCTTCCCAAAAAAGCTTTTTCCCTTCATACATAAACTTTCGACATTGGTGAACAGATAAATCAGAAGGCATCACACCATTAACCTAATAATAAAAAACAATTGCAAACTGCATAATTAGATCATGTGATGCCTCTAAAACTTGCTTATCTGGGAATGTGTCATCTATATCATCCCCTTTTTCCAACATCATCATTGTATCTTCTTCTAGTGTGGACAAGTGATCGGGAACCTGATTCTCAGTCCCTTTTTGGGCTCTAACTTTGAAGTCAAACTCTTTTTAAAGTAGCACCCAATGAATCAGTATTGGCATCACATCCTTCTTTTCTATAAGGTATCTCATTGTTGCATAGTCGGTATGTATGATCAAATTGGTGCCAAGCAATAGGATCTGAACTTTTCAAATAGTATACCATGGAAAGAAACTCTTGTTCGGTCACTATATAAGTACTTTGAGTAACATTGAGGACTTTGGTAGCATAGTATATGGGATGAAGAATTTTTTCACACCTCTTCCCTAACACAACTCCAAGTTCCACCCTACTCACATCATATATAATTTCGAAATGTTATTCCTAATATGGTGAGAGGATAATGGGTGTCGAAATCAGCTTCTCTTCCAACTCTTAAAATTCCTTCATACAAGCCTCATTAGAAACAAAATTTATCTCCTTCTTGAGTAATTCCATAATTGGTGTGCTACATTGGAGAAGTCTTTGATGAATTTGCGATGAAGACCAACACATCCCAGAAAGCTTCTAACAACCTTTATGGAGATAGGAAAGGGTAAATTTTTTATCAACTCAATCTTTATTCGATCAACTTCAATGCCTTTATTCGATATCTTATGGCCAAGCACTATGCCTTCTTTCATTATGAAATGATACTTCTCCAAGTTGACCTCTTTAGTACATCACCTAAATTTGCTAGCAAAATATTGAATGAGTCACCAACCACCGAAAAATCATTCCTAAAAACTTCAATCGTGTCCTTCAACATGTATAAAAATATTGATATCATGCAACATTGAATAGTCACCGGTACATTACACAATCCGAATGGCATCCTTTTGAAAGTGAACGTCTTATACGGACAAGTGAAAGTAATTTTAGCTTGGTCTTCGGGTGCAATTGATATCTTATTATAGCATGAATAACCATCAAGAAAAAAGTACCATCATTTTCAAACAAGGAGGTCTAACATCTAGTCCATGAACAACATTGGGAAGTGATCTATCTTTGTCCAGGCATTTAATTTATGACAGTCCATGCATACTCTCCAAGGAATGACTGGCTTCATCAAAATGAGCTCATCTTTTGCATTCAGTACCACAATGATTCCTCCCTTCTTAGTCACGCATTCTATGGACTTACATATTTATTGTCAGCAATTGGATAAACTAGTCCAACATCTAACCACTTCATGATCTCTTTCTTGATGACTTCTTACATAGGTGGGTTAAGTCTTCTCTAGTTCTCAATGCTAGGTTTTCAATCTGGAATGAATTTGATTTTATGAGAATATATACCTGGTGGGATGCCTATGATACTCTCTAAACAATGACTGGCCTCATCAAAATAAGCTCATTTTTTGCATTCGACACCACAATGATTCCTCCCTTCTTCGGCACGCATTCTATGGACTTACACATTTATTGTCAGTAATTGGATAAACTACTCCAACATCTAACCACTTGATGATCTCTTTCTTGCTGACTTCTTACATAGGTGGGTTAAGTCTTCTCTAATTCTTAATGCTAGGTTTGCAATCTGGAATGAGTTTGATTTCATGAGAATATATGCCAGGTGGGATGCTTATGATATCATCTATGGACCATCCAATTTCTCTTTTGAAATACCTCAACATAGATGTAAATTCTACCACTTTCCTTTTATTTTGATCAGCAGCTATAACGACCGGCAAGGTGTTGTCAGGACCCAAGAACATATACATATATTCCAAGTGAGAAGGAAGGGCTTTTAGCTCTAATGTTGGAGGTTCATCAATAGACAATCTTTGCATGTGGCGTCAAAATTTGATGCTCCAAAATTATACCTCTGAAAGAAGTATAAAGTGGTTGTTGTTCAAATAAAGAACCTAACAAAAGTTAGGATCAATCCTATGAAGAATAAGATTTAGACTTAGCCTAATTGATATTAATTATACTCATAGTCATAATATTTTTGTAAAAAATGGTGGTTTTATGTAAAAGTAATTCATTATATCAATTGTAAGGAACTAGTATCAAAGTAACAAATTAATGTGTTTAAATTCAATAAAAGACAAAACTATGATATATGTGTTCCCCCAGCATCCTTAACTTAGTAGAACCTTACATTAGTAATCCATGTCTAGTGTGTAACATGTAAGATCTGTAAGATAATTTTACCTAAGTAGTTGGTCCCCTAAATTAGTGATTATCACCATGCAACTTGGTTCTTTTATAGGTTTATGCTTTACTAACCCTTACTGGTGATCCCAAATTAGTTATTCCTTGGTCTATTCAAGCTACTAGATTAGGGTTGAAAGCTTCAAATATTTTTGATATAATTATTTTTTCCATCTGTTACCTCCTGGTTTGATAAGTAAGAATAAGAAGATTTCTAACATTTGTAATTGTTAGAAAGCAATCTAACCAAAGGGAAAAATAATACATGCATGCTCACCATTCAATAATTGCTATTTATTGGGTTTATGTCGTTAAATCTCTATGGTTCCCACAATCCTAGTTGTAGAATTAGCTACTCATAATTAGTTTATCACAGTTCAAAATAATTTGGTAAAATAAATCAAGCACTAACACGAACAAATATGGAATTCCAAAATCTTGACTTGAATTGCAAAGCTAAAATTTGACAAACAAAATTGTAATCACAATCTCACGAATTCAAAAATTAAAGCAAAAGTAGTTTGTCCTAAATCCTCAAACTCAAAAAATGTGTGTAACATCATAAATAAAATCCAAAAGTGTATTTATAGACATCTAGTCCTAAAGAAAGAAAATTTAGGAAAAGTAGAAAAAATAGGTTGTTAGCATCTACTACTCGCTACCTATGGATCGTAGGTCCTTGGATGGCTTTTAAGTCCACTCATGGAAATCATCTTCAGTTAAGTTCTCGGAATATATTCTAGGAGTAGGACCTACAGGTCATCACGCATCCTACAAGTCTTGGATTTTCTTCGTGGAAACAACTTTCAAGTTAGACTTCAGTGTCGTTTCTACTTATGGACCTATGGTCCGTAGAACAATGCACGTTTTGTCCTAGACACTCGTAGGCCAAGTACTGAGGCTTCTTTCTTGATCATCTTCTATAGCTTAATCCTATACCTCATAGTTGTCTCTCATATATCAAGACTTTCCCTCAACATTACCACTCGCATCTATGAATTCGATCTACAGCTCATAGAAGTTTCTATGGTTCATAGGTTGGCTCATAGAAGGTCAACTTTCAGCTACAACACTGCCTTTTTATCCCACGCTGTCAGAACATATTTCCATGCAAAGTAAAGACAAAACTAATTCAAAATTACTAACAAATGCTTAAATATATGTAAAATCTTAAGTTTAAAGTATTACAAATATCAAAAATCCATGGTATATCAATACTCAACTAAAAGAAATGCTGAAAATAACTTGACTAAAAGTAAATCATGCAAATATAATGAAACATTTAATCTTTACAAATGACATAAGCAATAAATGTAACTCTTAACATAGTATTTCTCTTTTCTTGGGGAATTTCTCAAACCGACAATCATCATTTCCCTCACTCTCTGCCTCAACAATTTATTCCAGTGATCTTTGCAATCAATCTCTGCCACAATAGCTAAATGCTCATATTTCCAGAGTCATCCAATACCTTGCCAGGATAATGGATACAAACACAGCTCGTAGATCCATCTAAAAAGTCATTATCAAGGTTTGAAGTAAGGAGTCGCTCGAACCAACGACATTATACTATCCTCACCTGGCTACGTAATTTATAGGGTTTGAGTTATCTTAACTCTTACCCAAATTATTACTAAAGACTACACCCAAAAAATGCAATAATGCTCATATAATATATGTGAGAGTAAATAATCAAAATACTCCTCTAAAGTTACAATGGACCTCACACTAACTAGATCGAACATCTTTCTTAAACTCTTTATCCTTTCTTTAAAATAGACATGGTTTTCTCAATATAAATCGAACCACTCAAGTTCCCTCAAAACACATTTCAATAATAATGCATAATATTTTAACTCACTTAAACTCTAAAAATCATGCATAATGAATAATAATGCAAAAAGCCTTGAAATCAAGTAATTCACTTGGGACACTCATGTTCCCTTAAAAGTCTTCTTTTACTCATCGCTTTGAAATACTCTTACTTTAACTAAAAATAATGCATAATGTATAGTAGTGTAAAACCTCCAACAACCCAAATAGGGTTCATGTCAAAATAAGCATGAACAACAATCAAGAACTAGAATTATAAAAGGAATCATACGTTCAACGATAGATATTTGCATCCGATAACAAAGAATAATTAGAAACTTGAATTTCAAAAAGAGGATTGGGTTAAAAACCTAGATTAAACTCTTACTAGATGAATTTAGATATAGGGCATGAGGACGAACTTATTCCAAAACTGTAAGTAACCTTAGATACCTGGAGGAACAACATTTGAAAAGAACACACTCAAAATCGTAGTTTTTCTCCTCTTGAAATCTTTCTCTAAGTCATGAGAGTGATAATAAGAGTAAAAGGATCAAAAGTCACCATTGAGGGACTTAACTTAGTGTGAAGCCGATTGAGGTTTAGTCTTAGAAATTATGGGAAAAGATAGAATTACCCTCAACAAAATCTGATTGGGGTCGTCTATGAGACCTTCAGCTATGGAAACTTCTACTGGTCGTAGAATCCTATCGTAGAAAGTTGGCTGAGATTCTTAATTTTCTAAAGTTTGAATTATGGACCCTTTCTAGGGTCGTACACCTTTCCATGGACCACCCTATACGTTATTAGATAAGGTCCTAAGACTAGGTTCTTTGAAGTTGGATTTACGGACCTTTTACTTTCCATAGACCCTTCATGGGTCATAGACCACACTCGTGGAAGGGTACTGGGACTGGTTTCTTAGGGCTTTGATCTACAGATCAAGTCTATGACTTGTACAAAGTTCTACGGCCTATACACTTGGTCTATAGATCTCAAACCCCTTTACTAAGTTCAAGGGTCTGGTCCCACGAGTCCATCTAGGGTCTGTGGTTACTTCTATAGGCCATAGATGGTATCCCTAAAGCAAACATTAGGAAAATTTTGAAGTCCTTTTCTAGTTTGATCTGAGCTAGAATATTTGACGTATAATATATTACTCCCATGGGAAACATGCATATAAATGATACAATAATAATCTGGTAATATTATAATTCTAATAATCTGATAAACATACTCATTAGTTCTTAAATCTTGATATTGGATCATGTACTAAAAGATATTTTATTTGAAAGCATCATAAATTATGAAAATTGATAATATGAAATCATGATTCTGAAAATTACACAGCTCTGAGTCATGAAAATACATAAATACATGTGGATTTATTAAAATACCATTGAAAATATGAAATTATAATTAAAATCATACAATTGAAGATCATACTTGAAGAATAAATGAAATTCATTAAGAAATCCTAAAAACCATAGAAACCCTAGGTTTGGAGAAACATATAACTTCAAAATATGATCGTCTTTGGGACTCAATGGGTTATTGGCTACCCATTGATGAAATCTCACATACCTAGACTGAAGAATCCTAGCTTGAATTCCTTGAATGGAGACTTGAATTTTGGAACCTTTTCAACAAACTGATTGATCCATAAAACCTTGAATAACGCAACCTGTTTTGTCCTCAACTTGCAAACCTGGCGGTCAATAATATGAATCAGAATATTCTCATACGACAAACTATATTTCACAACAATACTTCTTATGGGAAAAATGAGTGAAGGATCACCCAAATACTTCTTAAGCATAGAATTGTTAAATACTGGATGAATAGCCATCAACTTTGATGGTATCTCTAACTTATATGCTACATTATCAACTCTCTTTTAAATATGGTAGGGACCAATGTAATGGAGATTAAGATTTTCTTTCCTCCCAAATCTGATAACACTCGTCATGGGTGAAACCTTCAAATATACCCAATCATTCACTTCAAACTCTAAATCTCTTCACCTAACAACAATGTAGGACTTTGATGACTTTGCCCTATTTTCAACCTCTCTTGGATGATTTTTAGCTTGATGAACAAAGTTTGGCCCTATCAACTCAGTTTCACCAACATCAAACCAACCTATCAAAGATCTATATCTTTGCCTATAAAGAGCCTCATAAGGAGCCAACTAAATACTCGAATCATAACTATTATTATACGCAAACTCAATGAGAGAAAAGTGGTAATCCCAATTTACTTGGAAGTAACTAACACAAGCTCTCAACATGTCCTCCAAATTTTGAATCGTATGCTCTACCTGATCATTTATTTGAGGGCAAAATATTGTACTGAGGTTCACTTTTGAACCCAAACCTTTCCAAAATTGGGTGGTGAACTAAGCACCTCTATTGAAAATAATAGACAATGGAACTCCATGAAGTTTGACTATCTCATAGATAAAAAATATTCCATAGTCCTCTACTGAATCTGTCATCTTAACTAGCAAGAAATGGGATGACTTAGTCTTTCAATCTACAATCACTCAAATCGAATCGTGGTGTCGGTAAGATAGAGATAAGCCTTTAATGAAATTTATGTTGATCATCTCCTATTTCCTTTCTACAAGATATCTATTCTGAGCTACACCATATGGCTTTTGGTGCTCAACATTGACTTGATGACAATTTGGTAACTTAGAAAAAAAAATATGAAATATCTCTTATCAGAGCACTCCACAAGTAGACTTCTCTCAAGTCATGGTACATTTTTGTGAAACCACCCGGGAAACATAATCTACCTTGTTATTTAAATACTACATCTCCCCCATCAACAAAAGCTATCACCTTCTACTTATGAATAATTTCCTTTAACTGAAGTATTATGGGGTCTTTTTCTGGCTTTTCTTTCAAATCCACTACTATCGAAGACATTTTGCAGAATAACACCACCTTCATCTGTGTCCATAAGGAGAACTCCCAACTATGCAAGCCAATGTACTTTCTTAGCCAACTCTTTCTTCCTTTCCTCAGCATGAGCAGCTCCTAATGGATAACCTACTATGAGCATCGACAACAACATTAGTCTTATTTGGATGTTAGAGAATGCTCATATCATGGTCCTTGATCAACTCTAGCCATCTCCTTTGTCTTAGGTATAGCTTTTTATTACTAAAGACTATTATGGCATGTGAACACATCATATATGTGCCATAGAGATAATGATACCAAATCTTCAAGGCAAGACCAACTGCCGCCAACATGCGATCATGAGTCAAATAGTTCCTCTCATGAATTTTAAGTTATCCAGAAGCATAAGCTACAACCTTATCCTTCTGAATTAGAAAACAGCTAAGTCCAATTCTGTATGTGTCGTAGTACACAACAAAATCATCGGTTCCCTCTAGAAGGGTCAACAATAAATTAATAGTCAATCTAGTTTTCAATACCAAACAACTTTTATCGCAAGCATAAAAATAATGAAACTTAGTCTTTTTATAGCTCAACTTAGTCAATAGAGATGAGATACATAAGAATATTTCCAAAGAAGTTCTTTCTTAAATGGCCAAATCCAAGAAACTTCATATGTTGGTCGGGGATATAGGTGTGGGCCAATTCTTTACTGCCTCTATCTTCTATGATCAACCCGGATACCTTCTCTAAATATAATGTGGCTAACAAATGCCATATATAGTAGCCAAAATTCACACTTTGAAAACTTATTATATAACTCCTAATCCCCGAGAGTCTGGAGGACAATTCTTAGACGACTAGAATGATCCTCCTCATTTCTAAAATGGATCAAATTATCATTGATGAACACAATAAAAACATATCGGAATATAAATACTTTATTGATGAGATCTATGAATGTTTTAGGAGCATTAGTCAAATCAAAGGACATAGTAAGAAACTCATAATGGCCGTAACGGGTTCTGAAAGTTGTCCTCCGGATGTCATTTTCTCTCACTTTCAATTAGTTATAGCTAGATCTATCATCTATCTTTGATAAACAAGTGCCACTCAAAATTTGGTAGAACAGGTCATAGATTTTGAGAAGGGGGTAATTATTCTTTATGGTGACCTTGTTCAATTCATGGTAGCCAATACACATTCTGAGGGAACCATCTTTCTTTTGCACGAATCGGACAGGAGTGCCCCAAGGTGAGATACTCGGCCTAATAAAACCCTTAATAATGAGATCTTTTAATTGTTCTTTTAACTCCTTAAAATCAACTAAAGCCATTCATTATGATGGAATGGAAATAGGTTGTGTATCAAGAAGGGCATCTATCCCAAGTCTATAGAGACTCCAGATAGATTATTGGGAAATACTTTTGGAAACTCATTCACAACTAGAACTGGTTGAAGGGATGTTGTCCAGAAACTAGAGTCTCTAATTTGGATAATATGATAGATACAACCCTTGAAAATTAACTTTCAAACCTTAAGTTAATATATGAAACAACACTTAGGCACTATTGGACTACCCTTCTATTCTAAAAATTTCTTATTATGAAACTAAAACTTGACTACTTAGATTCTATAATCAATTAATGCATAAAAAGCATGAAACCAATTCATGCCTAAAATGACATCAAATTCTAACATGTCTAACTCCATTAACTCAACTATGGTGTCTTTATGATAGATTAAGACGGTACAATCTCGATAGACTTTCTTAGTAAGAATGGACTCATCAACTAGAGTGGAAATACTGAATGGTTCTATAAGGCATTTAGGATACATCCCAAACTTCATGCCTATATATAGAGTCATAAAATACAAATTTTCACCTGGATCTAGTAAGTCATAAACATCAAGAGAATAGACTTTAAGCATACCAGTGATGATGTCTAGTGAGTTCTCCTTATCATGGTGACTAGCCATAGTATACAGATAGTTTAGACCTCTCCATATTCCTAAAATATTGCCACTTTGGGCAACCCTTCATGATGGTGCTGCTGATGAAGGTTAGTCCTTATTGCCCCCATTACCTTAATTTTCCATTGGGCAATCTCTTAGAAAATGACCCATTTATCCACACTTGTTACAATTAGTGGTATGTCATCATGACACTCCCCTAGATGGACTCTTCCACCCTTACAACAATGCATTTTTTGAGAAGTACCTTGAGCCACACAACCTTGCGATTGAACTCTAAGCTCTAAAGTTCTGACTATTCTAGTACCTCTAATCATTTCTGTTACTTAGTGTAGGTGTACTTGTTGATGATGCTGCATGTCCAGATGACTTCTTCTGGAAGAATAAACTGTTGACATTCCTATTATTCTACAAATTATGCTCATGTAGTACTGACTTTTCCCTCTTATTTTATTTTTCCTCTCTGTCCCTTTTCTTATCTTCTTTAACCTACTGAGCATACACCATAAGTCTACAAATATCCATATTGGAAATTAGAAGTTTAGATTTGTACTCATCTTTACATGTTTGGTTGCATGTTTGGCCAACCTAGAGAAAAACGGTTTCATCTTTGTCCTATGATTCGGAACCAGCTTCGGAACATACCTGGATAACTGAATGAACTTGAGGTTGTAAACTTTCACTGCCAACCCTTCTTATTTCAAATTCACAAACTCTTCTACATTTTCTTCTCTTTGCTATCAGGGAAAGAAGTAATCCAAAAATATATGCTCAAAATCATCCCATACTGCTGGATCAGTATCCTCACCACGACTCTTCTCCCACTCTTTTTACCAGATGTTACTTATATCCTTCAGTTTATAAGAAATAAATTCAAAACCCTCAATGTAAGAACCTGCAAGTTGGAAAGTCAAGAAATGAGGTTCAAAAGAAGTTTCTCAGAAAACCTAAGTGTTTGGGTATCAGGTGATCGAGCCTTCATGAGAAACTTCATGGATCATAGTAATATCCATGAGCTGTGAAGAGTGTCCATGAAGGATCAGAGGAGAAAAGGAAAATAGGAAGAGGGACCACCGATGGCTTCATGACCTATGGTGCAAACCATGAGTCGTGGTGTGGTTCATGAAGCCTAACTTCTTAAAGCCCCTATTCATGGTGCCTACCATAGAAAGGCACCTCGAGACATGGTGTTCACCACGTGTCGTGGTGACCTCCATGAAGGCCACCCCTCAGAGCCCAAAATTTCCAAAACTCAAGTCAAAACCCACAACCACCACCACATGTTGTGGTGAGTTTCATGGACTGTGGTGGGTACCCCATCTTGGTGATTTCTAGTCTTTTAAGTTCAGGGTAGTTTGGTCTTTCTCTATATATTCATTAATGAATGTTGATGGTTTTTGGGAGTTTATTCTAACCTATTAACTACCCTAATCCCTCCTAACCCTCTTAGTCTCACCATAACACTCTAAATAAAAATCTTCTCTCTAAAAATGTGCTCTCCAACTATCCTTCTTCCTCAAGTAAATTCTAAGGATTTTTCAAGGTCAAGCTTCAAATCTATATAATTTAGGGATTCTAAAGGTCTAGGTATGTGAGAATTCATTCTTTTCCCCTTTCACACATGGAATCCCAAAGATTTCTCCTCAAAATTTCTTATGATTATTTCTTCAAAAAGCCCTAATTTGATGATTTGCATTGGGTGTCATGACCCGACCTAGGGCCAAGTCGTAATACAAAAATCAAAAATCCGAAGGGCTTCAACCAAGCCTCTTGGACATATCATAAGCATACACAAGGTAAAATAAAAATGGAAACATCATAATAAAGTCTAAACTATGAATAGAAATTAAATAATGCAAATGAAAACATACACTCAAAACATTTATCCAACTAGATTCCTCCACTCATGAACATAGACGGGGGCTAAGACATGTCCCTAGCTCAACCTCAATATGACACATAGGAAAAGTATTTGAAATAATAACTAACTCGATAACTAGTCCCGGATATATGAGGACTCACCACATTCATCGCCGGAAAGAAAAGCTTACTAGCTACGTAGATTAATATAATCTTAAACCTCAAACCCTACATTATAAGACAATGTAGGCAAAAAGTATGCATTAGTATGTTGGAATATAATAAGTATGAGGACGTGACATGCAACGTAAATCAGGGAAAGCAAAGTTTAAGTAAAACACATGATAAGATGGAATAAGTAAAGTCTTGAGAAAATCATATTGACCAAAGCATTTAAAAAGCATAATTTCAAAATCACAACATACTTAAGAGATCATACATATGTGGTATAAGAACTATAACCGACAATAAGACCATGCAGACTATAACATGGAATCCCAATGTTACCCCTACATCGGAGAAAAGGGGGAGACTATTTGTCAAGGTACACTCCTACATGACTAAGTGGATGCACTAAGCGGTCATGCGAATGGATTACTCACCCCTAGTTCTTAGACTCGGGTACTCACCTCCAAGCCTTGATATTTCGAGTACTCACCTCTTAGAGATTTGGGTATTCGCCTCTAATCCCTTTGTTCCTATGGTGGCATATAGTTTATGGGATATAATGCTGCTACTAAGGCTTTAGGTAGGGATCTCACCTCAAGTCCACTCAGTGCTAAGTAAAATCCCATGAAATACAAACATAACATTAGATCATAATTTCATATATCATAGTCATGATCAAAGGTTTGAAATCATAGAGTAACTCATTTTCATAACATACTTGTAATGTGAGAATTATCCTTTCATCATTACAATCATATTTGAATAATTCATATCATTAGTCCTTAGGTCACCACATAGGGTCCTAAGTCACCTTTTAGGCCTTAAGTCACCACATAGGGCCTTAAGTCACCTTACTTCATAACTTGCATGAAATTCATACCTTGAACTTAGAGTAAAACTCAATTGCATAATCAATTGACTTTGAAAATCATGTAATTCACTTGAAAACATGCATGATCATAAACTTTATATCAGCCCATACATAATTCATATAGATAATATCCTTTGGAAGTATAAATCAAAATACTCATAATTTACATCATGAACCCTAGAGATCAAAATAGGAGAATTCATGGAAAACTCTTCAATTCAATGCAATAACCATCAATTTATATAAAAATAGACTCATGATCATATTTTGAATCATAATTCATGCAATAGGAATAGAGATTATAAAATCCATAAAATACTATTCTTTAATTTTATAGAAAACCTTGAGAAATTGATTGGGCTTCATGGATGAAAGGATTCATGAATCAATACCGACATACCTTAAGTGACAGCACCAATTAATTGGAAGAACTTGAGAGTTTTATGGAGAAATTGAGTAGATTACTTGAATTCTTCAATGGAAACCCTTGAGAGCCTTTTTGTAGAGACAGAATATTTGATAGATGAATTGTAGAAGAATGAATAGAATTAGGAATTTAGGTAAATTTATAGAGTCGGATTAGGCCCTAAAAACTTCTAGGTTCATTGACTAATAATTTGGGAAAGGTCTAAAATGCCCTAAAAAAACTCAACTCGGCCAGAAAACTCTCCTAGGCCCGCGACGCGGACCTGTCGTTGATCTTACTATTTCATGAATTTCTTCAAAAATCTATCTTTTGATATACGGATCCTAAAAATCAACCGAGACCATTTTCCCACAAGCTTTGACCCCCCTGATTGATATTTTGAACTCGGATTTTCCAAAAAGATTAAGGATAATGCATTACATGAGCGGCCTATTTCCAAGGCATTTCTTAAGGCACTTGTGAGCATTTTGAGGGGTGTTACATTGGGTCTTCTTAGTTATGATATATTTTAATTCTATTTTCCTAATTATGCATATTTTATATTACATTTCATGATTTCAAGATGAATTCCAATGACCTATTCTATATGCTAGTTTCAAGTATGATTTATGAGTTATGATCCTGACTTTTCAAGTAATTTTAATCAAACTTTTATGAATTATTTTCAAGGATTATCAATGACTCATGAAAGATTTTTAATTATGTTCTATGATGTTTCAAGAAAGCTAATAAAAGGGTGACTTGAGACCCTAATGATACTCTTTATGAAAAAGGATTTGTAATGATGGAAGGCCTACACCCCCATTACCGGAATTAAAAGATAATGCGCTATTCCTACTAACAAGTTTTAAGAACCATGATTTGTGACAAGTTTATGATTTATTATAATTATTTTATGTTGTTGATTGGTATAGATTATTTCTTTCCCTAATGTATTTCATGATATATTTGTATTATAAATGACATTTCTTTGGGATTTGTACTTAGAACAAACTGGATTAGTAGTAATTATCCATGTCCCATAATTAGGTGCAATCATAGGATTGAAAAAGAGTAGAGGTAAGTACCCAATCTCAAAGACTAGAGGTGAGTACCCAGTCTAACAACTAGAGGTGAGTACCTCGTTATCATGATGATGATGCCTTTATATCTTGGCAAGATATATTGGACCCTCTTCAATGGGGAAATAAATTGGACACCATATTATAGCTCTATGGTTATATGTCGGTTGATGATCTCTCCCATAAAATCTCATGACATGACTACCTCACGTCCTTCCTTATGGTTTATTATGAGTTATGCATTGACCATGTCTTATGTCTTATGTCTTATGATGTTTTTAAAAGGATTTTTACTATGTTTTAAGCTTGGTCAGTGAACTATCATGTTTTATGCCATGGATTGCATACTTCTCATATACTTAGTGTATTTTATGTACTAGCGCATACTTTTTACTTACATTGTATCATTATGTAGGGTTGGACGATCACGCACATATGACTCATTGCTAGAGATTTAGTACTACTTCTATTATTGATGAGTCCTCATGCTTTGAGGACAACACATTTATATTTTCAATGTTCCTTATGATTTTTACTTTTGTATTTTGGGTGAGCTAGATGATTGTCTTATGCCCCCATCCAGATTAGTAGAGGCATGTTGGATGCTTAGAGTCTATGTTATCTTCCGTTAGTTATTTTGAGACTTATGCTTTTTTTTGAGACTATGTTGGTGTGTGTATACTTTAGCTTATTTTGCTTATTTACCTTATGTATGATTTTGAATGATATGCTTAGAGGTTTGGTTGGGGTTCTTCAGGATTCCGATCGATGTGTTGCCACTAGGACCTAGCTTGGGTCATGAAAAACTTAATATCAGATGGTCATATCATATCATATGTGTACATGACACATATAACTCCACAAATCCCATGTATAGGTCATACCTTTCCCCTCACGTCGGGGCACGGCAAAAAATGCAAAGAAGTACGCATGATAACAAATCCTAGCCTGGGCTCAGTGAAAGAAGCATTGAGGCATCCACGAGTAGAGTAGTGAGAAACTAAATGCAATATAAAATATAAAATATTTCCAGAGACTCGATAGCGTAACTCTGATGCCAAGTCATATAGGAGAAATTGAGCGATAATCATAGTGCATGTCTTTCAAATTTCACGATGGTCTATGTCAAAATAGTCTTTCTGAAATCATTTCCATATTTCAAAATATATTATGGGGCTCAATGGAATAATTAAAATAAACTATCATTAAAAATCAACACAAGAATCATATCAAGTAACTTTTGAAAGTCACTATGGATTACATCAAAATGGAACTTTTGAAATTATATACTCGCATCAAAGCGTAATAAAATGTCCTTTGGAAATCAAGAAATTGGCCATCCTAGTGTCTCTAGAAATAGGAACTTCCTTTGAACCATAAAAAAATTTCATATATTTGTTTCATAAAGACCATGCCCAAAACAAAGATTAGCTTTTCATACTTATGTCAAAACATGCCAAGAGAAAGAATAATCATTACATACTTATCCCAAAAACATGTCAAAAGGAAGAAACGTTAGCTTTACATACCTCTTACGGATTACTCTTAACACGTTCGCCTCGTCGTCTCTTAAACCTATTTAACATGATGGTAATTCTAAGGTTAGTGAATTTCGACTTTCCATCTTGTAATACTACCACCAATTACCCATAGGAAACAATCCCTTATCCATTCCCTAAGAGTAGTTCATTACTAGTTCCGAAGTTAGCGGAAATCGGGCAGCATCTCCCCTATAACTTGCCCTATCCAAACTTCCGTTTTAACCTCCAAACCCTAGCATCCAACCAACAAAAACAATCAGCAGAATATATACAAGTAAACCACTTCAACATTACACAACACAAACTCCAAACAACTCGCTTAAAATTACGATACCAAAATAGGGTTTTTAATCTCTATTTTGTAAAACCTTTAACCACACGAACTGGGTTGTCATGTAGCTGCAACCAGAAGCATATAAAGTCATTTTTAGTCATGTTCCAGCCCTGAAATACTACAAAACAACGCCCAACAGAATATCACAATAACAACGACTCTAGCTAAACTTTAACCCATTAAAATTGCGTCAAACCATCTCCTACATGACCTGCAATATTCTTTAGTCGTAACATATATATTTTCATATTTTCAATCCGTATTTATACATTCATAACCTGTACAAACCCTTATCAAAATGTGAGAGAAGAGAGCCAAGTCATACCTTGCTAGAACTCGCTAAAACTTGCCTCAGAAGTTCTCTTAACATGCTGAAAATTGACGGGTTATTCACGTCCCTTCTTCGCTGCCCCAAATAGAAGTTTTATGTTGTTAAAAATTTCATGTATCCATGTAATATCTTAAATAATTAATTCATGGAATGAAAGTTGGAGGCTTACCTCAAATTGGCCAAATCTGTGGCTGTTTTCTTCCTCTCTCACGTTTTTCTCTCTTTTTTTGGCTAAGGAAGCTGAAAATGAGATATTCTTCAGCATAACATACATATATACACCTCCTTAGGAGGTGACACATGGCATCCCCTAGCAGTGATACGTGGAAGCCCTCTAAGGTGCCACCTCATCCATGTGGCCACTCATATGCAGCCATGTGGCCGTGTGGGGTCCATCCCAATCAGGTAAGTCACCTACTTGGTCCAAGTAGGTGCATCACCTACTTAGTCTAAGTAGTTGCATCACCTACTTAGTCTAAGTAGGTGCATAACCTACTTGCTTCCAAGTAGGTGCTACGCCTCCTTCCGCCTTTTTCGTGAGTTTGTAATCTCATATTACTTTAGGAACCTATGTAATACTTGCTACGTAATATTAACACGCCCTCTAATAGTATAAGTATGTAAGACATCCAAGTTGGTAGCTTAGCAAGTATGTCGAGTCCCACGACTTATTATTTTGCCCCCAACTCGTTTCAAATCCTTATAGCCCTATTTCCAAACTTCACTCTTATGGGGCATCACGTCCTCCCTTTCTTAGATTTATTTGATAACATTATAAATAATCTTGGTCATGTGGCAACTTTTAAGAAATTTAAGAAAGATTTTCGAAGTACAAAAGTACGGGGTATAACAGTATGAATGGTACACTCGGCCTGACCATCTGTCTAGGGGAGAAAAGTTGTACTTAGTTTCACTTGACTTTCAAGACCTTTTTCAAAAGATCTCCAAAACTGAGATGTAAAATAAGTACCTCAATCCAAAATTATAGACAATGAAACACCATGAAGCTTGACCAAATAACGGTTATACAATATAACATGATCCTTGGTTGAATATGAAGTCTTAACGGGGAGAAAATAAGCCGACTTAGTCATTCGGTCAACAATTATCCAAATTGAATCATGTTTCCTATGAGTACAAGGAAAACCAGTAACGAAATCCATATTCAAGGCTTCCTACTTCCAAGTAGGAATCTCCATGTTTGAGCCAAACCTCCCCATTTTTTATGATTAACTTTCTCTTGTTCACAGTTA
Source organism: Solanum dulcamara (assembly GCF_947179165.1). Classification (NCBI taxonomy): domain Eukaryota; kingdom Viridiplantae; phylum Streptophyta; class Magnoliopsida; order Solanales; family Solanaceae; genus Solanum; species Solanum dulcamara. The sequence goes on along the minus strand of NC_077238.1, from coordinate 53,403,663 downwards.
GGACACATAGCTACGCATTCAACTATATTCCTCTTCATGCCATTCCACCAATACACTTCCCTCAAATCTCTATTCATCTTCATTAAACAAGAATGAATAGAATATCACGAACTATGTGCTTTAGATAATATCATATCTTTTTAGCCATCAACATTTAGAACACATAATCGGTGTTGATATCTCAAAAAACCATCTCCTTAATGGCTTTATCGACAATCGCCTTCTTCAATTCAAACACAGTAAGATCACTATCTTTGTTTTTCCTTAACATTTGCCACAAGAGATGATTATGAACCATTCTATACAATAACACCACCATCTTCGGAATCAACCAATCAAACACCCAAATAGGCTACTCGATGCATATCCCGAACTAGCTCTTTCTTCTCATACTCAATATAGGCAACATTGTTCATGGACAATTTATTAAGAGCATTGGTAACCACATTTGCCTTATCAAGATGATATAGAACACTCATGACATAGTCCTTCAACAACTCAAGCCATCTTTTTTGTCGAAGGTTCAAGTATTTTTGAGTGAACACATATTGCAAACTCTAGTGATCGGTGAAAACATCCACATGGGCACTATAGACATAGTGTCTCCTCAACTTCAAGGCAAATACCACCACCGCCAATTCTAAGTCATGAGTTGGGTAGTGTTTCTCATATGTCTTGAGTTGCCTTGATTCATAAGCTATCACTATACCATTCTGCATTAGAACATATACGAGAATAACTTGTGAAGCATCATAATACACAATGAACCCATTGGAACCTTTCGGTAAAGTCAACACTGGAGCGGAGGTAAGACTATCCTTCAATTATTGGAAGCTTTTCTCACATTCCTAGGACCATTGGAACTTCACCTTCTTTTGAGTCATAGTAATCAAGGGCAATGCACTAGAAGAGAAACCTTCCACAAACCGTCTGTAATAATCGGCTAAGCCCAAAGAATTTTGAATATTGGAAGGAGTCAATAGTCTAGGCCAATTCTTAACCGTCTCGATCTTCTTTGGATAAACCATAATTCTTTCTCCAGAAATAATATGACAAAAGAAAGCAACTAACATTAACCAAAATTCACACTTACTAAACTTTGCATATAACTTACGGTCCTTGAGAATTTGCAACACAATCCTCAAATGATCGGCATGCTCTTCCTCACTCTGAGAGTAAATCAAAATATCATCAATGAATACAATAACGAACATATCTAAATATATTTGAATACCATGTTCATCAAATTCATAAAAGTTGTAGGGGCATTTCTTAGTCCAAAAGACATAACCAAGAATTCAAAGTGACCATATCGAGTTCTAAAGGCTGTTTTCGAAATGTCACACTCCCTTAGTTAGGGTTTTTGATAACCCTATCAAAGATTAATCTATGAAAAGTAGCTTGCTCCTTGAAGTTGATTGAACAATACATTAATCCTTAGAATGGGATACTTATTCTTACTCATGACCTTGTTCAATTGTCGATAGTCAATACACATACGGAGAGACCCATATTTCTTTCTAACAAAGAGAACTGGAGTACTCCATAGAGAGATACTCGATCTAATGAAACCCTTATCTAGAAATTATTTGACTGATCCTTCAATTCTTTTAATTTTGTCAGGGTCATTTGGTAAGGGGAAATAGAGATAGGCTGAGTATCAAGGAGGATATCGATACCAAAGTCTATTTTTCTTTGGGGTAGAATACCTGGGAGATCATTGGGAAAAACTTTTGGAAACTCATTAACAACTGAAAATGACTCAAGAGTAGGAGTTTCAAAGTTAGTATCTTTAACTTGAACTAGATGATAGTTTCAACCTTTGAAAATCATTTTCCGAGCTTTAAGGCATGAGATGAATTACCCTTAAACACATAATTACTACCTTTCCATTCTATGACTGGCTGATTAGGAAATGAAACTTAACCACATAGGTTCTACAGTATACAGAGGCATAACAGGAATAAAGCCAATCCATACCAAGAATAGCATCAATACTGATCATATCAATCTCTACAAGATCAATGGAGGTGACTTTATGAAAGACTTAGACTTGATAATTTATATAAACTCTTTTAGCCACAATGGAATCACCAACTATATTATAGACCGAAATAGGCTCTAGCAATATCTTGGGACTAACAATGAATATCATAGCAAGATAACAAGTGACAAATAATAGAGAAGCATCCAGATCTAATAATGCATGCACATCAAAGTCAAACTTTTAACATACCCATGACCACATCAGAAGGCTCCTCAACTTCTTGCCTTGCTTGAAAGGTATAGAACCTATTTTGACATGGCCTGCCACCTTGTGGAGTTTTTCTACCTTAAGTAGGTTGACCTTGAAGATGCCCTTCTATTTCGTTTTTAGGACATTCAGAGATCTTGTATCCCATCTTACCACATCCAAAGCATGCACTCATGCCAACCAACTATTTACCTCCATGATTTTGTCCCATACTCGGTATATTTAGGAAGAGTAGATCCACTAACAACACTTTGTGCCTTAGGATTTGGCACCTTATCCTTCTCTAATTTTTTAGCTGATGTTTTTGAGGAACCTTGGAATTGAAACTTTTAGCCTTATTGGAAATGACCATTACTACCACTGAACTTATTGTGAGAAAACCCACTTTCAAAATGAGCCCTCTTGGACTCTCTCACATTCTTTTCCTTAAGCTTCTTTCTTTCCATTTGCTTGGCATAAGTCATGAGGCTAGAAATGTCCATCTCATTGATAAGAACAGTGGTTCAGCATTCTTTCATAACCAATTATGATATTCTAAAAATAAACTTTCTTATTCAGGTAAGAGAGTCGGCTACCAAGGACGAAGCATACTTGGACAACTTTGTGAACTTGAGGGCTCCCTCACACTCTTGTTTCCTTGCTTGAGATTGATGAATTCCAACACCTTAACCTCTCCTAACTCAAGAGGGAAGAAGTGATCAAGAAATACAACTTTGAATTTTTCCCCACCTATGGGACCATTTTCAACCCTTTTAGTTTTCCATTTCTACAAAACATGAGTGACAGCTTTGAGTTGGTAGGCCGCCAATTCTATCCTCTCTTTTGAAGACACTCCCATAATCTCCACAATCTTGTACAACTTATCAACAAAGTCTTGGGGATCCTCATCAACCTTGGATCCATTAAACTCGAGAGGGTTCAGCCTCTTGAAGTCTCTAACCCTTGAATCAAGAGTAGATAAATTGGGAGGAACAACTACTCCTTGATTTATTTAAGTAGTAACAACTTGGGCTAGCATTTGAAAAGTGGTTTGGAACTCCGCATTAATCACTTGATCATTCAAAGAAGCATGATCTTGTGGCTCCTCTTGCATAACATTCCTTCTAATAGGGTATCTTTGTGGAGGCATGATGCTATAATCGCAAAGAGACAAAATTAGAGGATGAAACCTTAAAGTTCAACTCTATAGCACAATAAAGTCATGAAAGAAGTAAAGTATTTCCTAAGATGCCTTATAGCCTCCAATTCGTATATATGGCATGCTTCACACTGATAAACAAGACTCTACTTTACGCAGCATGTTAGACTCTCTAGGACACTTGAACATTGTGCTCTGATAGACCATAAGTCTCGAGATAAGAAAATGACAACATAGACTCTCCATTATCTAACATGCCTCTACTAGTATAGATGGGGGCGTAAGACAATCTCCTAGCTCACCCATTATAAAATATAAAATAAGTCATAATATCATAATAAATATAATGTATCATCATCAGAACATGCGGACTCACCAACATTACACAAGTGCTAACTCTAGCCACGAGTAGGAGGAGGATGAACTTGATCGTCAGACTCTACATTATGATACAATATAGGAAAAAAGTATGTATTACTACATGGAATGCATTAAGTATGTGAGAATATTCATGAAGAATAAACAAAGGACATAATAAATTTGAATCATGGGATGCAGGACCAATATCTCTAAAACATGAGTAAAACCATGAAAACCTCAAAAAATCTATCTCATTGGCCAATGCATCAAACCATCATAATCATCGTAAGTACTTACACATGTGGGAGATAACCATAACCAACATTAAGACCATACAAGCTATTATATGGAATCCGATAATCCCCATATCGAGAAGGGGGATACTACTTGCCAAGGTAGAATCCATCAAATCATTATCATTTTCATATTCTATATGGTTATCCACTAGGTAGAACATATTGGCAAACCTAAGGTGGAAATGTAATTTAAGATACTAGAGGTTTTTACTAGGGCTTAGTTCGATCCCCCACCCCAAAGTCCACTCGGTGCTAAGTACATCATCCCATGGAATACATAAATAGCATAATCATAAATCATACTTGTATAATCATAAGCGTTTTATAATCATAATTCATAAACTTGTTTACAGGAACAACTCATTATCATGTGATTCATATAATGTGGGTGTAGGCCTTCCACTATTATGAATCATTTTCATAAATTGTTATTAGAGTCTTAAGTCACCTTCTTCATCAAGAATCTTAAGTCACTCTTTGATTAACTTGCTTGAAATATCATCAAGACATTATTCATAACCTTTCATAAGGTAATGATAAACTTCATTGCATAAAGCATCTTTAAAATTATTCATAAAGCTTTTATAGAAATAACTTGAAAATCCTTATAATATCTCATAAATCATACTTGAAACTAGCATATAGCATGTGTCATTGAAATTAAACTTGATATCATGCAATAAGATGTGAATTATGTATAATTAGGATAATAACACTGAAATACATTATAATTAAGAAGACCCAATGCAAATCATGAAATTATGGCTTTTGATTAAAGAATTCATAAGAGATTTGAGAAGCGGTCTTTGGGATTCCATGGATGAAAGGAACCCATGTATAATTCCCACATACCTTGATCTTGATGAGCCCTAAATTGAAAAGAATGAAAGCTTGACCTTGAAAGAATTCCTTGAGTTGCTTGAGGGGGAAGAAGACCTTGAGAGAAAACTTTGAAGAGAAGGCTTTGGGATTTTGGGAGTTGTGTTGAGAATGAGAGGGTTAGAATACTTTAGGGTAGTTAATAGGTAGGAATATAGTCTCAAAAATTGTCCCATTCATTAATGAAATATGGGGAATTGACCAAAATAACCCCAACTTAAGCTGGATTTGGAATTAAGTATGGACCATCACCATAGCCCATTAAAGTCAATACGGGTCGTGTTTTCCATCAAGAAGTTGGACTTGGACTTTTGAAATAGGGCCTTGCCTACAACGGGACACATCATGGACCGTTAAAGACAATATGGCCCATCGTGTCCATCCGTGACATGAGACTTGAACTCGGGTTTTAGGATTTGCAAGAAAAGTTTTAGGACTTCTTCCACAGAGGCCTTCATAGACCATGAAGGTCATTATGGTCCATTAACCTTAATTGTGAAAATTTTCCTGATGAGCGCCTATAGGAGGTGGTCAATACGGAACCCACCATGGTCCATGAAGGGAAATACAACATATGGTGGTGAGGCGTGGTCCTTGTCTTAGGAATATTTTCTGAGGGTTTCTGGAGAGGGGCACCACGGAGGGAACCGCAGCTGATGGTGATCACAATGTCCCGTGGTCCCTATCTTTGACCCTTTCTTACAGCGTTTGAGTTTTAGAAACTCCCCCACAGTGGAACACCAGCGATTGTGGTTCTTAGTACAGCCCGTGATGGCCTTCATGGTCATCACCTCATGCCAAAAGCTATAATTTCTCAGAATTTCATCTTTTATTCCTCGTTTTCCATCTGTCAAACTTTTAGGGTCTTACAAATTCAAACTCAACTAATTGATCCATTTAAAATATTGTTACCAAGAAATAAAGTGAGGATTCGTCGAAACCAATAACATGATTCTATCATATGCTAGTTACATAGTTTATGGGGTTTAAGTTATCTGAACTTTTACATTGATGCTTAATACTACTCCCAAAATATGAAATAATGCTCATATAATATTTGTTTGAGTAACTGCTCAAAATACTCGTCTGAAGTCAAAATGAACCTCACTCTAACTGACGGGAACATCTTTCTCAAACTCTTTATTCTTTCTTTAAAATAAATATGCTTTTCTCAATATAATTCATACATTTATAACCACTCAAGTTCCCTAAAATATCTCAATAATAATGCATAATATTTTAACTCACTTAAAATCTAGACATCATGTATAATGAATGGTAATGCAAAAGGCCTCAAAATCAAGTAATTCACCTGGGACACTCATGTACCCTTAAAACTGTTCCTTTACTCATCGCTTTGAAATACTTATATAATAATGCATAGCAATGTAAAAGCTCTAACAACTTAAATAGGGTTCTGTAAGACTCAGAAGTTGGAAAGTCAAACGAAAAAGAAATATTTTAGGAAATTGCAGGTGCAAGCTCAGACGAGGCCTACCTAAGGACTGTATAAGGTCATATGGTCCATAGAAAGGCACTCATAGGTGAGCTTGGGACTTGGGAAAAAATTGAAATCTTAGGGATTGACCCACAAGGGTGATCTGTCATTTATAGATTGTAGGAGGGCCTATGATTGGTAGATGGGGCCCATAGAAAGGTCCCTAAGGAATTGAAATTTTTAATAGACAAAGTATGATTTCCAGAAAGTTCCTACAGTTCTTTGAAAGTTCTATGGGTCATAGGATGGCTGGTAGAGTAAGGATCAGAGATTATCTTTTTGGAGTTGTAAAAGATGAGTAATCCCTATGAATCGAAGGAGAGTCTACGACCGATATACATGAGTCATAGGAATGATGGTAAATTCTAGTAGCTTTAATATTTGTACATAATTTCTTTGGAGCTTTTGGATGACTCTTGGAAGACCTTATGACCTGTAGGAAAAGGTTCATAGAATTGAAGTGCAATTTCAATAGCTTTATAATTTGGACATAGGTTCTATGGACCCTTTTGACGAACCGTAGGAAACTTCATGACCTCTAGGTCCCACCCCGTTGGTCTCTTCGACAACTTTAATTCCAGGTATATTTTGGATAATTCTCAATCTTTTAACTCCAAAACTATGTCATTTTGTACTAATTTGGACATTATATAAATAACCTAACCCTTCAAACTTCCCCCATTTCCTCTAAGTCCCTCAAATTTCTTTAAGGCACTAAGGTCCTTTCTCAAGGGTTTCTTATCCATCAAGCTAGGGGTCAGGTTCAATCTATATTACTTTTGGGGCTTTGGTTATCAAGGTTTGTGAAAATTCACCAATGTATTCCTTTCATCTATTGGGTCCCAAAAGATCTCAATCATTCAAGTTCTATTTAACCCTAATTCAATTAGTGTTTATGTCAAATCTTCTTGGGTCCTTTTTTTTATGATTCAATTGATATTATTCTACTTTATTATTCATGATTTGACTAAAATATTGGGGCCCAAAATATGTCAATCATTCCAGTTCTATTTTACCCCAATTCAATTAGTGTTTATGTTAAATCTTCATTGGTCCTTTTTATTATTATTCAATTGATGTTATTCTACTTTATTATGCATGATTTGACTATAATATATTATTTATAATTTGTTTCATATGATATTATGATTTGAATTTTACTTATGAACTGTGAACTATGATCATGAAATTGATGAAGAACTTATGCATGTTTTATTAAAATGATAAAGTATGTTTTAATGATGCTTTTGAATAAGTATCAATTATTTATTAAAGGTTTTCACACAAAATAAAAAAATCATGATTTGGATGCTTAAAAAGGTAAGTTTCCAAAGGAGCTACACTTACGATTTTATGATATGGATTGGTGGTTGATTATTGCCTTTTCTAATGTTATTATTTGATAATTGACTTTATCTATTCTTTTAGGATTTGACTTACCATCGAGAGGGTTTTAAATGCAGGATTGGTAAGGGAGTCTCTAGTAGCAACCTCTAATTCCAAACTACGTGCCTCTGTAGATTGTCCTAAGTTACTTATCTAGTGGATCTACAATAGCATTAATGAAATAATACGGCGTCTACCTTGGCAAGTAGCCTATCCTTTTTGGCGTAGGAGTTACACTCGATTTCATGTTATAGCTCACATGGTCTTAATATTGGTTACGGTTAATACCCCAAAAAATGAACTATGTTTTCCCTTAAAACTTTTCCCTATGTATTTTTTCTAATTAATTGACCTTATCTCATGATTTGTGATTTACTTTCAAGCTTTTAAAAGACTTTTGGACATGCATTTCATGTTTATTTCCACTATGATATTTTATTTATGTTATGCATATTTCTCACATACTTAGTACATTCCATGTACTAATGCATACTTGTGCCTGCATTGTCTCATAATGTAGGGTCTGAAACTTCTCGTCACTCTCAAGGCTGGTATAGGTTGTCATTGACAGTATACTACTTGGTGAGTCCTCGTATTTTGAGGTCAAAATCATGATGGTTTTCTTATGTCTTTCATTTCATTGCTGTCAGACATGGTTTATTTGGGTGAGCTAGGGCTTGTCCTATGCCCCGTCTATGTTAGTAAAGGCTTGTCAGACTAGATTAGTATGCTAAGAGGCTTGTTTAGGGTATTTCAGGATCCTATTTGTTGTCTTATGTCAAGGGGTATAGCATGGGTCGTGAAAGGTTCATGTGAAAAATAAGAATTAACAACAACCAACAGATAAAATCATATAAGGAATCATATGTTCAATGATAGAGAATTGAATTCAATAACAAAGAATAATTAGATACTCGAATTTCAAGAAAATGATAGGGTTAAAACCTTAGGTTTAACTCTTACTTATGAAATTTAGATGTAGAGTGTGAGAATAAACTTAGTCCGACACTATGAGTAGACTTACATACCTGGAGGAACAAGATTCTTCAAGAACTTTAATAACACACTCGAAACCCTAGCTTTTATCCTCTTGAAACCTTACACTAAGTCTTCATAGTAATTATGAGAGGAGAAGGGTGGAATGGTATTGTTAAGGGACTTAACTAGGTGTAATAGGTGTAATATTGTTAAGTTTTAGTCTTAGAAAGGGTGGGAAAAGATGAAATTACCCTCATTAAAATATGATTGAGGTTGTCTACGGGACCTCCTACAGGCCATGGAAACTTCTACACGCTGTAGAGGCCTCTCGCAGAAAGTTGACTGAGATGCTTAAGTTTCTAAAGTTGGACTTACGAACCCTTTCTATAGGTCATAGACCATTCTATGTACCTTCATGTATGTCTGTAGAAAAGGTCCTGAGATTGCAATTCTCTGAGTTGGGTTTACGATACCTTCTACAGTTTGTAAACCCTTCTATGAGTTGTAAACCACACTCGTTAAAGGGTACTGGGACTGGGTTTTAGGGCTTTGATATACAGATCAAGTCTAGGCTTGTACAAAGTTCCATATCCCATACACTTGGTCCATAGATCTCAAACCCCGTTACTAATTTTAGGAGCCTAGTTCCACTAGCCCATCTACAGTCCTTGGTTACTTTTACGGGCCGAATAGGGTATTTGTAAACCAGAATTGAAGAAAATTTTCAAGTCCTCTTGAAGAAAATCTTCAAGTCCTATTTTATGCTTTTATGATCTGATCTGACCTAGAATATTTTGGGTGTTACATATTACTCCCATGGAAAACATACAAATAACTGATATAGTAATAATCTTGTAGTACTGTAATTCTTATAATATGATAAACATATTGACTAGATCCTAAATATTTATATTTGATAATGTACTAAAAGATACTTTATCTGAAAGCATCATAAATTATGAAAATTGACAATATGAAATCATGCTTATGAAATTAGATAGCTCTGAGTCATGAAAACACATGTATATATGAGAGTTTATTAAAATACCATTGAAAAATGGAATTATAATTAAAATCATGCAACCGAACATCGTACTTGAAGAATAACTGAAATTCATTAAGAACCCATAAAAATCATATAAACCCTAGGTTTGGAGTAACATTGAACTTGAAAAGATGAAGTTTCGTTAGGAATCAATGGGTGATGGAATACCCACTAATAGAATCCCATATACCTAGACTAAATAACTCTAGCTTGAATTCCATGATTGGAGACTTGAATCTTGGAACCCAATCCTTACTCTAGAGGAAACTTGACAGAGAAGTAATTTAATTTGGGAGAGTGAAAGAATGAAGGACTTAGGTTGAGAAGAATCACTTAACAACATTTAAAAATAGCCCAAAACTATGTAGTGTAGGGATTAGAAAAAAGGAAAATGAATAAAAGACACTAATTAAAAAATGCCAGATGTAATCTATGGAAGCCTTGTACGGATCGTACAAGAGTCTGTAGAAGAAAAAAGATTACTGGATATTAAAGGTTCATTCTACAAACCTTTCTACGGCCCGTAAAATCATCCATAGAAAATAGAGTTACCCTGAGATTCTGGTTTTGAGTTACGTACAAATCTATGGCCTATGAAAGCTTTAACGATCCATAGAAAGGTTCGTGAATTCTTAGACAAAATTTTCCAACTTCTGAACTCTGATCTACAGATCTCATCATGGTCCATAAATCCTTCAATGGGCTATATAAGTATTTATAAATCAGAAGATTTTGCGAACTTGCATTTTCTAAACTTTTCAAGATTAGGTCTAGACTTAGGAACTTTTAGTGTATTACAACTCTTTCACCAAAATACAACTCTGCTTCTTAGACTAGGACATTCAGCCAATTAGTACATTCAGGCATCATATGACCATATCCTCTATATTTGTGACATTGAATGCCTTTAGGGACTTTGGTTAGGTATTTATTACCTCCTTCTCTTGTATATACTTTAGAGTATTCCCTTCAAAGGGTTTCTTATCATAATGCTACTTGATATCCTTATTTATTTTTCAACTAGAAGATGTTTTAGCTTCCTCCTTGTTCTTACTCTAAGAAATACCCTCGTATTTGGGTAGTTTCCACTTTTTGAGTTCCCTCTATACCTCATTAGTCGCTCAAGATGTCATTCAAGTTAGAAAACTTGTAATTAGTCATTTTGAAAAAGATCTCTTTATTCGAACCTACCTTGAAGCAAATAAAGACATGATGTTCATCCTCATTGTACTTTAGTTTTAAGATCAAATTTTGGAACTCATCATAGTAGGCCACAACACTTTTGTTTCCTTGCTTCAAGTTTTATAATTTAGCAAGTAACTCTTTCGTATACCTTTCCACTATATACTTGACTCTCATAAGGGCTTTCAATCTGGTCCATGGTGGAGGTTGTCATTCTTGAAGGACTAAATGATATATTTTGATGCATTACCACCATGTAATAGCATATCATTCAAATTGAGTTATGTCAAAGAAACTCTTCTTGACCTCAATCAAATCATTAACTTGGAAGATACTTTCATAAAGTGACTTCCATTCTCAATAAGCATTGGGATAGCATTCCCCTTTGAAAGTTAGGAGAGTAGTCTTGATTGAATTGATTCCCATCTCGACCTCAATCTCCACCTTGGTCCCCAAAATAGTTTCCTTGTCCATCACCTTTGTTGTTGTTGTTATAGTAATCTCTTTTGACCTTCCCTTGATATTGGCTACCATTCTCTTCTCCTAAACCTTGACCATACTCTCAATTTCCATAAGCTGACCTTAATTCTCCATATTGAGGTCAATTTCCTTAGTATTTCCTCCACATGGTATCTGACCAAACCTTCCTCCTCACACTTTATATTCTATTTGACCTCTCGGCATATTCCTTAGTATATTTCTCACGCCCCGAGTCTACACCCTAGGCATGACTGGTACTCAAAAACCATCAATATTTTGTACGCACAATCTACTTTGGTATCTCAATACACTATCTCCCTCTTGTGCAAAAGTAATATAGGGTCTTGGTATTACTTTTCCTACACTTCCACCACTAATAATGATTCAACCCCATTCTGGACTAACACCTCCTTCATATGAGTCCACAACAAGAACTCCCAAACATGCAAGACTATGCACTTCCTTAGCATACTGTTTCATCCATTCTTTAACATGAGTTGTACTACCCAAGCCACCTTGTTTTACTCAGTTATAGATCTTTCTAAGTGAATACGTATTGAAGAATCTTGTGGTTAGTAAACACTTCTAAATGCATATAGAGATAGTGACGTCGTATCTTTAAAGAAAGTACCACAACCACCAACTCAAGATCATATATTGTGTAATTCCTCTTTTGAATCTTAAATTGTCTAGAGGAATAAGATATAACCTTTTCTTTCTACATCAGAACACACATAAGTCCAACTCTGTACACATCGAAATAAACAACAAAACCATCAGTACCTTCTGGTAGAGTCAACACCAAAGTAGTAGTTAACCTAGTTTTTAATTCCTGAAACCTTTTCTTACAAGCTTCAGACCATTGGAACTTAACCCTCTTTTGTGTCAACTTAGTAAATGGAGATGAAATAGATGAGAATCCTTCCACAAACCTTCTTTAGTAACCAGCCAAACCCAAGAAACTCCTTATGTCAATCTAGATCAATTATTACCGCCTCAATCTTTTGTGAATCAACTTGGATACCTTATCTAGAAATAATATGGCCTAAGAATGTCATAGATGCTAACCAAAATTCACACTTCAAAAATGTAGCATATAACTCCTTATCCTTGAGAATCTGGAGAACAATTCTGAGATGGTTGGCATGATCTTCCTTTCTTAAGAGTATATCAAAATATCATTGAAGAACATGATAATAAGCATGTCCAAATATTGCCTGAATACTCAATTCATGAGATCCATGAATGTTGCAGGAGCATTAGTCAAACCAAAAGACATGATAAGAAACTCATAGTGACCATAACGAGTTCTAATATTTGTCCTTAGGATGTCACTTTCTCTCACTTTCAACTAATGATAATCGGATCTAAGATCTATCTTGGAGAAAAATGTTGCACTCTAAAGTTGGTCGAATAGTTCATCGATTCTGGGAAGAGGGTACTTATTCTTTATGGTGACCTTTTTTAACTGATGATAGTCAATACACATTCTAAGAGGACCATCTAAATTTCACCCGAATAGGATGGGAGCTCCCCAAGGTGAGATACTCGGCCTAATAAAGCCCTTATCTAAAAGATCATTCAACTTCTCTTTTAACCGTTTCAACTCGGCTATAGTTATTCTATATGGCGGAAGAGAGATAGGTTACATATTAAGAGAAATTCTATCTCCCTATTGAGAGGGACTCCAAGTACATCAAGAGAGAGAATTATGGGAACTCATTCACAACTAGAACTGACCAAAGAGATGGGGTCTCAATACTAGAGTCTCTAACTTAGATAATGTGATAGATACGCCCCTTGGAAACTAACTTTTTGTCCTTAAGGTATGAAACAAAATGACCCTTACGCATTGATGGACTACCCTTCCATTGTAAGACTGGCTCATTAGGAAACTGAAATTTAACTATTCATACATTTAATTGAGGTATAACAAGCATGAAGTCAATCCATTCCTAGAATAACAAATCCACCATATCTAACAACACTAAGTCAACTATGGTCTCTTTATGATAGATTGAGACAGTACAATCTCAATAAACTCTCTTAGAAAGAAAAGACACCAGCTAGAGTAGATACACTGAAAGATTTTAGAAAGAGTTTGTGATCAACCCCAAACTTCATGGATATATAATGAGTCACATAAGAAAAGTTTGCACCTAGATCAAGTAAGGCATAAACATCAAGGGAAATAATTAAATCATACAAGTGACAACATTTGTCAAGTTCTCCTGATCTTGGCGACTAGCCTAGCATAAAAAAGGCTTGAACCTCTGCCTATTCCTTAATTAGTGCCCCTTAGGGCAACCTTGTCATATGGTGCAGTTGAAGAAGACTAGGACTTATTTCCCCTATTATCTTTCTTCAAGATAAGAAATTATTAAAGAATTAACCTTTCTAACCATACATGTATCAACCATTTATTCCAAAAAGACACTCCCCCAAAATGGGCCTACCACACTTACCATAACGTGGGTGTCAAGAAGACCCTTGTGCCACACTACCTTTGGACTAGAACCTTGAGCTCTGAAGTTTTGACTATTCTAGTACCTCTAATCATTTTTTTATTCAGGACTAGGGCACATTTACTGATGATGGTGTATAGGTAGAAGATCTCTTCTGAAAATGATTAGTTGCCACCACCATTTTTCGGGTACTGGGCTCATGTACTTCCGACTTTAGCCTCTTACATTGTTTCTCCTCTCTATCCTTATTCTTATCCTCCTCAATCTGTTGTACACAAACCATAAGCCTAGAGATATCTATGACAAAAATCAAATAAGTGGCCTTTCACTCTTTCATCACATGTTTGCCTAGATCAGAGACAAACTTTCTCATCTTAGATCTCATATATAGAACAATCTTTGGAGAATATCTAGAAAGCTGAATGAACTTAAGATTGTACTTTTTCACTGTTAGTCCTTCTTGACTACGATTCATGAACTCTTTTACCTTCGCCTCTCTTAGATCTCAAGAAAAGAAGTGGTCCAAGAATGCTAGCTCAAAATCATCCCAAACAGCCAGTTTAGCATCCTCACACGACTCTCCTCCTATTGGTTATACCAAACATTAGCTATATCCTTGAGCTAGTAAGAAACAAGTTTAACTCTCTCAACCTCAGTAGCATATATATCCTTAAGGAGTTTCCATATCTCATCAATAAAATTCTATGGATGTTATACCCCGTAACTTTGCACCTTGGGGCACCATTTTGAGTCTCTTGAAAAGTGCCACATGATTTAGATTATCTACCACGCTAACAAATAACTCCAAGGAAAGGAGAATGAAATGCTTCATAATAAGGAAGATTGGAAATAGGGTTATAAGAATTCGAAAGGAGTTGGAGGCCGAGAAATGAGTCGTAGGACTCGATTAACTCACGTAAGATACCAACTTGGAGGTCTTATGTACTTAAGATACTTGAGTTAGTGTTGAGACTAAGTAGCAAGGAATACATAGGCTCTTTAAGTGCAACGAGATTACGAACCCACGGAAGGGAAATAAGGAAACGACGCACCTACTTGAAGCAAGTAGGTGACTCACCTACTTGACACATGGCAGCACATGATAGGTACATGTGGTAGCATATGAAAGTGACATGTGGCAGCAGGTGACACACCCTGGGGTGGACCCCACCTGCCACGTGGCAATCATGGATAGGTTGCATGGATGAAGTGGCCCAATGAGAGTTTGACACATGTCACCCTTAGGGGATGACACGTGTCACTTATAATAAGAATATATATATGTTCCTTTTGATGACTAAGTCATCTTATTATCCTTTTACACTTAGAAAAAAAATAAGAGAGAGTTGAGAGAAAACTTGAGAGAACAAAGAGGAGGAGCTACGGGTTGGTCCAAAAGAAAAGGCACTTCTGTTAGTAATATTAACATAACTCCTTCTGTATAGCTCCATTTTGAGTGATTCAAGATGTTTTGGAAATATATTTCATAGGTCTATAACTTTCGTTTAGACTATAAAACCCAGTTGTTTATTTATCAGCTCGAAGAAGGGTGATGAAGTATGGGGGAGGTGCTGCCCAGATTTCATTTTGGAAATCCTACACAGACTGCTGTTGGTATTTTCGGCATATATCTTTGTACGAAATTGCTGTATGGCTGATTTGAAATGGTATGCGACCTTGAGACACATGTCTATAAATTTCCTTGAGGCCACAAATACTGTTTCCCTCAATTACCCCTTCGAAACTAAGAGACAATATAAGACAGTGGGCTGTCCAGATTTCACGTTTTGATAGTTTTGGGGAGTTTGACGAGTTTAATGTAAGGTAAGTCCTTTAATTTTAAATTGGAGTTTATGGGGTTGTTATAAAGGGTATTATACGTTGTGTAAGTGTCTGGAAATGTGAAAATATCATAAATATGCTTGACGTCCGAAATAAACTAAATTGGAATCGCTATAGTTAAATTGTAGTCGAAATGAGGCGTTGTGCGTGTGGGGGGATGTTGAAGATGTGTGATGGTGTGTTGCAGGGCCTAAAGGCATTCTAAAAAAGGTGTGGGAGCTTCTGGTTTCATCCACACGACCCTCCTCTCCGCACGATTA
Source organism: Solanum dulcamara (assembly GCF_947179165.1). Taxonomy (NCBI): domain Eukaryota; kingdom Viridiplantae; phylum Streptophyta; class Magnoliopsida; order Solanales; family Solanaceae; genus Solanum; species Solanum dulcamara. The sequence continues at coordinate 53,387,600 of NC_077238.1, read as the reverse complement.
AAGGTTTTACGAAATAAAGGCTAAAGACCCTATTTTGATATCGTAATGTTAAGTAAGTTGTTTGGAGCCTATGTTGTGTAATGTTGCCATGTTTTATGTGTATATGGGTTGCTGGTTATTGTTGTTGGTTGTCTGTAGTGATTAGGGATAGAATTGGGAATTTGTATAGGGCAAGTTATAGAGGAGATGCTGCCCGAATTCCGTTAACTTCTTAACTAGTTAATAAACTAGTCGAGACTAGTCGACAAAGGAGAATAAGGAGTTGGTTTCTATGGGTGCTTGGTTGTGGATTTAGAAGCTGGAAAGTTGAAGCTTACTAATATTAGTATTACCTTCGTGTTAAATAGGTTCAGAGGACAACGAGACATGCCGGGCTAAAAGCAGTCGACCAGAGGTATATGAAGCTTTCTTTTGGCATGTTTTGGCATAAGTATGTAAAGCTATTCTTCTCTTATGTTGGCATGTGTTAGACGTAAGTAATTAATGACATGCATATGAGCTTGGGGTAATTCCATTCATAAATTCCAAGCATGAACTATGGGTTTCATTCACTCCGTGATGATAGAACTCCTGTAATAGTTGAGTTGTTGCCTTTTAGGGCTTTTATATGATGAAAGGTAGTATGTGTAAAGCCTGTCTCTTCTTCCCTTTGGGATGTCTTAAATGTAAGTAAATTGAGATCGATTTGAGTATAGAGGTAGTTCCAGTTGTAAGTTGCGAGTATAACTCGTTACTCTAGTTCACTCCTAAATGCTAAGGGTCTTAAAGTAGTTAAACTACGCCCCTTGAGCCTTCTATAGGTTGAATAGTGATTGGAGGTGTAAGCTCCTAAACCTGGGGGTTCTTGGGGCATACTTTACAAAAATGGTTGAGGGATATTTGATATGCTACTGAGTCCTACATGTACGTATATGCATATTATATTATATATGGATCGGGCCTTCATTCCTCGGCATTGTTATGATATGCATGTATATGGATCAGGCCGTCGTACCTCGGCACTATTATGCATTATACAGATTGGGCCGTCGTACCTCAGCACTATTATATGAGACACGGATCGGGCCGTCGTTCCTCGGCATCATTATGATATACAAATCGGGCCGTCGTACCTCGGCATTATCATTATTATAACATGATATATGGATCGAGCCGTCGTACCTTTGCAGGTACTTGCATTATACATGGATCGAACTGTATGTTCCACAGCGCTAAAAGCACATATATGCCTATCATGATAAATGATGTTTTTGTACCATCGAGCCCCTAGCTAGCCGGGTACAAGGTTGATGAGGGTAGACATGACTCTATTTTGTAAGATGCAGGTATAGTGCTTTATTAACTGTTATACTTGTATCCTGCATCACTATTTTAGTGTTGTCTTAATTATGATGTTTTATGCTTTATATACTCAGTACATGTATCGTACTGACCCCCCCTTTCTTCGGGGGGGATGCGTTTCATGCCCGCATGTGCAGACACAGGTTTTGGGAGTCCACTAGCTCAGGATTCCACCCAGCAAGTTAAAAGAAGCTCCATTAATTCGGAGCTGAGTTTTGGTACCAAACCTCTAATGTATATATTTATTTATTCAAAGGTACGGTGGGGCCTTGTTCCGCCATATGATATTGCCACTACTCTTAGAGGTTTGTAGACATATATGTGGGTTGTATGTGTAAGTTTTGTTTAGCTGGGTCTGCATGATGTATTATAGGTACATGTGGCAGAATATGAAAGTGACACGTGGCAGCAGGTGACACACCCTGGGATGGACCCCACCTGCCATGTGGCAATCATGGATAGGTTGCATGGATGAACTGGCCTAATGAGAGTTTGACACATGTCACCCTTAGGGGATGACACGTGTCACTTCTAATAAGGCTATCTATATGTTCCTTTTGATGACTAAGTTATCTTATTATCCTTTTACACTTAGAAAAAAATAAGAGAGAGTTGAGAGAAAACTTGAGAGAACAAATAGGAGGAGCTACGGGTTGGTCCAAAAGAAAAGGCACTTCTGTTAGTAATATTAACATAACTTCTTCTGTATAGCTCCGTTTTGAGTGATTCAAGATGTTTTGGAAATATATTTCATAGGGATATAACTTTCGTTTAGCCTATAAAACCCAGTTATGCTTTTATCAGCTCGAAAAAGGGTGATGAAGTATGGGGGAGGTGCTGCCCAGATTTCGTTTTGGAAATCCTACACAGACTGCTGTTGGTATTTTGGGCATATCTCTTTGTAAGAAATTGTTGTATGGCTGATTTGAAATGGTATGCGACCTTGATACACATGTCTATAACTTTCCTTGAGGCCACAAATACTGTTTCCCTCAATTACCCCTTCAAAACTAAGCGACAATATAAGACAGTGGGCTGTCTAGATTTCACGTTTTGATAGTTTTGGGGAGTTTGACAAGTTTAACGTAAGGTAAGGCCTTTCATTTTAAATTGGAGTTTATGGGGTTGTTATATAGGGTATTATATGTTGTGTAGGTGGCTGGAAATGTGAAAATATCATAAATATGCTTGACGTCCGAAATAAACTAAATTGGAATCGCTATAGTTAAATTGTAGTCGAAATGAGGCATTGTACGTGTGGGGGGATGTTGCAGATGTGTGATGGTGTGTTGTAGGGCCTAAAGGAATTCTAAAAAAGGTGTGGGAGCTTCTGGTTTCATCCACACGACCCTCCTCTCCGCACGATTAAAGGTTTTACGAAATAAAGGCTAAAGACCCTATTTTGATATCGTAATGTTAAGTAAGTTGTTTGGAGCCTATGTTGTGTAATGTTGCCATGTTTTATGTGTATATGAGTTGATGGTTATTGTTGTTGGTTGGCTGTAGTGATTAGGGATAGAATTGGGAATTTGTATAGGGTAAGTTATAGAGGAGATGTTGCCCGAATTCCGTTAACTTCTTAACTAGTTAATAAACTAGTCGAGACTAGTCGACAAAGGAGAATAAGGAGTTGGTTTCTATGGGTGCTTGGTTGTGGATTTAGAAGATGGATAGTTGAAGGTTACTAATATTAGTATTACCTTCATGTTAAATAGGTTCAGAGGACGACGAGACATGTCGGGCTAAAAGCAGCCGACCAGAGGTATGTGAAGCTTTCTTTTGGCATGTTTTGGCATAAGTATGTAAAGCTATTCTTCTCTTATGTTGGCATGTGTTAGATGTAAGTAATGAATGACATGCATATGAGCTTGGGGTAATTCCATTCATAAATTCCAAGCATGAACTATGGGTTTCATTCACTCCGTGATGATAGAACTCCTGTAATAGTTGAGTTGTTGCCTTTTAGGGCTTTTATATGATTAAAGGTAGTATGTGTAAAGCCTGTCTCTTCTTCCCTTTGGGATGTCTTAAATATAAGTAAATTGAGATACAATTTGAGTATAGAGGTAGTTCCAGTTGTAAGTTGCGAGTATAACTCATTACTCTAGTTCACTCCTAAATGCTAAGGGTCTTAAAGTAGTTAAACTACGCCCCTTGAGCCTTATATAGGCTGAATAGTGATTGGAGGTGTAAGCTCCTAAACCTGGGGGTTCTTGGGGCATACTTTACAAAAATGGTTGAGGGATATTTGATATGCTACTGAGTCCTACATATACGTATATGCATATTATATTATATATGGATCGGGCCGTCGTTCCTCGGCATTGTTATGATATGCATGTATATGGATTAGGCCATCCTACCTCGGCACTATTATGCATTGTACGGATCGGGCCTTCATACCTCGGCACTGTTATATGAGACACGGATCGGGCCGTCGTTCCTCGGCATCATTATGATATACAGATCGGGCCGTCGTACCTCGGCATTATCATTATTATAACATGATATATGGATCGAACCGTCGTACCTCGGCAGGTACTTGCGTTATACATGGATCGGACTGTATGTTCCACAGCGCTAAAAGCACATATATGCCTATCATGATAAATGATGTTTTTGTACCATCGAGCCCCTAGCTAGCCGGGTACAAGGTTGATGAGGGTAGACATGACTCTATTTTGTAAGACGCAGGTATAGTGCTTTATTAACTGTTATACTTGTATCCTGCATCACTATTTTAGTGTTGTCTTAATTATGATGTTTTATGCTTTATATACTCAAAACATGTATCGTACTGACCCCCCCTTTCTTCGGGGGGTCTGCGTTTCATGCCCGCATGTGCAGACACAGGTTTTGGGAGTCCACTAGCTCAAGATTCCACCCAGCAAGTTAAAAGAAGCTCCATTGATTCGGAGCTGAGTTTTGGTACCAAACCTCTGATGTATATATTTATTTATTCAAAGGTACGGTGGGGCCTTGTTCCGCCGTATGATATCGCCACTACTCTTAGAGGTTTGTAGACATATATGTGGGTTGTATGTGTAAGTTTTGTTTAGCTGGGTCTGCATGATGTATTATAGGTACATGTGGCAGCATATGAAAGTGACATGTGGCATCAGGTGACACACCCTGGGTGGACCCCACCTACCACGTGGCAATCATGGATAGGTTGCATGGATGAAGTGGCCCAATGAGAGTTCGACACATGTCACCCTTAGGGAATGACACGTGTCACTTCTAATAAGGATATATGTATGTTCCTTTTGATGACTAAGTCATCTTATTATCCTTTTACACTTAGAAAAAAAATAAGAGAGAGTTGAGAGAAAACTTGAGAGAACAAAGAGGAGGAGCTACGGGTTGGTCCAAAAGAAAAGGTACTTTTGTTAGTAATATTAACATAACTCCTTCTGTATAGCTCCATTTTGAGTGATTCAAGATGTTTTGGAAATATATTTCATAGGTCTATAACTTCGTTTAGACTCTAAAACCCAGTTGTTTATTTATCAGCTCGAAAAAGGGTGATGAAGTATGGGGGAGGTGCTGCCCAGATTTCGTTTTGGAAATCCTACACAGACTGCTGTTGGTATTTTGGGCATATCTCTTTGTAAGAAATTGCTGTATGGTTGATTTGAAATGGTATGCGACCTTGATACACATGTCTATAACTTTCCTTGAGGCCACAAATACTGTTTCCCTCAATTACCCCTTCAAAACTAAGCGACAATATAAGACAGTGGGCTGTCTAGATTTCACGTTTTGATAGTTTTGGGGAGTTTGACAAGTTTAACGTAAGGTAAGGCCTTTCATTTTAAATTGGAGTTTATGGGGTTGTTATATAGGGTATTATATGTTGTGTAGGTGGCTGGAAATGTGAAAATATCATAAATATGCTTGACGTCCGAAATAAACTAAATTGGAATCGCTATAGTCAAATTGTAGTCGAAATGAGGCATTGTACGTGTGGGGGGATGTTGCAGATGTGTGATGGTGTGTTGTAGGGCCTAAAGGAATTCTAAAAAAGGTGTGGGAGCTTCTGGTTTCATCCACACGACCCTCCTCTCCGCACGATTAAAGGTTTTACGAAATAAAGGCTAAAGACCCTATTTTGATATCGTAATGTTAAGTAAGTTGTTTGGAGCCTATGTTGTGTAATGTTGCCATGTTTTATGTGTATATGGGTTGCTGGTTATTGTTGTTGGTTGGCTGTAGTGATTAGGGATAGAATTGGGAATTTGTATAGGGCAAGTTATAGAGGAGATGCTGCCCAAATTCCGTTAACTTCTTAACTAGTTAATAAACTAGTCGAGACTAGTCGACAAAGGAGAATAAGGAGTTGGTTTCTATGGGTGCTTGGTTGTGGATTTAGAAGCTGGAAAGTTGAAGCTTACTAATATTAGTATTACCTTCGTGTTAAATAGGTTCAGAGGACAACGAGACATGCCGGGCTAAAAGCAGTCGACCAGAGGTATATGAAGCTTTCTTTTGGCATGTTTTGGCATAAGTATGTAAAGCTATTCTTCTCTTATGTTGGCATGTGTTAGACATAAGTAATTAATGACATGCATATGAGCTTGGGATAATTCCATTCATAAATTCCAAGCATGAACTATGAGTTTCATTCACTCTGTGATGATAGAACTCATGTAATAGTTGAGTTGTTGCCTTTTAGGGATTTTATATGATGAAAGGTAGTATGTGTAAAGCTTGTCTCTTCTTCCTTTTCGGATGTCTTAAATGTAAGTAAATTGAGATACGATTTGAGTATAGAGGTAGTTCCAGTTGTAAGTTGTGAGTATAACTCGTTACTCTAGTTCACTCCTAAATGCTAAGGGTCTTAAAGTAGTTAAACTACGACCCTTGAGCCTTCTATAGGCTGAATAGTGATTGGAGGTGTAAGCTTCTAAACCTAGGGGTTCTTGGGGCATACTTTACGAAAATGGTTGAGGGATATTTGATATGCTACTGAGTCCTACATGTACGTATATGCATATTATATTATATATGGATCGGGTCGTCGTTCCTCGGCATTGTTATATGATATGCATGTATATGGATCGGGCCATCATACCTCGTCACTATTATGCATTGTACGGATTGGGCCATCGTACCTCGGCACTGTTATATGAGACACAGATCGGGCCGTCGTTCCTCGGCATCATTATGATATACGGATCGGGCTGTCGTACCTCGGCATTATCATTATTATAACATGATATATGGATCGGGCCGTCGTTCCTCAGTAGGTACTTGCGTTATACATAGATTGGACTGTACGTTCCACAGTGCTAAAAGCACATATATGCCTATCATGATAAATGATGTTTTTGTACTATTAAGCCCCTAGCGAGCCGAGTACAGGGTTGATGAGGGTAGACATTACTCTATTTTGTAAGACGCAGGTATAGTGCTTTATTAACTTTTATACTTGTATCCTGCATCCCTATTTTAATGTTGTCTTAATTATGATGTTTTATGCTTTATATACTCAGTACATGTATCGTACTGACCCCCCATTCTTCGGGGGGGGGGGGGGCTGCATTTCATGCCCTCAAGTGCAGACACAGCTTTTGGGAGTCCACTAGCTCAGGATTCCACCCAGCAAGTTAAAAGAAGCTCCATTGATTCGGAACTGAGTTTTGGTACCAAACCTCTGATGTATATATTTATTTATTCAAACGTACGGTAGGGACTTGTTCCTCCATATGATATCATCACTACTCTTAGAGGTCTGTAGACATATATATGGGTTGTATGTGTAAGTTTTGTTTAGCTGGGTCTGCATGATGTATTACAGGTATGTGTTATGGCAGCCGTGTCGGCTTGTGTGCCCTTTCATGTTATGACACAAATGAAAGAGGCTATAGGTACATAAAATGCTATGACCCATTGGGATTCTCCTATACATGATTATATTATTTGTAAACCGGTTTTGACTACACCTGATTTATATGCATACGGGGGTCCAGGCTGGACTGCAGTCACGGCCTACGGGGCTAGATCGTGACAATGGATCCTCCTTTACCTTGGACTCGATGAATGCTAGTGGATTCATTCTCAAGAAATCATTGATCCTTGTAGATGTTGAAGATTTTTGTGAACTAGAGCTAGTGAATGAAGTTCTTTAATGGCATGACTGAGCAATCATCAAATGAAGGATAATAGTAATAGCTCCTCAAAAATCTTCCTCAGAGGTAGGGAAGAGCTTAGTAGCAGGTGTCAGTGGAACCCCTATAATGTTTGCATGCACCTATTTTGTTCCATTATCATTGCCTTGACCTGTTACACAAGCTCTATTCTGAGTAATATTTGGGACCTTGGTACTGGCATTGTTTCTCTAACTAACAGTATAGATGTTTCTCTAACTAACGGTACACTTTGGAGTCATGATCTGTAAATGCGTAAATGTATAAGTTAGAAGGAATTTCTATAGAGTTAAACTCTATTGTAGAAATCTGGAGTATAAAAGAAGTGATACAATTTCTAATGTCATGTAGGCTCCTCATTATAGATGTGGCATGCTTCACACTATAAGGAGGACTCTACTAGACACGACTTCATAGATATCCTTGGACTCTTGAACATTATGTTCTGATACCAAGTTTGTCATACCCTGAGTCTACACCTTAGACGTGGCTGGCATTCGAAAACCATAATTGGTCCCAAGGAACCCTTGTTCTGGTTGTCTTACTTAGCGAAACACTAAACTCAATAGCAAAAGCATTTTAAAGGGGTGAGAATTTCAAATACTTAAATTTAAACTCATGCACTGTCTAAAATAATCTAGGAATATAATAAAAAATCAAAGTTTAAAACATACTCTGAAAATTCTAGACAATCACAACTCTATTTATGAAGCCTCTATAACTAGAAATAGGTGTTGCGACAAGCCCACAACTACCTTAAAAGAACTACTAATAATAAATAAGTAACTATGAAAGAGTCCTCCAAAAGCAAGGACGTATCACCAAAAGCGTACGAAAATGTTATATCAATGGAGCGCATGTTGATAATATCGAACATATGTATATACCTTGCTAGAGTGTAGGACAATAACTCAACTTATGGATCCATCTAAAAAGTCCTTATCAAGGACTAACGTGAGGAGTCATCCGAATAAATAATACGATCCTATTGTACACTGGTTACATAGTTTATGAAATTTGAGTTATCTGAACTCTTACCCAAATCGGTGCTCAATACTACTCTCAAAACATTCTATATGTCAAACTCTTTATGCTTTATTTTAAATTACTCATGTTCTTCTCAATAAAAGTAATGCGTTTGGAACTAATCAATCTCCCCCAAAACCCATTTTTGATGATAAATGCAAAATACTTTAACTCAGTTAAAACTCAAAAAATCATGCATAATGAATAGTAATGTAAAAACTCAAACTCTTTATGCTTTCTTTTAAAATACGCATGTTCTTCTCAATAAAAGTAATGCATTTGGAACTAATCAATCTCCCCCAGAACTCATTCTTGATGATAAATGCAAAATACTATAACTAATTTAAAACTCAAAAAATCATGCATAATGAATAGTAATGCAAAAACTCAAAATCAAATAATTACTTGGGATACTCATATTTCCTTAAAACTCTTCTTTTACTCATTGTTTTGAAATATTTTTATGTTTTACTTTAACTGAAAACAAAGAAATGGAAATAGAAAAAGGAAGATGGGAGGAATAGCTATCTTTTCTCTTGCGCTTGTACCTCCTTTATTCCTATCCGACATTGGTAATGCCGCATCAAAGATCCTCTCATGAGATAGGATGAAATCCCATAAGAGTCAGAAGGTAATCGATGACAAGGCAAGGTAAGCTCATTCGAGAGCAGCTCATGTAGGACTCTAGTGGAGTATATCTCACATCCAAACATCTAATTTGGGAATGGGGCAACGCCCACGAAGACTAAAACAATGCAAACAATCCAAACCCATAAAATAGAAGGGCCGGTCAGCGCAAAGGTTCAAGACTTAGCCGAGCATTAGGGAAACTAGGTTCTCATAGTGAGGCCCTTTGAGTTAGAGAAGTGAAGACTGTATAGGTGTTCGGGCCCTCTTTAGAAAGTAGGTTTCCAAGCCCGCAGATTTAAGAGTTAAGTTAGAGGTTGTGTTTGTTCACACCAGTTTTCACGGTAGCTCAGCGTTCATTCTTGATTGATGTAGCTTTGTCGTTTGTTTTGGTATGAATGAGACACAAAATTCTATGTTTCTTCATTCAAATAAGAAAAAGATAGGACGCTTGCAGTCTTATCTTCAAGCACCAAACCTTGAGTAGAAACTAATGTATGAAATAAATTGAGAGATTCTTGCTATACAGAGACAATTCTGAATTTGGTTCAAGGTGCTTATTCTCTATCATTCTTCGTAACGTAGAAGTGTTTAAAGTTTACTCTTGGCTGAATCTAACTCTATTTTCTTATCAGCAGACCAACTCTATTCAAGATCAAATATTTTGAGCTGACATCTGTAGAATATTTAGAATTTCTTTTTGATGTTGTGATCACATAAAAACATAAACTTTGAGGTTCAATATATAAATACCTGGCAATTGAATCATAAGCGGAGATCATAAAGAGCATACCTTAAGTAAAAAGTGGAATTAATATAATGAATTCTCCTACAAGGCCTTTATATCCACTTGTAATTCGATATCCATACCAAAGACTAGAAAGGAAGCCTTGTGTGCCCCTCACTGGAAGAGGGTGATGATGGAGGAGATGAGTGCACTTGAGAAGAATGAGACATGGGAGATTGTTGATTTACCTCCTGGAAAGAAGACGGACAGGTTGGAGTTCTTACTTTCTTGGGACTCTATGGACCAAGATCTAATTTTATTATATGGTTATTACCGATCTACTTTAGTAGATCATATAGATGTAGAAAAAGCAACTAATAATGTATTGCCATGTAACACTTTTAAAAAATCAAATATTGTTCATGTAGAAAATAAGCATGAACAATATTCAATAACTGGAATTATATAAGGAATCATAAACTCAATGATTAAGAATCGAATTCAATAAAACGAAAAAATAGAAACATGAATTTCAATAAAAGGATTGGGTTAAAACCCCTAGGATAGACTTTTAGTCACAAAAACGAAATGGGGTGGGACCCACCTACGGACCTCGAAAAATTTCGTTCGAAAGATGGAATCGTAGATTCCGTCGATACGAACACAACGAAAGTTATCTCACTCTCAGATTCCATCTATAGCTCCTCAAATTTGCAAAATACTGAAGTGATCACTGTTCATTGTTCGAGTGAGGAGCTGCTGCAAGCTGAAAAAATCATATCCTTGAGAAATCGGGGATTGCTAAAGATTATAAACAATATTGGAGATGATTCTTCATCCCATATGCCAAGCACAGTACAAAATTCACAAAAAAATTTAGTCCCAATTGAGAAAAATGCAGAGGCGCATCAGCTCAGCATCGCCGCCAATGCGCCACCACTGCGCCTTCAATTTCCAGCCACCTCCGGCGATATTCTAGCCCTCGCACCACCTGGACTTTGTTCGCAAGGACAAGGTGCCCCGATAGGAACAAAAACCTCTGGCGAAATCAACTCCGGCGAACAAATTGTAGTCGACGCCGGAGCTACGGCAAGCCAAAATGCACAAGATGAATGCCAAAATGTTCCTCAAGCTGTTTTCAATCTCCTCAGTCATGAGCGCCATCTCGAATCACTGCCACACTCTTCAAATTTATCCTTGAGCTCTGACAACAATGGAGTCGCCGGAGCTCCGGTCAGCCAATTCATCCAAGACCAATACCAAAAGGTGAGTAACAGTGTGGATAAGGTTTCTTACTATAACACATGTCTCAAATCTATACAAACAAGTTCAAATTCAAAAAGTCGTCAAGACGACTTTGGTGGTGCCGGAGCTCCAGCGAACCAATTGGCAAGAGACCAATACCAAAAGACTCATCAAGGTGTTATGAAGCTTCCAAGCTATATAGAGTGCCTCGAATCACCATCAACAAGCTCAAATTCAAAAAGTCGTCAAGACTTGCATCTCCCTGAAGAACACTGTAACAGTGTTGTTCGAGCTGAAGCTGTGGTTGTTGTATTGGATCATGTTCAAAATGACCAACAAGGAAATAGAATGCTAATATTGGAAGGCATTGAAGAAAATGGTCATGCCCCAAAAGAAATTTCGAAGGGGAACTTCACTGATAAGCAATGGAACAGTGCTCTTGCTGTGGCTCATCCAGCTCTGACCAAGAATAATGAGGAAATTCAGAATGCTACTCACAATGGTGATGCTGATCTTGTTGTTAAGCACAAGGAGCAGGGGAACATAATACTTGGTAATGTTGAAAAAAACAAACAACCTGACCAGTTGAACAGGGGGCTCAATGTGAAAACTCAACCTGTCCATAGACCTTATGTTCCTAATAGCAATCCTATGAAAGTGTCAAATAATTTTGATGCTATTAAATCTACTAACAAACCTGCTGCTCTGAATACTGGAAGCAACCTAGGTTCCAGAAACTCAAACCAACTTAGAGCTCCAAGTTTTAATATTCCAACTCCTAATAATCATGTGGTGCTTCCCAATACTAATTTACCTGCCAAACAAACCAAGCACCACAATACTAATACTCCAACCCCTCCTAATCCTGTCATCCACCAAACTCTGGCTACTAAGTTGAGAGGCCAAGAAGCTATGAAAACAGACACTATTGATATTACACCTCCCAAAATTACCACAAAGCAAGGCTATCCAGCTGTAGTATTTACAGAAGAAGATTTCCTGGTGAAATTGGCTAGTGATTGTAAGTATACTCTAATAGGAAAATTCACAAATACTATGCCTAAGATGGAAACCATTAGAAAGGAATTCATCTTGCAAACAGAACTCAGAGGAGGAGTGAAACTTACCTATTTTAACTCTAGGCATCTGTACATAGACTTGGACAATGAGTATGATCACTCTACTGTTTGGTCCAAAGGAAGAATGTACATAAATGGCCAACTTATGAGACTCCAACTGTGGACCCCCACCTTCAAGCCTGAAGAAGAAACATCTCTAGTTCCTATATGGGCTATATTACCTGAATTACCTTGGCACTGTTATCGTCTTGCAGTGGTAACTCCATTACTATCCCCAATTGGAAAGGTGTTGTTCTTGGATTTGGCAACCTACAAGAAAACAAGGGGTAGTGTTGCAAAAGTCAAAGTACAAATTGACCTTACAAAACAAAGACAACAACATGTATGGATGGGGTATGGTGAGGATGAAAATGGAGCAGGAAGGTGGCAGTCTATCCAATATGAGGGGGTGCCAGATTACTGTCAACACTGCAAACATCAAGGTCACACCATTCATGTTTGTACTGTGAAAAGAAGGGATGAAGATAATAAGAAAAAGCAAGTTCAAGAAGAAGAAGCAAGAAACAAAGATAAATCCAGCAATGAAAAGAACAAGGAACAACAGAACAAGGAGCTAAAACACCAAGAAGACAAACAAAATAAGGAACAACAAAACACTAGCAAAGCTGAAGCTGAAAAAAGAGACCAAGAACATGCAGGTTGGCAAATTCAAAGGAGGAAAGGCAAAAAAGATGGACAACACAACCAACAACAACCACAACAGCATAAAACACAAGTATCCATGACAAAAGGGGAAAGTTCAGTACCATCCCAGCATATTATCAGCAGCAGCAAAGAAGGAAAATCTCAACAGCAGGCAGGTATGCTTAATAACTCTAACTTTAATACTTGTAATATCCAAACTTGTAATGTAGACTCTGGAGTCCAGAGCCTACTCCCCATTCCCCATACAATATTGGATCCCAGCCCCCATAATCCCATACAGCAGGTATTACATGTTAATGAAGAGAGCAGACCTGCAGACAAACAAAAAGAGCAAAATATTACTGCCAGGTGTGCACCAAATACTGGTTTGAATAATGTGGAAAGCAACAAAGCCAATGGAAAAATCCCAGGTATTGACTTAATGCTCCCACAACCCCATGGCTCCCCCAATTACTTTAATATCTTAAATAGTATTAATGTTGTGGCTGAAGAAGTCTGTGGAGGTCAGGTTGGAGGAATACAGGAGCAAATCACTAATCTGCAGGAAGGGGAAACCAAGGGGAGGGAAAATCTATTGGTTGACCATAGGAAAGACCCTATAGCCCCTGCCACCACTATTCCAGCAGAGATAAGGTCCAACATGCCATTGCAACAAGATGATGTTCAACAGCTTTCAGAGGACAGTGATAAGGGAGGTGTTGAATCTCCAAAAAATAGTGAACAAAATACAGGTGCAGTGATTCAGCTACTGAACAATAAATATACTCTTTCTTTGAGTAAAAAGAAGAGGGAGGCACTGAAGAAAAAGATAGGAAAAAAAAGTAAAAAATCTCTGTCTGAAAAGACACAACACAGAGCAGGGATTTATGCTTCACCTCTTCAAATTCAATCCAGCTCTACTGAATTGTGTGTGCTTAATAAGAGAGCCATATCAGATGACTTGGAGGATGAATATAGACCTATTCAATCTGAAGATGAAGAGGACCTAGATCAAAGGGAACAAACTCATGATGAGGATGAGGAAACTAGTGCCTCCCCCATTAGAGCACTGGATGATATCACAGATTCTACAACTCAGGATGAAGTGTTGCAAGTCACTGAGAAGCAGGGTTTATCACCCAGGGGTCAGCAAGCAAAGAAGAAGAAGAAAAAACAGAAACAAGACATCTCCACCAGTTCAGATAATGCTACTTGTAAGAGTGGCATCAACACAAGGTCCAAATCCCTGAAACTTTGATGATGAATACAATATGCTGGAATGCAAGGAGTATTGATACTCAAGGTGCCTTGTATAGACTCCAAAAACTCAAGGATTATCATAATTTAACTATGTTGGCAATCCTGGAACCATTTGCTAATCAATCACATCTCAACCACTACAGAATTCAGCTGAGAATGGACAGTGCCATTCATAATCCCAATAACAAGATTTGGTTGTTTTGGACTAAGGATGTGGACTGCTCTATTGTAGACCAAGATGAACAACAGTGTACTTGTGAAATCAAACATGTGGCTAATCCTAATTCTCATATTATTACATTTGTTTATGCCAAGTGTAAGGATTACCTGAGAAGAACTCTTTGGGATAAAATGCTGCAGTATGCTGACACAGACAAGCCATGGTGCATTATGGGAGACTTTAATGTGATCACTGATGTTGATGAAAAACTAGGAGGACAACCATACAACATGAACAAAAGCTTAGAGTTCATAAGTGTAATTGAGGCATGTGGTCTCACTGATCTGGGATTCCATGGGCAGAAATTTACATGGTGCAACAACAGGGACATGGAAGTTAGAATTTGGAAGAGACTGGACAGGGCCATGGTGAATGATAGGTGGTTAGAGATGATGCCCATGACTACTGTGGCTCATCTTGCTTCAACAGGTTCAGATCACTCCCCCCTATTACTTGAATGTAAGGAGACTCACAGTAATCCTATCAAATACTTCAAGTTCCTCAACTGTTGGGTGGATCATGAGACTTTCCAGTACACTGTTAGAGTCTGTTGGGAAAGACCAGTAGAGGGTAATCCAATGAGAATATTCCACTTGAAACTTAAGAGGGTGTCTAACACCCTTAGTAGCTGGTCAAGGCAACAGTATGGGGACATATATGAAGCTGTCAAAGAGTTTGAAGAAAAGGTAAAGCAAGCTGAAGTTGATCTCATCCAAGACAAGTCTGAGGATAACAAGATCAAGCTGAATCTTGTGAATGCTCAGTACATTAAATACTTAAAGACTGAATAATCCATCCTTAAACAAAAAACTAAGCTTCAGTGGTTTAAGGAGGGAGATGCCAATTCCAAGTACTTTCATGCTATTATTAGAGGAAGGAGAAGAAGATTATTCATCCATCAGATTACTGATGAACAGGATAATACTATTCAAGGTGATCAGAATATAGCTACTGCTGCATGTGACTACTTTGAGAAGATATTTACTGGTAAGGATGATGCTATCAATGAAGATATCCTCAGATGTATCCCCAAATCCATCACAGATAATCAAAACCAAGCTCTTAATGCTATGCCAACTAAAGAGGAGCTGAAAGAAGCTGTATTTTCCCTCAGTGATGTATCTGCTGCAGGTCCAGATGGTTTTAATGGCAAGTTCTTCCAAACTTGCTGGGATATCATCAGTGAAGACTTATTCAATTTGGTGAAATACTTTTTTTGTGGGCATTCTATTCCCAAGTTCATCTCACATGCTTGTTTGGTCCTACTCCCAAAAGTAGATCATCCTAATAAGTTATCAGATTTCAGGCCTATATCACTAAGTAACTTCACCAATAAAGTTATTTCAAAGATCCTATGTCTCAGACTTGCTCCTATTCTTCCTCAACTGATCTCTGAAAATCAGTCAAGTTTTGTTAAGGGAAGAAGTATAGCTGAAAACATAATGTTGGCACAGGAAATCACTCATAGCATTAAAAACCCAAAGCTGGGAGATAATGTTGTGATCAAATTAGACATGGCCAAAGCCTATGACAGGGTGTCCTGGTCATTTATATGTCTAGTCATGAGAAGGTTTGGATTTGGAGAAGGATTTATTGACATGGTTTGGAGACTTATGGCTAATAACTGGTATTCAGTTATTGTGAATGGAGGTAGGCATGGTTTCTTCCACTTTACAAGAGGCCTCAAACAGGGAGATCCATTATCCCCAGCCCTATTTATTTTAGGTGCTGAGGTACTATCAAGAATGCTCAATAATCTTCATCAACACCATTTGTACAAAGGTTTCCACATGGAGAAGAAAGGTCCATTGATTAATCATTTGAGCTTTGCTGATGATATAATCATTTTCACTTCAACATGTAGTAACTCTCTCAAGCTGATCATGAAGACACTGGAAGTGTATGAACAGACTTCAGGCCAGCTTATTAACACACAAAAGAGTCAGTGCATGATCCCTCTGAATACTGATCCTGAGATCACTGAAAGGGTCACTTCTACCACTGGTTTCAAAACAACTCATGGCCCTATTACCTACTTGGGTTGCCCCTTATATATTGGAGGTCAAAGGATCATATACTTTACTAGTATGGTGTCCAAAGTAACATCCAGAATTAGAGGATGGCATACCAAAATTCTCAGTTATGGGGGGAGAGCTGCTCTTGTGAAGTATGTGTTGCAGTCCCTCCCAATTCATCTCTTATCTGCTGTGATTCCAACTTCCACTACACTCAAACAAATAAAGTCCCTAATAGCAGACTTTTTTTGGGGATGGGACAAAGAAAAAAGAAAATACCATTGGGCATCATGGGAGACCCTCAGCTACCCAATAGATGAAGGAGGTGTTGGCATGAAAAATCTGAAAGATGTCTGCCTAGCAATGCAATATAAACAATGGTGGATTTTTAGGTCTAAGAAGACTCTATGGGGGAGCTTTCTGAGGGCCAAGTATTGCCAAAGGGCAAATCCAGTAATCAAGAAATGGGACACTGGTCAATCAATTATGTGGAAACACATGATGACAAACAAAGCTGAGATTGAGCCTCATATACAGTGGCACCTTAACTCAGGCTCTTGCAGCTTTTGGTGGGATAATTGGTTAGGAATTGGCCCCCTAGCTTATCACAAAGACTGTCTACCTAGACTTAACAATACCACTGTCTCCAAGTTCCTGAAGAATGGAGAATGGGATGAAGAGAAGGTGAGGCAACATGCACCACAGCATCTGATACAGAAGATTCTTAGTTTTTCCTTCAAGTATCAACCTAACATCCTAGATACAGCTTACTGGAAGCTGACCTCAGATGGAAACTTCACTTGTGCTTCAGCTTGGAACAAGATCAGGCCAAAAAGGAACAAAACCATGACTGACACTTATGTATGGCATAAGAATATACCTTTTAAGATATCCTTTCTAGTTTGGAGAACTCTCAGAAGCAAGTTGCCCACTAATGAAAGTATTGAGAAATTTGGTCATGCACCTGTTCAGTGCTCTTGTTGCTACAGGTCAGGTTGGGATAATATAGATCATATATTTATCTCAGGACACATGGCTAGACATATATGGAATTATTTCTCTGATTGTTGGGGTATACATCACAGCAGTAGCCCCATGAGGAACACTCTGATGAAATGGTGGTTGGTTAAACCAAATAATGAAGTCCATAAACTATTAATGCAAGCTACCCCCATATTCATCTGTTGGAATCTATGGAAGAACAGATGTGCTAGCAAATATGGAGGAAAAAAGTCAAGCAGTACTAGAGTGAAGTTCTCAGTTATCAAAGAACTTTACATGCTGATCTTCACAGCTTTCCCTTACCTTAGCTGGCCAAGTGACTGGAAGGAGCTAATAATTATGGTGGAAAGCTGCAGTCAGGAGCTGAAAATAACCCAGGTTAGTTGGCACAAACCAACTTACAATGTGGTTAAATTTAACACTGATGGAAGTGCTTTGAATAATCCTGGGAAAATTGGAGCTGGGGGCATCCTAAGAGACCACAAAGGAAACCTCCTTTATGCATTTGCTGCACCACTTGGAATTGGTTCTAACAACCAAGCTGAGGTACAGGCTGCACTTCTGGGCATCACTTGGTGCATTCAACATGGCTACAGCAGGGTCCTACTGGAGGTTGACTCTGAATTACTTGTGAAATGGCTAAAACAAGAGATTACACCACCCTGGACTATCAGGAATTACATCACAGACCTGCAGGAACTGATCATAATGCTGGATTTCTTTCAATGCAAGCACATCTATAGGGAAGCTAATTTTGTTGCAGATACACTTTCCAAGCATAGCCACAGTGTAGACAGCATGATTCAATTCTACAGTCCTCAATAGCTTCCTAAGGAAACAAGAGGATACTACATCCTAGACAAAATGGGGTTGCCAAATTTTAGGAGGACAAAACTGAAGAGGATCAAACAACCTCCTTGAAGTGTATACCATTAATAGTAGTACATAACTCCCTATGTATAAATTCATAGTTAGGAGTTTTGTAAAGGGGAGAGTCTCCCTTGTTTATTGCCTTCCTAGAGCAATCAACCTACCCCTAGAGGTAAGGATTAGAGTAGATATTTTCTTTTTTCTTTTCATGCTTCATTGTGTAGGTACCAGCAGACTTGGAAAAAGGGAACAAACAAATGCAAGCCAGGTGAGGTTTGCTTCTTGGCACAGCAGCTGCAAAATGAACCAATGGATAACTTGGAGATGGCCTTGGAGCTGCAAGAATGTTGTAGAGATGCAGCACAGGAATCATCAAAGGGAAGTTTCCTTTTGTTTGTTTATCTGGTGCAGGTATCATAAGGCTTTGAGCCTGGTATTGGAGTTTCAGCAGCTGAGATTGGAATTCTTAGACCAACAACCTACCATAGACTTGCAGCATCTCAGCAACATCACTTGCATATGCTACACTACAGCAGCAACAGGATCCTGCATAAGGAATCCTTTGTACTGCAAATTCAGATTGCTTCCTACCTTCCTCAACAACTACCTTAAGGAGCTGATCCTGATCAGCAGGTGCAAGGTGAGGAGTCACTTGTGGACCTGTCCAAAGGCCCCCAAACTTTGCAGGATTACAACATATATTATTTTGACAAGGCCCAAGAAATTTCAGCCCAAACGGATAATTGGAGACGTTAGGCGAGCGAGCTTGAAACAATCAGTTGTCTTAAGCTTAAAAAGGAATAATTTTGCTAAATGGAAGCTCCAACTTGGGAAACAAGCCTTCAAACTTTGCATGGCTAAAGGAAAGGATATATATGCAAACTTCAGAAAGTTTCAGCTCAAACGGATAAGTGGAGACGTTAGTCGAGCGACATGGAAAATGCTCACAGGCTCCAAAATTCTCTTTGATACCCATTCTTCTCTATTAACCTGTACAGGTCTTTGCTTGTTCCTGGTTATTTGTTGTGTATTTGCAGGTTATTGGAGATATACACCAACATGCTTTAACAACAAATACATAGAGGACAACACCTGCAGCAACTCAACACCTGCAGCAGCTCAACACCTGCAACACCTGCAGCAGCTCAACACCTGCTTGCTTTGTTGTTTGTCTTTGGTTGACAGTTTTTGTTTAGAATCTTTTTGGCAATGCTATGAGGGCTGCAGTAACCTGGGACTTCTATGGAGAAGCACTCTCAGCTTGCCAACCACACTCTCTATTATCAACACACCCCAGCAACAACTCCACCAACCTGCAGCACACAAGGAACAAATACAAGTTATCTACAGCAGCATGCAGATTTCTTTAGTTGTGTGGCTTGTTGGTTTTGTTTGTCTGTGAAGGTACTCCAAGAAGCTGAACCTGATCACAACAAAGGACCTCCCTTCTTGTATAATTGACACCAACATGCAGCCAAAGCACAAAGGAAGCACCAAGGAGATGCACAGTTGCTTGTTTCTGTACTCTTCTGGTTTTGTATGTCTATGTCCACATACCAGGAACTCTCCAGCACCCTCCAACAATTTTCACTACCTGCAGCAACACCAAATTTTTTGGAGCCCCTTGCAGCAACAATTCCAACAACTTGCAGCACACAAGAAACATAGTTACAGCAGCTTCCAGATTTCTTTGGTTGTGTGGTTTGTTGTTTTTGTTTGTCTGTGCAGGTACTCCAAGAAGCTTAACCACCTCAAAACAAAGACCAACAAGCAGCCTAACTACAATGGCAGCAATAAGGAGTTGCACAAAAACATGCATCAGCCTTTTCTCTTCCCACAATTGCTTGCCCCTTTGTTAATTGCTAATGCAGGTTCACTGATGCACACCTGCTATAACTTCAAAGTTGAGAATTCTTGGCTTCACAAGGATACTGCAGCCATCATCATCACCCACCATCTGTACCTACCATATGCAGCACAGCAGCAGCAGTATACAGCATATGCAGCACACAATAGTTTGCTTGTGTGTTTTTCTGGTGTTGTTTGCCTGTGCAGGTACCAAAAGAGGGATCTACTACTGAACCTAATTCTCCACAACTCCAAGGCTGTTGGATACTATAGATCCATATATTTCCTCTCCTTTCAGCCCCCATAGCTGATAATCATGATACTGATGCAATGGCATATTTCACCTGGATTTTCTTGGTACGACAAGACTAAAAAGAGCAAAGATGAAAAGAATTTTCCCATCCCATGCGAGATAGAAGTTTCGTATACTTGTTCTTCTTTAATGTAGCTATGTCTGGTACGTAGCATAGTTGAATAGGACTAGTGTAGGTTACTTTCCTGTTTTCTCATGGAAGGGGAGAGTCTCCCTCATTTATGCTTTCATAGTTGAATTGTACCGGGAGGAGTCCTCTCACAGGTTTACTGCTTTCTAGTTATAGTTAGTCTCTTTTTTGTATCGGGGATGAGTTAGCCGACCTTAATAGGTTAGCCGACTTATGAACCACCATAGGATCGGAGGTAAGGTTTATGTCCCCCTCTTTGTATTTTTATTTTGATTATTTATGTTAAGGCTTGGGGGTGTTGCTTAACCCCTGACTGTGCACGAGAGGTGGGAGCCTCGTGTAGGGTCTGTTCCCATAAAAAAAAAAAAAAAAAAAAAAAATGACATCGAATTTAGATGTAGGGTGTGATGAAGAACTCATTCCAATACTATGATTAACCTTAAACACCTGAAAAAATTAGATTCTTGATGAACTTAAAAAATATGTTCGAAACCCTATCTTTTCTCCTATTGGAACCTTGCTATAAGTCTTGAAAGTGATTATGAAAAGAAAAGGGTTTCATGATACTAATAACGGACTTCAATTGGTCCCAAAATGTCAAGGTTTGGATAGGGAAATGGTGGAAAAAGACACATATACCCTTCATTAAAATTTGTTAAAGTCACCTATGAGGGGCCATCTAGGGTTCATAGAAGCTTCTACAGGCCGGAGAAGCCCTCTTGTGGAAGCTCACTAGAACTTGGGATTTTCTAGGGTTTGGGTCTATGGACCTTTCTATAGGTCATGAACCCTACTTGTCGAAAAGGAACTAAGGAGGGATCCTTTTAAGTTGGATCGACGGGACCTTTTATGGTTTGTAGACCATACTACGGGCCATAAAGGTTATTTGTAGAAAGTATACTGAGGGATGGGTCTTAATACTTGACCTACGGACTGAACTACAGTCCATAGACAAGTCTACAACTTGTCTAAAAGCTTATCCTGCACACTTGAAGTTTTTGAGTCTCTAAACTTTTCCTACTGGCACCATCTACGGTCTGTAGGAACTTCTATGGGCCATAGCAGCTGTCCGTACAAAAGTTGAAAGGGAAAGCTAATTTTTTTGAAGTCACGAAGTACGATTTGAACCCCACCTACAACCTGTAGTTTCTTCTATGGTCCATAGGTGCTACTCGTGGTTCACAGTTTTGAGAACATTTACTATCTTTATTATAGGATTTTATGAGCTGATCTAAGTTAGGATTTTTATTTAGGGGTGTTACAAATTATCCACCACTGAAAAACATGTTTGTCCTCAAACATAAAGTAAGCCAAATTACCTGAAGTATTGAAAAGTTTAGAATATATAGCACGTATGTCGGAATCCATCACCTAAGTAGCCTCTCTGATCGGAAGGTTCTCTCATTATACCTTCATAGAAAAAATCTCTGTTGTCGTTACCTTTTGAACCTGCCTATCCATATAGTTATAGGTTCCTCCTCATATGGCAAGTCTGGACCCAATTCCACTAAATCAAGAAAACACACATAGGACTCATATGGGATGAACTTTTGGAGCATAGAAATGTGGAAAACTGGATGCACAACTTAGGTGGTAAGGCCAACCTATAGGCCACCTCTCCAATTTGACTAAAAATCTCAAAAGTTCCAATAAATCTAGGGATGATATTTCCCTTCTTCCCAAATATCATCACACCCTTTATCAGTTATACCTTAAGCCAAACGTGATCACCAACCATAAACGCGAAGGCTCGAGCCCTCCTATCATTATAAATCTTAGGTCGGCTCTAGGCTCTGAACAACTAATTCTTAATCTAGCAAACCTGCTACATAGAATCCCTAAGAAAGTCAGTCTCTAATATATCCACCTCAACAGCATTGAACCAACCAATTGAAGATCTGAATATCCTATTATTTAATGCCTCAAATGGAGTCATCTTAATATTGGAATGGTAACTGTTGTTGTAGGTAAACCCCACTAACAACAAGTGTTGATTCCAAATGCGCTCCAAATTCGAAGAATATCCCCCAATACCTGAATGGTATGCTTATACTTCCATCAGTATAGGGTGAAAATTTGTGCTCATGTCTAACTGTGTACCCAATCCATGTTGTAGAGCCCCCCAAGAGTGCCAAGTGAGCGGTGAACCTCAGTCAGAATAATAGAACATGCACTTCTTGCAACTGAACTATCTGACTAATGTAGATATGAGCCAACTTCTTGATCGTCTACTTCACCTTGACCGAATTGAAATAGGTGTACTTGGTCAATCTATCAACAACCACCCAAAGTGAATTATAAGCACCCACGGTAGTAGGCAAATCCACCATGAAATCCATGGTGATATGCTCCTACTTGAAAGTAGGAATGGGCTTATTCTAAGACATACCACCAGGTCGATGATACTCACACTTTACCTGTTGGCAAGTCAAACACTTACACACAAACTCCACAATGTTCTTCTTTATGCCACACCATCAATAACGCTGACTTAAGTCCCGGTACATTTTAGCCTCTTTAGGGTGAATAGAGTACCTCTAAAAATAGGCCTCCTCTAAGATTAATAGAACTAACTTACCAACCTTCGGCACACAAATCCTTCCTGCAACCCTCACCTTGGAATCGAGAATCGCCTCCTTAGTTTCACCTCTCAATATGTTATCTCAAATGATACATAACTTCTCATCCTCAAACTTTCTCTTACGGATCTGCTTGACCAAAGAAGAACGTGCCTCCACAAAGGCAAGAACACCAACATCCTCTAAAATTTAAAATCGAACAAGGCTATTAGATAACCTTTAAAATTTCTAGCCAACGGTCACTCGTCAACTCAAATGGTGGCAAGACTTCCCATGCTAGATGTCTTCCTACTCAGGGCATCGGCCACCACAGTGGCTTTCCCTTGATGATACAATATAGTTATCTCATAGTCGTTTAGTAACTCAAGCTACCTATCCTGCCTCAAGTTTCGATCCCTCTAACTGAAAATATACTAAAGACTCCTATGATTGGTGAACAAATCACAATGCCCTCCATAGAAGTAATGACGCAACAACTTAAGCACAAAAACCACTATCTGTAACTCAAAGTCATGGGTAGGATAGTTCTTCTCATAAGCCTTCAACAATCTAAAAGCATAGGCAATCATCTTCCCTTTTTGCATCAACACTCCACCTAACCAACTCTGGAAGCATTACAATACACAGTAAAGCTGATATGATGTATCACATATTTATGACATTTTAGATTCTCAAAATGATGAATTAGTGTATATTTTAAGCATATTTTTATAGATATGATATGGTGTTTGTTTATGTTACAGGAAAACTAAGTCGTGCACAAGTTTTAATGATTTTGTAGGTCTGAGTACTATTTTCCTAAGTATTGAGGAGTATGAGCCTCACCAAAGACCGTAATTCCTTGTATAGGCCATGGTGGTGGGCGTAGAGATGATGAGAGAAGGAAGTTGTGCAGGAGTATTTGCTAAGTATAACTCCACAGAACCCTCCACAGACCTTTATGCCTTGCATGGGTTGTGGTGGGTACCGTATTGCTGATCTTGTGAAGATACTGTTGGTATAAATTTTGGCCATGTGTAACTCTATGGAACCCATCACGGGCCATGGAATCCACTACGGATCTTGATCGATGTTCCTGAAGGGTGAGGGAAGATATGGAAGAATTGACCAAGGCTATTAATACGAAGGTCAATAAGGACTGTACTCATCACCACGGGCTGTAAGAATTGCCCATGAAGAAGTGAAGATCTACACTATATTGAATCCCAAGTTAAACACTACAAGAGAAGGACCACGAACCATTAACTCTAGTATGGTCCACAGTGGTCGAGCATGAAATGTGTCGACTTCTCGACTTCTATTTTTCTAATTGGTTTAGGATTTGGTTTTGTATTTCTATTAATACCCAAATTTATTTTATTTTTAGGTTCCGATGCTTTCACTAGTTTTTGAGTATTTTGTGAACAAAGTGAAGCTACACTTAGTTACTTTAGAGATAGATTCTTGAAATATCATTTTGGTTTCATTCTTCATTTGTGATTCATGTGATTTATTCAAGATTGACTTCTTCGTCTGTGTCGTTATTAATTCATTAATTCTACATAAATTGTTGTTCTTTTAATTACAAGTATGAGTACCTAAACCCACAACTAGGGTTGTGGGAACCATGATGACTTAACTAGAATAGGCAAAATTAGGATTGATATTCATGATTTGTTTTTGCATGTATTGTGATTTATTCATTTAAAAGTCTTTCTTAGAATCATTGATTGTCCTCAAGAAATGATACAAAACAAAACAACACGACACACAAATACAAAGGACTATAGTATAGATATATAGCAGCCCATCTCGTTAATCATGACTCATTCCCAACTATGCAATACACTGGATGTCCAACTAACACACAAGGATCGATTTATGACATAGCACTACTCAAATTCAACCAAACAAATGTTATTTATAGTTTACTAAGCAATATAGAAACTAAACAAAATAAGTATAGTGCCCTCACCACGAAGAAGTCTCTCTTAGTATATAGAGGATAAACAGAGACTGGAACAAAACTCTCACACTCTCAAAAGAAATTCAAACAATGCAGAAGTAAAGACCATAGGCTTGCCCTTATTTTCTATACTTCAACTCTTGAATAACCTTGTTGGGATCACAATAGGAATTTTAGGCTTGTAACATAGGCTCGAGGTTAGGGTAGGATATATTTAGGATAAAAGTGACTACTTTGCCCTCTAAATGCTACTTTGGCTTAACTTAGTTGTTTTCAACTCTCCAAACTCTTGTTGTTCCCTTATTTCCTCATTCTTCCTTTTCGGGTGTGGTTTCCACTTTTTTCACTCTATTTCATTCTTTTTCTTTAGGACTGATTTGTTTTTTTGCATAGCATTTTATTTTCATTTGCAGACACAACCCATGATTTTCTATTCCTCTCACTCCATTTTTTTCATACCCTAACTTTTTATGTTTTTCCTATGGTAACCATCCTCAACTTTGTCTTTTAGCCTAAGTTGAGGTACATAATGTCCTTGGAGGTACCAGAGACAAAATTTGGATTCACTAATAGCATGGGAAGGTGAATTTTTTTTATTGAAAGAAAGTGTCATTAAAGCTCAAATTTTTGGTTTCATAGGGTACAATTTCATTTGGTTGGTATAATTTAGGTTAAGTGACTCATTATCAACAACGTCCTATGATCATGTCCTAATAAGGCTATTCAATCATTTTAGTAAGACAAACTAGGTAAGTTCTAGCTTACAGGTGCATTGTTCGAACTAAGTAGTTAAGCTCATACGCACATGGTACATCTGTTATAGTATTGAGCACTAATCAACCCTACCATGTCTTAGCTAGAATTTGATCGACAAGTCAATATGTACAATATCCTTCAAAGATCTTAACAAGTCAACTTTCAACAACCAGATCAATCACATAGTGTTTCACAAATATTTCAGTTGAGAGTCATTTTAGTTCAATTCAACTCCTTTCTTTCACAAGCTATTGTATCTATCTACAAACTCTTGTATTTACACAACATCAATCCTAAACATGCCAGTTCTACTAGATATATGCTTGAGAGAAAAGAATTATGGCAAAAATAACTCCAAGCATCAAGATGCCCTACCCTCTAACAAAAATATATGCATTGTCCCCAATTTTAGGTCAATATACCTAAAGGTATATTCAAGGGAAGTGATCATACCTACAATGCCGTAGGTGTTAGTCGGTAGTGGTGTGGTGGCACCAGCGTGGTCTGGTGCACTCAATGATGAAGGCTCCCCCGAAGAATCATCTCTAGTAGCAGGACTAAGTGTTATAGGAAGTAGCTCACTCACCGTCTAAGCTAGAGTGCCAGAAAGTGAAGCAACACTAGATGACACTCCAACCTTAGCAGCTTCAAGCTGCTTTCTCTCAAGCTCCTGCTTCTCTAGAAATTCTTTCCTAGAAGTGCGTTTAACCCTTTTCTCCTCTTTTATCTTTTATCTCCTAGCCTTTTCTACCTCATCTGGGGAATCATCTCCCTGTCACCGCTTCTTGCCCTTGCCCTTTCTATCAGTATTGGGTGCCGATGTAGAGTGACATACTCCATCTAGCTATAAAGGTGCAGGCAGTGCCAACAACAACTGTAGCAATGTATTTGTAGCGCTCGCCGGAACAGTAGGGGATGACTTTGCTTCTAATTTATCTACAAATTTTCTTAAAGAAATCAGCTCTTTCTTTAAGGCCACAGTCTCTACATCACCTAAAACACCACTCTGAGTAGTGATGTGTGCCTCAAGGCCATTAATATGGCTCTATATCAGTGTCACCTCCTGTCGAAACTCATTATGAATCTAAGTCGCCTCTTTCTGTATTTGTCTCTGGACCACCCTAGGTAGTCGCTCAATCACCTAATCAACCAATGTCTGTGTCTGCCTTTGGTCCTACAACATTCTCTCAAGGAGTGCATAATGGACAGTAATTATCATACCTAAAACTGCGAGTGTAGATAGGCTGCGGGTGTACATAGGGTAGGTCTGATGTCTCCCTCGGGTTGCTAGATAGCCTCCTCCGTCGGAGGACATCAAGTCTTACCCTCTAAAGTAAGAGTAGGAGTCGGTGGTCCTGTAGGCATAGTTAACCCAATAGGTCAGCTCGACTTTAATTTGTACAGTGGGTTGTCCAACTCTTTTGTTAGTGCCACATTTGTGGACTTAGTTGCTGGGATGTGTTTATAAAAGTGATGATTTAAAACTGTCCCCATTGCCTTGGATAACACGGTGATCAAATATGGGAATAGGATTCCATCCCATTTATTAAATGCTCGATCCCAAATTTTGGCCGCAATTAGTCTCCCACTATGTAGTCTAAACCGAGCAATAATGAAGGATACTAGAGATACCTGCGTGGGATAAAAGGTGTTGTCATTTGAAATTGGTCAGATATGAGCACGTACAATGGCCTACCAAAACATAGCTTGAAACATAAGGTAAGCCTTAGTAATCAATTGCTTCGCATTTATGACCCATGACGTATTTTCTCCCTCAGTAGTAATACTCTTTTTGATCCATTCCATAATCATTCGGTGCACCATAGGATCACCAATCATTTCCTTATCACTAACCTCATGGTGTTGGTGCCCATAAAGACCTATCTGAACATCAGTCTAGAATTTCGGACCATATAGGAGCCTGTTGATTGTAGTCTCTAAGATGTCCACTATCATGCCTCGAACTGTGACTTCATTCAACGGTAGTTTCTTTAACACTAATGCCCTCTTTTTCTGTTTAGATATCCCCTTGGCCATATCATTTAGCAGTGAGGCTGCATAGGCCGAATAGAACTCCCAAACTAGACTTTCACCATAATATCCCGGGTCTTTGGTCATCTACCCAAAATAATGCTTGTAGAAGAGTTCTTTGAGCTCAAGTAGGGCTGAAAGGTTATCAGGACAACTGGCCTGCACCATGGATTGTGAAGTGCAATATGGTCTGTGGTAAATGTCATCATCCCCAACCTCTCAGTTCTTCCATTAACAACCAACTCCTCAATTTCAACCCAAACTTTACAACATATAAAGTGAATTCAGTCCAGTAAGACATACAAAACACTAGTACAACTTCAGTTTTAAACTAAGATAATCATGCACTTGACTCCTATTTCACGTAATCATAATTTGAAATCAAATTACCATACTTAATAGAACAAGCACACAGACAATAAATTCGAATTATCCTAGTTATTTAAACTCCTATTTTTCATTGCCACATGAACTTAACTATAATATACCTCCTAGAATTCATTTACATAATGAATTTGAAAAGAACAGTTACTCGAATTGAACAATGAAAGATTCACACCGTGGAATTGTATAATTCTAGGGACTAGGGCACTCAACAACACACATAAATTACTCCTTGCAACTTGAATAAATAGGAAGGGGAGTGATTTTCATGAAAAAGGATCGAAGGGTAGTTTTATAAGTTGGATCATACTGAGAGATGAAGAAGTAACTAAGATTTTGAAGAGGATGTGGGTAATAAACCCAAAATCCCTAATCAAATTTCATTTGGGTCAAAATTGGGTCGACTTAAACAAAGTTTAGTCAACTAAGCTTCACAACCTGTGGTGTATACTCATAAATATCACCACGAATCGTACTCCCCTATCGTGATGTAAGAGATGGAAAAAATAATTGTGGTTTACTTGGGATTCACGGAAGGCAAAATGGTCTGTGAAGTTCTTCATGGACCATAATACCTTTCGTTGTCATGGACTTAACAAAAAATGATGGATCTTACCTAGGATTCATAAAAGGTAAAACGGTTCATGATGGTCAACACAGACCGTAATCTCTCTCGTAATCCTACAATTCCTTAAGATTTTGCGCACTATGCTGCACTACCACGGGATGTGGTGACATATACGGTCCGTATAGGTACCCGTGGTGGGGAACCTTGGCCAGGTTTTTAATTTTTCTGTCCTCCTTTGAGATCTTGCACTCACTGAACACACCATGACACTATAAAGCATCAAATAACAGAATTTAACCTATCTAATACTAATACAATCCTTGGGTTGCCTCCCAAATATTATTTGATTTAACATCGTGGCACGATGCAGGTCCCTGCACCTGCCCACTTGACTGGAGATGATATGGAATAGCTACCTTGTATTGTCGCACACTGTATTTTTCCAAAAAAGTTTCAAAGATCTTATTATAGAAATGAGAGCCCCCATCACTAATGACAGTCTTAGAAGTCCTAAACCTGGAAAAGATATTTCTTTGCAGAAAAACAACAACAGTATTGCTCTTATTATCTGATAAGGCAATAGCTTCCACCTATTTGGAGACATAATCAACTTCTATAAGAATGTAATTCATCACATATGAGCTCAGAATGACCCCATGAAATCGATGCCCCATACATCAAACAACTCTACCTCTAGGATTGTTGTCATGGGTAGCTCTTGATGTCTCATCGAAGTAGAACTTTATCTCCTTCTCCAATAACTTGCACAAAGGGTATGCAATTTTAGAGAAATCCTTGATAAAATGCCTATAAAAACCTGCATGGCCCAGGAAATTGTGAACACCCTTTGCAGATATAGGAGGAGGCAGCTTCTCAATCACCTTTATTTTGGCCTTATCGACCTCCAACCTTTTTTCGAAATTTCGTGACCTAGCACAATACTCTATTTGACCATGAAGTAGTATTTTTCTCAGTTCAAAACTAGGATAGCCTCTTCACATCTCTACAAAGCACTGCTAAGGTTTAACAAACTGTCATTAAAAGTATCACCTACCACTGAAAAATCATCCATAAATACCTAAATAGTGTCCTCCACCATGTCACAGAATATAGGCATCATGCACCGCTGGAATGTGGAAGGAGCATTACATAGTCCAAAGGCCAAGCGCTTGAATGCAAAGGTTCAATAAGGACATGTGAATGTGGTCTTCTCCTGGTCCTCTAGTGCTATGGAGATCTCGTTGTAGCCAAAGTACCCATTAATAAAATAGTACCAACCTCTGCCTGCCAACCTATCTAACATTTGGTCCATGAAGGGCATTAGAAAATGATCCTTCAAAGTCCATTTGTTAAGCTTTTTGTAGTCCATGCAGACTTACCATCCAATGACTGGCCTAAGTGGGACCGACTTATTCTTATCATTCACGACAACTATCATACCTCCTTTCTTAAGGATATATTAAACAGGACTCACCCAGTTGTTGTCAGATATGGGATAGACCACACCTATATCTAACAACTTAATGATTTCCTTCTTTACCACCTCTTGCATAAGTGGGTTTAATCTCCTCTGGTGTTCAATATTGGGAACACAATCTTTCTTCAACTGAATTTTGTAAGTGCAAATGCCAGGAGGAATACCTATGATATCAACAATAGTCCAACTAATGGCTTTCTTATACCTCTATAATACCTCTACTAGTATTGTAAACTACTCTTCACTCAAATTTGCAGCAATAATGACTAGCAAAGTGTTATGCTCACCAAGAAATACATACTTCAAATGGACTGGTAATTCTTTAAGCTCAAGTTCAAGTGGATCCTTTATGAATGGTTTAGCATGTAAAGTCGGCCTATTTTTTAAGTCAAGGTCAATCTTGTTGGGGACATATAAGTATGAACATACACCCTGCAAAGCATTTACAAAATTATCGTACCCTACAATACCATCACAATTGAAATTTATGATTACAGCTGCTAAAGGCTCAACAATAAGCCTTTCCTTATTGGTATATCAATAACACTTTCTACCTCAATATCGAACACAAACATCACAGTCATATCTTGTGGATACTTCATGGAGGCACATACATTAAACTTAACCTCTTCATATTTGAGTTTGAATGTGAGTTCTTCATGCTCCACATCTATCAATGCTCTACCAGTCGCCAAAAATGGTTTCCCCAGGATGATAGAAACCTCAAAATCAACCTGGCAATCTAATATGAAAAAATCAGCAGGAAAAGTGAACCTTTCCACTCGCACCAACACATCACACAAAATCCTAACTAGTATTTCACAGATCTATCCGCCATCAACAGCCGCATAGAAGTCGATTTGGGGGCTCCTAATCCCAACTGCCTATAGATGCCTAGCGGCATTAAATTGATGCTAGCGCCCAAGTCACATAGATCCCTTGAGAAATCGAAAGCACCAATAGTATAAGGTATTGTGAATGCGCCCGGATCTTCCTTTTTTTCCAACAATGACCTTGTAGCAATGGCATTACAGCGATGTATGTTTTATCGCTAGCTCAATAGAAACTGTCCTCTTCTTTGTAACTAAATCCTTCATGAATTTGGCATAACCTGGCATTTTCTCTAGGGCTTCTACCAATGGTATGTTAACTAATATTTTCTTAATCATTTAAATAAATTTTAGAAACTTTCCATCCTTGGCCTTTTTCTTCAATCTATATGGAAATGGAGGTTGTGGCTTGTGAACAGGTCATAAAGGGTGAGTTCTCTCTGCTTCTGTTTATTATGTACCACTATTCTCTTTGGTCTTTTGCTACTCAAATACTATCTCATCACCCTCATCATCATCATCGAACAACACTACCTTATCTTCCTGAAGCCTAGCCTGCCCATCAGTCTCTAAAGTTGTATCCTTAGTCTGCTCAGTGCCTGTAATAATAGTTTCAGAAAGTACCTTACCACTCCTCATTGTCACTGCCATGCATTGCCCATCTTTCGAAGGATTTTGCACCGTGTCACTATGCAAAGTACTAGTCTTCCTCTAATTAAATGCTACTAACAACTGGCCCATTTGATGCTCTAATTTCTTGATAGAGGTAAAGTGTGAATCCACCAACTAACTGATATTAGACATGTCGCCCCACATATCTCTGACTCCAAACTCAGTTGCCTAAACTTTTTGTAGGACATTTTCCATTATCTGTTCCATCTTAGAGTCACCATTATTGTTTCCGGCTCTCTCTCAGTTCATAGGTGGCACATACACCCTATTTTTGTCATTCTTGAAGTTGTATTTGTTATGCTACCCTCCTTGATCACGATTTTTAGTTTGGTCATAGTAGTTTTCTCTTTGAAAATTTTGACCTTAGTTCCCAGATTTGTATGTTCGGAAACTCTCCTGGCTATTTAGAAACTTGGCTTCCTCCTCATAATCAAAGTCTAGCTCATCATATCGACTTCTAGTATCTACAGCTTTCACCTTATCTAGTCCTCCACCTAACAGGTGCTTTGTCAATAAGTCCATATGTGTCCTCATATGATCCATGTATTGATCACTCTCCTCCTCTTTTTAATGTTTCTCTGTTGGTATCTCAAACGTGAATCCCAAATAATTTGCATCTCTGGTATACCAAGCCCTACTATTCTTTGCGAGTTGACCCAAAATTGTTGTGGCTTTCTAAAATTTCCTAGCCATAAGTGAACCCCCACAAGCAGCATCTATCACTGGCTTGATCACAAAGTTGCAAGACCTGTATAATATCTCTTTTAAGTGCTTGTGAGAAAATTTTTAATTTGGACACTGCTTTACCTTCTGCCTAAATCTTTCCCAAGTCTCATGCACTGCTTCATTAAGTCACTATTTCTGAGCATTAATCTCATCATTGATTTGCAGCTTCTTGGATGGTGGGAAGAACTTTTCCAGAAATGCCTCTCTTAACTCCTTTCTAGTTGTGATAGAATCATGTGGAAGTTCATTCATCCATTTCATTGCCTCCCCAGACAAAGACAATTATAATAAGCGTAGTCGCACAACTGATTAGCTAACCCCAAGGATTTCAAATGACTTGCAGGTGGAGATAAAGTTCATCAAATGTTGGTTGGTATGATCACTAGCTGTTCCACTAAATAGTCCCATCAAGTTCAATATGTGCAGCACAGTACTAGTGATAGTGAACTTCACACCTTGAGGTAATGCTGAGAGGATTATCTATTCTGTAGCCCCTACACCATCCATATAAGTATTATCATCAACCAGAGCAAAGTTCACAGGTCTCTGATCTCTTCTCCGCAAAGTTCCATTGAGTTCATCCTTGTTGTCAACACCATCCCTCACTAGATATTTAGCTAGCTATCTCTGTCTTTGTGCCTCACACTCTTGTGAATTCATCTTTTGAATTAACCTTTGTAGTTCAGGATCATATGGAAGTAATGGTTCACCATTGCTTTGGGTGTTTGGCATGCACTATTTGTTTCCTTCAAAAGCACAAACAAGAAACAAAAAGTGAAATTAGTAAATAGAACTACAAACTGAATTGGCAACTAATAAAATATTTCAAAGTCGTATTCCCCAGCAACAGCGCCATTTTGATAATGCTCAATTACACCTCTCGAAAGAGATATAGATGATCGTTAGCAATATATTTTACCCAACTAAGAGTTGGGGTCGAATCCACAAGGAATAGGTTGAAACAAGTTCTATTAGCTATCACTATTCAATCGTAGTTGCTACTTCCCGAAAATAAAGATGCATAAAGTTAAATGGGGGGGTTGGTTGTGTTTAAGAAACAAAATATTAATGTGGTGACAAATAAACAAGATTGAAGTATCGTAAACTATATGAAGACTAGAGTAGGATTGTATTCCCGATGACTTGTAAGTTAATAGGCTAATCATATTCATGATATCGTTCATTGTATTGCATGCGAAATCTAGCAAGTTAGGTAACATCTAATTCACCTCCCGGTCCTTTTCATAAATATCTCATTCATCTCCTCCAAGTCTCAGAATGTATATTTTACTAATCCTCGCCTTGGATCTCAGAGTACTATCTTATCCCGGTCTTATGTAATTTAGTCAAAGTTTATCCCTTCTTTCGAAGTCAGACTCTTCAAATTACTATTGTGATATTCTTTTCCTAATCACTACCTCGATCCCGGGCAAGCAATAAATACAGGCAAGTTCTTAATACCTGCACTCACTAAGAAAGACTTTTAAATGAATACATCACAACACATGCAAAAACAAATCACGGATATCAATCCTACTTTTGCCTATTCTAGCTAAGTCGCCATGATTCTCACAACCCTAGTTGTGGGTTTAGATACTCTTACTTGTAAGTAAAAGAACAAGAATTTGTGTAGAATTCATGAATTGATACCTATACAGATGAAGAAGTCAATCTTGAATCAATCACACAAATCACAAATCAAGAATGAAAACCGGAATGATATTTCAAGAATCAATCTCGAAAAGTAACTAAGTGTAGCTTCACTATGTTCACAAAGTAATCAAAAACTAATAAAAACGCCATACCCTAAAAATAAAATAAATTCATGTATTTATAGAAATACAAAACCAAATCCTAAAACAAATAAGAAAACTGAAGCTGGCACATTTCACGCTCGACCACTATGGACCGTACTAGAGTTAACGGTCGATGGTCCTTCTCTCATAGTGTTTAGCTTGGG
Organism: Solanum dulcamara; assembly: GCF_947179165.1. Lineage (NCBI taxonomy): Eukaryota > Viridiplantae > Streptophyta > Magnoliopsida > Solanales > Solanaceae > Solanum > Solanum dulcamara. The sequence goes on along the minus strand of NC_077238.1, from coordinate 53,353,136 downwards.
CCTCAACACAGTGTAGATCTTCACTTCTTCACAGGCAATCCTCACGGCCCTTGGTGATGAATGCGGTTCGTACTGACCTCTGTGTTAATAGCCTTGGTCAGTTCTCCTATATCATCCCTTAGCTTTTACGAACATCAAACACGATCCATAGTGGACTCCACATCCCGTGATGGGTTCCGTGGAGTTACACTTGGCCAAAATTTGTACAAAATACATCTTCACAAGATCAGCAATACGACACCCACCACGACCCGTGCAAGGCACTATGATCTGTGGTGGATTCCATGGAGTTATACTTGGCAAATCCTCCAACACAGCTTCCTTCTCTCACCATGTCTATGCCCACCACCATAGACCATGTAAGGCACTGCGGTCTATGGTGAAGCTCACACTCCTCAATACATAGGAAAACAATACTCAGACCCACATAATAATCTAAACTTGTGAGCGACTTTGTTTTCCTGCAACATAAATAAAAACTACATCATATCTACAGAAACATGCTTGCAACACATACCAATTCATTGTTTTGAGCATCGAAAATGTCGTAAATATTGGACACATCACTACATCCTCCTTGGATAGAGTCAAAACAGGAGTCGAATTTACTAAAGTCTTGAGCTTTTGAAAGCTTGCCTTATAATCATTGGACCAATCGAAATTTATAATATTCTGAGTCATTCTAGTCAATGGGGCCTATAATAATCGGCTAACCCCACAAAATCATGAATCCCAGTAGGAGAACTAGTCATCGTCCAAGCTCTAACTGCCTCAATCTTGGCTAGATCCACTCTAATACCCTTCTTGGACACCTCTGTCCCAAGAATGCCACCTAATCAAGACAAAATTCACACTTGAAGAACTTCGCATACTACTTCTCCTCCCTTAACTTATGAAGTACCATTCTTAAGTGGCAAACATGATTAGCCTCAGTCTTGAAATACACCACTATGTCATCAATGAATACAATCACAAAGGAATCCAAGTATGGAAGAAACACCACATTCATCAACTATATGAATGTGGCACGAGCATTAGTCAATATAAAGGATATCAGAAAAAACTCGTAGTAGCTATAACGGGTTTAAAAATTTGTCTTAGGGATATCTGGTGCCATAATCTTAAATTGATGATAACCAAACCTCAATTTTATCATGGAAAATAACTTCGCTCCCTAAAGCTAGTCAAACAAATCATCAATACAGAAAAGGGGATACTTATACTTAACAATCACCTTGTTCCACTGTTTGTTAATGTACATCCTCACAGACCCGTCTTTCTTCTTTACAAATAGAACTGGTGCACCCCAAGGTGACACACTGAGCATATAAAGCCTTTGCTCAATAAACCCTACAACTACTCCTTCAACTCTTTCAACTCTGCTAGAGCCATACGATACAGATATATATCGCTATCCGTAGGAACATTGGAAGGTCTATAGGGAATATATCTACAAACTCTTAAACAATGGGAATACACTTCATGGAAGGAAGCTCAAGACTAGTGTCTCGGATGGAAGCTAAATAAGATAAATAACCCCTATCAATCAATCTCTGAGCATGGATGAAATAAATAACCTTACTAGGGTTGGAACCACTAGTACCCTTCAACTCAATACACAGAACATCAGGCATTGCTAAGGTCACCATTTTAGCATAACATAAAGAATAATATGATAAGGAGAGAGACAATCCCTACCAAAATACATCAAAATCTACCATTCTACATATAATCATGTCTACCGAAGTGTCGTACCCAGCTAAACAAATTAGACAGGATTGATACACTTGATCCACTACTAAGGGCTCATCCACGGGTGTAGAAACATGAAGAGGCACAGAAATGCGATCATATATTAAAACAAATAGAGAAGGAAAATAGGTAGACACATAGGATAATGTAGACCTTGGATCAAATAACACAAATACAGATCAATGGAAGATGGGGATGACGCCTATGATAACTACATCAGAAGCCTCAGCCTCGGGTATGCCTAGAAAGGCATATACTAGGCCCTCTACCACCTCCATCCTAAATGGCACCTCTACCTCCTCCCCGATGAACTATAGCACCACTCTCACCCCTACCCGAGGTACAACCACCCCTATTTGCCTGAACTTTGCCTCGACCCCTGGCTAGAAGCGCTTATCCTCTCGCTAAAGTAAAGTACATATATTGGGACCTGAATAAGTCTGCATTAGACATTATCGTACCAAGTGACCAGGATCTCCAATACCATAATAAGATCTTAGAGTGGAAAACTATTGTGATAGACTAGAGGAACTACCATAATTGAACCGTACTGTGAGACCCTCGAGGTGTTTGACCACCTTCCGATGTTGGCATAGATACGTGAACTAGTCCTCAATGCTGAAAAGAACAACTCTTTTTATAGGATCTTGTACCTCCAGATGAGGTACCAGAAAATTGATCAGATGCATGGGCCCTTCTAGGGTCCCCAAACTCCTCTCTCTCCATCAACTCTGCCTCCTTGGCAGCACTCATAATCGATTGAAAGTAAGCCATACCCTCGATATACCCTAAACATTGCCTATCAAATAGATAAAAAATAATTAATCCCTTACGCTCCAATGGACAAAGTGGTCATAAAAGTACTAGAAAATATCTCCCAAGACATTGGAGGAGACCCAACAAGAAAATACCTAAAATAAACCCTTCATTACTCTCTCGTTGGACCACAAAAAATAAGAGAAGCATACCAGACTCCATGCAACTCGGCTAATCCAATAGCCTCTGTAAACTCTCTACACGTGGTCAGAAACTCATACACATCCTCGGTATTTCCACCCTAAAATTGAGGGGGATCTATCTTCCTAAACCTCTTGTATATATATTCCTCATCATCAGCTAGCATAGCCAAGGGCGCACCCTGAACTCCTTTTCTCGATGGCCCAACATCTTCAGCTCTAGGATACGCCACTGGCTATCCCACCATACTCTGAACAATTAGAGCCTAACATTGCTTTGGGTCTAGGAACCCATTCTATTCTAAGAACCTTCTAATGTGCCTATTGTACCCACACTCTGAGTAAAGCCCTCAACCGCAACCAAAATCCACATCAAGGTAGTCTTAAGAAATGGTGCCTCCGCAAACTCTGAAGGAACCCAGTCCACTTTAGAATCAATCTCTAGCTCAAAGGAGGCATCTCTACCATGACCACAAACTCCCACTAGAGTCGCCGTATAGGTATGACCTCAGACCCTAGATCGAGCTCTACCCCTACCCCTACCCCTAGCTGGGGTCTCAATAGCTACCTCAAGGATTACCTTCCCTCCACTCATCCTGGCCATTGACCAAAATGACACATGAATACTCAGCACTAGTAAAAGTAACCATACACAATAAGAATTAAAAGGACAAAAGAAATTTTCCTAACAAACTTTATAGCCTCTTGAATATTAGTATATATATCTCCATACCGATCCTTGAGACTCTACTTAGACTTGACTTGTATACACTTGAGACATGAACCAGGGGCTCTGATATCATTTGTCATGATCCAAAAATTAATGTGCTGGCATATGACTTAGCCCACTAATGCAAGTTAGCCTAAAACCTGAATAAACAAATAATTGTGAAAATAAAGTCTCAATATAATGAAACATATGAATAACTAATCAAACTCTCAATACCCCCTAAATCTGGTTGTCATATGCATAAGCCACAAATGTACTACATACTATGTGAAAGTGTAACACCCCTCAAAATACTCACAAGTGTCTTAAGAATGCCTTGGGAATAGGCCGCTCAAGTAATGCATTATCCCTAATCTTTTTGAATAATCCGAGTTAGGAATATCGATCAAGGGGTCAAAACCCACAGGAAAATAGTCTCGATGGATTTTTAGGATTCGTAGATCGAAATATAAATTTCTCAAGGAACTACGCAAACCAGTAAAGTCCGCGATAAGTTCGCGTCGTGGACTTTCTTGCCTCCACATTGCGGACCTGGCAATGCATTTTTGGCTGAATTTAGTTTTTTAGTAAGGGCACTTTAGACTTTTTTCTAAATTATTATCTAATGAACCTAGATATTTTTAGGACCTAATTCAACTCTATAAATTAATCTAAACCCCTAATTCTATTCACTCTTCTACAATTCACCTATTCAAATATTTATCTCTCTACAAAAGACTTTCAAGGACTCCATTGAAGACTTCAAATAAATTCACTCAAGCTCCCCATCAAAAATATCAAGTTCTTCCAAATTAATTAGTGTTCTCACTTAAGGTATGTGGGTATTGATTCATGGGTTTTTTCATCCATGAAGCCCAATCAATTTTTCAAGGTTTTCTATCAAATTAAAGTATGGTATTTTATGGATTTTATGATCTCTATTCCTATTGCATGAATTATGATTCAATGTATGATCATGAGTCTATTTTGATATAAATTGATGGTTATTGCATTGAATTGAAAAGTTTTCCATGAATTCTTCTATTTGGATTTCTAGGGTTCATGATGTAAAATATGAGTATTTTCAATTATAGTTCCTAATGATATTATCTATATGAATTATGTATGGGTTGAAAGAAAGTTTATGATCATGCATGTTTTCAAGTCAATTTCATGACTTTCAAGTCAATTGATCATGTATTCATGTGTTACCCTAATTTCAAGTACAAGCTATGATCATGAATTTTCTAAGTATGAATTATGTCTATGTATGTATGATTGTAATAATGAAAGCAACTCTATGATTTCAAACCTATGATAATGACTATGACATATGAAATTATAATTTCTATGCTATGTTTGTATTCCGTGGGATTTGACTTAGCACCAAATGTGGACTTAAGGTGGTGGATCAAAATACGGGGTCCTTATATAAAGTCTCTTGTCACATAACTACGTGTCACCATGGGTATAAAGGGATTAGAGACGAATACCCAAATCTCTACGCTATGAGTACCCAAAATATCAAGTCATGGAGGTGAGTACCTCGAGTCTAAGAACTAGGGGTGAGTACCCGGTTCACACGACCGCTTAGTGGATCCCCTTAGGCATGTAGGAGTCTACCTTGGCAAGTAGTCTCCCCCTTTCCTCCAATGTCGAGGCAACATTGGGATTCCATTTTATAGCTCGCATGGTCTTATTGTCGGTTATGGTTCCTATCCCACATATGTATGATCTCTTATGTATGCTATGATTTTAAATTATACTTTTTAAATGCTTTGGTCAATATGATTTTTCTCATGAATTTAATAATCTCATCTTACCATGTGATTTACTTGACCATTGCACTCCATAATTTATGTTGCATGTCACACCCACATACTTAGTACATTTCAACGTACTAATGCATACTTTTTGTCTACATTGTCTCATAATATAGGGGTTGAGGTTGAAGATCATATTTGTCAACGTATCTAGTAAGCTTTTCTATCTGGGGGTGTTTGTGGTGGGTCCTCATTCATCGGGGACTAGTCATCAAGTTGTTTACTATTTTCAAAGACTTTTGTTATATTTTATATTGAGAGTGAGCTAGGGACATGTCTTAGCCCCCGCCCATATTCATGAGTAGAGGCATTTAGTTGGACAAATATTTTGAGTCTATGTTGTCATATGATATTCCACAATTTCTATTCATGGTTTAGACTCTCTTATGATGTTTCTGCTTTTACTTTACCTTATGTATGCTTATGATATGTACAAGAGGCTTGGTTGGATCCCTTCGAGGTTTTGATCGTTGTGTTATGACTAGAACCTAGGTCGAATCGTGACAGAAAGAAAATACAAGTCTCAAGTTGTTATACCCCATACCTTTATGCTTCGGAACATCTTCTTAATCTTCTTGAAAGATGTCTCGTGACCCAGATTATCTATAACATGATTAAATAACTCTAAGGAAGGGAGGACGTGACGCCCCTTGAGAGTGAAGGTTGGAAATAGGTCTATAAGGATTTGAAACGAATTGGAGGCCAAGAAATGAGTTGTAGGAATCAACTTACTTACGTAATATACCAACTTGGACGACTTACATAACTAAGCCACTGGAGTACATGTTGAGCTTACGTAGCAAGGATTACATGGGCTCCTAAAGTAAGATGAGATTACGAACCCACAAGAGAGGCGGAAGGAGGCGTAGCACCTACTCGGAAGTAAGCAGGTGATGCACCTACTTGGACTAAGTAAGTGATGCACCTACTTGGACCAAGTAGGTGACACACCTACTTGATGTGGGTCCCACACCGCCACATGGCAGCCTTGGAGGCTAGGTATGGATTCGTGGCCCAATAAGTGCTTGACATGTGTCACCCTTAGGGGATGACACGTGGCACTTCCTAAGGAACCATATATATGTATGCTAATGACTCTTAAGTCATTATTTATCCAAAATCATCCCAAAACATAGAGAGAGAAACGTGGAGAAGAAGAAGGGAAGGAGGCAACCATGGTTTAGAAGAATTAAAGGTGAGTTCTTCACTTTTCCTCCGTCAATTAGTTATCTACGGTGTTCTTCAACTACGTGGAGGTGTATATGTGTATATTACGATGACTACGGAACCATATTTTCAGTTCTACACTTAGAAAACTAAGAGAAGCTTAAAGAGAAAACGCTAGGGAACAGACCCGTTTTTGAATTAAACTCCTGTTAGTAAAATGAGTATAACTCCTTGTGTAAGGATTCATTTTAAGTGATTTAAGATGTTTTGGAAATATATTTCATAGGTACATAACTTTCATTTAGACTCTACAACCCAGTTTTGCTCTTCTCTTCTGGAAAAATGGTGGTGAAGCATGGGGGAGCTGCTGCCCAAATTGTGTTTTGGAAATCCTACACAGACAGGTGTGAGTATTTTGATCATATATTTTCGTACAAAATTGTTGTAGGGGTAATTCAAAAAAAAATTCTACCTTGATACACATGTATATAACTTTCATTGAGGCCACAAAGCCTGTTTCCCCAATTACCCCTCCGAAACTAAGCGACAATATAAGACAGTGGGCTGTCCAGATTTCACGTTTTTGATAGTTTTGGCGAGTTTGACAAGTTTAACGTAAGGTAAGGCCTTTTCTTTTAAATTGGAGTTTATGGTGTTTTTATAGAAGGTATTATACATTGTGTAAGTGGCTGGAAATGTGAAAATATGATAAATATGTTTGACGCCCGAAATAAACTAAATTGGAGTCGCTAGAAGTGAATTATCGTCGAAATAAAGTGTCGTTCTTGTAAGTTGTTGCTGCAGGGGTGTAATGTATTGTTTCAGGGCCGAAATGCATTCTAAAAGTGGTGTGTATACTGCTGGTTTCACCCACATGACCCCTCGTTGCGTATAATAAAAGGCGTTACAAAATAAAGGCTAGACGCCCTATTGTCCTACCATATTTTTGAATAAGTCGTTTGGAGTTTATGTTGTATATTGTTGGTGTGAATGAGTCAGCCCTATTGTGGTTGGTTGGATTTAGTTCTTAGGGACCTAATTGGAAATTTGGATAGGGCACATTATAGGGGAGGTGTTGCCCAATTTTCGTCGACGCCTTAGCGAATAACAGAACTAGTCGGGGAAACGACTAAGAAAATAGATTCCATTAATACTAAGATATAACCTAGGGTGCTGGAAAGTAAAAGGGGTTGATATTCATAATAATTTCATGTTGAATAGGTTCAAAGGACGGCGAGGCAAGCAGGATAGGGAATAATTCAGAAAAGGTATGTGAAGCTTTCTTTTGGCGCATTTTTGGAATAAGTATGTAAAGCTATTCCTTCCTTCGGCATGTTTTGGTAAAAATATGTAGAGCCTATCTGTACTTTCTTTTGGGCATGTGTTACATCTAATTCACAAGTGATATTTGTATGAAGCTTGGGGTAACTCTATTCATGAGCTTTGAACATGATTCATGATTCATAATTCGTGTTCACAATTGAATGTTAAGACTCTTAAAGTAGTTAAGCTTCCATTCCTCAAGTATTCTATATACTGAGAAGTAGTGTATGTAAAGTTATTCCTCCTCTCCTTTGGCACGACTTAGATGTAAGTATTATGTATATGAAGCTTGAAGTTATTCCACTCTTAAATCTCTGAGGGTGAGTTAAGACTCTTGTTCACTTCCTACTGATTAGAACTCCTGTAACAAGTTGAGTCATTACTTTTCAAGTCTTCCATATGATAGGAAGTGGTGCATGTAAGGCTTGTCTTTTCCTGCTTCGAGAAAGACTAGACTAAAGGTTTTATAGGACATGGATTTGGATATAGCCCCATTTATAGATTCTAGATGTAACTCATGACTTGTACCCACTTTTGAATGATAAGGACCTTGAAGTAGTTGAACTACGACCCTTAAGACTCCTATAGGTTGAATAGTGTTGGGATGTGTAAGCTCGTATATCTAGAGGCTCTTAAACATGCTTTAGGATGATATATGTGGGATGTTTGATATTTTACAGAATTTTACCTAAACGTATATGCATTATGATATATATGGATCGGGCCGAACGTACCTCGACACATTTTTCTATGTAAGGATCGGGTCATACGTTCCACGACAAATTATGCATTATACGGATCAGGCCATCATACCTCGGAAATATTATGCATTATACGGATTGGTCCATCGTACCTCAGCATTATTATGCATTATATGGATTGGGCCGTCGTACCTTGGCATTCTTATACGATATATGGATCGGGTCGTCGTTCCTCGGCATTATTATATGATACATGGATCAGGTCGTCGTTCCTCGGCATGTACTTTCTATATATAGGGATCGGGCTGTACATCCCATAGCGTTAATGGTATATATATACCTAGCATGATAGATGATGTGTTTGTAACACCGAGTCCACGTGCGGGCCATATACGGTATGTGATAATGGTATACATGAATTTATTTTGTGAGGTGCAGGCACAGTACCCTATTAAATGTTATACTGGGTTCCTGCATCCCTAGCTTAGTTGTTATCTCAGTTATGTTGTGCTTATATACTCAGTAGATATATTGTACTGACCCTTCTTTCTTCAGGGGGCTTCATTTCATGCTCGCAGGTACAGATGTTCATTTCGGAGATCCGCCAGCTTAGGATTTCCACTCAGCTATGTTGGAAGTGCTTCACTATTTCAGAGCCTAGCGTTTGAGTACTACTCCTGTGATGTATATATTCGTTTATGCAAAGGTATGGCGGGGGCCCTATCCCACCATATGTTGCCGTTCCTATTCTTAGAGGTCTGTAGACATATATGTGTGGGTTTTTTAGGAGTTTATTTTGGTTATGCCTATGCGATATGTTGTAAAAGTTATTATGTTGTGGCAGCCTTCTCAGCTAGCTTTCCCCTTTCATGACATGATGCAAATGAAAGAGGCCACATGTGTATGAATATTTTATCACCCACTAGGTTCATGTGTTTGGTTCCTATATCTAGGAGGCTATATGAACATGAAAAAGTTTTAACCCATTGAGGTTTTTATGAGCAGTATCATGTTATACATAGTCCAATTTGACTATAGTCGACAGTTAAGTAAACGAGGGTCCAGGTCGGACCCCAATCGCGGCCCACGGGGTTGGGTCGTGACAGAAGTGGTATTAGAGCAGTTTGTCCTTGGAGTATCTACAGACCGTGTCTAGTAGAGTCTTGTTTATCAGTGTGTTGTGCACCACATCTATAAATAGGAGGCTACAGGACATTTAAGATGTTACCTTTCTTTCATATCTAAGATTGTGCGATAGAACCGAGTCATAGGGAATGAAATTCCTTATACTAACTTGTGATTTCAGCAGAAGGACAACATCAAAAGTAGAAAGTGACTAACGATATTAGAAGTCACAAAGCACGCAGGTAAGCAAAGGCACGAATAATAGGTGCCAGGTAAGGTATTGAATTATGGTTGACATGTAAAGTTGAAAATTGAAAGGAAAAGTAGATGGAAAGTCTAAATAGGTGCAGTTCGAGTTGGACATACGAGGTAAGTCTATCATTTTATACTATTGTTGATATTGGGCTCCCTGTGAGGCTGCGATAGGACGTGATATGATATGTATATATGTATCTTTATGCGTATTACCCCTGTGAGGCATTGTTTGCATTTTTTGTGTGCAGGTGTTGAGATAGTAAGAAATACAGAAGAAACTCTGCCTAAATTTTCCTTGAAATAAAAGGAAAATGATTTAGGAAAGACTGGTAGTTCTGGATAGAATGATATATTAAGGATAAGACTAACTAAGAATGGTAAGTAACCCACAGTAAGAATCGTGAAAAAGGTTAAGAAGTGTTATACTATGGGTAGAATGCGAACAGGATATGATGTGAATATAATAAGGATAGTTATGAAAATGAGTAAAGCCTTGTGAGGAAGTGGCTAAAGATAGGATGTGGTCCGTATAATAAGAATATAAGGGTAACTTGGGCGGTGCAGCTTGGCCTACTGGATCGGCTACTGGGTCATCGTCTTCTTCGATAGATATGCGCCCTATGGGGGAGGGTGCGATCATACCAGTACTAACGTACCGGATCCCATCAGAACTCTGAAGTTAAGCGTGCTTGGGCAAGAATAATATTGGGACGGGTGACCCCTCTAGGAAGCCTTGTGTGGCTGTGATATGAGATGATGTACATGTATATATACACGTTGGCCGTACATGGCATTATTGATATAAAGAAGTATTGTGGATACGTAACTCCACCGTGAAAGATGATAAGACCCTTGAGATAGGGGATGTAGCTTTGCAAAACAACTAGCGCATTGTGAATTCATTAAAAGGACAAGTGATACCCACTGGGATAAGGCTAGGACTATGACAAAGCTTGGGACACCGAGCATCGGAAGGTAAGTACTGCCTATTTGAGAATTGGAAATGACTATAAGCCCTAGCTAGTTGTTGATCAAAATAAATGGAAAGTGGCTTCGAATAAATTGCTACGTGACTCGAGTACCTATAATTAGACTGGATTAGCACCTCATGATTGTGTTAAGTTGTCGTACCTAGGCAACCAAAGGTATGGAAGATATAAAGGAAGGCATAGCTATGGTGCAGTATATCAAATGTGTTGGAAAAAAATCATACGTATTAGAAAATTGGAAATAAGGGCGTCAGGTAGAACACAATAGAAAGTGACATGGGTACACCCTAAAGGGGGGAAGTGGCTTCAAGTGAGATCCCATACTGGCACGAGTTAATAAGATCTAAAGGCCAGCAATAAATGGATAGAAGCCATGATACCAGAGACAGTGCGGAGAATTAATAGTAAGGACTTGAATAGTATGACATCAAAGAATAGGTGCATACAAAGGGGGTAAATACAACAAGAGAATTACAATGAGAACTTAAACATACTGTAAGGAATAGCCAGGCTATACTCGAATGAAGGTAAGATGTTGGTAACAAAGTTAGAGCCCGTTTGGATGGGCTTAAAAAAGTAACTTTTATGTATAAAGTGCTTTTAGAATTTTGAAGTGCTGAAAGATATTTTTATAAATAAGCAGTTGAGTATTTGGATAAAAGTGCTTATGATGTGAATTTTAGGGTTAAAAGAATAAAAAAAGGTAGTTTGAGAATTTAGTTAAAATATAAAGGATATAAAAGTAATTTCCATGGTCAAAGAAAATGACTTTAAGCACTTTGGAAAAAAAAGTTAGGAATCCTAACTTTTCATTTCTGACTGACTTTAAGAACTTTATGGCTTAAAGTAAGCATTAGGCAAACACGTCCAAAAGCTAAAAAGGGACTTTAAGTTGGTTTTGACCAACTTAAAGCCAATCCAAACGGGCTCTTATTGACTACTAATATTGTGGTGTACAAGCAGCAAAATAAGGAAAGGATGAGAGATCTCTCCTATACTAGAATATGAGGAAACTCAAGGGTAAGTAGAGGAAGGAAGTAAGAAATGATACAAGTTTATGTACAGACTAGTATGATGATGCTATAGCATCTTTCAGGCTATTTTAAGCTCCTACACATGTTCGTGTAAAGGGTGCAATATGATATGTGGTAAAGAAACTGGAAAGAAGTAATAGAAAAGATATATCACATGTTCCCTATGCCTATAAGTAATCCTAACCTTTGGAACTCTGATATTGATTGCTCGATGAAAGTATATGTGATAGCAACGGGATAGAGTACCTCTCCATATAATCGGTTTAAGGTCTGGATGAAGGTTTTGGTTTACATTCGAGGACGAATGTTCTAAAGGGGGGAAGGATGTTATACCCCATACCTTTATGCTTTGGAACGTCTTCTTAAGCTTCTTGAAAGATGTCCCGTGACCCATATTATCTATAACATGATTAAATAACTCTAAGAAAGGGAGGACGTGACGCCCCTTGAGAGTGAAGGTCGGAAATAGGTCTATAAGGATTTGAAATGAATTGGAGGCCGAGAAATAAGTCGTAGGACTCGACTTACTTACGTAAGCTACCAACTTGGATGACTTACATAACTAAGCCACTGGAGTACATGTTGATCTGACGTGGCAAGGATTACATGGGCTCCTAAAGTAAGACGAGATTACGAATCCACGGAAGAGGCGGAAGGAGGCGTAGCACCAACTCGGAAGAAAGCAGGTGATGCACCTACTTTGACTAAGTAGGTGATGCACCTACTTATACCAAGTAGGTGACACACCTACTTGAGGTGGGTCCCACACCGCCATATGGCAGCCTTTGAGGCTAGGTATGGATTTGTGGCCCAATAAGGGCTTGACATGTGTCACCCTTAGGGGCTGACACGTGGCACTTCCTAAGGAACCATATATATGTATGCTAATGACTCTTAAGTCATTATTTATCCAAAATCATCCCAAAACATAGAGAGAAAAATGTGGAGAAAAAGAAGGGAAGGAGGCAGCCATGGTTTAAAAGAATTAAAGGTGAGTTCTTCACTTCTCCACCGTCAATTAGTTATCTATGATGTTTCTCAACTACATGGAGGTGTATATGTGTATATTACGATGCCTACGGAACCATATTTTCAGTTCTACACTTGGAAAACTAAGAGAAGCTTAAAGAGAAAACGCTAGGGAACAGACCCATTTTTTAATTAAACTATTGTTACTAAAACGAGTATAACTCCTTGTGTAAGGCATCGTTTTAAGTGATTCAAGATGTTTTCCAAATATATTTCATAAGTAAATAACTTTCATTTATACTCTACAACCCAGTTTTGCTCTTCCCTTCTGGTAAAATGGTGGTGAAGCATGGGGGAGCTGCTGCCCCGATTGTGTTTTGGAAATCCTACACAGACAGCTGTGAGTATTTTGGTCATATATTTTCGTACAAAATTGTTGTAGGGATAATTCAAAATTGTTTTCTAACTTGATACACATGTCTAAAACTTTCATTGAGGCCACAAATCCTGTTTCACTCAATTACCCCTCCGAAACTAAGCGACAACATAAGACAGTGGGTTGTCCAGATTTCATGTTTTGGATAGTTTTGGCGAGTTTGACAAGTTTAACGTAAGGTAAGGCCTTTTATTTTAAATTGGAGTTTATGGTGTTGTTATAGAGGGTATTATACGTTGTGTAAGTGGCTGGAAATGTGAAAATACGATAAATATGTTTGACGCCCAAAATAAACTAAATTGGAGTCGCTATAAGTGAATTGTCGTCGAAATAAAGTGTCGTCCTTGTAAATTGTTGCTGCAGGGGTGTAATGTATTGTTGCAGTGCCTAAATGTGTTCTAAAAGATGTGTGGATGCTGCTGGTTTCAGCCACACGACCCCTCGTTGCGTATAATGAAAGGCGTTACAAAATAAAGGCTAGACGCCCTATTGTCCTACCATATTTTTGAATAAGTCGTTTGGAGTTTATGTTGTATATTGTTGGTGTGAATTGCTGCATGTTGTTGTGGTTGGTTGGATGTAGGTCTTAGGTACCTAATTGGAAATTTGGATAGGGCACATTATAGGGGAGGTGCTGCCCAATTTTCGTCGACGCCTTAGCGAATAACAGAATTAGTCGGGGAAACGACTAAGGAAATAGATTCCATTAATACTAAGATGTAACCTAGGGTGCTGGAAAGTAAAAGGGGTTGATATTCATAATACTTTCATGTTGAATAGGTTCAAAGGATGGTGAGGCAAGCAGGAAAGGGAATAATTCAGAAAAGGTATGTGAAGCTTTGTTTTGGCGCATTTTTGGAATAAGTATGTAAAGCTATTCCTTCTTTTGGCATGTTTTGGTATAAATATGTAGATCCTATCTGTTCTTTCTTTTAGGCATGTGTTAGATCTAAGTGACAAGTGATATTTGTATGAAGCTTGGGGTAACTCTATTCATGAGCTTTGAACATGATTCATGATTCATAATTCGTGTTCACAATTGAATGTTAAGACTCTTAAAGTAGTTAAGCTTCCATTCCTCAAGTATTCTATATACTGAGAAGTAGTGTATGTAAAGTTATTCCTCCTTTCCTTTGGCATGACTTAGATGTAAGTATTATGTATATGAAGTTTGAAGTTATTCCACTCTTAAAACTCTGAGGGTGAGTTAAGACTCTTGTTCACTTCCTACTGATTAGAACTCCTGTAACAAGTTGAGTCATTACTTTTCAAGTCTTCCATGTGATAGGAAGTGGTGTATATAAATCTTGTCTTTTCCTGCTTCGAGAAAGACTAGACTAAAGGTTCTATAGGACATGGATTTGGATATAGCCCAATTTATAGATTCTGGATGTAACTCATGACTTATACCCACTTTTGAATGATAAGGACCTTGAAGTAGTTGAACTACGACCCTTAAGACTCCTATAGGTTGAATATTATTGGGATGTGTAAGCTCGTATATCTAGGGGCTCTTAAACATGCTTTAGGATGATATATGTGGGATGCTTGATATTTTACTGAGTTTTACATACACATATATGCATTATGATATATATGGATCGGGCCGAACGTACCTTGGCACATTTTGCTATGTAAGGATCGGGTCGTACATTCCACGACAAATTATGCATTATACGGATTAGGCCGTCGTACCTCGGCAATATTATGCATTATATGGATCGGGCCGTCATACCTCGACATTATTATGCATTATATGAATTGGGCCATCGTACCTCGGCATTGTTATATGATATACGGATCGGGCCGTCATTCCTCGGCATTATTATATGATATATGGATCGGGTCGTCGTTCCTTGGCATGTACTTTCTATATACATAGATCGGGCTATACATCCCACAGCGTTAATGGAATATATATACCTAGCGTGATAGTTGATGTGTTTGTAACACTGAGTCCCCGCGCGGTCCAGATACGGTATGTGATAATGGTATACATGACTTTATTTTGTGAGGTGCAGCCAAAGTACCCTATTAAATTTTATACTGGTTTCCTGCATCCCTAGTTCAGTTGTTATCTCAGTTATGTTGTGCTTATATACTCAGTACATATATCGTATTAACCCCCCTTTCTTTAGGGGGCTGCGTTTCATGCCCGCAGGTACAGATGTTCATTTCGGAGATCCGCCAGCTTAGGATTTCCGCTCAGCTATGTTGGAAGTGCTTCACTGTTTCAGAGCCTAGCGTTTGAGTACTGCTCCTGCGATGTATATATTCATTTATGCAGGGGTACGGCGGGGGCCTATTCTTAGAGGTCTGTAGACATATGTGTGTGGGTTTTTTAGGAGTTTATTTTGGTTATGCCTATGCGATATGTTGTAAAAGCTATTATGTTGTGGCAGCCTTCTCGGTTGGCTTTCCCCTTTCATGACATGATGCAAATGAAAGAGGCCACACGTGTATGAATATTTTATCACCTACTTGGTTCATGTGTTTGGTTCCTATATCTAGGAGGCTATATGAACATGAAAAAGTTTTAACCCATTAAGGTTTTTGTGAGCAGTATCACGTTATACATAGTCCAATTTAACTGTAGTCGACAGTTACGTAAACGGGGGTCCAGGTCGGACCCCAGTCGTGGCCCACGGGGTTGGTTCGTGACACAAGTATTTTTGTCTCAGAAGTAAGACTAAAACATAGTAAGAGTTGAGGTATCCACCGGGATACCGTAACAGCTTCCTCAACAACTTCAGTTGATAAGCCTCAAATACGAAAGGAGTATGGAGGAATCACAAGGTTTTGGGATCACAATCTACATAAGTGTAGAAGCAAAGAGTGAGTACCAAACAACACGGTACTCCGCAAGTGAACTACTAAACAAAAAGTACAGATATATAGAATACGAGTACTTCTGTCACACCAATGGAATCTCCACAACTACAACCAACATACAAATCATCTCAACCTAACAGTTCATAATTCACGTAGTACGTAAGTCAATAGAAACTCTTCAACATCACATATAAGCCATATCAATATCAAGTAAATCAATCACAAGGACATCAAAGGAGTATTCACAAGTTAACAAATCACAAATAAAGTGCAATACAATGCAATGAGATGTCAAGTAGGGTGATGCATGTTTGTCTAATGATACGCATCAGCTGAGACTCAAACCAGAACCCATAGTGGACGTACAAGGTCCATGTATCAGCCAAAACCATTTCTCATCTGCATAATCATCAATCGCCGGAATTATTTTCCATAAACAAAATCATCAATAGGATCTCATCAGAGTGTTCCCAAACCAATGAAAATATGAATGTTCACACAACTAATGAGAATATGATGATGTCCTTAGCAACACACAATTCATATGAACATAATCACGACACATTTCACTAATGAGTCAATATCATTATTCGCATGAAACACATCAATATAAGTCATCAAGTTGCCTTTTTATTACATTTTTATCATCTTTAGGATCATCCAATATATAAAAGATAAACCCATAACTGATTCTCATTACTCCCCAACACACAAAACAAGAAGCACAAGATTCTACATGCTTAATAAAGGCCTAAAATTTCACTTTCCTCAATTCAAGTACACAATTACTCAAAGACTTGGGTCTTCCCTCATCGTCGAGTCTTCGAATCAACAAAATCTATTCAAATATGAATTCACAATAAGAATACGTGTAAAAGAACAGTCAAATCATTAATTTTAAAGATTGGATCCGAAATGACCCAAAAATTTGTTCCCGAGAAAGTGAGGGTAGATATGAAAATTTATATAAATTCACGTTTCTCACCAAATTTGGAACTCAATAGTGAAAATCCCATTGAAAACCGAATTGAATCAGTCATTAAATAACCATTTATCAAAAGAATTGAGTTCTTGAAAAACCCCCAACATTGAAGTTGAAATCACCATTTTAATGTTAAAATTGATAAATAAACATTAGAAAATGAAGCTTTAGGGCCAAAAACACTTACCCAATCACTTAATCTCAAAAATCCACTTTAAAATTGCCTCTATCGAGCTCCCAAAGTTCAAAAATGGAAAATAGGGAAGAAATTCCCACTTTTGGGAATATTTTGTTTGCCTAGGAATTATACTTCGCAATCGTGGAACCCCTCCTCGCGATCACGAAAAGGAAAGTTCAGTCAACTCATTAATTGACTTTTGCAATCGCGGTCAAACTCATGCAATCGCAAGGACCCAGAAAATTACACTACGCGATTGTGACTTGCCTTCACGTGATCGTGAATCACACGAGAAGACAATTACACGATCCCGATAGGAACTAGCTCGTTTGCGATGAACAAAGCAATGGTACTAGACATCAGTACACAACAACTTCAGATCACCAAGATTCCACCAAACAGAGTTTAGGGATTCATTCGTAATCTCGTACGCACAAATTATATATGCTACCCTACTAAATTCTACATTCCGAATTTAATGGAATCGCCGGAACACGAATTCATGGTCTCCTTGACCCAAACTCCGTTTAGTCGCAGTTAAACGCTAAAAATCCCAACTCGCACTCCAGGCCTCTGAAAAATCGACCAAGACCTCACCTAATGCAATGAAATCATTAGAAATCCATTCCGAGCATTCGAACTCCAGACGTTGACCAAAGTCAATTCTTGACCTAAAATTCCATAAACTTTCAACTTAGGATTTCATGTCCAAGAAATAATTTCAAATTTGAAAATGACAACTCTCCTATACCAAATTCTATTTCTGGAGCTAATGGAACCGATAGAATTCCATTCTGATTCTATTAGCTCTTATTGGAATCAAAAATTACTTTTAAACAACTTAAACCTTTAAAAACTAAAAATTCAAAAATTATAATTTTTCAAAGAATTTCCAAACTAACTTCGTGATTGATCAAATACGACTTGTGGCAACTATCAAGTGGGGTAAAATAGTAACTTTTTTCAAAAAATTCGAAATGACCTTTTGGGTTATTACAGGTTGCCTTCCCTTCATCTCTCCAAGCGATCTTTAAGGCATGTAACCCCTTCTTTGCTATCAAAACAAGCTCAAGAATCTGTAGCTTCATCAACAATCCTTACCATCCTTCAATATCTCTTAGCTTGGCTTCATGTGAATGGTCTTGAGGCAATCCAGATTGCATCACAGTAACTAGTCAGAAAAGTAACAAGAATGTTCTATCAACTAATTTCTATAGATTAAGTAAGAGGTTAAACAAACTTTAATAATTTACCAAATTTAGATACGACTAAATTCATCCCCATTTTATTATGAGATAATTACACTGGAGTACAGCCCATAAAGTTAGATTTCATGAATTTGTCAAATTTTTCAATGATTATTTGAATTATCCTAATTACATGACAACTCTAAATTATATGGTTATATCTATTGAGTTATGGGTATTTTTTTTTGTTGTTGAAGCAAAACTGAAAGAATTTTTCTGCGGTTTTTTCTTCTACAGGTTAATTTATGCACACAACTTTTTTCTATAAAT
This sequence comes from Solanum dulcamara, assembly GCF_947179165.1. NCBI lineage: Eukaryota > Viridiplantae > Streptophyta > Magnoliopsida > Solanales > Solanaceae > Solanum > Solanum dulcamara. The sequence goes on along the minus strand of NC_077238.1, from coordinate 53,334,388 downwards.
TAATGTTATTCCTATCACTGGACAAACTACTAGAAAGATCTATCAGACTAACCTAACTATATTTAAACTTTGATATATTATAAGTAAAATTTAGTGTCAGACATTGTTGAAGCTCGAAATTTCAATGTTTGAAAATCGAATTTCCGCAAATAAGCTTCATTTTAAGTAGTGTTGTTGCGAAAGATATGTTATCTATTGAAGAGTCTAAATATGAAATTTTGGGTGATTTGATATAGCTTTTGACATATTTTTGGATGACTTTGGTGTTTGAATTCAAAGAAGAAGATGTACTCGTTATCGTATAATATAGATAGTCTTTGTATATGAGTAAATAAACACCTCTTATAATTGTGTATAACGTTGGATATTGGGTGTATAATATTGTATATCATGCTTTTAAATATTGTTGTAAAAAAATTAAAGTTTTATATACTATTGTATACCGAGGGTCGAGAGATAATATTGAATATAGAATTTTTTAAACACTATTATAAGAATATAATGAAATAGTGTAAAAAAGATCACCTGAAATATGATTTTGTGGAAACTATAATGACAAAAATACTTTTTTCTCCAAAATATATTATTATATTTTGCATTAAAATTTGCAATAGAAATTTTGAACGTATTTTTGCAGTATAAATTAGTTAATTGTGTTTTTTTGAAAATATCCTTTTTATTATGAGGTGCCTAACAATATGCAAACAGTAGGTTAAGATGTTATCCAGACATATTAAATGACTCAAGTCGAAACCGACTTGGAATTAAATAATTATGGGAGCTGGGTTTAAAATGCTCTTAAATTTTTTGAAATGATTAAAAATATTCTTTATTTATGGTCTGGTCCAGAAATATCTTTGTTGTTGATAGTTTGGTATAAAAATATCCTTATTATTATAAAATGGGTCAAAAATGTTCTTTTCCGAATAAAAATATTTTTTGTCTAAAAAAAATGTAGGTTTTTATAAAAATATTACTTTTAAGGAACTCTATTCTTTTTTTATTTTTTTAAACCACTTTAAGTAATAAAAATGTAGAAAATTATTTTATTCTTCATAATCTCATTTTATCAATTACAAAAAGTAATTTCATGTACCCTAAGTTTTAACGGATAATATATGCCATATATATAAAATCATAATAAATCCTTCATTAATTTGTATTCAAATAATGATAAAAAATAATTATAATAAAATAAGAAGTATTTTTAATTTTTAATTTTATACTAATTGAAATAGAATAAATATTTATTAATAAAATAAATATTATTAGGAAAAATATTTGTTCAAAAAGAAAATAAATAATATATTTATTTGAAAAAGGGACATTTTTGACCCATTAGGAAACAATAAGGGTATTTTTGCACCAAAGAATTAATGACAAGGGTATTTTGGACCATATTGTAAACGTAAGACATTTTTATTGATTTAAAATAGTTTAAGGACATTTTTATTCTTTTCCCAATAATTATTTATTATTCTTTTTGTTATATATTAAGTGGTGTTTTTTTTTTTGACTCGAAATAAGTATGTGTATTTCTCCTTATTATGAAGGTATAACTTGTCTTCTTTCTAATTTATTTTTATTTAGATAAATAGATCTTTCTGTAACCAGAAAACGATATTAAGTAGGTACTCTCTCCATTCTACATTACTTGTCTACTTTTTTACCCACTCTTAAAAATCATAAATAAAATAAGAAAAGTACTTTTACCAATTAACCCTTTAATTCTTTTGGATACATTTTATTTATGTTGCTTATGAATCAATATCTAGATTAATGATGGAAGAAATTTTACAATATTTATACTTATAAAAGAGTTAATTTTAAGGGGAAAATAATTGAATTTGTAAATGGACAAGTAATTTAGGACAAATATTTTTAGTAACGTGAATAGATAATATGAGACAGAGGGAGTATTATTTAACTAAGAACAAGTACAAATAATTCCTATTTTGTAGAATTGCGTAGATTTCTTAACAACTTGTTTAGATGGCTGTTACATATTGTATTGTATTATATTGTGTTGTGTTGTTAGTTTAAATAAAATGTTTATTTTTATCGTTACTTAAAATTTATTGTATTGTTAAATTCATTATTAGACAACGATAAAAAGTCTTATTTTGTGTAACAATAGATTTAGTGTGATCATATTGTTATCTTTTTCACCCCATTTTGTCTTTACTTATTATTAAATAATTCTATTTCATTCTTTACCCTATTTTTTCATAGTAGTTTTATCATGTATCTAACTTTTCTTATAGGTTTATCCTTCGAATTGTTGATCTGTGACATTATAAAATGATAAAAATGATATAATCTATCTAAATATTGTATTAATTAAAACAATTCAATATGATACAATACTATATAAAAAGATACATTATTAAACATTACATAATAATCATCTAAACAAAGTGTAAGGGTGTGCTCAAATTTAAAACATCACTTATATAATGTATTGGAGGGAGTAGTGCATGCTATGCATTGATTTGACTTGTTATTCGGTATTTGATATTTATATTGAAGTTCAAGTAATTTGAATTCACATGTTGCAGAACCTTTTTCTGAGAGCAGCAATAGCGCTAGTTATAATATTCTGTTTATATTCATACTCAAATTTAAAATTATTGATTAAAGGTAATTTTTTTTTGTAACTATCTCACAATAATTGATGAGAATAGTGATGAATGAAGACGAAACATAAGCGTGGTACTGGTCTACAGGAATATAATTAAGGTGGAGCCTCAAGTTAATTATTTGGATATGATTGAAGGAGACATTAATGTCCATAAGTTCTCTACAATAATGTAACGTGCTTTACTGGGTTATCCACTCATGTCCCCAGACTTTATATCCAACTCCCTATCATTTATGTTGACATTTTTTTTTTTTTTGTTCATTTCCTTTTCCCCAAAGCAAACCCCACCCATGAAATTGTTTTCAGCTTCTTATTCCGTACTACTAGATTACATTAACTTCTCAGCTTTGGATTATCTTCTCGACGTCTCTTAAATAAGGGAATACAGTAAGCAAGCATTATAGGGTTAGTATTGTCATTAATTTCCTTAATAATGTCATTAATCTCAGTCTCTATAAAATTGAGCAATGCATGCTAACTTTTATTCTATTCTTACATTTTTACTCATCTATTATTTTTAAAATAGATTTTTTATTTTTACATATTATTTTTACTATTTTAATTTTTTTTTCATATTTTACTTTTAATATTTATTATTTATTTCACAAATTATTATTCAAGATTTAATACTACTCCCATACTAAGGGTCGTTTGATAGAGAGTATTAGAAAAAATAATGCATGCATTAGTGCTGGTACCTTGTTTTAATATAAATTTTAATATGTGTACAACTAATGTTTGTATTAGTTATACACTCTATTGTGTATTAAGGAGTGTATTATTAATACATAAAAATCCATCGTATTTGTAGTGCATGAGAATTTCATGCATGCATTAGCATAGTTAAAGACCCATTTGCCCCTCAAAATCTTTTCCACATCTTTTTCACCATGTTTGTGGAGATTATCTTTCTAAATAAATATATTTTTTTAAAAAAATTATGCAAAACATGCTATTTTTAATGCACCAAACAAAAAATGCATAAGAAATAATACAACCATTATTAATGCAAGCATTACTAATACATTCTAATAGTAAGTAGTTGACCCCCTCTTTTACGTCCCTATGTTCCCCCCATGTGGCGACATGGGGGCGAAAAAAGGAAAGAGAGGCTTTCTTGTTGCGTGAAAGTGCTTGAGCGACCGTCGGGAAAGATTTTTAGCGGGGAAGGCAGCCGAGTCGTCCGATTCCATCATCTATGATTGAGTTTCGAAAACTTCTGGATAGGTATCCTACATCTGAACCGAATTCTTTCTGGTTAAAGAATCTCTTTCTAGTTGCTCTAGAACAATTAGGAGATTCTCTAGAAGAAATACAGGGTTCTACTTCTGGCGGCTCTCTTTCTCATTCTCTTTCCACCACTAGTTAGAAATAGACTAGAGCATTCCCTGGAACAGGCCGTAGAGAGGTATTCAACAAGCTATAAGAAAATACTTTCCAGAAAAAACAAAAAACAAAAAAATTTCTTTTTCTGGCTACGACTCAAAAGTGGTTGGCTGATTAGTGAGGTCTTAAAAACGTCATAGAATTCATGATTGTTCTTGTACACCCTATCAAAAGACCCCTAAGTGAATTGTTGAGATATGCACATCCCTTATTAAAAATATTTAGGATATAAATAAAATATTAATTTCAACTATTAACCTTTTGATTATTTCCAAACTATTCTCCTATAAAATATTAATTAATTTAGAACCTCATTTAAATAAAGGTGATCAACATGAAAAAAAGTCTCAACAAATCTCTTGAACTCTGAACAATTCACTTATTTTGGACAATAAAAAATGTATCAACAATTCACTTAACATGAACTAGAGGGAGTACTAAACATCCTTTAATATAGGTATTATAAAATATTCATATCAATCATTAATTCTTACGAGACGTGCAAAGTATAAAATGGACAAGTAAAAATCAAAGGAGAGAATTATTTTCTACTCCGTCTATTCACTTTTATTTGTTCACTATTTAAAAAAATAGATTTTCGCTGTTACTTGTCACTTCTAATATATCAAGAAAAGATAATAATTTTTACGTGGAGTGCAAAGTCTAAAATGCACAAGTAAAAATGAAAGGAGAGAATTATTTTCTACTCCCTCTATTCACTTTTATTTATTCACTATTTAAAAAATAAATTTTTATTGTTACTTGTCATTTCTAATATATCGAGAAAATACAATATTATTTGTCATTATTTACCCTTATCATTAATTAACTATTCTCAAATTATTTTTTAAGACTTAATACTGAATATCAATTAATAGGAAAAGACATAAATAATCATAACAATCATTATTTTTTTAGTGTGTGAGTGAAATTCAAATGTGACAAATAAAAATAAACGTAGGAAGCTTATGCAGAATAAAGTCAAATAGATTTAACATAAGTGGTGATGGTAATTTTAGAGAAAAATGATGTCTCAACAAATTGATAAAGAAAATGAATAATTCAGATTTTTTATATGCAAAAATAAAGATATTTATAAAGTGATTATAAAATTAAAAATATTATAAGTGACATACAAAATTAATTCTCTCATAATTTTATCAATCTTTTACTTTTTTAATGCTTGCATTTAGAGGTATTTACGATTTAGATAAAAATGGATGCCAACCAAAAAATTGAATTCTCTCATAATTTTATCAATCTACTATTTTTTAATGCTTGCATTTAGAGGTATTTCAAGATTCAGATAAAAATCGGTGCCAACCAAAAAATTGAATCAAATTAATTAATTAAATAAATTTTTATTTAATATAATTTTTACATTTTTAACAACTAATAATATTTGGTTGGTTTTGATTTTGACTTTATTCAGAAAAAAAAACAATAAACAAATTATCTGATAGAATTGATAATTATATATATATATATATAAAACCAAGTAGGTGCAGGATGTTGTTTTTGACATGTTCATCAACCTCTCCAAAGTAGAATTGACTCTTAGCTAAATTTTCCTTCAAACCTAAGGCCTCATAAAACATATTGAATCTATTATTGAGTAGTTGCATAGACTGCACATCTCCTCTACCAAACATCAATAGGTCATCTGCAAAATAAAAATGGATAATTCTCAATATTTGGTATCTAGTGTGAAAGTTGAAATTAGGATTATCTTTAAGATCAGATAAGCATCTATGCAGATACTCCATTATCAGAGAAAAATATATGGGGAGACATGGTCTCCATGCCTTAACCCTTTCTTCGCCTTCATAGTGCCAGTAAGGTGTCCATTGATCAGAAAAGTATAGCTGACTGTTTGAATACATAACATGATCCACGAAACCATTTTACAAGAAAAATCCAGTGATCTCACCGTTTGGCCGATGAAAGGCCAATCCACAAAATCATATGCTTTTTGTAAGTCGACCTTAATCATGAATCTTGGTGAGATGTGTTTTCTAGTATATCCTTTTACTAGTTCATGACTGAGTAAGATATTATTTGAAATGAGCCTTCCTATAATAAAAGATGATTGAATTGTCCCACAATACCATCAAGGACCCCTTTAATTCTAGCTGAAATAATCTTAGATATAATTTTACAAATAGTGGTACAATAAGCTATTGGCCTGAAATCTTTCACTCTTTTTGGATGTGATTTTTTAGGAACAAGTGTCACTACAGTGTTGTTGACAGATTTGAGTAATTTGTTATTTTGAAAAACAAATCCAGTACTGCATGTTAGAGGTCCCTATAAATAATTTTCCAAGACTTTTTAAAGAAGTAGGAGTTAAAACCACCAATTCCTGGAGTTTTATTATCTTCAATGTCATATAAAGTTGTTTTGATCTCCTCCAAAGTTACCATAACACACATTTCTCTTTTTTTTGCAAAATGATTATAGGTCCAATCCTCATGATGGGTAGGTTAATAGAAGGGATTCATATAGTTGCAGATCCTAAGAGCCCTTTATAGAACGAACATATTTCATCCTCAATATTCATGTTTGTATGCAATATTTCTCCTATCACATGCATTGAGTACAAAGATATTATTAGTGCTTTCCCTTACCTTCATCAACCAGGGTATTCAGAAATCTAAATGGTCTTCTTTGATAGGAGATATGTTGGGTAATTTCAAGTTGAGTAGGGGAATGGTTAGAGAAGTGGTTCTCTAGGAATTGAGCAGTAACTCTTACCATATTTTACCACCTAAAGGTCATTAACATAAGGCCCTGTCAATCTTGCTCCAAATGTGACCACTAGTACATGTGAAAACTTTGCCTATTTCTTTCATAATTGTGAGGATCAAAACACTCACACGTGTTTAAAATATTTAGTTTAAGAATCAGTGATAGGTTTCCCTCTGTCACGATCCGGCCTAGGTCCTATTCGTAACACGGCGATAAAAAATTCAAAGGACTCCAACCAAGCCTCTTGTACATATTATAAGCATGCACAAGGTAAAATAAAAGCAGAAACATCATAAGAGAGTCTAAAACACGAATAATAAATTATCATGACCCAACTCCATAGGCCATGACTGGGGTCTGACCTGGACCCCCATATACATAAATCTCAACTATAAGAACTATACACAAGAATCCATAGGGTGATAGAAAATTCTTCTGCATATAGCCTCTTTCATTTGCACCATGTCATGTAAGGGCCGATAAGGCTTCCTTAACATAATAACATTTATAATATGCCATATAGGCACAACTGAATCAAACTCGTAAACAACCCACCTACATATGTCTATAAATCTCTAAGAATATTAACAGTGACATATGGTGGGACAGGGCCCCGGCGTATCCCTGAATAAATAATTATATATATTATACGATCAGCACCAAAATCCAGGCTCTAAGATAGAGGAGCACTTCCGACAAAGCTGAGTGGGAGTCCTAAGCTGGCGGATCTCCAAAGTAAGTATCTCTACCTACGGACATGAAATGCAGCCCTCCCTTCCGAAGAAAGGGAGGTCAGTATGATATATGTACTGAGTTTGTAAAACATAACACATCATAGCTGAGACCACAACTGAAATAAGGATGCAGGGGACAGGTGTAACAATTAACAAATTAATGTACATACACCTTAGGACACATAGTCATATACATCATCATATGCTCTGCCCGGCTCTCAAAGGAACCCGGTATCATAACTATTTTATCATATTACCATATCACCATATCATCATCCCCTCTCATCATGTATATTATTTTATTAGGTCATCTTATATGGCATCATATCATCGTATACGGCATAATCTTATCATATATGTCATCATAGTATATCTAGTCTACTATAGGGCTTAGGGTCACAAGTGTATCCCTATATTTTCATATGCATGCCTACGTAAGTATCCGACCCTTTAGTGAGGGACTCAGTGAAAGAGTAGTGTACATAACGTACTGCACCCGACCCCTTTATGGGACTCGGTGCTATTATAACATAGTAAAATATACCGAGGAACGTTCGTCCCGATTCATAATTTAAAACAATGCCGAGGAACGTACGGTTTAATCCACATTTTTATCATATCATATATATATATATCCGTCCCGGGACTCGATGAATAACATCATCACATACGGCATCATCGTATGCTTCAACTTCATTGTATATGATATTTCATCATCGTATATTTTATACATACATGTACATAGTCAGCCCGGGACTCGCTGAAGGAGTAATAAAGCTGTGTACGATAATGTTCCCAGCCCATCGTGGGACTTGATAAAAGAAGGGTTATCGTATGCACTAGTAGAGTAGTGAGAAACCATATGCAATTAGGTCATCTCCTGAGACTCAATGAAATAGTCAAGTGAACCATCCCTTAAAGACCAGGGAAGTAATTCTCCGAGGTACCCTTTAGATGTTATTAGGGATTTCATCAATTAGGGCCTCAGAAACCACAAACGTATACCAAGATAATGCCACACAGTTTATGCAATCAAAGAAATAATTTATACAATCACACACATAGCTTATGCAATCAGAGATACAACTTATGCAATCAGAGACATTTATCCTCTCAAAGCCTTTCAGAATAGGAGCTTATATTTCCACTTACTATTCAACATATAGGTGGCTCGGGAGTAGTAATCTAACTACTTTAAGACCCTTAGTATTCATAAGTGACTACGAGTCACGAATTATATCTGGAACCTATAAATGGAATTACCTCTAAACTCATATCAGACATCATTTCACTTACCTTAAGCGATTTCAACTAAAGAAGGAGATAAGCCTTATATGTACTACTCTTCACCCTACAGAAGACTTGAAAGGCGATAAGTCCACTTAGTGCAGGAGTTCTAACATCAAGAAGTGAACAAGGGTCTTGACTCATACTCAGAGCTTTATGAATGGAATGACTCCCAAGTTTCGTATATATATAACTTAAGGCTAAGACAAGCCAAAAAAAAGAAAGGGTAAGCTTCACATACCTTTTGTGGATTAACTGTAATCCAGCTCGCCTCGTTACCTCCTCAACTTAATAACATGAGAGTAATACTGAGGTTAATGACCTTTTGCTTTCCGATTTCCAACTCTACAACCAAGTACCATAGGAATCATTTCCTTGTCCAATACCCTCGACTAGTTTGTTACTAGTTCCAAAGTTACCAAAAATCAGACAGCATCTCTCCTATAACTTCAATATTCCCGAGATTTCACTCCGCCAAAATGTCAACAACCATAAAAAAAACAACAACCAGCAGCATATATATAAATAACACACTTCAACATTATCCAATACAACTCCAAACAACTAGCTCAAAACTACGATACCAAAATAGAGGTTTTAACCTTTATTTCGTAAAACCTTTAACCTTACTAAATAGAGGGTCGTTTGGCTGAAACCAGAAGTATCCACACCCCTTTTATAACACTTTTCATACCTGCAGCACGCCATCCAACCAGTTGCAACCGCAGTACCACAATTGCAACACACTACTCGACTTTTATTTAACTACGACGACTTCAATTTAGTTTATTTCTAACATCAACTATCCTTATGCAATTTTTCCACTTACAAACTTATTTAAGACATGTAATATACCTTATAACATCATCATAAACTCCAATTTGAAAGGGAAAACCTTACCTTGCTTGAAACTCGTCAAACTCGCCAAAAGTTCCTTTAGTGCGACTAAAACTTGAGGCTGCTTGGTAACATTTTGGTGCTGCTCCAGACTATAAATTTACATTACTAACATCTTCATAACACCGTGTTATACCCTAGATAATTAATTTATGGAATAAAATTAGAGGCTTACCTTTCTTTCTCCTTGGCTGAACCTACTCTCTCTAGTTCTAGATTTTTCTTCTCTTCTTTCTTTCTCTAGAAGTCTCTTGAACTAGGAAGATAAATGAATTTCTTGTAGATAAGAATGATTCATAACATCTATATATATATATATATATATAGGCTACTTTAGGAGGGTAACACATGTCAACCTCTAAGTGGTGACACATGTCAAGCCCTAAGTGGTGACACATGTCAAGCCCTCATTAGGCTAACACATCCCTTCCTCCTATCATAGGTTGCCACATGGAAGGTGGGGTCCACCCCTTGATCCATCTGCTTCCACGTGGCACTCTCCCTTGCTGTAATGTGGCACTCTCCCTTACTGCCACATGTCACTCTCTTTTCCTCCTCGTGGGTTCATAATCTCATCTTACTTTATGAACCTATGTAATCCATTCTACGTAAGCTTGGTATGTACTCATATACCTTAATTATGTAAGGTTTCCTAGTTGGTAGCTTACGTAAGTAAGTTGAGTCCTACAAATCATTATTTAGTCTCCAACTTCTTTTGGATTCTTACAACGCTATCTCCAATCTTTCCTATCATGAGGTGTCACATTCTCCCTTCCTTAGAATTGTTTGATAGAGTTATGGGCTATACGACTCCCATGATAACTTCTAAGAAGCTTGAGAAGCTTTAAGAAACTTAAGAATCCTTTCAAAAACTTAAGAACCTTTCAAGATACTTAAGAAGCTTAAGAACCTTCCAAGGTACAAAAGTACGGGGTGTAACATCCTTCCCCCCTTTAGAAAATTCACCCTCAAATGTGAACCAAAACCCTCCACAAGATCTTATACCGACTATATAGAGAGTTTCTTTGTTCCATCATAATAACACATACTTTCACCGAGCAATCAATATCAGAGTTCCAAAGGTTGGGATTAACTGTAGACATAGAGAATAGTTACGGATACTTATACTTCATTTCCCTTTCATCTCCCCAAGTCATTTCTTCGTGACTCTTGTTTCGCCATAACACCTTGATGGAAGCTACGTCCTTAATTTATCACCCCCTGCTCCGCCGATCTAGGATGGCGACTGATTGCTTCTCGTAGGATAACTCCTCTATGACTTGGATAGCCTCTGCGGAATATACTCGGGATGGATCACCAACATAATTGTGAAGAATTAATACTTGAAAGACTTGATGTACTGCTTCCAGATCCACCGATAAGTCCAACTCGCAGGCAACCTTGCCTATTCGGCGGAGGGTCTGATAAAAGCCAATGTATCTCGAACTAAGGTCCTCTTTCTTGCTGGATCTCATCATTTTCTCTGTGGATGACACTTTTTAGAGTGCTTAATTATAACTTGAAACTCTAGATATCAACGTCGATTATTTGCATATGACTTTTGTCAACTCAGAGCTGCTAATAATCTCTCCTGAATAAGTTTCACCTTCTATACCGCTTATTGAACGACATCTGGGCGTATTAGTCATATTTTACTACCATCAAACCAATCAATTGGCGACCTACACTATCCGCCATACCATGTCTCATACGGGGCCATTTGGATACTAGAATGATAGTTAATATCGTAAGTACTTTTGACAGGTTGTAGGCAATTGTCCGAGCTACCTTTAGAGTCAACCGTATAGTCCCGAAACATATCGTCTAACATTTAGCTAGTAAGCTTAGTCTGTCCATCAGTCTGAGGGTAAAATGGTGTACAAAGACCTATCTGTCATCCCAATATCTTCGTAAACTGATATTCGGCAGTTAATTATAACTTGGGATCCTTCATCTAGGAAAATAGATATGGGAACTCCGTAAGGTCCTACCACCCTCTTGACCTATAATTTCATGCCATTTTGGCTGAGCAAGTAGTCTTTGATTGGAGGAACATGGGTTGATCTTGTTAATCTACGGGTAATATTCCATATAGAATTATCTGTCCAAGGAGTGCAAAGTGAGTCTTGTAGCCAAGGTCGTGTTGTGGAATCTTCGACCTCGTATATTACTTCTTAACTTCTTTAGATGATATCAACTAGTACCCTCGCCTTTTTGGGTTTTGCTTTTTGCCCATCAGAGTTGGCTACCAAGTTGTGCTGAAGTCCTCTCACACAATCACCTGAATAGCCGTTCCTTGGTTTTCCTATCATTAACTGGTATTATGTTGAAGAACTATGGCATACAATGCACCATCTATTAGTAATCAGCTAATTTTGCTTGCTTTTCTTAAATCCTTTTATAATTCCCTTAACGTAACTTATAACACTGTAGGTACATAATCTCATGTCGTTGCTTCGCGGCTAGTTCGAATTCTTCCATCTTGTGTGATCATAGCAGCACTAACACACCGGATCTCACTGGAATTTCGAAGTTAAATGTGCTTGGACGAGAGTATTACTAGGATAGGTGACCCCCCTGGGAATTCCTCATGTCACATTCCATTGAAATCCTTGCAATAATGTGCGAAGGCACTCAACCTAGCCTAAGATTTACCTTAGCGTCTTCTTGCTAATCTTCATGCTTCGCCTTGACCTCTCTACCCCTATCTTACACTCGATGTCGGGATAGATCATTGGTTCAATCATAGCTAGGTTCTATATTTCCCTTAGTACTCACCCCATCTCGGTAGTTTAGTCTAACCCATCTTGACAGCTCTCTGTAACGTATCCAAAACATCCTAGCTCCTTTTCTCATATACTTCTCACTTAACCCTATACTCAACATATACATATCCATAGGTTGTATAACCATTTTGATACAACCTATATAAGATAGACATAATCTTTTTGTTTCTCGACCCATCTTGCTTTACATATCGACTTCACACTAGAACTTGCTCGCGCCAATGCTATTTTGTCCTAATCTATTCTTTTCTTCCTTTATGTACTCCTTGGTCTATCATTTCCTACCATAAGAGATTTTCTATTCTTTCTCCTTACTACTTGTATGTCACCATATCAGCGGCTAATGATGTTGTTTCCATATCTTAATCTTTACCCAAACATAACCCTACTACCCTTTACACGGTCCTTAGTTTGCTCAGTCCTACTCTCTTATCGTATTCACCCATTATGGTAGGCACCCATCCCTTAGGGTTCTACCAATGATTCTTCGCATGGTATCAGATACCACGACTCCTATCTATTTATTATTGGCCTCGAGCTCCTGCTAACTTGTGCCAGTATGGGATCTCGCTTAAAATTTAAGCATTTCTGTCATCATGTGATAGTGTCAGTTGATTTCATCTCACGCATGTATTTCTCTTATCCACTTTCCCCCTTTAGGGTATACCTATGTCATCCTTTATTTATTTTCAACTGTTCATACGCATATGATTCTTTTCTAACATATTTGACATACTGCACCATGTCTACACCTTTTTAACTTATCTATACTTTAGGTTGCCCCTGTAAGAAACCTTAACACAACCATGGGGTGCTTAGAATTCTCAATAAATAGTACACAATCTAGTCCAAGTACTAGTACTCGAGTTATATAACTAATGTAGTAGCTTAGTTGAAGCCGCATTTCCTTCATCCTAATTAGTACGTCACTAGTGCTTATAATCGTTTCTGATTCTCTATTCGGGGGCACTTATACTCTGATGACATGAGTTTTTTAGCTGTTCTATAACACTATCTTCATCCCAGTGAATACTACTTGTTCCTATTAATGGACTCGCAATGCATCAATGGTCTTGCAGAGCTACCTCCCTCATCCTTGAGGGGTCTTACTATTTTCCACGGTGGAGATACATATACAAATACCCCTTTATGCTTCATGTGCTTTCATCCTTATCGTGTACTCGATACTGACTCCTAATCTTACTCACAATCACATTCTTTAGTTACTTCGTTACTAGGCCCTATGTACTTCCATGATGATTCTCATCATATTCACACTATATTCTGCTCATGGTCAATTTCAGAGGGTAATATTTATTAACCTTTATACACGATCCTTACTCTAGACTAATTCCACCTGGTGGAGAAACCGTACTTAACCCCCTTATCCTTCCTCGTCATTCTCATCCTTAATACCTCGCAAGAAGTCTTAAGACATTCATATCCATCATCATTCTTCTCACCATATCAGTATCGACCTTCTAATTACCACCCATACCACAATTTACTTATTTCTCAAAGTCAGTTGTACTCCTAGTTTTGTCAGATCTTATCTTTACCGTGGATATAATATCTCAAGATATACTACAACCTTATATCTCATTCTCTTTTTATTTCAAAAAATATTTCGGCAGAGTTTTCTCTATATTCCTTACTATCCCAAACCTGCACTCAGGAAATACCAACAATGCCTCACAGAGCCAACATATATATATTCATATCACCGCCACACAGGGAATCCAATATCAATAACAGTATAAAATAATGGACTTACCTCGTATGTCCAACTCGAACTGCACCCGTTACACTTTTCCTGTCTACTTTTCCCTTCAATATTTGACTTTTCATTTCAATCATATTTCAGACTTCTTACCTTATCCAGCATGCCTCCTTCACACTATTACTTACCTGTATACTGGGTAGATTCCAATATCATCCATAATTTTCTTCTGTCGATGTCATTCTTCAGCTAAAATAAAGGTTAGAAAAAGGAATTTCATGTCCTATGGCTAGGATCTATCACACGATCTTAGATATGAAAGAAAAGTGTCATCCTAAATACCCTGTAGCCTCCTGTTTATAGATGTGGCGCACAACACACCGATAAATAAGACTCTACTAGACACAGTCTATAGACATTCCGAGGAAGGACCGCCCTGATACCACTTCTATCACGACCGAACTTCGTAGGCCATGACTGGTGTCACGACCCAACTCTGTAGGCCATGACTGGTGCCCAAGTTGGGCACCCATATGTACCCTTAGCCCCACTTAGTACATTAATCGAATAAACATAGGTAATGATCAGAAGGGATCTCTAAACAGATATAATGCACGAGGGCCGATAGGCCATCACGAAACACAAAAAACCCAAAACATATATACAAAACCCACATCTCATGTCTACAGACCTCTACAGAATGATATCCTAGTCATATGACGGGACAGGGCCCCGCCGTACCCCTGAACAACGTATATATATATACAACAGAAAGTGTCAGTACCAAAATAGGGCTCCAAACAAAGGAGCACTGTCGACCAACATGGTGTATGTCCTAAGCAAGCGGATCAGCAAACCAATCGTCTGTACCTGTGGGCATGTAACGCAGCCCCCGAAGAAAGGGGGTCAGTACGGAAAATGTACTGAGTATGTAAAGCATGGACTGAAATCAGTAAAGTTATTTCCAGAGCAGAAAGTGCAAAAATGAGCAAAATATCCAGAAATATCAAATGCTTATCAAACCACATATAATGGGTTGTAATAAGTAAAGTCATTACCGCAATAAAATGTACAAAACTGAGAAAAATGTCCGAAGATATCAAATGCTGATCAAAACCTCAGATAATGTATGCAGAAAAACATATGCCATATCCGGCCCCATTATGGGACTCGGTGAACAAAGTGTGGTCGCCCTCCCATCATCGGCGCCATGGCACAGCATAACATCAGAGTAGGGAATATCTCCGTAACAAATCATATCATATTAGATGGCCGTATCAAATCATATCATATCATATCATATCACAAACATATATGTACATGGCACAGCATAACTCCGTGGCATAACATTTACCACCCCATGTACATGTCATACCTGCCCCCTCACGTCGGGACACGGCGAACAATGCAGAGAAATACGCACGATAACAAAACCTGGCCCGGGCTCAGTAAAGGAAGCATTAAGGCATCCACGAGTGGAGTAGTGAGAAACTATATGCAATTTAAATCATATTTAAGACTCAATGGAATAATCAGAATGAGCTATCATTTAAAAATCGAGACGAGACTCATGTCAAGTACCTTTCGAAAGTTACCCTGGATTATATCAGACTAAATCTTGTGAAATCATATAGACGTATCGAAGCATAATAAAATACCTTTTGGAAATCAAGGAATTGGCCATCCTAATGGCTCTAGGAATAGGAACCTCTTTGAAATTATATAAAAGTCATATTTTTGTTTCATAAATACCATACCAAAACAAAGATTAGCTTTACATACTTATGTCAAAACATGAAAATCGAAAGAATATGCTTTACATATTTATGTCAAAAACATGCCAAAAGAAAGAAAGGTTTTACATACTTATAACAAATGCATGCCAAAAGAAGAGAAAGTATAAGCTTTACGTACTTATGACAAAGACATGCCAAAAGAAAGAAAGGTTCGCTTTACGTACCTCTTACGGATTACTCTTAACTATGCTCGCCTTGTCGTCTATTGAACCTATTTAACATGAAATTAATACTAAGGTTAATAAACTTTAACTTTCCAATTTCCAACTCTACACCCAAGTAACCATAGGAATCATTTCCTTATCTATGTCTCTCGACTAGTTTATTACTAGCTCCGAATCTACCGAAAATCGGGCAGCAACTCCCCTGTAACTTGAACATCCCCGAGTTTTCAACTCGGCCACCATGTCAACAACCATACCAAAAAAAACAGCCAGCATCATGTATACAAGTAAATCACTTCAACTTTACACAATACAAGCTCTATACAACTCATTCCAAACTACGGTACCAAAATAGAGTTTTTAACCTTTATTTCATAAAATATGTAGTCATACCAAATGGAGGGTTGTGTGGCTGAAACCAGCAGTACCCACATCCATTTTTGAGTACTTTACATCCCTGCAACACGCAATTAAACCACCACCAAACTGCAGCACCACAACAACAACACACTACGCGACTTCGATTTAACTACTACGACTTCCATTTAGTTTGTTTCCAACGTCAAACATCCTTATACATTTTTTCCACTTCCAGCATATTTTAAGACATGTAATATACTTCATAAAATCATCATAAAGTCCAGTTCAAAACAGAAAACTTTACCTTTCCCGAAATTCACCAAAACTCGCCAAAACTTGCCTCGGAATTTCCTTTAGCGCAGCTGAAACTTATTGGCTGTTTGGTAACGTTTTGGGCTGCCTCAAACCATAAAATTTCATTACTAACATCTTCATAAAATCATGGTATAGATCATATAATTAATTCTTGGAACGGAATCGGAGAACTTACCTTTTTCTCCTCCCAAAATCGTAGCTCTTTCCTTCTTTCTACCTTAATTTCTCTTCTCCTCTCTTCTTTCTTTCTCTTGTAATTTCGTTTTGTTAGTCTTGAATTTTCTAGATAGGTGTGGAAATTAATGAGTCATAAGACTCATATATATATATATACTACTTTAGGGGTGACACATGTCATCCCCCGAAGTGGTGACACGTGTCAAGCCCTAAGTGGCGACACATGTCAAGACCTAAGTGGTGACACGTGTCAAGATCTCATTGGTCCAACACATCCCTTTCCTCCAATCACGGGCTGCCATGTTGCATGTGGGGCACACATGAATCTTCTTGAAGACTTTATGAAATTCCCATTTTACCCCTAGCCTTCCACAATATTACCATAGGCCACTTTGCAAATTTTCCTTTTTGCCCTTTGCCTTTTCCAATATTTCCACACTATTAATGATCATAAATAATATTCATATCCAACTTGTATATTAAATAAATTTTGGAAGATGGTCATTCCCTTAACTTTACCACAGCTACCCTAAAACATCCAACCGTATAAAATATGGGATATAACATTCTCTATGAGAAATTCCAATTTTTGCCCCTCACCTTTTATAATATTTCCAAGTTGAAATTCTAATTTAGTCATAAGAATTTTATAACCAACAAGATCAAATATAGCCTTGTCCTTCACTTGTTACCATTATCTCCAAAATATCCTAATGTGCAAAATACGGGTTATAACAACTAGGGTCCGACCTGGACACCCGTATACATAAATCTTAACTATAAGAACTATACACAAGAATCCAGAGGGTGATAGAAAATTCGTCTTTATATAACCTCTTTCATTTGCACCATGTCATGCAAGGGCCGACAAGGCTGCCTTAACATAATAACATTTATAATATGCCATATAGGCACAACTGAATCAAACTCGTAAACAACCCACCTACATATGTCTACAAACCTCTAAGAATATTAATAGTGACATATGGCGGGATAGGGCCCCCTCTGTACACCTGAATAACTAACTATATACACTATACAATCAACACCAAAAACTAGGCTCCGGAATAGTGAAGCACTTCCGACATAGATGATTAGGAGTCCTAAGCTAGCGGATCTCCAAAGTAAGTATCTGTACTTGCGGACATAAAATGAAGCCCCCCCTCCCCTGAAAGAAGGGAGGTCAATATGATATATATACTGAGTATGTAAAACATAACACATCATAGCTAAGACCACAACTGAAATAAGGATACAGGGGACAAGTGTAACAATTAACAAATTAATATACCTATACCTTAGGACATGTAGTCATTAACATCATCATACGCTATGCTCGACTCGCTAAGGAACCCGGTATCATAACTATTTCATCATATTACCATATCACCATATTATCATCCCCTCTTATCATGTATATTATTTCATCAGGTCATCGTATACGACAACATATCATTGTATATGGCATTATCTTATCGTATATGTCATCATAGTACATCTGGTCCACTATGGGGATCAGGGGCACAAGTGTATCCCTATATTTTTATATGCATGCCTACGTAAGTATCCGACCCTTTAGTGAGGGACTCAGTGAAAGAGTAGTGTACATAACGTACTGCACTCGGCACCTTTATGGGACTCGGTGCCATTACAACATAGTAAAATATATCGAAGACCTGATTCATAATTTAAAACAATGCCGAGGAATGTATGGCTTGGTCCACATTTTTATCAAATCATCATTATATATATATATATATCCGTCCCGAGACTCGGTGAATAACTTCACCACATACGACATCATCGTATGCTTCAACTTCATCGTATATGACATTTTATCATTATATACTTCATACATACATATACATAGCCGGACTGGGACTCGATGAAGGAGTAATAAAGTTGTGTACGATAACTTTTCCGGCCCATCATGGGACTCGGTGAAAGAAGGGTTACCGTATACACAAGTAGAGTAGTGATAAACAATATGCAACTAGGTCATCTCCTGAGACTCAATGAAATAGTCAAGTGAACCGTCCCTTGAAGACCAGCGAAGTAATTCTCTGAGGTACCCTTTAGATGTTATTAGGGATTTCATCAATTAGGGCCTCAAGAACCACATGCGTATACCAAGATAATGCCACACAGTTTATACAATCAAATACATAATTTATGCAATCATAGATACAACTTATGCAATCAGAGACATTTATCCTCTCAAAGCCTTTCAGAATAAGAGCTTATATTTCCACTTACTATTCAACATATAGGTGGCTCGAGAGTAGTAATCTAACTACTTTAGGACCCTTAGTATTCAGAAGTGACTACGAGTCACGAATTATATCCAGAACCTATAAATAGAATTACCTCAAAACTCATATCATACATCATTTCACTTACGTTAAGCGATTTCAACTAAAGAAGGAGATAGGCCTTATATGTACTACTCATCATCCTACAAAAGACTTGAAAGGCGATGAGTCCACTTAGTGCAGGAGTTCTAACATCCAGAAGTGAGCAAGGGTCTTGAATCATACTCATAGCTTTATGAATGGAATGACTCTCAAGTTTTGTATATATATAACTTAAGGCTAAGATAAGCAAAAAGAAAAGAAAGGGTAAGCTTCACATACCTTTTTTGGATTAACTGTAATCCAGCTCGCCTTGTTACCTCCTTGACCTAATAACATGAGAGTAATACTGAGCTTAATGACTTTCACTTTCCAATTTCCACCTCTTCAACCAAATACCCATAGGAATCATTTCCTTATCCAATACCCTCGACTAGTTTGTTACTAGTTCCAAAGTTACCGAAAATCGGACAGCATCTCCCCTATAACTTCAACATCCCCGAGATTTCACTTGGCCAAAATTTCAAAAACCATACCAAAAACAACAACCAGCAGCATATATATAAATAACTCACTTCAACATTACCCAATATAATTCCAAACAACTAGCTCAAAACTACGATACCAAAATAGAGTTTTTAACCTTTATTTCATAAAACCTTTAACCATACTAAATGGAGGGTCGTGTGGCTTCAACCAGGAGTACCCAAACCCCTTTTAGAACACATTCCATCCGTGAAACATGCTATCCAACCAGCTGCAACCTCATCACCACAATCGCAACACACTACTCGACTTCGATTTAACTACGACGACTTCAATTTAGTTTGTTTCTAACATCAAGTATCCTTATGCAATATTTTCACTTCCAACCTTATTTAAGACATGTAATATACCTTATAAAATCATCATAAACTACAATTTGAAAGGAAAAACCTTACCTTTCCCGAAACTCGCCAAACTCGCCAAAACTTTCCTCAGAAGTTCCTTTAGCGCGACTAAAACTTGAGGATGCTTGCTAACATTCTGGTGCTTCTCCAAACCATAAATTTACATCAATAACATATTCATAACATCTTGGTATACCCTAGATAATTAATTCACAGAATAAAATTAGAGGCTTACATTTCTTTCTCCTTGGCCGAACCTACTCTCTCTCTAGTTCTAGATTTTTCTTCTGTTCTTTCTTTCTCTAGAAGTCTCTTGAACTAGGAAGATAAATGACTTTCTTGCAGATAAGAATGATTCATAACATATATATAGAGAGAGTCTACTTTAGGGGGTTACATGGCCCTCTCTCATGCTTCCACGTGTCACTCTCTTTTCCTCCTCGTGGGTTTGTAATCTCGTCTTACTTTAGGAACCTTTGTAATCCTTGCTACGTAAGCTTGGTGTACTAAAGTAGCTAAAGTATGTAAGATTTCCCAATTGGTAGCTTACATAAGTAAGTTGAGTCCTACAACTCATTATTTGGTCTCCAACTTCTTCCATATTTTTACAATGCTATCTCCAATCTTCCCTATCGTGAGGTGTCACATTCTCCCTTCTTTAGAGTAGTTTGCTAGTGTTATGGGCTATCCGGATCCCATGGTAACTTCTAAGAAGCTTGAGAAGCTTTAATAAACTTAAGAATCCTTCCAAAAATGTAAGAACCTTTCAAGATACTTTAGAAGTTTAAGAACCTTCCAAGGTACAAAAGTACAGGGTGTAACATAAATGAACAATGCCACATGACAAAATAGACTCAAAACATTTGTCCAACTAGATGTCTCTACTCATGAATATGGGAGGGGGATAAGACATGTCCCTAGCTCACCCTCAAAATGAAACATAACGAAATTCTTTGAAATAATAACCAACTCGATGACTATTCTCTGATAAATGAGGACTCACCACAAACACCACCGGATAGAAAAGCTTAACTAGCCATGTGGATAAATATGCTCCTCAAACTCAACTCCTATATTATGAGACAATGTAGGCAAAAGTATGCATTAGTATGTTGTAATGTACTAAGTATGAGGGCGTGACATGCAATGTAAATCATGGAATGCTAAGGTCAAGTAAAACACATGATAAGATGGGACAAGTAAAGTCATGAGAAAATCATATTGACCAAAGTATTTTAAAAGTATAACTTCAAAATCATAACATACATAAGAGATCATATATATGTGGGATAGGAACCATAAATAATAAGGCCATATGAGCTATAACATAGAATCTTGTTGTCTCCTCATATAATGAAGAAAAGGGGAATCTAGTTACTAAGGTAGACTCTATCCCGCTAGACTGGTCATACATACGCTATTTATGGATCCAATAGCTAGGCCATGAAGGCAACCTACGGTGGCATGTAGTTTATGGGATATGAGGCTGCTACTAAGGCTTTTGGTAGGGCCCCCACCTCACATCCACTCAGTGCTAAGTTAAATCCCACAGAATACATGCATAGCATAGAAATCATAATTACATATATCATAGTCATGATCATAGGTTTGAAATCATTGATTAGCTCATTTTCATAACATACTTGTAATGTGAGAATTGTCCTTTCATCATTACAATCAAATTTGCATAATTTATATCGGTAGGCCTAAGGTAACCTCATAGGGCCCTAAGTTACCTTTTCGGCCTTAGATCACCACATAGGGCCCTAAGTCACCTTACTTCATAACTTACATGAAATTCATACCTTGAACTTAGAGTAAAACTCAATTGCATAATCAATTGTTATTGAAAATCATGTAATTTACTTGAAAACATGCATGATCATAAACTTTATATCATCCCATACATAATTCATATAGATAATATCCTTTGGAAGTATAATTCAAAATACTCATAATTTACATCATGAACCCTAAAGATCAAAATAGGAGAATTCATAGGAAAACTCCTCAATTCAATGTAATAACCATCAATTTATATCAAAATAGACTCATGATCATATTTTGAATCATAATTTATGTAATAGGAATAGCGATCATAAAACCCAAAAAATACCATACCTTAATTTGATAAAAAAAACTTAAGAAATTGATCAGTCTTAATGGATGAAAGGATCCATGAATCAATACCCACATATCTTAAGTGAAAACGCCAAATAATTTGGAAGAACTTGAGAGTTTTGATGGAGAGCTTGAGTGAATTTACTTGAAGTTTTCAATGGAGTCCTTGAGAGTCTTTTGTAGAAAGAGACATATTTTAGTAGGTGAATTATAGAAGAATGAATAAAATTAGGAGTTTAGGTCAATTTATAGAGTTGCATTAGGTCCTGAAAACGTCTAGGTTCATTAGCTAACAATTAGGGAAAAGTCTAAAATGACCTTATTAAAAACCTAGCTCAGCTAGAAAATCCTTGCCAGGTCCGCGTTGCAAACCTTTTTATTTCGTGTAATTTCTTCGAAAATCTATCTTCCGATATACGAATTCTAAAAATCCAAAGAGACCCTTTTTCCCACAGGTTTTGACCACCTTATCGATATTTTGAATTCAGATTTTTCAAAAGGATTAAGGATAATGCATTACATGAGCAGCCTATTCCCAAGGCATTTCTTAAGGCACTTGTGCATTTTGAGGAACATTATAATATCTCCCCCTTGGGAACATTCTTCCTTGAATGGGATTCAACTAATATAGGAAGGACATGAAAAAAGGATATAGAAACCCAACATGGACATGAGGACACTTTGAAAAATGCATAGAACATGTAAACTTCATATTTAACATAAAACATAGTCTTTGAGAAAAATCATTTTCATTAATCATGCATGCATATGAATGACATATAGAACTGAAACATAGGAGTTTAATTAATTTGATCATGAAAAACTTAGTACCTTTAGGCTCGAGTGAAAGGAAAGAGATACGGATAACGCTTCATCATGTTTGATTCTGCGTCCCACGTAGCACTCTCTACCTGTTGATTCCTCTATAACACTTTGACGGAAACGTCTTTATTTCATAACCTTTTCACTTGTCCGTCTAAAATCTCAGTCGGGATCTCCTCATAAGTCAAACTCTCTTCAATACTCACATTATCTATTGGCATAATAGAATTTAGATCACCCACAAACTTCCTCAACATTGACACATATACCTTAGGCTACTATACCTCTATAGGATAATTTATCCAAGAGGAAGTTCTGTAAAAGCAATGGTAAGAATTGCTCAGATACCCATGAGTGAGGCTTATTTGGGTCGTGTTGTAAATGCCATGGCTAAACCTATTGATGGTAGAGGTGAAATTTCAGCTTCCTTACTACCCGTATTAAACAAACCTCGAAACCTAATAAGCAAATACACAATGCATTGTACATTTATCCATATTCCATCAACACTACATTCAAGCCTAGTTCTATAACAACTCTAATACACATACTTGAAATCCTTAACAACAAGTCATCTATAGACTACTACAATCATTCACATATCTACAACCACACATTCAAGCCTACCATGCTAACCACTTTATGGCTCCCTTGAAGTCAACATCACTTAATAATTTTCGTGTCTACCCTAGCATCTCTATATCCTCACTGCATTCATTCCTACCAAAGGTCACACCAATATACTCTTACCTATCCATTATACATAACAAGGTCTCATCTAGCGCGTCCTCCATATCTAGAACCTTAAATGGACCAAGCATACCACAATTATCACAATACGTAACACTCACTCTTCCCCCAATCTTCCCTAACTCATCCATCGAGATCTATGAACTTTACTCAATATCATTTCTCTTAGGCTATCAATATTGGGACACACAACCAAGCTTGGTAATGAAATACTCCATCTCTTCCTTGTAGGAGAACCTCTATATTCTCATCAAACATCAATTTCTCATGCACTACCCATCATATTTCCTAACCATCTCAAAAAAAGAACACCACCCTCATTATCATCACTCAAACTTACCCCTAAGTACCGAGTCACATAAGGGTATTAACTGAAAAAGGCTCTAGAAAGATTTCAAGACATACATCAAATCTTATAGAAAGGTAAGGAGTCATAAAAGATAATGTGGAACCCGGATCAACTAAAACATAAACATCAAGGTCAAAAACCCACAGTTACCCCAGTTACCCATAATTACATCGAGAGACTCCTCAATCTCTTACCTAGCTTGAAGTGCATAGAACCTATTATGGCATGGGCTGCCACATTGTTGAGCTTGTCCACCTTGAGTAGCTTGACTTTGAGGACATATGTTTTCACGACCCAACACTGTAGGCCACCACTGGGGTCCGACCTGGACCCCCGTATACATGTTTATCAACTGTGGCCAAGTTGAACTATAAATAACACAATACTATGCAACATAACTCTATTGGGTGATAGTATTTTCATAAATCTGTAGCCTTTTTCATTTGTATTATATCATAAAAGGGCACGCAAGCCAACAAGGCTTCTATAAGATAATAACATATACCATATATAATATACACTCAGCTGAACCAAACTGACATATACAACCCACATATACATATCTACAAACCTCTAACATAATAATGACAACATATGGCGGGACAGGGCCCCTGCTATACCCCTGAATAACTAAAAAAAAATATATACATTAGTGGCCAGTATCAAAAACTAGGCTCCGATACAATAGAGCCTCTTCCAGTTGAGCTGAACGGAATCCTAACTGATGGACTGCCAAAACCTGTATCTGTACCTACGGGCATGAAATACAGCCCCTCGAATAAAGGGGGTCAGTACGACATATGTACTGAGTATGTAAAACATAACATAATAGAACTGGAAGTATATCTGAAATAGATAAGCAAGGGATAAAATATAAAATTAGGAACCTATACTTGGGTGCTCAAGTTTTCAATATAGCCAGCCCTATTAGGGATCCAGTGAATCATATCTGCAGAACCATCACCTCCTTATTAGAACATATCATCACATCATCACACATATATATATATATATGTACCCGGCCCTCTAGTGAGGGCGCGATGAACAATGTAGTGTAATTGAGCTTGAATCTGATAATCGGCCTGGGACTCGAAGAAGAAGTGTTACAGTATACACGAATAGAGTAGTGAGAAACAAAATACAGTTTAAATCATTATCTGAAACTCAATGAAGTCATCAAGCGAACCATCACTTGGAGATCAGGGTAGGAAGTATCTGACATATTCCCTCTAAATATCACTAAGGACTAAGTAAAAAGGTATTTTGGAACTCTTAGACATATACTAGTGTGAAATATCTTATAGCAGTCTGAGCATTGGTTATATCAAAGCCTTTCTCTTTTAAAAGAAGAGTTTTGTCTAATCAATCACTATACAGTCATATAGAAGACTCGAGGAATAGGAGTTTATTTACTTTAAGAGTTTTAACATCCAGAAGTGATCAAGAGTCCTGAAGTCATATTTAGAACCTAAGAATGAAGTTGCACCAAAGCTTATATCATCCATAGTCTACATGTAAGATATGCCAAAATAAAGAAGAGATAGTTTCACATACTTATTCCAAAAACATGCCAAGAGAAAGCTTCACATACCTCATATGGACTTCTCTTAATCACATCCACGTCATCGTCCTCCAAACCTATTTAACATGGAAGCAATGCGAGTATCAACAATCTTAAACTTTTCAGTGCCTTCAGTTGCACCTTGGTATTTATGGAACCTATCTCCTTGTTGATCTCCTCGACTAGGTCTTTAATTAGTTAAGGCATTAACGAAAATTGGGCAGCACCTTCCCTATAATATACCCTATCCGAATTTCCAATTACATCCCTAATCACTACAGCCAACCAAAAACAACATCCTGCAGCATATATACACCTAAAACATGGAAACATTACACAACAGAAGCTCCAAACCACTTGCTGAAAATTACGATATCAAAATAGGGTTTCTAGTCTTTATTTCGCAAAGCCTTTAATTATACAAAACGAGGGGTCATGTGGATGCAACCAGAAGAACCCACACCCCTATTAGAACACATTTAGGCCCTTCAAGAAACCCCCACACACCTGCAACAGCACACCACAAGCACAATACTTCACTTCGACAACAATTTAACTATAGCGACTACAATTTGGATTGTCTCCAACGTCAAGCATTCCTATACTATTTTTACGTTTCCAGACACACACAAGGCATATTATACACTCCATAACAACAACATAAATTCCAAATTGAAAGGAGAAACCTTATCTTACCCGAAATCGGCCAAAACTGCCAAATTGCAACTCGAAACTTCTCCAAATGTGCTGAAATTGAGCGGGCTATTTGTGTCACTTCTCCGCTGTCCCAAATTAAAATTTTATGTTATAAAACACTATTATATAGACGTGGGACACCTAAAATAATTAATTCATGGAATGAAACTCGTAGTCTTATCTTGGCAGCCCCAACCCGTAGCCCTCTCTCTTGGCCTTCTAGGTTTCTTTTCAGCTTTGTCTCATTCCTTCCAAGTGTAAAACTAAAAACACGGTTGCGTAGGCACCATGATATACATATGTACACCTTTCCGTGGTTGAGAACACCCTAGAAAATTAATTCATGGAGGAAAAATTGAAGAACTTACCTTTAATTCTTCTAAACCGTGGCTGTCTTTGCGTTTTCTCTCTTTTGTTTGTTGAAGTTTCAGCTCCAAATAAAATAAGAAATGATTTAGTATTCATCCAAACACACATATATATACCTCATTAGGAGGTGACATATGTCATCCCCATAGGGTGACAAATGTCCAGCCCCTATTAGGCCACGTCAACTATACAGCCAATAAGAGGATGCCACGTGTCCTTTGTGGGGACCACCCCCAAGTAGGTGGGTCACCTTCTTGACCCCAAGAAGGTGGGTCACCTTCTTGCTTTAGGTTCTACCACGTGTTGCCTTCTTAGGCTTCCACGTGTCCTTCTCTTCTCTTTCTTATGGGTTCATAATCTCATCTTATTTTAAGAGCCTATGTAATCCATGCTACATAAGCTTGGTATGTTCTTAAGTAGCTCAAGTGTATAAGACTTCTAAATTAGTAGCTTATATAGGTAAATCGAGTCCTATAACTCGTTACTTGAACTGCAACTCCTTCCGACTTCCCATGACCCTATTTTCAACCTTCCTTCTCATGGGTTATCGCATTCTTCTTTCCTTAGAGTTGTGTAAAAGAGTAGTAAATTATCAGGCTCACTTCATAAATTCTAAGAATCTTAAGATACACTCCAAGATCAAGAGTGTGGGGTGTAACATATTAGTCTCTAGGTTGCTAGTCAACAGCTTGCTCAATCATGTCAGGGCCTTTTAGTCTTTGCCTCCAATAGGGGGACTTACACACTCTACCATGCAATGTCTTGTACGGGGCTATCTAGATACTGGAATGGTAGTCATTCTTGTAGACAAACTCAATAAGTGGTAGACGATCATCCAGTTACTCTTAAAGCCAACCATACAGGCTCGTAATATACCTTCTAGCATTTTGATAGTACGTTCAGTCTGTCCAGTAGCTCGAGGGAAAAATATGGTACTAAGACCCACCCGTGTTCCCGATCTCCATATGTTAATTATAATAGAAGTCCCTCTATCTGCGATAATAGCTGGGGGGAACATCATGGAGTCTTGCTACTTCCTTGACCTATAACTTTACCTAGTTTCAGCTGCATAGGTGGTCTTGATTGAAAGAAAATAGGCTGATTCATTAACCTACTCATAATAACCCGTATAGCATCCTACTCTCACCGAGTATAGAATAGGTGCGTACTAATATTGATAATTTGAGAATCCTTAGCCTCGTATAGTCCTTCTCGACTCTTTTTAAAACTATAACTGGCACTCTACCTTTTGGGTTTTGTTTTTCCATCCTCAGAGTTGGCTTTCATAGTCGTTCTGTGCTCCATCTATCATTACCTAATATAATTCCAAAGAAATTCGGCATATAAGTCCACCATCTTTTGGTAACCCGTTAGTTTTGCTCCTCTTGGTTAAACTATTTCATGATTTCCTTATCCCAGCTTGTAACCCTTTAGATACGTTATCTCACGTCATTCCTTACCTCTACAAGAATATGAGAAGGTGTTCACCTTAATCTGAGAAATACCTTAGCGTTGACTCGCTAGGTCTCATGTGTTACCTTGCTATCTTCTCCCACATTCAACAGTTAGTATCGGGATAGATATTTGGTCCAATCATGACCACGTCTTGCCTTTCCCATTGTACTAATTTCATCCCGATAGTTTGGCTTACCTATCTTCGTAGCTTTTGGTGGGGTATCCAAAATATCATAATTGCCTTGTCATAATTAAGCCCCTATTCCTTTTATCCTGTACTTACTTACTTAGCATGATGCTTATATATACATACCCGTAGGTTGCACAGTCATTCTGATATTACTTATAGGAGGTAAACGTAGTCTTTCCATCTCCTAGTTCATTCTACTATACACATCTTATTCACATTGAAACTTGCTTGTCCCATCTTGTTATACTCCCTTTTTTTCCTTTATTCACTCTTTTCTCTTCTCATCCCCTATCATATGAGGTTTCATGTTTCTTTTTCCTTAATTATTTATCTATCGCAACATCATTTGCGACCGATTCTATAGCCAACATCTTGGCTCTTGACCCAGCATGATGTCATTATCCTTCGTAGTGTCTCTTGAGTTATTTGATATCCTTTTATTGCTATACCTTTTTAATTTCATATGCATTCACCTTCTAGCGTTATGTCATTTAAGGTCTTGTTAAAACTTCTTAATACTACCTTACATAATATTCTGACTTCTATCAAACTATTGATGACTTTCAGATCTTCCTAACTTAGTTCATCAAGGGATCTTATTGGAGTTTAAGCATCCATCTCACATATATTTCCATATAAATTGCTTCCATCTTACCTTTGCAGTTTTCTCACTTGCTTCCCCCCCTTTAGAGGGTACTTATACCTTTATCCGCTTATACCTTGTTCTATGTATCTATGTCTAGTCTCAATTTCGTCCAATCTCCTTCCCCAATTTACTTGGTACTGTATTATGTCCCCGTCTTTCAGTATATTTTTCCAACCTGGTTATCCTCATATGGAGCCTCGGCTAAATTATGAAGCGATGAAAACCTTTCCATATCTAATGTGATGTCTCGTCTACTAATTGGTACTTGAATAATGTGACCCAAGAAACAACTCATCTAAGGCCACCTTCTACTGTTCCTTATGAAAGGTTCACACCCACTGGTAGTCGTTGTAACTTTTAGCTAGGAAACAATTGTATTCCGACCATGATTGTCCAAGGTTCTCTCGGAGTAGTAGCTTTATACCAACCTATGTGCTTTATTTCTTGGGGTGAATATAGGTTGCATCATCTATTCCCTAAGTTAGCCGTCTTTATCTTTGAAAAGTTCTAATATTTTTGGGGCAACGTTGTGTACATGCATCCTTCCTTTATATCTTAAGCTCAATGCTCTTACTGTGTACCCAACGCAGGCTTTTAACTTAGTTAATATCTACCAAGTGCACCTTATTAGCGGTTCTACTTTATCCCCGCATTATTGTTCTATACCTTTAAACTCATACTTACGTATCTCCCTTTTAGTTCATGCTCATATTCAATTCATAACATCTCTCTGGGGTGCTTCTGTTAGCATTTCATTTTCCAATTAGTTGGTGGAGAACTAATAAGCTGTTATCATAAACCATTTTCCAACCGTCGTTGGAAGAAACTAGAATCTCTTAAACATCATAAGACCCATATGGTCTCCCCCTAGGTTTATCCTCGAGTCATGAACAACCTATCTAATTCTCAACTAAGAGTTGGGGGCTTGGTACTTTTAAAGAAAAGTGGAACTCAATTGTGGGACATATTACCCTTCAACCTGAGCTTTGTTTTCTCTTCTTTTTGGTCCTATAACACAAATATGGCTGGAGGTACCGTGGTCTGAACTTTACTACTTAAATAGGCTTTCGATTCTCCAAGATAAAATTCTCCAAGTAAAAAGGGTGCCCCTTATCGACAACCTGAAGGGTACCTCTTACAGCTTTAGTTAAACATAATAGGGGAAATTGGTATCAATTTCTAAGACATCTCAAGAATCCATGTTGCATTCCCTTTTCTTGTTCTGAAAACATTTCGGCATAGTTTTCTCTATATTCCTCACTATTCCACAACCTGCATGTAGAAAATACCAACAATGCCTCACAGGGCCAACACATATATATATATATATATATATATATATATATATATATATATATCATATTAATACCACACAGGGCTTCCAATATCATCTCATATCGCAGCCACATAGGGCTTCCAATATCAATAATAGTATGAAAATAATAGACTTACCTCGTATATCCAACTTCTGACTACATTTGTTGCCCTTCCCTGTCTACTTTCCTTTTAGGTTTTGCCTTTACATTTCAATCATATGTCAATACCTTACCCAACAGATATCTCCTGTGCCTTTACTTACCTGCATGCTTCGTAACTTCCCATGTCGTTAATTACTTCTTTCATATCTGATATCATCTTTCTGCTAAAGGCTAAGGTTAGTATAAGAAGGTTTCCTATAACTTGGATCTATAGCATGATCTCAGATATGAAAGAAAGGTAACATCCTAAATGTCTTGTAGCCTCTTGTTTATAGATGTGGCATGCAACACATCTATAATCAAGACTCTACTAGACACGGTATGCAGAAAATCTAAGAAAAAACTACTCTAATACAACTTTTGTCACGACCAACCCCATAGGCTGCCACTGGGGTCTGACCTAGACCCCCGTATACATGTTTATCAGATGTGGACAAGTCGAACTGTAAATAACACAATACTATGCAACATAACCTTATTGGTTGATAACATTTTCATAAACCTATAGCCTCTTTCATTTGTATCACATCATGAAAGGGCATGCAAGCCGACAAGGTTGCTATAACATAATAACATATACCATACAT
Organism: Solanum dulcamara; assembly: GCF_947179165.1. Classification (NCBI taxonomy): domain Eukaryota; kingdom Viridiplantae; phylum Streptophyta; class Magnoliopsida; order Solanales; family Solanaceae; genus Solanum; species Solanum dulcamara. Next base: position 53,303,112 of record NC_077238.1, on the reverse strand, counting down.
CATGTAGACCCAACTGAACCAAACTAATATATACAACCCATATATACATGTCTTCAGACCTCTAAAATAGTAATGACAATATATGGCGGGATAGCCCCCCCTCCCCCGTCGTACCCCTAAATAACCCCAAAAAATTATATACATCAGTGGCAAGTATCAAAAACTAGGCTCCGATATAATAAAGCCTCTTCCAGCTGAGCTAAATGGAATCCTAACTGACGGACTCCTAAAATCTATATCTGTACCTACGGGCATGAAACGCAGGCCCCCAAAGAAAAGGGGTCAGTACATTATAGGTACTGAGTGTGTAAAACATAACATAATACAACTGGAAGCATATCTGAAATAGAGAAGCAGAGGATAAAATATCAAATCAGGAACCTATACCTGGGAAAGTAAAATTATGCATGCTCAAGTTTTCAATATAGCCAACCCTATTAGGGATCCAGTGAATCATATCTGTAGAACCATCACCTCCTTATTACAACACATCATCACATATATATATATGTACCCGGCCCTCTAGTGAGGGCGCGATGAACAATGCAGTGTAATTGAGCTTGAATCTGATAATCGGTCTGGGACTCGGAGAAGAAGTGTTACAGTATATACGAATAGAGTAGTGAGAAACAAAACACAGTTTAAATCATTATCTGAAACTCAATGAAGTCATCAAGCGAACCATCACTTGGAGATCAGGGTAGGAAGTATCTGACATATACCCTCTAAATGTCACTAAGGACTAAGTAAAAAGGTATTTTGGAACTCTTAGACATATACCAGTGTGAAATATCTTATAGCAGTCTGAGCATTGATTATATCAAAGCCTTTCTCTTTTAAAAGAAGAGTTTTGTCTAATCAATCGCTATACAGTCATATAGAAGACTCGAGGAATAGGAGTTTATTTACTTTAATTCTTCCAAACTGTGGCTGCCTTTCTTTTTCCTCCAGCGTTTTCTCTCTTTTGCTTGCTCAAGTTTCAGCTCCAAATAGAATAAGAAATGACTTAATAGTCATCCAAACACACATATATACACCTCATTAGGAGGTGACACATGCCATCCCCATAGGGTGACATGTGTCCAGCCCCTATTAGGCCACATCAATCATGCAGCCAATAAGGGGCTGCCATGTGTCCTTGGTGGGACCCACCCTCAAGTAGGTGGGTCACCTACTTGATCCCAAGCAGGTGGGTCACCTGCTGGCTTGAGTTTCTTCCATATGTCTCCTTCCTAGGCTTCCACGTGTCCTTCTCTTCCTCGTGGGTTCGTAATCCATGCTACATAAGCTTGGTATGTTCTTAAGTATCTCAAGTGTATGAGAGTTCCAAATTAGTAGCTTACGTAGGTAAATCGATTCCTACGACTAGTTACTTGGCCTCCAACTATTTCCGACTTCCCATGACTTTATTTCCAACCTTTCCTCTCATGGGTTATCGCATTCTTCTTTCCTTAGAGTTTTATAATAGAGTAGTAAATTATCCGACTCACTTCATAACTTTTAAGAAGATTAAGAGGCACTCCGAGCTCAAGAGTGTGGGGTGTAACATATTTGTCTCCCCTTGTTAGGGAATTTGGATACCTTGTGCCCCCTTCTACCACATCCAAAATAAACACCCGTTCCGATCAAACACTTATCCCAAACTAGAGCCTTAAAACAAGAACTGAAGCTACCCTTCACTACTGAATCATCACCCTTCCATTATATAATAGACTCATTTAGGAATTGAAACTTGATTTAATAAGTTCTACCATCTATAGAAGCAGAAGATGTATGCAACCAATCCATAGTAATCATTACCATTTCAAAAAGGAATTAACACTTACCAGATGAAGCACCACATAAATTTTGGGGACCCACCGAGGGATAGGGCTTAGATCGCCGATGACTATCCTTATCATTCTTAGAAACTGATGGATGATGCCTCAAACTATGATCCTTCACACCACAAACAAAACATACACCCGAACCGACTAAATAATCTCCCTGATGGTACCTTCTATAGTTTTGGCATGCGAGAAAAGCTTGACCACTATAATTGCCACCTTGATATCTAGGGTTAGAGACCCTATTCTTATGATACTTAGCACTAAAGGGTTATCAAAAGATAATCCATTCTCAATCTGGGCCTTCTTAGTCAATCTAGGAATCCCCTTAAACTTTTCCTCTTCAATTTGCTCGGCATGAGACATAAGTCTAGAGATATCCATTTCCTTTATTAATATGTCCATATTGCATTCTTAAACAACCAAATATGAAACCTCTGATATAAACTTACTCATTCGGGCTCGAGGGTCGGACACCAAAGTCAGAGCATACTTGGACAACTTCATGAAGTTGATGGCATACTCCCTCACATTCATACTCCCTTGCTTCAAGTTGATAAATTCCATCACCTTTGCGTCCTTCAATTCTAAGGAAAGGAAGCGGTCAAGAAAATCAACTTTGAAATCCTCCCAACCTATAGGGCCTCTTCAATTTGCTCGGCATGAGTCATGAGTCTAGAGATATCTATTTACTTTAATAATATGGCCATCTTAAATTCTTAAACAACCAATTATGAAACCCCTGATATAAACTTACTCATTCGGGCTCGAGGGTCGGACACCAAAGTTAGAGCATACTTGGATAACTTTATAAAGTTGAGGGCATACTCCCTCACATTCATACTCTGTTGCTTCAAGTTGATAAATTCCATCACCTTCGCTCCCTCAATTCTAAGGGAAAGAAGTGGTCAAGAAAAGCAACTTTGAAATCCTCCCAACCTATAGGACCTCAGTCAATCCTTTTGGCCTTCAATTTGTCAAACCACACTCGAACAACTCCCCTAAGTTGGTAGGCCGCCATCTCCGCCTTCTATTCTAAAGACATCCCCATAATATACATAATATTATATAACTCATAAGCAAAGTCTTGGGGATCCTCATCACCTTTCGAATCATAGAACTCGGGAGGGTTTATCCTTGTGAAGTCTCTAACTCTTGAAGCCGGTGTGGTCACTTTTGGAAGACTCATTACTCCTTGGGTTGCCACTATGCGAGCTAGCATAGTGATAGTGGTCCAAAGATCCTCATTGGTTACTTGAACGGGAAGAGGACCATTAGCTTGATGGATTTGAGTTCACAGAGGCATGTTCTGAAAATCACAAAGAATAATCATTAGGATGGAAGGGCTTAGAGTACCACTCTATCGCACGACATAGATCATGAAAAAAGTAAGAATTTCCTAAGACGCCTTATAGACTCTTACTTATAAGTGTGGCGCACTTCATATCCATGAATAAGACTCTACTTAATGCAGCATGTTGGACACCCTAGGACACTTGAAAAACTTTGTGCTCTGATACTAAGTTTTTCATGACCCAACCTAGGGCCTAGTCATAATACGGTGATCGAAACCCTGAAGTACTCCAACCAATCCTCTTGTACATATCATAAGCATACAAGGTAAAATAAAAGAGGAAACATCATAAGAGAGTTAAACCATGAATAGTAAATAAAGAATGTCACATGACAATATAGACTCGAAATATTTGTCCAACTAGATGTCTCTACTCATGAATATGGGTGGGGGATAAGACATGACCCTAGCTCACCCTCAAAATGAAACATAATTAAAGTCTTTGAAAAAATAAACAACTCGATGACTAGTCCGCGATAAATGAGGACTCACCACAAATACCACCGGATAGAAAAGCTTAACTAGCCACATGGACGAATATGATCTTCAACCTCAAATCCTATATTATGAGACAATATAGGCAAAAGTATGCATTAGTACGTTGGAATATACTAAGTATGAGGGCGTCACATGTAACATAAATTATGGAATGCAAAGTTCAAGTAAAATACATGATAAGATGGAACAAGTAAAGTTATGAGAAAATCATAACATACTTAAGAGATCATACATATATGGTATAGAAACCATAACCGACAATAAGACCATGCGAGCTATAATATAGAATTTAGTTGTCTCCCCAAACAACGAATAAAAGAGGAATCTACTTGCCAAGGTAGACTCTACCCCGCTAGGTGGGTCATACATACGCTATATATGGATTTAATAGTTAAGCCATAAAGGCAACCTATGGTGGCACGTAGTTTATGGGACATGGGGCTGCTACTAAGGCTTTTGGTAGGGCCCCCACCTCACGTCCACTCGGTGCTAAGTCAAATCCCATGGAATACATGCATAGCATAGAAATCATAATTACATATATCATACTGATGATCATAGGTTTGAAATTATAGAGTAGCTTATTTTCATAACATACTTATAATGTGAGAATTGTCCTTTCATCATTACAATAATATTTGCTTAATTCATATCGTTAGTTCTAAGGTCACCTCATAGGGCCCTAATTCACTTTTTAGGCCTTAGGTCACCACATAGGGCCCTAATTCACCTTACTTCATAACTTACATGAAATTCATACCTTGAACTTAGAATAAAACTCAATTGCTTAATCAATTAACTTTGAAAATCATGTAATTCACTTGAAAACATGCATGATCATGAATTTTATATCAGCCCATACATATTTCATATAGATAATATCCTTCGGAAGTATAATTCAAAATACTCATAATTTTTATCATGAACCCTAGAGATCAAAATAGGAGAATTCCTGAGAAAACTCTTCAATTCAATGCAATAACCCTCAATTTATATCAAAATAGATTAATGATCATATTTTGAATTATAATTCATGTAATAGGAATAGATATCATAAAACTCACAAAATACCGTACTTTAATTTGATAGAAAACTTGAGAAATTTATTGGACTTCATGGATGAAAGGATCAATGAATCAATACCGACATACCTTAAGTGAAAATGCCAAATAATTTGGAAGAACTTGAGAGTTTTGATGGAGAGCTTGAGTGAATTTATTTGAAGTCTTCAATGGAGTTCTTGAGAGACTTTTGTACAGAGAGAAATATTTGAGTAGGTGAATTATAGAGGAATGAATAGAATCCGGGGTTTAGGTCAATTTATAGAGTTGCATTAGGTCCTAAAAAGGTCTAGGTTCATTAGCTAATAATTAGGAAAAAGTCTAAAATGCCCTTATTAAAAACCCAGCTCAGCTAGAAAATCCTTGTCAGGTCCGTGATGCGGACCTATCGCGGACCTTTCTGTTTTGTGTAGTTTTTTCGAAAATCTATCTTCCGATATACGAGTCCTAAAAATACACGAAGACCTTTTTCTCGCAGGTTTTAACCCCTGATCGATATTCGAAACTCGGATTTTCTAAAAAGATTAAGGATAACGCATTACATCAGCGGCTTATTCCCAAGGCATTTCTTAAGGCACTTGTGCATTTTGAGGAAAGTTACACCCTCTAAATCTACAGTCAGGACATATTAGGGAATTAAAATCTCCATAAATGCAATATGGTTCAGTTATGTTTACACCAATTTTTATGAGATCTTTCATGATCCAAGCCTAGTGCCTAGACACAACATGATAAATGAGACACCCAAAGGTACCTCACCCAAACTTCTTAACATTCATTTAGCTTTTCATATGTAATGACATTCAATATCAAGCGTAAAAAAAGGATAATAAGACTAAGAGAAACAACATAGAATAAGAGCCAATACCAAATTTAAAACGTCATGCATTTATGTTCGAGCATACCTCTACAAAAATACTTAGTAGGTGCTAATAAGACATGTGCCTAGTCCAACCTCATAATAGATAGAAACAAGTACTCTGAAAGGTACCAAAAGTTTATACATAACGTAAGCTAGAAAAGTAAAGGATGTTGTTTCCGAAACATGGAAACTCACCAATAAAGTAGTCTTGAACTTAATCAACTAGCCACGTGGAGGTGAATGTGGAGCAACGTCAGTCCCTACATGGTGATATAATGTAGCCAAAAGAATATGTGTTGGTATTTGGAATGTACTAAGTATGTAGGCATGCCATTCAATGAAAACGTTAAAGCATTATAGGGTAAAGAACATAAGTAAATGCTTGAATAAGTAATCAACATATATAGCATTAAAATATTTATTTTGTGGGAAGATGAACATAACCAACATTTAAGACCATGAGAGCTAATACATAAAATCCAATATAACCCCCTATGTTGGCATGGGGAAACTACTTGTCGGGTAAAGTTCCATCAAACTTCATTCATTTCTTTAACATTTAGGGATATTTGTGGATCCACTAGCCTAAGCGTACAAGGTCTCTTATGTTGGCACATAGTTAATGAGAAATGGGGTTGGTACTAGGATTCCCTTACCAAATCCCACCTAAATGCCCCATTCAGTGCTAAGTAAATTCCACACAATAGTTTAATATAGTATAAGAACATAATCATTTTCCAAATATTTAAATCATCCAAGCATCATTAGGTGAAATAGCTCATTAAAACTCTTCTTTGATTCACACAAGTGAGAATTATCCTTTCACAAGTGGAATACATCATTTCATAATCAATTTATCATTCTTTTATTTCATAAGACTCTTTTTTATCATAGACATTTCCTTTCATAAATATTCATTTTGGAGTCAAAGCTTTCAATTCAAATTTCATTGAAACATAGTGAAACTAGGTGGGTTCTATTCAGTTTAACTTTCAAATCATTAGCATCAATATTAGCATGCATTCGAGTAATGGAATGCATCAATTAAAACATCTTTAAAATAATCCACTAATACCCTTTAAAATCCTTTTCATGCTTTCATAGAGGACCTTTGATACATCAACCATTCCATGAATTAATAGTCAATATAGGTTAAGATAGATAAATAAACTTCTAATATTCAAAAATCTATACATTTGAAATCATAATATGAAAATCCATAAAATCCACACTTTAAATTGAATTGCTAGGTTTAGAAAATACTTGGGTTCCATGGGTGGAAGAACCTATGAATGAGACCCATATACCTTAGAGAAATAAATTCCTAATGCAAGCTTTGAAAATGGAGACTAGAAGATCTTAGAATGAAACCCTAGCTTTCCTTGATGAGGAAGAAGACCTTCAGAGGGGTAAGGGTTTTGTGTCTTAAGTCTCGAGTGAGAATAATGAGTTGGGAAAGTCTTAGGGTCATTTAGATAGGTTAGATCAGTCCACAAAATCATATCACTTTGCTGATAAAACATAGGAAAGGACCAAAAACCCTTCTTAAAACTGGACGGACTGGGGCATCATGGAGGACCCATCACAGTCCGTGATCATCACCCTGACTCGTGGTGGCGTTCTGTGATAACGAGTGGCGTTCTGTGATAACCGACTTAGAGGAGAAATCTTGGGGTTTGCAAGAAAGTCTTAGTACTTTCTCTACAGAGAACTTTACATTTCGTGGAGGGCATCACATTTCGTGAACCATGGTCATGGTGCAGGACCTGCACGAGGGCCTACACGAGTGACCACCATGGGATACACCATGGTACAGTAAGAGCTACACGGCCCGTCGTGGTCAATCATGTTCCCTACCTTTGAAAGTTTTCTGAGGGCCTTATGGGAGGGGTCACCATGGAGAGCACTATGGTCCGTGATTCTCACCATGGTCCGTGGTCCCTCATCGTGGTCCCTTCCATGTTGAACTGGGTTTTAGAACCACCACCATGGGGTGTGGTATGACCACGGCACGTGATGGCCTTCCTGGTCATCATTTGGTATCAGTTATTGCATTTTTCTAGGATTTCATCCTTTGTTCCTCATTTTAGGACTTTCCAACTTCCGGGGTCTTACAATATCATACCACATTAATTAAATAGGAAAAAGACATAGTATTACTTCCTATAGTCCTTATTGATTGAATTATTGGGATATAAGTTATGATACACCTTTTAAGAAAAATATTTAAGCATATAATTAAAAGGTTGTTCGACAGGGGTAATTCATTCACTGGCGGAGCACACGACGGCTCCCCTCCATAATACAGATCTACTGTACTATCTCTTCTCTGGCCTGCGATTTAACCTATCGCTTCGACCTCGCTGCGACTGATCGCTGATTCTCTCAACTCCGACTCCACTATTTGTCGGCGACGTCACCGGCGAGATCTCCAATCAGGACTTGCTTAAGCTTTGCATCTTGGGTTCTTCTCTTTTCGCTTTCTAAATATCCAAATATCCATTTCCGACGAAGCTTTAATTTTTTCGGCGAAGTTTTTTTTTTTTTTTTTCCAGGTGTATAGATCTGGATTCCCGGTGACGAACAACCGCTGCAACTCAACTTCGTACGCCGACGTGAGCAGTACTCCGACGGGAGCAGTATTTTTCGGCGGTAACCAGGTTCATTTCTACCGGAGTTGGTACCTCCGATTTTTATATCTTTATATATCTAGTCTTTGTTCATATACTTGTCGTTATATTTTGCCGACTTTAGACTTCCTAATAATTTATTAGTTCATACGTATTTTTGTGGCTTTGGATAGTGATGGTAGACTAGGGTCATGTTCTCGCGCATGGACGGGGACGAGGGTAAGGAGGGGTAAGTGGGTTAAAGGAGCATCTAGACTGAAAATAGGTTCTTGGAACATTGGGACGTTAACGGGTAAATCCATAGAACTGGTTAAGATTCTAAAAGAGAGGAAGATTAATATAGCCTGTGTCCAGGAGACAAAATGGGTAGGCTCTAAAGCTAAGGAGGTAGACGGGTATAAGCTTTGGTTTTCTGGTAAATCGAAGTATAGGAATGGGGTAGGCATTTTAATAGACAGTGATTTAAGGGATCAGGTGGTGGAGGTTAGGAGAGTCAATGATAGGATGATGTCGATTAAAATGGTCGTTGAAGGGATCACGTTGAACGTTATTAGTGCTTATGCACCGCAAGCGGGCTTCCGCGAAGAGGATAAAAGGCGCTTTTGAGAGGATTTGGACGAATTAGTGGTAGGCATACCACCTACTAAGAAGCTTTTTGTGGGAGGGGATTTCAATGGGCACATCGGGTCTATTTCAGGAGGGTATGATGATGTACATGGGGGCTTTGGCTTCGGGGACAGAAATGGAGGAGGAATCTCACTTCTGGATTTCGCAAGAGCTTTCGGGTTAGTGATAGCCAACTCGAGTTTTCCAAAGAAGGAGGACCACTTGGTAACCTTCCGTAGCTCGGTGGCTAAAACTTAGATAGATTTTTTACTCCTTAGGAAGGATGATAAAGGTTTGTGCAAAGACTGTAAGGTCATCCCGATCGATAACCTTACAACCCGACATAAGCTCTTAGTGATGGATTTAGGGATTAAGATGACGAGGACGAGGAGGGTCGGGGAAGAACGACCTAGGATCAGATGGGGGAGTTTGACAACCGTTAGGGCCCTAGAGATGGGAGAGAAATTGAAGGATATGGGAGCCTGGGATAGTAGTGGGGATGCGAATGGAATGTGGGATAGGACAGCTAGTTGTATTAGGGATGTAGCAAGGAAAGTGTTAGGAGTCTCAACAAGCAGTCGTAGACGGCATCCAGGGGACTGGTGGTGGAATGAAGAAGTGCAAGGGAAAGTGGAAGCAAAGAAGCTGGCATATGCTAAGTTGATAGAGAGAAAGGATGAGGTGGAGAAGTGGACGAATGGGGAACTGTATAAGATAGCGAGGAAGGAGGCGAAGTCGGCGGTTGCAACGGCAAAAACGGCAGCTTTTGAACGACTTTATGCTGAACTAGAAGAGAAAGGCGGGGACAGGAAGTTATTCAGGTTAGCCAAGGCCCGAGAGAGAAGGGCACGCGATGTGGATCAAGTGAAGTGCATTAAAGACGAGCACGGAAAAGTATTGGCAGAGGAGACCCTTATCAAACAAAGATGGCAGTCTTACTTCCATAAACTTTTGAATGACAATGGGGATACAGAAATTGTGTTGGGAGATTTGGAATATACTGGAAGGAGTCACGATATTGGGGGTTGTAGCAGTATTACGGTCGATGAGGTTAAAGGTGTTGTTCGTAGGATGCGCTGGGGAAGAGCGACCGGACCTGACGAGATCCCTGGAGAATTTTGGAAGAGTGCGGGATCGGTAGGTTTGGAATGGCTGACTAGGTTATTTAATGTCATCTTCACGACTGTAGTGATGCCCGTAGAATGGAGGTCGAGCATCATGATCCCTCTATACAAAAACAAAGGGGATAGCCAGAGTTGCGACAACTATAGAGGTATCAAGCTTCTAAGCCATACTATGAAAGTGTGGGAAAGAGTGGTGGAGATGAGGGTGAGGAGAGGTGTGTCTATTTCAGAGAACCAGTTTGTATTTATGTCGGGACGCTCAACTACGGAAGCCATCCATCTTATGAGGAGACTAATGGAGGAATATAGGGAGAGAAAGAGAGACTTGCATATGGTATTCATCGACTTAGAAAAGTCTTATGATAAAGTCCCTCGAGAGATACTATGGAGATGTTTAGAGGCTAAAGGTGTACCGGTAGCGTACATAAGGTTGATCAAGGACATGTACGAGGGTGCCAAAACCAGGGTAAGGACAGTAGGAGGTGACTCAGAACACTTTCCGGTGGTGATGGGGTTGCATCAAGGATCAGCCTTGAGTCCGTTTCTATTTGCCTTGGTGATGGATGTATTGACGCGACAAATTCAAGGTGAGGTGCCATGGTGTATGCTTTTTGTGGATGACATAGTCCTCATCGATGAGACTCGTAGCGGAGTTAATGCTAAGTTGGAAGATTGGAGACGCACCTTGGAGTCTAAAGGGTTTAAGCTGAGTAGGACCAAGACAGAGTACCTAGAGTGCCAGTTCAGTGAGATACCTCAGGAGGTTGGCGCAGAAGTTAGGCTCGGGGACCAAGCCATCCAAAAGAAAAGTAGTTTTAAGTACCTTGGTTCTACAATGCAAGCCAATGGGGAGATCGACGAAGATGTCACACATCGTATTGGGGAAGGATGGAGGAAATGGAGGCTCGCCTCCGGTGTGTTGTGTGACAAGAAGGTGCCACCACAACTTAAGGGCAAGTTCTACAAAGTGGTGGTTAGACCAGCTATGTTATACGGGTCAAAGTGTTGGCCAGTTAAGGTCTCCCACGTGCAAAAGATGAAAGTTGCCGAGATGAGAATGTTGAGATGGATGTGTGGGCATACTAGGAGCGACAGGATTAGAAATGAGGCTATTCGAGACAAGGTAGGAGTGGCCTTGGTGGAAGACAAGATGAGGGAGACGCGACTGAGATGGTTTGGGCATGTGAAGAGGAGAGGCCCAGATGCACCAGTGCGGAGATGTGAGAGGTTGGCCATGGATGGTTTCAGAAGAGGTAGGGGTAGGCCGAAGAAATACTGGGGAGAGGTGATCAGACAGGACATGACGCATTTACGACTTACCGAGGATATGACCTTAGATAGGAGGGTGTGGAGGACACACATTAGGGTAGAGGGCTAGCACATAGTGGCATTTCTCCCCCTTATCCGTAGGCGTATTAATGCACTATGATTCCTTGTACTTTGATTTATGGTATTTATGCTACTATCTAATAATACCTACTACTTTTTGTGCTTTGATTATTTCCTTATCTATTTATCTACTTTTAATATTCTTGTCTGACCTTTTTTTTTATGCTTCTATTGAGCCGAGGGTCTTTCGGAAACAACCGTCCTACATTGGTAGGAGTCAGGTCTGCGTACACTTTACCCTCCCCAGACCCTACGATGTGGGATTTCACTGGGTTGTTGTTGTTGTTGTTGTTGTTACTTTTTATTATTATTCTTTTGATTATTTCTAAACTATTCTACTAGAAAATATAATGTATTTAAGAATCTAATTAAATAAAGGATACACAATAAAAAATCTCAATAACTTAATATAATCTAAAGAAAGTAATTACTTATGAATAAAGTAACAGTAATCTAGAAAATCTTTTATCATTAGTATTATCAAATAATTCTTTTAATCGAGTTTACGGTTCCTTGAATAAAGTAACTACTTATGAATAAAGTAAGAATAATCTAGAAAAGCTTTTATCATTAGCATTACCAAATGATTCTTTTAATGGAGTTTACAATTCCTCGTCTTATTTTCCTCATCTTTTCTAAAATAATAAAAAAAATATAAATACAATTATTTCTTTGTCACTAACTTATATCAAAAGTAAAAATCTTGAACTTGAAATACGATACGAGCTGTTGAAATGGATTCTAAATAACACATAAATAAACTGAAAGAATGTATATTATATTACTTCAAATCTCAAGATTGTTGGGGAACAATTAAATATCACACTAATAATATAACTTATTATTTATCAAAATAATAATAGCAAAAATTAGATAAAGATTACTATAATAATAATTATCAGTATTATATATATATATATATATATATATATAATATTTGAGTCGTGTTGGGCGCTGTCCTAAGAAACTATTTAGCGATTTGATATATTTCTCCAGAATTAAACAAGTCTTCTCTAAGTAAATAGAGGATACAAGAATCAACAAAATTTAAGTAACAACAACAAGTTAATTAGAAGATTAAAGATGATTAAATTAAGGGATAATTACACCACATGGCCATTCGGCAAAAGTAGTTACCAACAATGGTCATTCATTGTATACGTATATATAGTCAGTGTTTATTTCATGTATAATCTAGCTATATTCAGTTTTTGAGTGTATCATAATGTATATTCCGTGTATAGCTCATGTATAAGTAATCTATATTATATAGTCAATGTATACTTTCTATGATTTTTGACAAGCTATATTATATAGTCTCTGTATATTTCCTATGATTTTGGCTATTTTTATGTAAATAAAAAAGACTATATTTGTTGTAACCTAATTAGTTTATTGTATATATTTGAATTTTCCCTTAAATTAAATGTTAACCACAAAAGAAAAGGAAAAAGAGAACATGAGAAGAGAGGGAGTGGGAAAGATGAGAGATGGTAGCTTAGTTCCTTTTATTTTTGATGTATCTAAAAAGGATGGAAAGAGAGGTATTTATAGGGTAGAAGTTGTTGTAAATTACGACAAGTGGTAGTCACTTGTCCAAACCATTACATGCAAGAGGACATTAGGAGTATGTGTTGTAAAGAAACTCTTGCTATTTGTCAAAATAAATATTTAATATCTTTTTAAATATACCATAATTTTCCAACAATCCCCACCTATTTCCAAAGATTTTATACATAATATAACTTGCAGGATTGCATGAACAAAATGTAATAGGTTTGGTGTCTTTTGGATTATGAACCAAACTGTGATCGATAAAATTTAACTTCCATAATTACTAGTGAAATATAATATTTATATGAACCAATAATTTTTATTGTAAGAAAAGACTTTATCAATCTCATTTTGACTTCTATAATGTTGTTGTTCAACGTAATTTTGCACTTATAATGTAAGACACCGTAAGTCAGAAAGTTGGAATCAAGGAGAAAAATTCTCAAATCTTGAACTGGGCCCAAGTTCACGACTATCTCTATGAGTCGTGGAAGCTTACAAGACCCATAGAAATGAGTTGTGGAGGGAATCGTTATGGTTAGTTGGGACTAAACTTAAAGGGAGGTCCTATGACTCACTATTACGGTTTGTTCTCCAGTAGACGACTCACAAAAAGTTACCGTAGGATGTCTTTTGAGGCCTCGTTTAAGGAATTCCTCAAGGTCGACTTGATAAGATGACTTGTAGAATCTATGACGGATTGTAAGAACCACCGGTCACAAAACTTCAGAGATTTGTAATTTTTAGGTTTTTGGGACCTGCACGACGAGCCCAAAGAATTACTCAATTTCTGTATGACAGGTCGTAAACTAGAGTCATTCCAAAACTTCAGAGACTTGATTTTTGATACTTTTCTCAGACCTGCAGGATGATTCATTTAGATGACTCATCATCCCTTCAACGACATGTAGGAACTCATTAGTAGATTCGAAATCAGAGATTAAATAAATGTCAATTATGTCTTTTCCAAAGTTCGGTTTAATGAAACTGGACACTTTTATGACCAAATTCAAAGTCTATAAATGTTCTATTCTTCAAATATCCCTCCTATTCAATTCATTCTCTCAAAATTTTCTTATGCAAGAACAAAGTCTCTCAAGGTTCCCTCTTCAAGCTAAAGCTAGGGTTTCTAGATTTGTACAAGGTTTCTCTTTCAATTATTAGTGAATTCAAGCAAGGTATGTGGAGATTCATTCATGGGATCTTTTTCACCCATGAACTCTCAAAGATTTCTCAAGTTTTCATTCAATTTTCAATTGATTAGGAACCCTACTTTTGATGAATTGAATTGGGATGATTTGATTTCATTTTTAAATGTTATAAATGATATTTGTATGCATGTCCTCATATAAATTGATTGATTTTAAGTTGAAATATAGATACCCATGCATAAAGCAGTATTTTCAAGCTATTATTATGGGGTTAAGATGGGTTTATGAGTTGATCATGAGATAAATGATTTTTAATGAAGTTTTATATGAGTTAAAGTTAAGATTCACGATTCTAAAGTTAAAGTTATGATGATGATCAGAGTTAAGATCAAAAGATGTTTAAAGGTGGTGATAAAGACATTTCTCACCGGAGTTATAGATTCTTATGAATAACTTAATAGATGATCTATTCCTAATATGTTTTAAAGATAGATGATGGGAAGTTACTATCTTTCTCCACTATGTTATGATTATATTTTAATGAGTTTCTGTTGGGATATTGACTAAGCACCAGAGGACTTCTAGGTGGGTTTCAGTCGGATAATGCAGTTGGTTATCCAAGAAAATTCTAGTAGCAACTTAAATTCCCAAAAGACGTTGCCCATGTAGGTTTCCTTCATGGCCTAGCTAGTGGATCCACATAGCCCAGTTGAGCTGAGTTGAGATACCTTTGGAGTATGCCCTGGCACGGTAGCCTCCCTTGTTTTGATGCAAGAGTCATCATCCTGTCTTGATGTAGGAATCATCGAATTCCATGTAATAGCTCGCATGGTCTTAGTTTTCGATTAAAGGTCCTATCCCACACAATTTCAAGTTAAAGCTATAAGATGTCAAGTTATGAGTTGTAAGTTGAAGTTCTTATGCTATGTATTGATAATGAGTTTCGTAGGTTTTAAGTTGATCTTAAGCTATACTCATGATTCGTTATGATTGGTCATGCATCCTATAACATATGGATTACGTTATTTATTTATTCATGCATACCTCACATACTTAGTATATTCAAATATATTAACGCATATTTTGCCTACATTATTTCATAATGTAGGGTCGGACGACACTCACGGTCACCCCACTCATGGCTAGAGATTTTCTTTAGATTTTAAAAAAGTTAGTGAGTCCTAATTCTACTGTGGACAAGACTTTTATTTATGTTACTATTGATTATACTTTGTTGTCTTGTTAGGCTGAGCTAGGAGCTTGTGCTAAGCCCCCATCAAAGGCTAGAATAGAGGCATGTTTAGACGATATTCATTGGTGTAGTCTGGATTGGATATTTATACAGTTGTTTCGTTTAGTCCCATTCCCCACTTAATGATATCTTTCACTCATATTTATGTTGTTCTTTACCTTATGTATGCGATATATGCTAAGATGGCTTATGGTTAGGGTCCCTCACATCCCGATCGCCGTGTTATGATTAGGTCCTAGGTCGGATCATGAAAAATAGGCCATGTACGTGCCTAGTTATTCATGAGAGCTCTAGAAACTAGGCCAAAGTCTCATAGGAGAGGCCTCACTCCACTTCTCATATAGGTGAATTCATCAAGTGTATACTACTTTAAATACACCATCCTTAATTAAGGACTATGATATCATTAAGAGTTTAATAACTCTTCTGTCATAATTAGTAGTAGTTCAAGCACTCTCAATTAGTGCGCAAGTTCAATATTGACTTGTTATTACCCATATGAACCTACTTCATGGAATGTCCAATCACATAGGCTGGGTTATCATCTCTATTGACAATCACATTGTCCTTAAACCCATCTCTTGTGACATTTGAAGAATTAATTTTCTTCCTACATATTTAGTTATTGAATCGGCCGAATTCAATTCTGACTTCACATAATCAATGAAAATTATTCCATCTCTTAATAGTTGCTTAATGACATCATGCCTCAATTTCATGTGTTTTCTCTTAGAATTGTAAGATTTATATTTTGCAATCAATTGCGGCTTGACAATCACAATGTTTAAACACATAAGGAAATTCATCCTTTATTAAAGGGATATTCGCTAAAAAAATTCTTAGTCATTCAGCCTCAGAACCAGCTAGCTCCAGAGCTAGAAACTCTGACTCCATAGTCGACCTAGCAATGATTGTCTGTTATTGAACCACCACCTAAGGCAAACACATATCCACTATGGATTCTGTCTCATCTGAATCAAAGATCCAGATTCCATGACAATACCCTTCTAATGTAGAAGGAAATCCACTATAAATAATACCATAGTTCATGGTTTCTCTCAAATATTTCATCAGTCTAATTAATGCATATCAATGCTCTTCATTAGGAATATGAGTGTATCTACTCAGTCTATACACAACATATGTTATATCAGGTCTAGTAAAATTTATTAAATGCAACAAACTTTCAATAATCTGAGCATATTTAGAATGAGAAACTGGGTCACCTTTATTCTTTTTCAATTGAGAGTTAGCATCACAAGGAGTGGCCATTCAAACTTTTTAAGAAGTCATCCCACATAATGCTCCTGTGACAACATTATACCATCTTCACTCCTTATAACTTTAACTCCCAATATCATATTTATTTCACCCAAATCTTTTTTAATTGAGAGTTAGCATCACAAGGAGTGGCCATTCAAACTTTTTAAGAAGTCATTCCACATAATGCTCCTGTGACAACATTATACCATCTTCACTCCTTATAACTTTAACTCCTAATATCATATTTACTTCACCCAAATATTTCATATCAAAATTAGTAGATAAATATAATTTGGTACTTTTCACAATATTTAAACTTGTACCAAATATAAGCAGGTCATCAACATATAAGGATACTATCACATAATCATTGTCTATCTTTTTAGTATAAACACATTTATGCACTTCAACAGAAGAAAAGTCGTCCCTCAGCAAAACTTGATCTAATTTTTTATGCCACTGTTTAGGAGCTTGTTTAAGACAATAAAGCTATTTAAGAATTTTACAAACTTTATTTTCTTGTCCAGGATAACACATCCCTCAGGTTGAACCATATAGATCTCTTCTTCTAAATCATCATTTAAGAAAGCTGTTTTTACATCAATTTGGTGCATAAAAAGCTTATCAATTGAAAAGGCAATTAAAATTCGAATGGATGAAATTCTAGTCATTAGTGCAAAATAGACCAAAATAATTAATATTTTATTTTTGAGAAAATCCTTTTGCTACCAACCGAGCTTTGTATTTATCTATAGTTCATCAAGGTTAAGTTTCTTTTTGAAAATTCATTTACAACCAATAGGTTTTGCACCAGGAGGTAAATCAGTAAAACTTTTGTGTTATTTTTGTTAATTGATTCAATTTCAATTTTTATTGCCCCTTTCCAAAATTTTACATCAGAAGAAGATATAGCTTCAAAATAATTTAATGTCTCATTATCAACAAGAAAAGTTTAAAAATCATATCTATAAGAATTTTTTTTTCTAGGACTTTTACTCCTTCTCAGTTCCTCAATAAATGTATTCTCATATTTCTTTCAATAAGTGCACGAGAAACTTTATCACAGAGTGGAGAAATATGTTCAAAACATTCAATATTCTTTATCTCAATAACAGTATTGCAATCAAGCATGTCACTCTTTTAAACAAGAAATTTATATGCAACAATATATTGAACATATCCCAATAAATATACAATTGGCAGTTTTAGAATCTATTCTTCTCTTTTTAGGTTCAGGCAAAAGAACTTTAGCAAGCCACCCCCACACTTTTAAATATTTCAAATTAGATTTATAACCTTTCAACAATTCATAAGGAGTTCTGCCCATTCTTTTATGAGGAATTCTATTTTGTAAGTGACATGCAGATAATATAGCTTCACCCCACAAATAATTAGGAACATTAAAATAATTAACATGGAATTCATTATTTCCTTCAATATTTTATTTTTCCTTTCAACTACTCCATTAGACTTAGGTGAATAAAGTATAGTTAATTCAAGAGTAATTCCTTCTTTTTTACAAAAAAACATTAAATGATACATACTCTCCACCTCAACCTGATCTAATTCTCTTAATTTTTCTACTAAGTTGATTTTCAACTTCAGATTTCTAAGAAATAAAAGCATCAAAGACATCATCTTTGTTTTTAAGGAAATAGAATTTAGTAAATCTAGAAAAATTATCAAAAAAGTCACATAATATCTTTTACCACATCTAATTATAGTCTGTTTCAAATCACCCAAATCAATGTGAATGAAAGATAATAATTCAGTTTCTCTATTTACTAAAAACATGACTTTTTAGTAATTTTACTTTCAGCACATATTTTACATTTATCCAAATTATTTGAATCTAAATCAGATATTAAAGTAAGAGACTGCATATTCTTTATATATGAGACACTAACATGTTGTCACAATCCAACCCATTGGGCCATGTAAGCACCTACTCTAATATCTAAGTAGGAGAACACTCAATCCCATAAACAAAAATATCATGCGAAAGTTTAAGAAAATATAATTAAGGTCCAAAAGACTTATGAAGTCACTATATATTAAATTTAAAACTCCACAGTTTATTAGAAGGAACAATTTAACACTCCCACGAATACTGGTTTAAACAGGTAAAAGAGCTTCTAAAGATACAATATGTAATAAAATAATGACACAACTCCCACCATAAGGAAGGAAGAGTAGAAGTTGTTGGAAAATCAACCTCATGTTCACCTAAAAAACATCACTAATCCTTCAACTAGACTATGACAAGTGGCATAGCAAGAGTAGTATCAGTACAAAAAACATGTACTGATAGGCATCATCAGTAGATCTGACACCCACTGCATAATATAAAATAGTTAACAAGAAGGAAACATGCTATTAAGGAAATTCACCGCCAATATTTTATATGCAACTCTTATCATTCTCATTAACCTCATTAAAGTCATTCAAGCCTAACTCTCATCCCTTCTAGTTGATCCGCTACCAACTTTTAATAAAATTAAGACGTAGCCCTTTTTCATATGGATGAGTTTTTGAACTACAGGCTCACTAACTTTGTCTAACCAGTCTACTTTCCTTAAGCGTTCGCACCAATTCCTGGCACTAGAATAATTAACATCTTAATTGCAGGAGGAAAATATTAAGGTGGACTAAGGCTCATTTTCTAAATATACTGGTCTTTTATGGCAGGACCTATACTGCTCTAACGGCCTAGCCACAGCGGGATACATTCTTCTAGGTTGTCCTGTCTGAAGATAGAATCATTTGATTCTCTCCCAATCCCTCTTTTTACACATGTACCAATAGGACACCATCAATAGATGACTTTAAGTCATTGATCTTACTAAAACACACATCAAATCCTCTTGACTTGCTTACTCATGGCCTCATACCTATGATATAGATGCATCTAGCCACCATAAGATAATTCAAATAGGCATAGATATAAGCACATTATCAATTTACCATTTCAAGAGTAATATATAGTTTCATAGTGTAAATCTCACATACAATAGTCAACATGGTAATACTTGGACCTTCGGTCCTTTCATATCAATTCTTAAATAAGATGGGCATGCTCAATGATAATTGGGTCAGTTTTTCTATCATCACCATATATTCAAGAATAATTCGCAGATGATAGTCACATAACGGTTCTCTCATGGAACACATTCCCAAACTATATATGTATCAAAACATGACACTCGATTCTATATATATGTCAGAATGTGACATTCGATCAAATATATGTGTTGTAAAGTGACTCCCGATACAATATCACAATCACAAACACAACCATACTCCATAACGAATAGTTGACATAGTTGCACAATCAAGTAACAGGTTCATTACATCTAATTATTCACAAATAGTCACTTTATTGGTTTTATTCTATCTTTCTCCTAATTAACAATACTTCATCAAGCTTTCTTTATTCAAGACTTCATATTTGGTAGAGCAAGTTCAAGATTATGGATTTCATAGTCTTGGAATTATACACCATTTACAATAATAAATTAATCACCCAACTACAATAATTAAATGCATGGTAAAAATCACAATATTAAGCAATCACTATTAAGAGGCTCTCTATGATACAGTCTAAACCTTAACCTACAACCATAGATAATCAAATAGGTTTATGACATTAGATCTATCAACACTAAGTTATTCACTTTCACCCTTATTTCATGATTCACATTACTTAAGTAATTCATCGAGAATAATCAGCATGAAAACACATAATTATTTATATAGACACATCACTCTATATACAACAATAACCCACAATCCCCAAGTATCAAGATTTCATTATGATCTAGTTATTGTCTAAACTTAATCTCATAAGAGTGATTAGCCTTCTACACAGTTTTCACCAAGGTTAGCATTCAAATATTAGACCTTTATCACTAGTCACATAATAATCATGACCCATTTCATATATTCCCACTCTAAAAAACAATTGAAAATCATTTAAACATTCAGACCCCATGCTCGAAGTCCTAGACATGAAATATCCCATCAATCTACAGTATATTAAGCAATGCAAATGAATTTATAACTACTAAATTGAGAAAATATAGCCTACCTAGGTGCCAAGAAATTGTATAAGGATTATAGCATGATTCCTATATTTTCGAAGGAGAATCTTTGTAGACTGGCCTGAAATTCGTGGGTTGTACCCTCTCTTGCACTAGGAATCTCTTCATCCCTTATTTTTAAGTCTGGAACAACTTCTTGGGGGATTTCTAGGGTAATCCGCATCTATTTTTTCACTTAGGTGAAGAATGAGATAATAAAAATATGTCCTTTTTAGCTTTTGTCCCGTTGAATCTCGCTCTCGCGGTCCATCACAGAGTGTTTAGTAAAATAGGTATAAC
The DNA here is from genome assembly GCF_947179165.1 of Solanum dulcamara. Taxonomy (NCBI): domain Eukaryota; kingdom Viridiplantae; phylum Streptophyta; class Magnoliopsida; order Solanales; family Solanaceae; genus Solanum; species Solanum dulcamara. The sequence continues at coordinate 53,282,163 of NC_077238.1, read as the reverse complement.
TATTTATTCCAAATTCCAAATAAGGTAAATTTGGTGGCTTGGAAAGAAGACTCATTGAACTTTAATTTGATAGGTTATGAGCCACCTAATTCATTATAAGATGAGATTTATAGTTGTTTGAAGTTGATATTAGTTTAAACTCAAGTTCAAAACTAAATTGGAAAAACACTCTCAACTTAACTTTGAGATAGGAGCATAGTACGACCTTAATTCACAACTAACATACACCTATATCAAGGAATTGATGCTAATAATATGAAAAATGAAATTCATATACCTTTACCACATATATTTTTAGTAACGATGGGCTAGGTCATTATAATAGATACCAATTTACCCATTTTTTATCCCCAAACAACAATATGGAGGAGAGTGAACGAGCCGATCTAAGAGTTTTTCAAAATAAGTAATGAGACATCATTACAACTTAGGAAAAAATTACATCCCAAACTAACCCCTTTTATGTCAAATGCTATATCTAGAGTTCTACTAATCTGAATTCCATTTTGAAAGTTTCTATAGGATAATATGTCCCTCATATAGCATGATACCACCTTAATCTTCTGAAACTCTACACCTCAAGAAACCAAATACATTTAAACCACATAATTCATAAGGTTAGTTAAAATCTATTCTAAACTAAAATCTTATCAACTCTTATACTAGGGGAAACTTTACATGGGCACTTACACCCTAACCAATACTATAATAAGCATCATCCCCACTCAAAGAGTAGTAACCACAAAGTATCTCACGAATCAAACACAAGAATCAATACACCATAATTAAGTATGCAAGGATGCTCATTCATAATTAATAATCAAACATTAGTCATATTAATCGGCATGACCTCGGCATCACACTCTCAATGAAAATGACCTCGGTAATACACTCTCATCGGCAATGAACTCGGCATCATGAATCCTTACCAAAAATGACCTCGGCATCACACTCTCTATATCATCACAGTGTCTAAGAACAAAATGCAATTCAACATGTTCACACAATAATGAGGAAATGACAAGTTCAAGTAATTTACAATGTCACGACCCAAGCCTAGGGCCTAGATGTGACATGGCGAATGAGGAACCCGAAAGTACCTCAAACAAGCCTATATTCTTTTAGCCTTTCATAGGTAATGACATTAAATAAAAAAGAGGAAATCATAATAGTAAATCTTCAACTTACATATGTCCAACAATACTTCTAACTTTTAGATTTAACGGGGCTAAGACAAGTCCCTAGCTCACCCTCAATCATAATAGAAAGAAATGTCATAGTAAGTGTCTAAAGATCTCAACATATCATAAAATAGAAAGATAAAGTAGTATTATTCTCGAAACATGGGAACTCACCAAAAGTAGTCTTCAAATAAAATCTCAACTAGCTATGGAGGAGAACGAGGAGGAGCACCGGTCCCTACATGATGATATCATGTAGGCAAAAGAGTATGCGTTAGTATTTTGAATGTACTAAGTATGTAAGCATGCATGAACAATGAGGAAACATTAAAACATTTATGTAATATAAAACATAATGCAATTCATGCATAATCAATCATATAAATATCCTTTAAAATATTCATTTTGTGGCAAAATGGCCATAACCAACATTTAAGACCAATCGAGCTATTATATGGAATCCAACATAACCCCCTACATTGGCCGAGGAGACTACTTATTGGGTAGAACTCCCTCAACTTTATTCATTTCTTTAACTTTAACTTTAAGGGCTATTTGTGGATCCATTAGCCTAAGCCTACAAGGGCTCCTATGTTGGCACATAGTTAATGAGACATAGGGTTGATACTAGGATTCCTTTACCAAACCCAACCTCAATGACCCATTCGGTGCTAAGTCAATCCCACAAAATAGTTTAATACTTCAAAATAGTCATACCATATAGCTTGAGAATTCTAAACATCAAATTTGGTAGAATAGCTTATTAAAATCTTTGTGTCACGACCCGAATCCTGGTGTGATAGAACTCATCTCAACCCACCTAGACAAATCAGCCTAATACCCAACAGCAAGTAGATGCGGAAGAAAAAAATAAATCAAAATTTAACTTAACCAAAAATACGTAAAACAAACTCAACTTTCCCAAAATTGGTTTTCACGTGTACAAGCCACTAATATATTATTGAAGTATGAAAAGAAATACAGTCACAATGTCTTTGTTCCTAGAATAGGACTAAAACATAATAAAAGAGTAAGAGGTGTTTGCTAGATGGATGTAACAACTACCTCCACGCTCAAGATGATAGCCTCGGAAGTGGTAGGAAACGCTAGGAGATCAAGCAGGTTCGGGCTCACAACCTACACAAGTTTAGAAGCAAGGGGTCAATACCAAACAACACGGTGCTCACCAAGTGGATACCTAAAACTAAGTAAGGTTTAATAGATACAAGTACTTTTGTCATCCCAACCAAACCTTCTTAACTACAACCTGCTTAAAACCATGCCAACTCTACACTGAACACAATAATAATAAGATAGTCCACGAATACTCATCAGTAGTCTCATCAAGTGAATCATATCAAGTCAAGTTCAACATATACAGAGCAATAAGTGGTAAACACGAATTCACAAATATCAATAAAATGCGATGCAATGCAATGAGATGATGCATATCTGTCCTATCGGTACACATCCGCTGAATTATAGTCCGAAACCCATAGGAGACATTTCTGTCCATGTTACCTGCCAGGAGCGTGTGGCCCATCCCCTCAATATACATATCCTTCCATGAACCATGTGGCCTGACCCCTTTGTTTCAACATACCTATCACGGAGCGTGTGATCCGACCCCTTTGTTTCATATCATTTTTAGTCTCAACACAATATATCAGAATCAATGCAATCAATTCATGTTCATATGATTCACGATAGTAACATGAAAACAACAATAATTTTTTCTATCTCACATCAACATAGTCATTTCACTTGTCCAAAATAAACCCATAATCACAACATATCAATTCCACCAATACATGTCTTTAGATCACCATTTTACACCCTTCATCTCTATTTTTAAGGCCAATCATACAATCAATAATCTAGTCCAATTCTCATTACTCCCCAATATACATAGCACAGAAATACAAGTATCTACATGCTTAAACTGAGGTTTAAAAATTCACTTGCCTCAAATAGTCCAGCAATCACTTCAGAACTTGAGCCTTCCCTTTCTGAATAGTATCCAAAACACCACAATATAATCAAATAAATAATCATAATAAGATTTTGAAATTAACATCACATATATTTCTATATATCTAGCATAGACCCAAAGATTCATCCAAATCTACAATCACATTTTCAATCCTGATGCCACTTAATTTATCAAGTCTCATATTTCTTAAATTCAACCCTTAAAATAATATAAATCTAATGGTATTTATATAATACAATACCTATTATTTAATTACCTATATTATTATTTCAAAATTTGGAACATAATATAATAAATGACATGAATTTTTCCTAACCGAGCTAATGCCTAATACATTCACTATGAGACAATATTCAGTACCCTTAATTTTCTACAATCACATTTCATAAATGATAATATATATAACTTCTAATAATTAATTCCTTACTCAAGATTTTTATAGTTAACTTATCATTGACTACCATTGGTTGTCTACTATGTTTGGACAACAACTTTAATACTGTAGTAACTAACCATGTAATAGAATGTGCAAAATGTAGTCAATTCACACTTTTCCCATCATTTTCTTATTATTACCTAATCCTTGAAATTGACTTCCCACTCCAAGACTTGTCCCCTAATCAATTTTATATTAAACATGTAGATGCACTTAAATTCATCCCATAACAATATAATAGAGTAATAATTATCAATGTTCACAATATGAATTGCAGAGGTAGTAAATTATTTCAAAACAAGTGCCTTAATAAAGAAGCATACCCGTTGAAGAACTCATGGCGGCTGCTCTTTGTATAAGCAAAGTCTTCTCTCACAAATTATAATATTCTAAAGACTGTTAAACCTCCTAAATTTATTTCAATACATGGGTCAAGTGGTATAGGCTTTAAAATAAGTTATGGACTTGGCCCAATAACCACTAACTAAATTAATTATTTTTAAAATACCCATTTAAATTTATTTATTTTATTAAAGCAAGAGGACTAATTCTCAAAATGACCTAACTGGTTATTACACTTTGTTAATTCAAATATGCAAGAATTGTCCTTATTGCATAAAAAATCCATCATTCATATCATTTCATCATTCTTTTATTTCATAAGACTCCCTTTTGATCATAGATATTGCTTTCATAAACATTCATTTGGAGTCAAAGCTCTCAAGTCAAACTTTATTGAAAATATAGTAAAACTAGGTGGGTTCAAATAACTTCAACTTGCAAACATGTATGTAAATGAATATGCATAAATACTTTGAAATCCATTAGTTAAAAATCATGCTTTAAACAATCCACCATGAATTTCAATAACTTTTAAAGTGACAAATAGATAAATTACTTGCAAACCATCATTTCATACATATGAAATAATTTTGCTTTAAAATAGACCAATAATCATTAGTTTAACCATGATTCATGCTATTAAGTAGAAATAAAAATTACCCATAAAACAATATTAATTAAAATCAAGAGATTTAGTTGAAAGTGTTTTGGACTACATGGGAGGAAGAACTCATGGATAAACACCCACATAACTTAGAGTAAAGCTTAAAGAAAATAAACATAATTTATCATATAATCAAAATACTTTATTCATGAGAGTAGAAGGAATATTCTCATTGAAGCCTTACATACCTGGAATCTGAAGCGTTACTCAGAATAGAATAACTTAATAAACACTCTTGAATCCTAGCATTTTCTCCTCGCTGGAGCATTTTGTGTACTACTTAGAGTATATGAATAGAATTTATATACTACTAAGAACTAAAACTATATTTTGAGAATGAGTGAAGGAGTGTATAGAGAGAAGAGTAGCTTGAAAAAGCCTGATGAACAAAATGATGAAATAAGGTGGGTATTTATAGGTGTGAAGGAAGGACCTAATAATAATTACAATAATTATTAAAAAAAATTGAAAATTTAATGGAAGATTGTGATGTCATGGGTGATGTCAAGTGGAGGACTATTGATATCATGGGTGATGTCAAATGGATCTAGATCTTTCTATGGTTGGTGAGATAAATCTTCTTTTAACAAAATACCCTTTTTCAGAGATGCATTAGAAAAAGATAACTTTATCATTAGGATTTGGTATCTTAATATGAATTGTTGATCTAGAAGTCTACTTTCATGTAGTTCAAGAATAAACCAATTTGGAGCATTTTACAGTGAGATATAATTTTTCTTCTATAAACATTCTATTTTATAACAGCACCATGTCTTGCAACAATTAATTTATTTGACCTATTTAACCTCAGAAACATAAAATATGGTCTCACAAAAGTTGTAGGTAATGAAGTTCGGGTTATTCAAAAATTTGAATCACCTCATTTGGATCATCTTATTAAAAGTTATGCCCAAAGTACAGAAGAGATATCATTTTCATCGAGAATTGGAACATCATATATAACGTTTTTAGGGGTGTTACACACAATCACAATGGGACTATTAAGGCATGTCATAAGATTTACATCAATGTCAATATCAAGTATTTCACACTTTTCAATCACCATCATTGTGACATATTGTATTTTTATTAACCCCGTTCATTTATTAAGATCAACTCATATGAATACAAAACTCATCACCTCAATCCTGCAACATTACCTATATCCAATCAATAACCTTTATTCCCCTGATTAATTAGGTTAAAAAAACACTAGACAAACATGAATAGTTACACACTTAAGAATTTTCTTCATTATCTTAACATAAACAAACATGCACACTACAGGCCAATAATATCATGACAAATAGAAACACCGTTTTAGAAACAACTAAAGCGTTGAGTTCCTATAAATTCAATCCAATAGTTAAAACAATTATGATAGATAGACACATAATTTTGCAATAACTAAAGCATTGAGTCCCCATAAACTCAATTCAATAGTTAAAACAATCATAATCATAAGTACAACATAGCTCAAACTCTCAGTCTCAAGTATTGATTTAATATACACATGACATTGTATTAAGGCCTTTAACATAATTTCAACATCAACCCAAGAATACATAGACAACAATTCAGCATCACATTGTTTAAAACTAGTTATGAAACATATAAGGAAATCTTTCACGATAACAAATATCACTATTATGCAATAATAACCCCTTTTCTCACATGGTTCCCAACCAATCCTAACTGTCCTGAAATTAGAGTTTCTCTATAGTCATAAATCATTCTTTTCCCTTACCATATTTACCAATGGTAAGTCCACACATAATTAAGAGTTGTATTTTCTCACATAATTATATCATTTAACACGTCATAGTTTATCACAAGACCATTGCACATAAACCTAAGCAATCACATCTCACATAATTTTTAATCATTCAGATATGTACCTTTTGCATGCAGACATTTATCTCAGGCAACATAAAATTCACAACACATCGAATTATTTGTGAAGCATAATTCTCACATCAAATTATTAATATAAGTGCACCCCACACATTTTCAATTAGGCAGACAACACTACGCACAAATTCACAAATACATCACACAAGTAATTCAATTTCTTAACTTAATTCGCTTCTTAGATAATCATTAGTAATCATCTATGCATTTACTCAGCCTGTAAGGCTAGATATTAATTGGAACCTTCTCGGTTTCAATTTCTCTTCCTTAGTGTCCCTTAAGCCATGACAACATTATCAAATTTACTTCGTCGAGATACTAATTGGAATCTGTAGATACCAATTGAACTCGACCCATACCATAAGCAACAAACCTGTTATACCCCGTACTTTTGTACCTTGGAAAGTTCTTAAGCTTCTTAATTTTCTTGATAGGCTCTTAAGTTTCTTGAAAGGTTCTTAAACTTGTTATAATTCACCATGTGATCCAAATAATCTATAACGCTACCAAACAACTCTAAGGAAGGGAGAATGTGACACCCCATAGTAGGGAAGATAGGAAATATAGTTATAAAAATCTGAAAGAAGTTGGAGGTCAAGTAATGAGTCTAGGACTCGACTTATGTACATAAGATACCAACTTGAAAATCATACATTCTTAAGCTATTTGAGTTCATACCAAGCTTACGTAGCAAAGATTACATAAGTTAGTAAAGTAAGACGAGATTACGAACCCATGAGGAGGAAAAGAAGGTGACACATGGAAGGAAGAAGGATTCCCACATGACAGAAGCTGGAAATACCTTGTGGCAGCAGATAAAACAAGGGGGTGGGCCCCACATACCACGTAGTAGCACCTAAGTGGAGTAGGTGATGCGTTGACCCACTAAGGGCTTGACACATGTCACTACTTAGGGGATGACACGTGTCACCCCCCTAAGGTGGATTTTATATATATATATATATATATATATATATATATATATATATATATATATATGTTTTGTGATGATCCTTATCCAAACGACTTATCCAAACGACTCATTCTTATCTCCAACAAAATTCTAGAAAAAAAAAGAGAAGAGAAAATCTAGCCTAGAGAGAGGGAGCCACAGATTTGGAGCCAAAAAGGTAAGCCCTCCGATTTTGTTCCGTGAATTAATTATCTAGGGTATAAAAAGAGGTTATGAAGGTGTTAATATTGTAAATGTATTCTTTCAAGAAGCCCCAAATGGATAGCAAACAACCACGAAGTTTCAGCCACGCTAGAAGAGCTTCCGAGGTGAGTTTTGGCGAGTTTCGGACAAGGTAAGGATTTATAATTTAAATTGGAGTTTATGATGTTGTTATGAGGTATATTACATGTCTTAAAGGAGGCTGGAAGTGGAAAAATTGCATAAGGATGCTTGACGTTAAAATAAATTAAATTAAAGTCGTTAGAGTTAAATCAAAGTCGAGTAGTGTGTTATGATTGTGGTGCTGCAGTTGCAGCTGGTTTCATTGAGTGTTTCAGGGATATAAAGTGTTATAATAAGGTGTGTACGATTCTTTTTTCGGCCACAGGACCCTCCATTTCGTATGGTTAAAGATTTTACGAAACAAAGGTTAAAAACTCTATTTTGGTATCGTAGTTAAGCAAGTTGTTTGGAGTTTGTATTGTATAAAGTTGAAGTGATTTACTAGTAAATATGCTGCTGGTTGTTATTGTTGGTATGGTTGTTGATATTTTTTCCGAGTTGAAATCTCGGGGATGTTGAAGTTATGGGGAGACGCTGCCCAATATTCAGTAACTTCGGAGCTAGTAATAAGATAGTTTAAGGAAATGGATAAGGAAATGATTCCTATGGATACGTGGTTGTAGAGTTGGAAATTGGAAAGTTAAAGGTTATTAATATTAGTATTACTTTCATGTTAAATAGGTTCAAAAGACGACGAGGCGAACGTGGTTAAGAGTAATCCATAAGAGGTATGTGAAGCTACCTTCTTTCTCTTGGCATGTTTTTGGCATAGGTATGTAAAGCTACCTCTTCCTTCTCTTATCATGTTTTGAGATAAGTATTACACGATGTAAGTTTTGGGGGTTATCCCATCCATAAAGCTCCGAGCATGATTTATGACTCTTATCTACTTCCTAATGTTAGAACTTCCATAATAATGGAGTTATGGCTCTCAAGCCTTCTATATGATGGAGAGTAGTAAAAAACGTGAAGCTATCTTCATTTCTTTGGCATGGTCTTTATGAAACACCTGTTCCTATTCTTAGATCCACCTGGATGGCCAATGTTTTATATTTCCAGAAGTTCAATTTTGATGCAATCCATAGTAATATTCAAAACGTACTTGATATGGCGCTTGTCTTGATTTTTGAATGATAACTCATTTTGATCATTCCATCGAGTCTCAAATATGATTTAAATTGCATTTAGTTTCTCACTACTCTACTCGTGGATGCCTTAATGCCTCCTTCACTGAGCCTAGGCTAGGAGATACATGATTGTACGTACTTTTCTTCTTTGTTCTACGTACTTTTCTTCTTTGTTCGCCATGCCCCGACGTGAGGGGGAAAGTGTGCCCTGTATATGGGTTAGGGAGTTATGCTATTCCATGTACATATATGTTGACGTCTGATGATATGATATGAAGTGGCCATCTGATATGATATGATCTATTACAAAGATATTCTCTACTTTGGAGTTATGTTGTGTTGTAGTGCCGGTGATGGGATGGCAACCACGTTTTGTTCACCGCGTCTCGTAATAGGGCCGGATATGACATATGTTTTTCCACATGCATTATCTGTGTTTGTGATAAGTATTTTGACATTCTGGATATTTCGCTTATTTTTTATATATTATGTTCTGGTTATGATTTTATTTATTATAGTTCATGCTTTACATATTTAGTAAATTTTCCGTACTGACCCCCTTTCCTTGGTAGCTGTGTTACATGCCCGCAGGTACATATGTTTGAGTTTCCTATTCGCTTGCTTAGGACATCCACTCTACTGTTTGATAGTGCTCCTTTGTCTGGAGTCCATATTTTTGTACTTACCTTTCTATAGCCTTTATGTATACGTTGGTCAGGGGTACGATGGGGCCCTGTCCCATCATATGATTATGCTATCCTTCTGTGGAGGTATGTAGGTATGTATTTGTAGGTTCTGTATATGTTTTGGTCTTTTGTGTTCCGTGATGGACTTATCGGCTTTCGTGAGCTTCATCTATTTTCGTGCACTATCTAGTGATCTTAATTAATTGTTGTATTTGTTTATTCTACTAATATGCTAATTTGGTCTAAGGGTTTGTATACGTGTCCTACTCGGGCATGAGTCGTGGCCTACGGGCTTAGATCGTGACAAAAGTAGTATCAGAGTGGTCCTTCCTTGAAATGTCTATATACCGTATCTAGTAGAGTCTTGTTTATCGGTGTGTTACGTGTCACATCTATAAACAGGATGCTATAGGACATTTACGATGTTACCTTTCTTTCATATCCAAGATCATGCTATAGATCTGACTCATATGAGAAAACTTTTTATTTTAACCTTGGATGTTAATACAAGGATAACAGTAATAGAAGAAAGTGACTAGCGATATTGGAAGTCACAACGCACGCAGGTAAGCAAAGGCATGAAAGATATCTATTGGGTAAGGTATTGAAGTAGAACTGCAATGTAAAGTTGTAAATTGAAAGTAAGAGTAGACAGAAAAGTGTAACAGGGAAATTTCAATGGACGCACGAGGTAATGATGAGATTTGGCTAAACCACGAGTATAGATGACCTCGAGAAATAAGTTAATTATTGAATTGATGGCAATAGAAATTAGGAGGTCAATATTGATATGGTAAACTAAAGTAGAAAAGGACTTGTGACCCTAAGGATATGATTTAGAGAAGACTGGTAGTTCTGTATAGAACGATATATTAATGCACCGACAAAATTGATGCACAGGGATAAACTGTGATGAACTATAATTAAAATGAGTAATAGTATGATTAAGACAAGAGTGCAAGTGGTATAAGGTATAAAGGGGTGGTGCATGCACACAATGTCGCCCCGACAATAGTGGAATCCTTAAGAGACAAGGACGGTAAACTTAAGGAATAAATAGTGCAATATAAATTCATCCCAAGAAACAAAGGATATAGGTTGGGATAAAGCTACTCCTGCAAGAGAACCTTGGACAATTATCATCGGAATACAAGTATTGCCTAATTGAAATGGGAACGACTAAAAGTGCTAATTAACTTTTGGTAAAGATAAGTAAAGTGTGGCCTTGGATGAGTTGTTCCATGGGTTACATTACATAAGTACATATTAATAGATGAGATATCACACTATGTATGGAAAGGTTCTCGTCACTTCGTGATTTAGTCAAGCTTTCGTACAATCAGAATCAAGTTATAAAGGATGAAGAAAGATATGGACATGATACGGTACCAAGCAGATTGGGAAAAGAGATTGGATAAGTTTTGAGATTGGACAAAGGTATAAGTACCCCCCCCCCTTTAAGGGGGAAGTGGGTGAGAAAAATGCAAAAGGAAAGATGGAAACAATGGATACTACAATATAGTGGACATGGATGTTTAAACTTCAAGAAAATCCCATACTGAAGCAAGTTAGAAGGCCTGAAAGCCAACAATAATGGGATAGAAGTCAGAATGTATTTAAAGCGGTGTCAAGAAGTTTTTGGCAAAACCCTACATGACAAAACATTAAAAGATGGGTGTGTATAAAAAAGAAAGGGTACATCCAAAGAAGGGTATCGGTCGCAAAAGCTAAGATGTTGACTATAACATTGGTCGCAAATGATTCTACGATAGATAAATAACTAAGGAAAAGGAACAACAAACCTCTTATGATTGGAAGTGAGAAGAGCAAGGCATGAATAAAAGAAAAGAAAGAAGTATGATAAGATGGGACAAGCGAGTTTCAATGTGAATGAGATAGGTGAAGCAGAATAAACTCGGAGACGAAAAGACTATATCTACCTCATACAAGTTATATCGACAGGGTTATGCAACCTATGAATATGTATGTGTTACGTATAGGGCCAAGTGAGTAAGTATGTGGTAAAAGGAATAAAGTTTCAATAAGGACAATATAGCTATAATATTTTAGATACATTACAGAGAGGTAGGGAAGAGAAATCCATACTTTTCCCTATATTCAAAGTTAGTATAAACTCCTAAAAGGATTGGAAGATAACGGTAATAGAGAACTCCCGAAAATCCTCATAAAACCCTATAAGACGGGTTAACATTCGAGGACGAATGTTCTGAAGAGGGAAAGAATGTTATACCCCGTACTTTTGTACCTTGGAAGGTTATTAAGCTTCTTAAGTTTTTTAAGCTTCTTAAGTTTCTTGATAGGCTCTTAAGTTTCTTGAAAGGTTCTTAAGATTCTTAGAAGTCACCATGTGAGCCAGATAATCTATAACGCTACCAAACAACTCTAAGGAAGGGAGAATGTGACACCCCATAGTAGGGAAGATTGAAAATATGGTTGTAAGAATTCGTAAGAAGTTGGAGGCCAAGTAATAAGTCATAGGACTCGACTTACGTACGTAAGCTACCAACTTGAAAATCTTACATTCTTAAGCTATTTGAGTTCATACCAAGCTTATGTAGCAAGGATTACATAAGTTCGTAAAGTAAGATGAGATTACGAACCCACGAGGAGGAAAAAAAGGTAAACCTTGGAAGAAAAAGGGAATGCCATGTGGCATCATCTAGAAGTACCATGTGGAAGAAGCTGAAGCAAGGGGGTGGGCCCCACATTCCATGTGGCAGCCCCTAAGTGGAGTAGTTGATGCGTTGGCCCACTAAGGGCTTGACACGTTTCACCACTTAGGAGATGACACATTTCACCCCCCTAAGGTGGATTAAATATATTCCTTATGATCATCTTTATCCAAAGAAACTCATTCTTATCTCCAAGAAAATTCTAGAGAAAAAAAAAGAGAAGAGAAAATCTAGCCTAGAGAGAGGGAACCATGGTTTTGGAGCCAAAAAGGTAAGCCCTCCGATTTTATTCTGTAAATTAATTATATAGGGTATACCAAGAGGGTATTAAGGTGTTATTAATGTAAATATATTTTTTCAATCATCCCCAAATGGATAGCAAACAGCCACGAAATTTCAGCCGCGCTAGAAGAGCTTTCGAGGAGAGTTTTGGCGAGTTTCGGACAAGGAAAGGCTTTTACATTTAAATTGGAGTTTATGATGTTTTTATGAGGTATATTATATTTCTTAAATGAGGCTGGAAGTGTAAAAATTGCATAATGTTTCTTGACGTTAAAAATAAACTAAATTGAAGTCATTAGAGTTAAATCAAAGTCGAGTAGTGTGTTGTGATTGTGGAGCTGTGGTTGAAGCTGGTTTGATTGCGTTTTGCAGGGATGTAAAGTGTTATAATAAGGGTGTGGGTGCTACTAGTTTCAGCCACATGACCCTCCATTTGGTATGGTAAAAGGTTTTATGAAACAAAGGTTAAAAACTCTATTTTGGTATCGTAGTTAAGCGAGTTGTTTGGAGTTTGTATTGTGTATAGTTGAAGTGATTTACTTATAAATATGCAGCTGGTTGTTGTTGTTGGTATGGTATTTGATATTTTGTCCTAGTTGAAATCTCGGGGATGTTGAAGTTATAGGGGAGATGCTGCCCAATTTTCAGTAACTTCGGAGCTAGTAATAAGCTAGTTAAGGAAAATGGATAAGGAAATAATGCTTATGGATACGTGGTTGTAGAGTTGGAAATTTGAAAGTGAAAGGTTATTAATCTAAGTATTATTCTCATGTTAAATAGGTTCAAAAGACAACGAGGCGAACGTGGTTAAGAGTAATCCATAAGAGGTATGTGAAGCTACCTTCGTTCTCCTAGCATGTTTTTGGCATAGGTATGTAAAGCTACCCCTTCCTTCTCTTGGCATATTTTGAGTTAAGTATTACATGATGTATTTTTTGGGGGTTATCCCATCCATAAATCTTCAACAATGATTTATGACTCTTATCTACTTCCTAATGTTAGAACTTCCATAATAGTAAAAAAATGTGAAGCTATCTTCATTTATTTTGCATGGTCTTTATGAACCAAATATATGATTTTTATATGCTTCCAATTAAGTTCCTATTCTTAGAGCCACTTGGATGGACAATGTTTTAGATTTCCAGAGGTTCTATTTTGATGCAATCCATAAAAATATTCAAAAGGTACTTGATATGGCGCTTGTCTTGATTTTTGAATGATAACTCATTTTGATCATTCCATCGAGTCTCAAATAAGATTTAAATTGCATTTAGTTTCTCACTACTCTACTCATGGATGCCTTAATGCCTCCTTCACTGAGCTTGGGCCTGGAGATACATGATCGTACGTACTTTTCTTCCTTATTCGCCGTGCCTCGACGTGAGGGGGAAGGTATGCCCTGTACATGGGTTGTGGAGTTATGCTTTGCCATGTACACATATGTTGACGTCAGATGATATGATATGATATGGCCATCTGATATTATATGATCTGTTACGGAGATATTTCCTAATATGGAGTTATGTTGTGCTGTGGCGCTGGTGACGGGATGGAGACCATATTTTATTCACCGTATCTCGTAATGGGGCCGGATATGACATATGTTTTTCCGCATGCATTATCTGTATTTGTGATAAGTTTTTTGACATTTTGGATATTTCACTCATTTTCTATACATTCTATTCTGATTATGACTTTATTTATTACAGTTCATGCTTTACATATTCAGTATATTTTCTGTAGTGACCCCCTTTCCTCGGGGTCTGTGTTACATGCCTGTAGATACAGACGTTTGAGTAGCCGATCCACTTGCCTAGAACATCTACTCTGTTGTTTGATAGTGCTCATTTCTCCAGAGCCCATATTTTGGTACTGACCTTTCTGTAGCCTATATGTATACGTTGGTCAGGGGTACGATGGGTCCTTGTCCCATCATATGATTATGGTATCCTTTTGTAGAGGTTTGTAGATATATATTTGTGGGTTCTATATATGTTTTGGGCTTTTGTGTTCCATGAGAGACTTATCGGCTTTCATGAGCTTCATTTGTTTTCGTGCACTATATAGTGACCTTAATTAATTTCTATATTTGTTTATTCTGCTAATTTGGGTTAAGGGTATGTATGGGTGTCTAACTCGGGCACGAGTCATGGCCTACGGACTTGGGTCGTGACAAAACCACACAAAAGGAAAGAATAAATGAAATGACTTTCTAGAATGTTTTATAAATTCCTAGAGATTAGATGTGAACGTCAATACACCAATCATCATGAGTCAATTCCACACTTGCTCTTGTACTGGGAAATTAATAACCAGGGCTATGATACCAACTTGTCACGATCCAATCCACCGACACATGCGGGCACCTATTCTAACACCTAAGTAGGAGAACTTTTAATCCCATAAATAGAAATATCATGTAGAAGTTTATGAAAATACAATTAATGGTCCAAAAGACATATAAAGTCACTATATATTAAATTAAAAACTCCACGGTTTATTACAAGGAATAATTTAACACAACTAAAGATACTAGTCTAAATAGGTACAAGCGCTTCTAAAGATACAATATGAAATAAAATAATAACACAGCTCCCACCATAAGGAAGGAAGAGTAGAAGCTATTGGAAAATCATCATCGTCTTCACCTAAGAAACATCACTAACCCTGCAACCCGACTATCCCAAGTGGCATAGCAAGGGTAGTATCAATGCAAACAACACGTACTGGTAGACATCATCGGTCAATCTAATACCACCGCATAATGTAAAGAAATCAATTAGAAGAAAACATGCTCTTAAAGAAATTCACGGCCAAAACTTTATGCGCAACTTTTATCATTATCATTAACCTCATTAAAGTCGTTCAATCCTAACTCTCATCCCTTCTAGTTGGTCCTCTGCCAACTCTTAATGAGATCAAGCCCTAGCCCTTGTATCCCATGGATGAGTTTCTGAAGTACAGGCTCACTAACTTTGTGTCACAACCTAAAATCGAGTGTGATGACACTTGTCCTTTTCCACTGGGACTAGTCAGCCTAAAGTCCAATAAAAATGGAAATAATGTTAAAGTAAGGAGATAAAAGACATAAATATTAGTGAAAGACTTTTAAATCTAAAATAACCCCCTAAACATGGTTGTCACATGTACAAGCATCTAGTAAAAATAGAATAGGAAAATAAGTATAAGTCTCGATGCATTTGTTTCTCAAATAGAACAAAGCATGAGTAAAAGGGAGAAGGGAGATCGTTGGACATCAGTAGCTACCTCTCAAGTCACGTCGAAGCCTCGGAGGATAGAATAAAAATCACACACGATCCCGATTTAGAACCTACGCAGGTGTAGAATAAAGAAGTGAGTACTAAACAACACGGTACTCAGCAAGTTAACTTACAAAATCAGGCAAATCCACTAGACACTTAAATTCTCCAATCGAACCTCCTCAACTATGAACCTGCACAGAAATCAACCCAATCTAGTCTACACAGTTCACACACACACACATATATATATATATATCAAGTAGGTCAACAACAACTCATTAGCATCACGAAATAAGTCACATCAGTATCAAATATATCACAAAGACATAAAGAGGCATATACACATTTCACGATGACAGATAAGATGTAATACAATGCAATGCAATGTGATGTCACGTAAAGTGATGCATGTCTTTCCTAAAAATACACATCCACTATACAATAGACCAGAACCTATGGGTGTCACATAAGGACCATGCATCAGCCAAAAATGACCTCGACTCATAATCTCATCGAACAATACCATAGCTTGTCGAAAATAACCTTGACATCATAATTTTGCTAGAAATGACCTCATCTCAGCAAAAATGACCTCGGCATCACAATCTCACCGAAACCATTTCCCATTGGCATCATCATCAATTGCTGAAATCATTTTCCATCGACATAAGTATCAATTGGATCTCATCATAGTGTTGGAGAACTAATGCAAATAAGAATGTTCATACAAATAATGAGAAAATGATAGTGCTCACAGTCACAATGCAACCCATATCAATGAAATTCACATCATACTATCCACAGTATATCTACATCAACATTTACATCATTCATATCATTATTAGTCATCAACCCTCCATTCCGTTACCCTTTATCATATATAAGATCAATCGGTGAGCAAGTATTTTCAAGTCAATTCCCATAGTAAAAAATGAGCAAATGACAATTTCATCAAGTTCACAATCTAATTAATACTATCATACCATTCATCAAGTTCACATTAAGTTCAAGTCAAGAGGTTCACTTTTCCAATAAAAATCATAGCACACATAATATTTTTATTTCCCCGATCTTCTATTAGAACAATTCTCATAATTATCATCCCAAACCTTATTTCCATTACATCCCAACATACATACAAAAATAAATTCAAGTAATATACAAGATCTACGGGATTTTAAAAGTTGACTTGCCTTAGTCAAATCACGATCTATCAAACACTTGAGTCTTACCCTTTTGAATATTATCCAAAACATCACAATTTAATCAAATAATTATTCACAATAAGATTCTTGTACTAACAACATAAATTTCATAAAATTCGGGCAAAAGGGTCAAAATGACTCAAAAACTCAATTTTAAAAAATGAAGGGTTAATTTAAAAATTAATACATAAATACATTACCCAAAGTATTTTGAAACCAACAATGAAACCATTTCGAAAATGGAGTTGAAATCAGTCCATAATCATCAGTTTTACTAAAATTTATGTTCATGAGAGAACCCCAATACCTGAATCCAAAACTCCGATTCAAATCTAAAATATTTTTTGAAAAATATCTTACTCATATTAAGAAAAGTTCAAATATGAAATTTTATAGAAAATAGAGTCAAAATCGACCTTGAAATCCTCAATTTATCAAACTTTAACTTTACCGGGAAACCCAAATTATACACGGTTATTATGATGAAAATAATCGATGAATCATCAAGTTTATACCAATATCATTTTATCCATAGCATAAGGATCCTAAATATAACTTTTCAATAAAAATGGAGTCCAAATTGATAAAACCTCAATTTTCTTTAAGATATTTAAAAATAGGGAAAGAAAATCAGATGAAAAATCATGAGAAGTTACCGAATTAAGGATTGTATACTAACCCCCATATTATATTGAGAATAAAGCATAAACTCTATAGCCCTAAACTAAAGGATCATGTCAAGTTCATTTAAAATAATTACTTCATTCCGAGTTCTAGAACTCCCAATATGCTTAAAATACCAAATAAACACAGTCTGAAATTTATATACATGTACAACTCTATTTTGCACCAGAAAACCAACAACTTAAATTTTCACTCAAAGAGCTATTAATTTCTTATACGTTAATGAAATGACCCTATTCTTTTTCCTAAATATCTTAAATAATGATACAGACCTACTCATTCCATCAAAACTCAATTTCGTACTTGTTTGGCCAATCAATGTTGTTTCTGTTTGGTAAACAATTATTTCATATTTTATGATGAAAGTGCAATCTTGGCTCAGCAAAAATACACCAATATTTGGAGATCAATCCTATAATTCATGCTCAAAATTTTAAAAGTTCCATAATAATATTTTGATCTTTAAAACTAATAATTAATTTTTTAGTTGCCACAATTTGCTGAAACAACGCCAAAACACCCAAGAAGCTTTAAAACTCACCTTTCCAAACACAAACCAAATATGCTACTAGCTTGAAAAAGATATTTCGGACACCATGAGACCGTCAGAATTTGAATTCGAAGTCCCCTTGACCCAAAATCAAATTAGCCGCAATTAAACTAACTTTAGGACTAAAAACACCAAATCAAGTTTAGGACCTCTAAAAATTCAACCAATACCACTCCTAGGCCTAAAATTATCCTCAAATCCAATAGAGTTGTCAAAATTTCATTCTGAGAATCGAAACTCCAAAAGTTAACTCTATGATCAAAAACTCAAGAATTTTAAACTTAGGAACTCAAATCCACGTTACAACTCCAAATCTAATTTTGTCAACTCTTCTAGACTAAATTCTACATTTTGGAGTTGGTGGAATCGATGGAATTCCATTCCGAGACTTGTAACTCTGGTTGGTACCAAAAACCACTTTTGAACATTTTAAGCCTTTAAAATCTCATAACTTTCAAAAATGCATTTTTTCAAAGAATTTACCAAAACTAACTTTGAAAACTAATCAATCATGACCCGGAGCAACTATTGGGAGGGGTAAAATAGTCATTTTATAAAAATTATCAAAAATAACCTTTAGAGTCATTACACTTTGTCTAATCAATTTACTTTCCTTAAGCTTTCACACCAATACCTAGCCCTAGAATAATTAACAACTCACTTGTATGAGAGCACTATTAAGGTGGACTAAGGCTCATTTTCTAACTATACTGGCCTGCTATGGCGGGACCTATCCCACTCTAGTGGCCTCGCCATAGCGGGATTCTTCCCACCAGGGTGACGTGTCTAGAGACATAATCTCCAGATTCTCTCCCAATACTTTTTTTACACATGTACCAATTGGACACCATTAATATCTGACTCTGAATTACCAATTTTACTAAAACACACATCAAATGCTCTTCACTTATTTACCCACAATGTCATACCTACGATACAGACGCATCTAGCCACTATAACGTAATTCAAACAGGCATATACAAAAGGACATTACCAATTTATTATTTTAAAAGAAATATACAATTTCATAGTGTAAATCTCATATGCAATAGTCAATGAGGTAACACTTGAACCTTCGGTCCTTTCATATCAATTATTACACAGAATGGGCACGCTCAATAATAATTGGGTCAATTTCTCTATCATCACCCATATATTAAAGAACAATTCACAGATGATAGTCACACAATGGTTCATGTCAGACCGTGACTCTGAATTCTATATATGTGTCGGAATGTGATACCCTATCCAATATATGCCATAATGTGACATCCAATCCAACATCATAATCATAAACACAATCACAATCCACAACGAATAATTCACATACTTGCACAATCAAGTAACAAGTTCATTGCATGGAATTATTCACAAATAGTCACTTTATTGGTTTCCTTCTATCTTTCTCTTAATTAACAATATTTTATTAAGCCTTTTTTACTCAAGGCAAAACTTTTGGTAGAGCAAGTTTAAGATTATGGATTTTACAATTTTGGGATTGTAGACCAATTAAAAAAACATATCAATCACCTAACTATAATAATTAAATACATGATAAACATCACAACACTACTCAATCACTATTAAAAAGCTCTCTATGATATAAACTAAGCCATAACCTACAGCCACAGGTAATCAAGTAGGTTAATGGCATGAGATCTATCAACACTAAGTTATTCACATTCATCCTTACTTCATGATTCCCATTACTCAAGTAATTCACATGGAATAATCATCTTGAGAATATATGATTATTTGTATAACAACATCCCTCTATATACTTCAATAGTCCATAATCTCCAAGTCTCAGAATTTTATTATGACCCAGCTATTATCTACACTTAATCTCACAAGAGTCATTGGCCTTCTAAACAGTTTTCACTAAATTTAATATTCAAAGATTGGACCTTTATCACTAGTCACGTAATAATCATGACCCACATCATATATTCCCACACTAAAAAATAATTGACAATCATTTAACCGTCCAGACTAAGTGCCTGAAGGCCTAGATATGAAATCTCCCATCAATCTACATTATATTAAGTAATGAGAATGAATTTATAACTACTCAATTAAAAAAATCTAGCTTACCTGGGCACCAAGGAATTTTAGAAGGATTATAGAATAATCCCCAACTTTCAGAAGGAGAATCTACGGAGATGGGCCTGAAATTCGTGGCTTGTAGCCTTCTTTGTGCTAGGAATCTCTTATTTCCTTCTCAAAGTCTAGAACAACTTCTTGGGGTTTCTAAGGTAACCTTTATCTATTTTACCACTTAGAAGAAGAATGAGATAGTAAAAATATACCATTTTTAGCTTCTGTCCCATCAAATCCCACTATGACGACCTAATCCTGCTCTGGATATCCACCACAAACAGTGGTTAGTAATATGAGCATACCTTTTTACTCCAAACTTCAAATAAGGATAATTTGGTGGCATTAAAAAGAAAATTCATAGAAATTTAATTTGATAGGTCATGGGCCACCTAATTTATTATAGTCTGAGAGCTATGGTTATTTAAAGTTGATCCTAGTTTAAACTCAAGTCTAAAACTAAATCGGAAAAATATTTTCAACTTAACTTTGAGATAGGAGCATAATGCGACCTTAATTAAAAACTAATCCACTCGCATATCATGAAATTGATCCTAATCTTATAAAAATGAGATTCGTATATCTTTACCACAGATAATTTTAGTAACGACGGGTAGGTCGTTACACATGTCCTAATTTAACATGCCATAAAGAATAGGCTTGATCGTATATGCAGAAGCAAATATATTTTTATGGAAATTATCACAAATATCAATCAAAAATAAGCATAGTTACAAAATTCATTGCCCACATAATTATTATTTTTTGTCAATATGACCTCATTGTCTTCAAAACAAACCTTCATTCCACCTTTTTTCAATAATTGTAACATTCCTCAAAATGCTCATAAGTGCCTTAAGAATACCTTGGGAATAGTCCGCTCATGTAATACATTATCCTTATTTTTTTTGGCAAATCCAAGTCTAGAATATCAATTAGGGGGGTCAAAACTTGCGGGAAAATGGTCTTTGCAGATTTTTAAGACTTGTGTATCGAATGATGAATTTTTTCAAAAATTGCACAAAAATGTGAGGTGTGTAGGAGCTCTGCATCGCACACTTTTTCTCATTTAGTGTAATTTTTCCTCGATTCAAAACTAGCCAAAATCTCATTCGCTAAAAATTGGCCCATCCGGGAGCATCTCCGTGTTGCAGACATGGGAGAAGTTTTTTGTCTGAATTCATTTTTTAAGTAAGGCACTCTAGAATTTTCCCTAGTTGTTAGTTAATGAATCAAGACATTTTTAGGGCCTAATTCTACTCTATAAACTACCCTAAACCCTTAATTTCATTTATTCTTCTACAATTCACCTACTCAAATATTTCTCACTATACAAGAGGCTCACAAGGACTCCATTGAAAACTTTTAAGAAATTCACTCAAGCTCTCCATTAAAATTCTCAAATTCTTCAAAATTCTTTTGTCTTCTCACTCAAGGTATGTGGTGATTGATTCATGGGGTCTTTTTACCGATGAAGTCCTAAAGATTTCTCAAGTTTTCATTCAATTTATAATTGATTATCAACCCCTAGTTTTGTGAATTGCATTGCGCTGATTTAATTTTATTTTTATATGTGATCAATGATATTTATATGCATGTACTCATATGAATTCCATTATTTCAAGTTGATTTATAGATGCCCATGCATAAAGCTATATTTTCAAGCTATGATTATGAATTTAAGATGAGTTTATGAGTTTATCATGAGTTAAATGATTCCCAATGAATATTTTATGAGTTAAAGTTGAGATTTATGATTCTAAAGTTAAAATTATAATGATGATCAGAGTTAAGATCGAATGATATTTAAAGATGGTGAGACAGTTCTCACTTAGGTTATGGATTCTTACGAATTACTCAATAGATGAGCTATTCCTAATATGTTTTAAAGATGGATTGATAGGCATTTACTATCTTTCTCTACTATGTTATGATCATGTTTATGAGTTTCTGTTGGAATATTGACTAAGTACTGAGAAGACTTCTAGGTAGGGTTTGGTCTGGTAACGCAGTTAGTTACCCAAAGAAATCCTAGTAGTAACCTAAAGTCCCAAACTAAATTACCCACGTAAGTTGCCTTCATGGACTAGCTAGTGAATCCACATATAGCACAGTTGAGTCGAGTTGAGTTACTTTTGGAGTATTTCCCTGGAAGGTAGCCTCTCCTACTTTGATATAGGAGTCATCAACCTATCTCGATAAAGGAGTCATTGAATTTCATGTAATAGCTCACATGGTCTTAGTTGTCCGTTAAAGGCCCTATCCCATACAAGTTTAAGTTAAAGCGCTGAGATGTCAAGTTATGAGTTGAAAGTTGAAGTTCTTATGATATGCATTGACGAAGAGTTTCTTATGATTTAAATTGATTTTAAAACTATACTCATGTTCATTATGATTGGTCATGCATCCTATGACATATTTATTGCGTTCTTTACTTATTTATGCATACCTCACATACTTAGTACATTCAAACATACTAACACATATTTTGCCTACATGGTCTCATAATGTAGGGATGGACGATACTCACAATCACCTCACTCGTGGCTAGATATTTTCTTTAAATTTCAAAGAAGTTGGTGAGTCCTCATTCTACCAAGGACAAGACTTTTATTCATGTTACTATTGTTTACACTTTCTTCTATTGTTAGAGTGAGCTAGGAGCTTGTCCTAAGACCCCATCAAAGACTAGACTAGAGGCATGTTTAGACAATATTATGGTGTAGTCTGGTTGGATGTTTATAGAGTTGATCTTCCTTAGTCATATTCCCCACTTAATGATTACTTCTTCTCATATATATGTTGTTCTTTACCTTATGTATATGAAGTATGCTAGGATGGCTTATGGTTGGGGTCCCTCACATCCCAATCATTGTGTTATGAATAGACACTAGGTCGGGTCGTAACAAACTTGATATCATAGCACAAGGTTTAGAAGAGTTCTAGGGAGTCTAACATGTCGCGTTGAGTAGAGTCTTATTCATTGATGTAAAGCACACCACATCTATAAATAGGAGGCTGTGAAATATTTTAGGAAAAAATCTCACTTCTTTCATGATTTATGTCATGCGGTAGAGTAGTTAAGTCTTTTTCCTCTAATGCTTGTTCTTTGCAATTTTCAGAATATGTCTACCGTTAGAAGGAAAGTGGTTAAAGAGGATAAAAAAGCTCCAAATGACCCTATAGATGGTCAAGTTTCCAATGCCAAGTTTTGAGAGGCCTTTCAAGTGCTTGCTCAAGCCGTTATAGCTCAAGTAAATTGTGAGGTAGTTTCTCCCGTGAATCCCAATGCTCGTACAACGGCAACAAGACTTTGATATTTCATGAGGATGAATCCTCCGCAGTTTTAGGGTTCTAAAGTTTATGAGGATCCCCAAGAGTTTGTCGATAGCATCCATAAGATTGTTGAGATCATGGGAATTATTCTAGTTGAAAGGGAGGAGTTGGCTACATACCAATTGAGGGGTGTTTCTCAAATTTAGTTTGATCAATAAAAAAGTGAGAGGCCTAGAGAGGCGGAGCTCATGACTTGGGATGAGTTTAAAGGGGTATTTATTGATCATTTCTTCCCATTAGATTAGAGGGTGGACAAAGTAAAAGAGTTTATCAACCTTAATCAAAGTGGTATGAGTGTGATGGAGTATTCCCTCAAGTTTTCTCAATTGTCAAAATATGCTCTATTCATGGTTGCTGACTCAAAAGCTCGTATGAGCAAGTTCGTAATGGGTGTATCAGACATGGTTGCAATGGAATGCAAAATGATGATATTGATTTGGGAGATGTATATATATAGACTCATGACCTATGTGGATAAAGTAAAAAGTGAGAAGATAAAGGTGAAGAATAGGGAGTCTAAGAGTTCAAGGACTTGTGATAGTGAATTTTCTCATGCTAAGTTCGAAAATAGTGGACGTCCTCATTTTTTCCAAAAGTACTTCGGCCAAGGTTATTCTAATGGTACTACTCCAAGGTTTGATAAAGATAGGGTGCCCAACCCTAAACCTCAAGGAGGTGCTCCTATAGGCCAAGTTACTCTCGCATGAAAATAGTGTGGTAAAAACCACAAGGGTGAATGTCTAGCCGGGTCGAATGTATTCTACCAGTGTGGTAAGCCGGGTCATCATACTAGGAAATGCAAGGTCAAAGATGGTCGTCCTCAAGGCTAAGTTGCTCAAGGTTGCTAAGGGAAACCAAAGGGTAGTCAACACAATAATAGGTTCTATGCCCTCTATGGTAGGAAAGAGGTAGATGAGACAGCTGATGTTGTTACCGTTATGTTACGGGACTTTCACTGTGATGTTTATGCTTTGGTTGATCCTGGTACAAAATTTTATTTTATTTTCCCTTATGTGGCCATGATATTTGATGTTAGTCCCGAGACATTGCTAGAACCTTTCTCATTTTATACTCCCATTGGTGAGTCGATTGTGGCTAAAAGAGTTTATAAAATTTATCCGGTTATGGTTTTTCATGAGGTCACCATATGTGACCTAGTTGAGCTTGAGATGACCAATTTTGATGTTATCCTTGGAATGGATTAGCTATATGCATGTTATGCTTCTATTGATTGTAGAACCCGAGCGGTTAAGTTTCAATTCCCAAATGAGTCGGTCATAGAATGAAAGGGTAGTAACTCTGTGTTTAAAGGTCAATTTATTTTATGCCTTAAAGCTCAGAAGATGATTTCCAAGGGTTGTATTTATCATCTTGTGAGGGTTAGAGATGAGAATTCTGATGCCCTTATCCTAGAGTCGGTCCCCATTGTAAACGAGTTTTCGAATGTGTTTCTCAATAATTTATCTGGTGTTCCTCCCAAAAGGGAGATTGATTTTGGTATAGAACTTCTTCCGGATACTCAATCTATTTCTATCCCTTCTTAACAGATGGCTCCGATGGAGTTAAAAGAGTTGAAGGATCAATTGAATGACTTATTAGACAAAGGGTTCATTAGGCCAAGTATTTCTCCATGGGGTGCTCCCATATTATTTGTTAGAAAGAAGGATGCTTCACTACATATGTGCATTGATTATCGACAATTGAACAAGGTAACCATCAAGAATAAGTATCCAATTCCGAGAATAGATGACTTGTTTGATCAATTGCAAGAGGCAAGTTACTTATCCAAGATATACCTTTATTCCAGTTATCACCAATTAAGGTTGAGGGAGTGTGACATTCCCAAAATCGCATTTCGGACAAGGTATGGTCATTATGAATTTCTAGGCATGTCATTTGGTTTGACAAATACTCCTACGGCTTTCATGGACTTAATGAATATGGTGTTCAAGAAATACCTAGATATGTTTGTGATTTTATTCATCGACGACATTTTGGTTTACTCTCAGAATGAGGAGGAGTAGGCAAGTCACTTGAGGATTGTATTGCAAACTTAAAAAGACAAACAACTATTTACAAAGTTCAACAAATGTGAGTTTTGGTTAAGGGAGGTGGTCTTCCTTGGTCACATTGTGTTCAGTGAAGGGATTATGGTTGATCCTAAGAAAACTGAAGAAGTTAATAATTGGCATAGACCATTATCTCCTTCAGATATTAGGAGTGTCTTGGTCCTAGCTGTTGCCTCCAGGTGCACACGCAAGTGTACGCGGTCTAATAAGTAATATAGTAGCTCTTTCGAGCCGGATATCAAACCCACAGACACTTTATGAAGACCACTTATTTCTTTTTAGAGGACTATACCAATTATGTGTGTTGTGAAAGATTGAGATAATGATACCACTAATTTCTTCACTATGAGAAAAACTACAAATACTATAAAACTTACGCAGAAAATCAGGTTATGAAAAATACAGGGCTACAGTATAAAATGAAGTCAAAAATAATACTTTCCACCTTTAGTCTCAGATTAGGTGTTTAACTATTGATTTATAGGGTTACTAATACAATTATGGTCTTCCGACCTCTAATTGTCTATCTTTATCGATAGCCTAACTATATCATTGAGCGGGGATAGGCAAGAATCAATAAAAAATCATTAAGTTATCATCCTTATTTATTAATCAAACGTGGTATACAAGTATGTGTCACTGTCATCCTGCATACGAATCACCTTAAGTTACCCTAGCATGAACATGTTCCCTGTATTCTTTGTTTTATCTCCTTATTTTCTTCCAAATTCAAGGTAGACAACACATGTATTTTAATGTCGGCCAAACATTACAATAGTTAAAAGGAAAATATAGGAGTAATTATAATTAACAACTCATTATCGACAAAAGAGTAGATTGTATTATGTCATAACTTCATAACTATAGCCCCAGAATAAGGGCGCTTAGCCACTCATGATCAAAAGAATTACAAAATGCATTAGTTCATACAATTTAATCTTCAACAGAAAAGAGAAGAAAAGAGAAACCTAAAGTAAATTTATCCTTGTATCTGTGCTCTCTCAAAATCTGCGTGAACCCCTTCTCCATATCCCTAGGGTTCTTTTTATAGGGTTTTTTAAATAACCCTACAATCCTAAGTTGACCCAGACTTGAATAAAAAAATAAGACTTCGGGTCTTCATTGGCGTGCTAGAAATTCTCTTCAACAGTTTGACCCCTGGCGTGGCGCGCCAGCAATGCGCCAAGAATGCCTCTCAGTTGTTTACCCTCTCACGCGGTGCGCCAGCAGTGCCCCAACACTGCTTTTCCCATTTTTCTCTTGCTTCTTCTACCGTTCAACTTGCACTTCTTTCCATTGACTTCTTTCGAGCACAAACTTATCTCCAAAAATCCTGCAATAACTACACACACCTTAGTGTAACCTTTTCTTCATTCTATTTAAAACATGCAATTATGTTTCTAAAATATTCTCAAAACAATTACTGAATATGGAAAAACAAGGAACATGGGCATATAAATATGGCTAAGATCACCACCCCACACTTAGATTTTTGTTCGTCCTCGAATAGAAACCTGACTTATGCATAGAAAATGACACAACATGTATATAAGGCAATATGAAATGGCTATAAAATGGGCATCTCACTAAGCATGTTCATATTTCATACACCCACATGACTAGTTCAACACCTCCTAACCTCAAGGTTTGACTCTGTAACACAGCAAACTCATATACATCATTCAATTAGCAACCATATAAGTTATCAATACTTTCACTTGGACATATGCCTCTCACCTCAAATGAATCACCCATACGCAATCAAATAACATTTTTAACATTAGTGGGTGTATAAATACAAAGTCACTCACTCTTTTAAACAATTTCATATGCGACACAATATTTTTACCATAAGCCTACCCTTAGTGTTTTACTCGGCTAATATTAGACTGCGATAGTTTAGGATCACTAGGTCTTCATGGGTTGTAATGTAGGCTAAGAGATGGGTAGGAACTATTATTTGGTTATAAATAGTGACTAAATTTCCCAAGCGCTTCATTACATTATACTTCTCATTTACTCAACTTCGAACACCCACTTAAACTTACCCCTTGTCTTTCTTGCTTACCTTATATATATATATATATAGGTCCTCTCTTCCCCTCTTTCTTCCTTTGTTTATTAACTTTTTTTCAAGATGTAAGCTTATTGCAGCTACCAATACCCTACTTCATAAGCTTCATGTTCTCTTATCCCTTTGTTCTGCATTTACTTCTTTCAAAGCGCTTAGGATTTTAGATCAACTTAACTTACTGGGCTCCATGAAATAAATGGGGATAGGCTACATAATGAGTCTACCAAAGAAAATTTCAAGGCTCAAAGTGGTGAACTAGGGATTAAGCATTCATATTAGGCATACAATAGGGGGCATAAAAACCAGGCTATCAAAGAAATGCCTACGTTATTTCCTAAACTCCACAATCTTCATTTCATTTCGCATACACGTTGGGCAAGTTCTAGTTATCAATATTTGCACACAAAACACAGAAAATCCTCATATACATGGCACATGTACAACTGAAAAATGTCAACTATAGATTACCAACTATATATGCATAAGAATTCAATATTAAGCCAGCATTACTCAAGTCGAATACAAGAGCTTTAGGTGTCTTAAACAAGTCATTTCATTTATTTCATGCTTTACATCATCCCAATGTGGACCCTAGTTAGATACCATATTTACAAATAGACATCTCAATGATGAATACTCTTAAGATAGTCGTCATACATCCATTATAAAGCATGTCACTTAACTAGGACTAACTTAGACCTGTGACACTTTTTTTGTATAGTTCAAAAGGGACTATCCTTGGCTAAAGAACCAAAAAAACTACCAAGGAACCCAAAACAAACATGTACTAACAAAATCCATACATAATATAATTAGAATTCCAACTCCTACCCCACAATTAAATAAAGCACTATCCTTAGTGCACAATTAATGCATAACTCAAGAGTGAAAGAAGGAACTCCCTGAACAACATAGTCATCATTACCGCCATCAGTGGAGGCAATGTCATCCACAACCATAAGAGTAATGACAACATCGTACGACTTCTTGTTCTCAACATCACCGCCCATCTCATTAACTGTGGTCTCATCATCATCCAAGGGCTCCTAAAATACTAGGCCAATCCATCACATGTACATGGAAGTATTCGAAAGAGGTTAGCAATTAGATAACTCCGTCATCTCTTCATCCATCACCGGATGACCACCAATATGCAATTGTAACTCAGCCATACCAAACATCCTTCCCATCTAACTATCATCCTGTGCTTGCCGATCATCAGTTGATAATACAAGCCCATGAGCAGTGTCTTGAGCCTTAGTCTTTGTCACATCCACTAGATTACACACCAAGTATGGAACTCTTGGTGCGCACAAGTCATGAACTTCCTCCTCGACCCTCTCAAACTATAACAGCTGAGTAATTATATTTCCATAACATAAATGCCACCTCTTGTTGTTATATAATTTCATCATTTTGTGGTGTAGTACCGACCCAGCATTCACTTGTAATCCTTTTATCAAAAGATAAACCAAAACCATATTGTCCCTCATCACATCAGATATGTGCTTACCAGGAAAGAATATACTACAAACAAATTTCAACCATACTCGACCCTCACTATTGAGATGCACATATTGCAATGTAGAGTGCCTACCTAGGTCTTTTTCCCTACCCCACCCTGCAGTAGAATTAACACCGCATAAGGTGTGATAAATATCTCTATACGACGATTGTTCCTTCATGTCTAAATACTCAGAATAGCCACAATGGGGAGTTTCTAAGAATTAATTCAATGCACAAGTGGTAAAACATATAGTATTACCTCTAACTTCCACCCTATTTCTACTAGATTGTTCAGTATTCCAATTAGCATAAAATTCATGAACTGGAGTCAAATTACACTTAACTTGGTCCTTAAAAATGTATTAAAGATCCAAATTGTACACCATTTCATGAATTCAAGATAACTCTGTATGTAGGCTACTCTCATTGACATATTCATCACCTATGTATTTTGCTTCTTTTTGGGACTCGAATCAATCCAACCCATATTGCTCTACCGCCTGCTTGCCGAACCAGTGTGGTGGTAGTCTTGAACTTGGTGGTGCCACAGATGAAGAATCCCTCCTTTTTCGGGATCTTTTGTTACTCGCTCCTCCATCTAGTTATTTTTCTTTATGTGTCATTGGAGAAGAGGAAAAAAGAGTTTATAGATCCAGAGAATCGAATTTGGACAATGGGGGTGTTTTTAAAATAGTGTGTGGTTAGATAAAAAAGACAAAATGGTGTTTTGGGGTTTTATTAGTTGTGTGGGACAATGTAGGTGGTGAAGAAGGGATTTTATGGGTGGAATTGAAATGGGAAGATGAAGAGGAAAGTTTGTGAGAGAGTGGAGGTCGGGTAGATGGAGAGAGTAGGTTGAGATAATTGAGTAGTGGGCCGACACTGGTGCGTTGGTGGCATGGTGAGATAGTATCACATCCACTTGCAGAATTCCTTAGATAAAGGTTGGTGCGGTACACCAATATCACGTCCGTCCAAGCCCTCTGTTGTTTGCACTCTAGCGCGATAGGCCAGCAGTGCGTCAACCCACCATGTTTCAGAATTTTGCTTCTTTTTGTTCAAAATTGGTTCCTATCAATCTGCACATTAACCATACACTAAAAGAAAAACAAACACTGTGGGTTGCTTCCCACCTAGCGCCTAGTTTTGGTCGTGGCACGACATTAGAACTTGTTCTACTCCTAATATTACCAAGAAAGATAATCTAAAATCAAATGTTATTCTAAAATACAAAAGGCAAAGAAAAATTTACAAGCTTTAGATCCTAATACAATGCACGGTTTGCCTCCCATGTAGTGACTTATTTACCATCATGGCACGACCCAGCTACTTCTTCACTCATCTTCCAGTTCTATGGTTCCTCATCACGGTCAACATCCTCACCAAAATAGTGCTTAACTCTTTTTCCATTTATAAAAAATATGGATGTCTTCATTGCATTCTATTATTCCACATCTCCATGCGGTGTCATACGCACCACTTCAAAAGGTCCACTCCACTTAGACCACAACTTTCTTATAAAGAGCTTGATTCTAGAGTTAAAGTGGAGTAATTTTGCCCTGGTTCAAAATTTCGAGTGACAATATGCTTTTCATGCCACTACTTTGTTTTCTCTTTATGCATCTTAGTATTTTCATATGCATGTAGCCTAAAATCTTCTAACTCGAGCAATTGATCCAACTAAATCCTTCCTGCTAATTCTGGGTTGAGATTAAGCTTCTTAATTGCCCAGTAGGCCCGATAGGGGTTTTATAAGAAATTATGTATGCCCATAATGCCTCATCTAGCTTTGCTTCCCAATATTTCCTTCGTGCATTGACAATGTTTTGCAGTATCTGCTTCACCTCCCTGTTGGAGACCTCAACCTGGTCTACGGATGATAAGCTATAGCTACCGTGTGTCTCACCCCATATTTAGCCAAGAGATTCTTCATTGTTTGATTGATGAATTATTATCCTCCATCACTGATAAACACTCTGGGAGTGCCAAATTGAGTAAAGATGTGCTTTTTTAGGAACTTACTTACCACCTTTGAGTTATTCGTGGGAAAGGCCATGGCTTTAACCCATTTGGACATATAATCCACTTCCACTAATATATATTTGATTCCCATAGGATGATCAAAACGGACCCATGAATTCCATTCCCCATACATCAAAGATTTCCACCACCAAAATATTGTTCAAAGGTATTTCATGTCTATTTGAAATTGTGCCCACTCGTTGACACTGATCACAGTTCTTTACATATCCTGCAGCATTTTTAAACAGAGTAGGCCAAAAGAAATCTGATTGAAGTACCTTATGGGCAGTATGCTCACCTCTATGATGGTCGTCATATGGTGATGAATGGGAACTATCCAATACTTGGCGTACCTCAATTTCAAGCACACACCTCTTACACATTTGATCAATGCCTTTTTTGAATAAATAAGGCTCGTCACTAGAACCTGGTATCATGCATAAGCTTTTTCTTCTGATGAGAAAATACTCCACTAGCCAGGTAATTGAAAACATCTACATACCATGGAAATTCAGTCACCTCTAGGGAAAATAGTTGCTCATCTGGAAATTCTTCTTTAATATGCAATTGTTCTCCAATATGTGTTGAACTCTCTCACCTAGAAAGGTGGTCGGCAACTTGATTCTCATAGCCCGTATGATCCTTAACCTCGGTATAAAACTCTTATAGCAAGAGGATCCATCTTATGAGTCTTGTCTTTGCATCTTTCTTATTGAATAGGTACCTAAGAGCTGCATGATCAGTGTAAAAAATCACCTTAGTACAGACCAATAGGATTTCAACTTGTCGAATGTGTAAACTAGTGCCAGCATCTCCTTTTCTGTGATAGTGTAGTTGACCTGAGCTGCATCAAGGCTCTTGCTTGCATAATAAATAGATCAAAATATCTTCTCTTTTTGCTTCCCCAAGAATTCCCCTACTGCTATATCACTGCATCACACATAAGCTCAAAAGGTAGTTCCCAATTGGAGGTAATTAAAATTGGAGCTTCCATTAGCTTCTTCTTCAACAACTCAAAGGCTCGTACACACTTCTCATCAAATTGAACTTTACTTCCTTCTCCAATAAGCTGCATATGAACCTGGCTATGGTTGAGAAATCTTGAATGAACCTTCTATAGAACCCAGCATGATCGAGGAAACTATGGACTCCTTTGACTGAAATCGGAGGAGGTAGCTTCTCTATCACCATAATCTTGGCTTTATGTACTTCTAACCCTTGCTTTGACACTTTGTGAACCAAGACAATTCCTTCCTTTACTAGAAAATGGCACTTTTCCCAGTTTAGTACAAGATTTGTCTCTTTGCACCTTGCTAACACTCTATCTAGATTTCGCAAGCATAAATCAAAGGACTCCCCAAAAACTGAGAATTCATCTATGAAGATCTCCACAAAATCCTCCACCATGCCTTGGAAAATCACCATCATACACCTTTGGAAAGTTGCAGGTGCATTACACAATCCGAATGGCATACGCTTGAAAGCATAGGTTCCATAAGGACAAATGAATGTTGTCTTTTCTTGATCCTCTAGAGAAATCGAGATTTTATTGTATCCTGAATATCCATCTAAGAAACAATAGTACTCCTATCTAGCCACCCTTTCCAGTATTTGATCAATGAAAGGAACTGGGTAATGATCCTTCTTTGTCACCTCATTCAATTTGCGGTAGTCCATGAAAATCCTCCGGCTAGTGAGTGTTCTACTGAGAATTAGCTCATTCTTCTCATTTGTGATCATCGTCATCCCCTTTTTTTAGGTATACACTGGACTGAACTTACCCATTCACTATCTAAGATGGGGTAGATGATGTCTGAATCCAGCCATTTAATGAACTCCTTTCTCACCACATCTTTCATTACCAAATTCAATCTATGTTGAGTTTACGCAACTGTTTTGTTCCCTTCCTCCATGAATATCCTATGCATGCATAAGGCTGGACTAATCCTATCCAGGTCAGCCATTTGCCAGCCTATGGCTTTCTTCCATTGTCTAAGCACCTCCAAAGCTGCTATAACCTGTATTTCCAATAAAGTAGACAAGAGAATTACCGACAAAGTGTCATTTGGACCAAGAAATGCATAACTGAGATGAGATGGAAGTGGTTTTAATTCCAGTTTTGGAGCCTCCTCAGTTGAAGGTTTGGGAGATGGGCCCATCACTCTATTCAATGGTTCTACCTATTTTTTCCACATGCTCATGTTGTGAGCATCCAACACACTAACAATATCTTGAGCCAATGCATCCCCTTCTATGTCTTAACCTATTAACACTCTCTTTATAAGATCAAATTCCACATATTTCTCCACTACTACTTCATTAATTACTGTTATTACAGATAGCTCTTTAAATATCGCAGGTAATTTCAATGCGTTATACACATCAAATACTTATACCTTATTTTGAGCTCTTATCATGAGTCACCCTGCTGCTATATCTATCAATGCTCCTCGTGTTACAAGGAATGGTCATCCCAATATCAAAAGGACATCTGGATCTGGCTTAAGTTCTAGGATGAAAAAGTCCATAGGGAAAATGAGTAATCCTGTCACGATCCAACTCCATAGGCCGCGACTGGGGTCCAACCTGGACCTCCGTATACAAAATTATCAACTATAAGAACTATACACAAGAATCTAGAGAGTGATAGCAAATTCATCTGCATATAGCCTCTTTCATTCGCATCATGTCATGGAATTGCATGCAAGCCGAAAGGCTATCATTGGGAAGGAGACGTTCCGAAACATAAATCGCACTATTGAAACTAAACCACATATGGCTGGATCACATTTATACATACTCACACATGTGTCTACGGACCTCTAAGAATATCAATAGTAATATATAACGGGACAGGGCCTCATCGTACCCTTGGATAAATACATACATCACTAGATCTTTAACCAAAAGTCTAGGCTTCGGGACAATGAAGCATTTCCAAAATAGTTGAGCGGAAAGCCTAAGACGGCGGACCTCCGAAATAAGTACCCAGACTTGCGGGCATGAAATGCAGCCCCCCTCCCCTCGAGGAAAGGGGGTTAGTACGATATACATACTGAGTATATAAAGTATAACATTTCATAAACGAAGTCACATCTAAAGTAGAGATCCAGGAAACAAATATGATACTCAATAAGGCACTGTACCTGTGTCCTATGAGACAAATTGTGAACATCGTTATCATATATCGCACCCGACCCATTATAGGGCTCAGGAATATAATTGTATATCATACCTCAACACCACATCATCATATTATATCATTGCATATATATACCATACCCAGCCCTTTATGGGACTAAGAGTCATCACATTAACATATACTGTACTTGTCCCTTTATGGGACTAAGTGTCATTACATTATCATATATCATACCCAACCCTTTATAGGACTCAGTGTCATCATATTATCATATACCGTACTCGGCCTTTTATAGGACTCAGTGTTATAATCATCATATACTGTACCCGTCTCTTTATGGGACTCGGTGTTATAATCATCATATACCGTACTCGGCCCTTTATGGGACTCGGTGTCATAATCATCATATACCATACCTGGCCTTTTATGAGACTTGGTGTAATAATCATCATATACCGTACCCAGCCCTTTATGGGACTTGGTGTCATAATCATCATACTATCATTTGAGACTCAATAAAATGAGCATACTGGACTATCCTTTGAGGTTTAGAATGGTACTTATCCCAAGTGCCCTCTAAGTTTCATTAGGGGTCATATAAACTAGAGTCTCAGGAATCATAAGCATTTATCAAGTAATGCCAAATGAGAAGAAAGGATTGTTTACGTATTTACTATTTTCAATCACATAGAAGCCTTGAGAGAAAATAACTCAACTAGTATAGGAGTTCTACCATCGAGAAATGAATAAGACTTACTGACCATACTTGGAGTTTTAAGAATAGAATTACTCCCCAATTTTATACACATCTCATACTTGTGCTAAGATATACCAAGAAAAAGGAGTTAGCTTCACATACTTACTACCCTCCATCATATATAAGGCTTGAGAGCCATAGCTTAATTATTATGGAAGTTCTAACATTAGGAAGTTGGTAAGACTCATAAATCTTGCTTGGAGCTTTATAGATGGGATACTCCCCAGAGCTTGCATCATGTGGTACTTATATCAAGACATGCCAAAAGAAGAGAAAGGATAAGCTTCACATACTTATGCCAATGATATGCCAAGAAAAGAGAAAGGATAGGCTTCACATACTTATGCCAATGATATGCCAAGAGAAATAATGATATCTTTACATACTTATGGAAACGACATGCCAAGAGAAGAGAAAGGATAATCTTTACATAGTTTGCCAAAAACATGCCAAGAGAAGAAAGGTAGCTTCACATACCTCTTTAGGGATTAATTGTAACCCAGCTTGTCTCGATATCTCCTTAACCTATTTAACCTGAAAGTAATACTAAGATTAATAACCTTTCATTTTCCAATTTCAAACTCTACACCAAGTAGTCAAAGGAACCATTTCCTTATCTATTTCCCTCGACTAGCTTATTACTAGTTCTGAAGTTGCTGAAAATCGGGTAGCATCTCCTCTATAACTTGCCCTATACAACTGCTAATCTTAGAAGCCTTATTACCAAAAACAACCATCAGTTATATATATATAATCAAATAACCTAAACATTACTCAATACAATTCAAAACAACTAGCTCAAAACTACGATACCAAAATAGAGTTTTTAGCCTTTATTTTGTAAAACCTTTAACAATACGAAATGGAGGGTCGTGTGTATGCAAAAAGAAGTAATCAAACCCATTTTAGAACACTTTCCATCCATGCAACACGCCATCCAACTAGCTACGCCTGCAACATCATAATCACAACACACTATTCGATTTTGATTTAACGCTAGCTACTTCAATTTAGTTTGTTTCTAACGTCAAGCATCCTTATGTAATTTTTCCACTTATATCCTCATTTAAGACATGTAATATACCTCATAAAGTCATCATAAACTCCAATTTGAAAGGGAAACCCTTACCTTGCCTAAAACTCATCAAACTCGTCAAAACTTGCCTTGGAAGTTCCTTTAGCGCGCCTTAAACTTCGTGGCTGTTTGATAACGTTTTGGGCTTCTCAAAATCATAAATTTTCATTAATAACACCTTAATAACATCGTGTTACACCCTAAATAATTAATTTATAGAACAAAATCGGAGACTTACCTTTTCTTTCTCCTTGTCCGAACCTACTCTCTCTCTAGTTCTAGTGTTTTTTCTCTTCAAGGTTCTTGAAGTTTCTTGATAGAAATGAATTTTAGGAGATAATAATGACTTATACAATATATATATAGGCCACCTAAGGGGGTGACATATGTCAATCCCTAAGTGGTGACATATGTCAAGCCCTAAGTGGTGACATGTATCAAGCCCTCATTGGGCCAACACACCCCTTTACTTCAATCACGGGCTACCACATGGTATGTGGATCCCACCCCTTTCTCCAGCTTCTACCACATGGCACTCCTAGCTGCTTCCATGTGGCATTCTCTCATGCTGCCACGTGTTACCATCTTTTCCCCTTGTGGGTTCGTAATCTCGTCTTACTTTATGAACCTATGTAATCCTTGTTATGTAAGCTTGGTATGCACTCAAGTAGCTTAAGTATGTAAGATTTACAATTTGATAGCTTACGTAAATACATCAAGTCCTACAACTCATTATTCGATCTCCATCTTTTTCCAGATTCTTATAACTCTATTTCCAATCTTCTTTATTATGGGGTATCGCATTCTCCTTTTCTTAGAGTTGTTTGATAGAGTTATAGATTATCTAGCTCACATGGTAACCAATAAGAATCTTTATATTTCTTAAGAAGGCTTAACAAGTTTAAGAAACTTTAGGAAACCTTAAGAAACTTAAGAGGCTTATGATCCTTCCTAAAACTTAAAAGCCTTTCAAAAGAATTAAGAACTCATTCCAA
Organism: Solanum dulcamara; assembly: GCF_947179165.1. Taxonomy (NCBI): domain Eukaryota; kingdom Viridiplantae; phylum Streptophyta; class Magnoliopsida; order Solanales; family Solanaceae; genus Solanum; species Solanum dulcamara. The sequence goes on along the minus strand of NC_077238.1, from coordinate 53,244,836 downwards.
AGTACAAAAGTATGGGATGTAATGGATCCCACCTGGACTAATACATCCTCAATGATCCCATCTGGTATGGCTACTGAGCGGTCTTCTAGTTGCAACAGAATGGTGGTAGGCTTCGAATTTCCTATACCCAATTTCTTAAACATAGAGGTATGCATCAAATTGATGCTTGCCCCCAAATCACATAATCCTCTTGCATTCACACAACTGCCAATAGTAACCTATACCGTGAAACTCCCCAGATTTTTCTGCTTTATTGGGAGCTTAACTTATTCAAAATTCTTGAACTGCACTCCTCAGTGAGTTCTACTGTTTCATACTTAGCCAACTTATTCTTTTTGGCAACAATATCGTTGACATACTTGGTGTACTTAGGAATACCCTGCAAAATATCAATCAAAGGTAAATTAATTAGTTCTTATTTAAGCATGTCGATGAACTACTCAAAACATTCCTCCTCCTTCTTTTTCTTAAAATTTTGTGGGAACAGAGAAGGAGGTTTTATTTTTTATTCTTCATTCACCTTTTGCCTGTTGGAATCCCCTTCTTACCCAACTTTTCCTTTACCTTTCAACTCATCCGATTTTGATTAGGAAGTCAATTCAGTTAGTTACAAACCACTATGGGTACTTACTGCGTTTACCTGTTTAGGGTTTGGATCAGTATTTCCTGGAAAACCTCCTTGCTGGTGAGAGTTTTGTGCACTTGCCAACTACCCAAGCTATTTTTTGAGTTCTGAGTAGCCAACTGATTTTGATGCACCTCTGCAGCTAACTTTGCCAGATTAGACATAATTTGTTTCAATATATCCTCTAGACTCATGCTTCCTGATTTCCCTGAGATCTAGTTACCTTTTCCTTGATTATTGTACTATTGCCCACATCCTTTTGGCTATATTGGATCTGCCCTTAATTTTGATTTCCACCCCATGAGAAGTTCGTGTGGTTTCTCCAATTCAGGTTGTAAGTATTTCCATAGTTTTGGGTAACTCCTCTCCTTGGTGCATTATCCACAAAATTTATAGATTCCGGATTAGCTCCATAATAATCTGCTAAATGTTCACTACTTTTGCAAATTTCATGACATATTGGTTGTTGTTGAACTATATTCACTGCCGCTAGTTATTGTCCCAGTTCCATATTACTAAAATATATGGACGTCATATTCTGCATTGATGCAATTTGTGCTGTCAAGGCTGTCATGGCATCTACTTCTAACATTCCTGCTTGTTTCTACACCACGAGCCTGGAATTCCCTCCATTCCACTAAGGATTTCCCTGAGAGATACGGTTCAGCAATGTATATAGCTCATTATAAGGTTTCTCCAGCGTTTGTCCACCTGCAGCCGAATTAAGGAGAATTTTGGTATTAGGTTCCAACCCCTTAATAAAGGTATGGACCAACACCTCATTCGCCTGATGATGGTGGGGGCAATTGATGAGCAGAAATTTAAACCTATCGCAAGCTTGATATAAATTCTCTCCAGTTTTTTATTTAAAGCTAAGAATTTCACTTCTCAACTTAGCTGTCATTACCGAATTAAAGAACTTGATTAGAAATTTACGAGCTAAGTCATTCCAAATAGTGATGGAATTGGGCGGTTCCGACTTCAACCACCTATTTTCCTCCCCCAATAGTGAAAAGGGAAACAATGTTAATCTTATATAATCCGAAGATACTCCTATTAGGGTGTAAGTATCGCTGATTTCCAAAATGTTTTGGATATGTACTTGGGGATCTTCATAAGGCAACCCAGTAAACTACCCGTTCATGTGTAAAAGTTGCACCATATTCTATTTCATCTCAAACTATCCTCTAGCCGGCGGTTTCAGAATACTGGATGTGACATTTGTTGTAAATAAGACTGCCATATCTAACACTGTCCTTTCTGCCATCTCCATAGGTATTTCTTTGGGAAAACCATCACTTGGCAAACCGTGATTATTCTCCAAATTAATTTTTTATATGGGGTATTGAGAGGCAGCTCATCGCCTTTATTGATGGAAGAATCGTTCAGGCTTAAATAATGGCTTAACAAGCTCCTTGCCTCTACCTAGTCTAATGCCTCAGTCACCTACAAAAATGCACAACTAAGATCAAGTTGGCAATACTAACACAATAAAAATAGAAACTTCAAAGAAAAATAATTTACCTAATTTAAAGTCCCAGCAACGGTGCCAAAAACTTATTACCTCCAGGTGCACACATCAGTGTACGTGGTCTAACAAGTAATATAGTATTTCGTGCCATATATCGAACCCACAGAGACTTTATGAAGACCACTTATTTTTATTTAAAGGACTATACCGATTATGTGTGTTGTGAGAGACTAAAATAATGCTATCACTAATTTCTTTACTATGATAAAAATTACAACTACTTTTAGAGTTACGTAGAAAATTAGGTTATGCCAAATCCAGGGTGGCAGCATAGAATGAAGTCAAACGTAATACTTTCCACCTTTAGTCTCAGATGAGGTGTTTAACTACTAATTTATAGGGTTACTAATACAATTATGATCTTCCAACCTCTAATTGTCTATCTTTATCGATAGTCTAACTGCATTCTTGAGTAGGGATAGACATAAATCAATAAAAATTCATTTAGTTATCTTCCTATTTATTAACCAAACATGGTATATAGTTATGTGTCACTCTCATCCGGCATATGAATCACCCTAAGTTACCCTACCACTCTCATTTAGTTACCTTTGTTTTATCTCCTTATTTTCTTCTAAATCCAGGGTAGACAACATATGTATTTTAATGCCAGCCAAACATTACAATAGTTAAAATGAAAATATAGGAGTAATTATAATTAACAACTCATTATCGATAAAAGAGTAGATTGTATTATGTCATAACTTCGTACCTACAGCCCCAGAATAAGGGCACTTAGCCATTCATGTTCAAACAAAATAAACAATGCATTAGTTCATACACTTTAATCTTAAATAGAAAAGAGAAGAAAAGAAAAACCTAAAATCTGTGTATCCTCGTCGCTGTGCTCTCTCAAAAACTACATGAACCCCTTCTCCATATTCCTAGGGTTCTATTTGTAGGGATTTTTAAATAACCCTATAATCCTAAGTTGACCCAGACTTGAATAAAAAAATTAGACTATGGGGATTTCAGCATTTTTACCCCTGGCGCGGCACACCAAGAATGCATCTCAGTTGCTTACCCTCTAGCACGGCACGCCAGTAGTGCATCCAAGATGAACCTCTATAGTTTATACCCTAGCGCAGCATGCCAGCACTGTGCTAAGGATGCTTGTCCCATTTTTCACTCTCTTCTTCTCCCATTCAACTTGCACTTCTTTCCACTAACTTCTTTAAAACACTGACTTATCTCCAAAAATCCTACAATCACTACATACAACTTAATGCAACCTTGTTCTTCATTCTATTTAAAATATACAATTATATTTCTAAAATATTCTCAAAATAACTACTAAATATGGGCAAACAAGGCACATGGGCATATATATATGCCCAAGATCACTAGCCTAATACTATAGGAGATTTGTGGAAGTGTTTTCATTGATCTCATCACCTTTCACCAAGTTGAGTCAAAAGAAGGTGAAGTTTCAATGGTCAAAAACATGTGAAAAGAGTTTCCAAGAATTGAAGGATCGTCCCACTACCGCTTCTATCTTGACCTTACCGGAAGGGTCCAATTGTTTCATAGTATATTGTGATGCCTTAAGGGTTGGTCTTGGTTGTGTATTGATGCAACATGGTAAGGTAATAACCTTTGCTTCTAGCCAACTTAAGATGCATGAACAAAACTATTCAACCCATGCTCTTGAACTAGCGGTGGTTGTCTTTGCCTTGATGATTTGGAGACACTATCTTTGTGGTGTCCATATAGATGTGTTCACCGATCATAAGAGTTTACAATATGTGTTAAAGTTAAAAGATTTATACTTTCAGTCACGTATATAGATTGAGTTGTGTAAGGATTATAATATGAGTGTGTTGTATCATTCATGTAATGAAAATATGGTTACCGATACACTAAGTAGGTTGTCCATGAGAGTGTCGCAGATGTTAAAAAAGATAAGAAAGAATTGACTAAATAGGTTCATAGGTCGGCATATTTAGGTGTGCATTTGGTTGATTCCAATGATGAAGGTGTCCTTGTTCATAATTGTTCGGAATCATCTCTTGTAGAAGATGTCAAGGCCAAGTAAGACCAAAATCCAATGTTGGTTGAGTTAAAGAAGTCGGTTGCTAAAAATGCCATTGAGGCTATCTCCGAAGGGGGAGATGGTATGCTACGTTACCAAGGTCATTTGTGTGTACCTAACATTGATAGGTTAAGAGAGTTGATATTAAATAAGGCCCATAGTTACCAATACTCGATTCATCCGGCTTCCACCAAGATGTATTGTGATTTGAGAGAAGTGTATTGGTGGAATGGCATGAAGAAGAAAATAGCAGAGTTTGTAGCTACGTGTCCAAATTGCACACAAGTTAAAGTTGAGCATCAAAGATCGGTAGGTCTAGCCCAAGATATTGAAATTCCTACTTGGAAATGGGAAGATGTCAATATGGATTTTGTAATGCGTTTGCCTCGTATTAAGAAGAAACATGATTCCATTTGGGTTGTTGTAGATCCGATGACCAAGTTGGTTCATTTTCTACCGGTTAAGACTTCCTATTGTGCCGAAGATTATGCTAAGTTTTATGTACATGATTTTGTAAGACTTTATGGTGTGCCCTTGTCCATCATATCAAATTGATATATACAATTCACTTTACACTTTTGGAGGTTATTTCAAAAGGGTCTCGGTACAAAGGTTAAGTTAAGTACTGTTTTTCACCCTTAAATCGATGGTCAAGCCGAAAGAACAATCCAAACTTTAGAGGATATGCTAAGGGTGTGTGTTATTGATTTTAAAGAAATTTGGGATGAACATTTGCCATTGATTGAGTTTGCCTATAATAATAGTTGTCACTCTAGCATCCAAATGGCTCCTTTTGAAGTATTGTATGAGAGGAGATGTTGGTCCCCGATGGGATGGTTTGAAGTTGGTGAGATAGCCTTGATTAGTCCATATTTGGTTATCGATGCTATGGAGAAGGTAAGACTCATAAGGGAGAGTTTGAAGATGGATCAAAGTCTTCAAAAGTCTAATTTAGATGTTAGGAAAAGAGAGCTTGAATTTGAAGTGGATGATTGGGTCTATTTGAAGGTTTCACCCATGAAGGGTGTAATGCGTTTTGACAAGAAAGGGAAATTGAGTCCTGGATATATTAGACCTTACAAGGTATTGAGACGTGTTGGCAAAGTGGCTTATGAGTTAGATTTGCCATTTGAGTTAGCTATGGTTCACCCAATGTTTCATGTGTCTATGTTGAGGAAGTTTGTGGGTGATCCAAACTCCATTGTGCCCTAGAAAAATTTAATTTTTGAGGAAAATTTGACTTATGAGGAAGTTTCGGTGGAAATCTTAGACCAGCAAGTTAGGAAGTTACGAAACAAAGAAGTTGTGTCCATCAAAATGTTATGGAGCAATCAACAAGTAGAAAGTGCCACTTGGGAGGCGGAGGCGGATATGATGAAATAATACCCGTACCTCTATCCCTCTACTCAAGCCTAAGTAGTAAGTTGTTCTTGTTCAAACTAGTTGAACCCTTACATATTCAGTTCCTCCTATATCATTCATATGCATGCATGTTCATGCAAAAGTTGATTTCAAAGTTATGATTTTATGTTAAGTTGATGTTTACATGTTTTATGTATTTTTAAAGTGTTCCCATGTACATGTTAGGTTGCTAGTCCTCTTTCCCATGTCCTTCCTATATTAGTTGAATCTCATTTGAGGATAAATGTTCCCAAGGGGGGATATTGTAACATTCCTCAAAACCCTCATAAATGCCTTAAGAATGCCTTGGGAATAGGCTGCTCACGTAACACATTATCCTTATTCTTTTTGGAAAATCTGAGTCTAGTATGTCGATCAGGGGGTCAAAACCTCTTGGAAAATGGTCTCGGTGTATTTTTAGGACTTGCGTATTAAAAGATAAATTTTGTCAAAAATTACACAAAGTAGTGACGTACGCGAAAGCTTCGCGTCGCTCACTTGTTCCCATTCAGTGGAATGTTTTCTCGAGTCAAAATCTGGCCAAATTTCATTCGCTAAAAATTGACTTATTTGGGAGCAGTCGCAGAGCTGAGAGAAGTTTTTCGTTCGAATTCAGTTTTTAAGTAAAGGCTCTTTAGACTTTTTCCTAGTTGTTAGTTAATGAACCTGGACTTTTTAGGGACTAATTCTACTCTATAAACTATCCTAAACCCTCAATTCCATTTATTCTTTTTTAATTCACATACTCAAACATTTCTCACTCTACAAGGGGTTCATAAGGACTCCATTGAAGATTTCCAAGAAATTCACTCAATCTCTCCATCAAAATTCTACAATTCTTCCAAATTCTTTTGTTTTCTCATTCAAAGTATGTGAGGATTAATTCATGGGCTCTTTTCACCCATGAAGTCCCAACTATTTCAGAAGTTTTCATTCAATTTACAATTAATTATAACCCTAGTTTTGGTGAATTATATTGGGTTGATTTGATTTCACTTTTATATGTTATCAATGATCTTTATATGCATGTTCTCATATGAATTTTATGATTTTAAGTTGATGTATATATGCCCATGAATAAAGCTATATTTTCAAGCTACAATTATGAATTTAAGAAGAGTTTATGAGTTGATCATGAGTTAAATGATTTCTAATAAAAGTTTTATATGAGTTAAAGTTGAGATTTATGATTCTAAAGTTAAATTTATGATGATTATCAGAGTTAAGATCAAAAGATATTTAAAGATGGTGATAAGGACAATTCTCACCGAAGTTATGGATTCTTATGAATCACTCAATACATGAGCTATTCCTAATATGTTTTAAAGATGGATTGATAGGCAGTTACTATCTTTCTCTACTATGTTATGATCATGTATATGAGTTTCCATTGAGCTATTGACTAAGAACCGAGAGGACTTCTAGGTGGGGTTCGGTCCAGTAATGCAATTAGTTACCCAAGAGAATCCTAATAGCAACCTAAAGTCCCAAAATATGTTGCCCACATAGGTTGCCTTCATGTCCTAGCTAGTGGATCCACATATAGCACATTTGTGTTGAGTTGAGTTACCTTTGGAGTCTGCCCGGGCAAGGTAGTCTCTTCTGTTTTGATGCAGGAGTCATTGGTCTTTCTTGATGCAAGATTCTTCGGATTCTATGTAATAGCTTGCATGGTCTTTGTTGTCGATTAAAGGTCATATCCCATATAATTTCAAGTTAAAGCGATGAGATGTCAAGTTATGAGTTTAAAGTTGAAGTTGTTATGATATGCATTGACGAAGAGTTTCTTATTATTTAAATTTCTTTTAAACTATACTCATGTTGATTATGATTGGTCATGCATCCTATGGCATATTGATTATGTTCTTTACTTTTTCATGCATACCTCACATACTTAGTACATTCAAACATACTAATGCATATTTTTCCTACATTATCTCATAATGTAGGGATGGACGATACTCATGATCACCCCACTCGTGGCTAGAGATTTTCTTTAGATTTCAAAGAAGTTGGTGAGTCCTCATTCTACCAAGGACAAGAATTTTATTCATCTTACTATTGTTTACACTTTATTCTATTGTTAGGGTGAGCTAGGAGCTTTTCCTAAGCCCCCGTCAAAGACTAGACTAGAGGCATGTTTAGACGATATTATGGTGTAGTCCAGTTGAATATTTATACAGTTGATCTCCCTCAGTCCTATTTCCCACTTAATGATTACTTTTGCTCATGTTTATTGTCACGACCCACCCTGTAGGCCATGATTAGGGTACGACCTAGACCCCCCGTATACCTATCTATCAGCTATGGTCAAATTGAACTGTTTTATATAAAACAATATCATGTAACAGAGCTCTATTGGACGATAACATTTTCATAAACTTGTAGCCCATTTCGTTTGTATCGTAACATGAAAGGACATGCAAGCTGACAAGGCTACCATAACATAAAAACATTTAGCATACGTCGTATAGGCATAATTGAGACAACTTACGCTTAAACCACATACACATGACTATAGACCTCTAAGAATAGTAACCGCAACATATGGTGGGACAGGTCCCCCGCCGTACCCCTGAATAAACAAATATATACATCGCAGGACCAGTACCCAAAAGCTAGGCTCTGAAATAGTGGAGCACTTCCAACATAGCTAAGCGGAAATCCTAAGCAGGTGGATCTCCGAAATGAATATATGTACCTGCGGGCATGAAATATAGCTCCCCGAGGAAAAGAGGGTCAGTACGATATATGTACTGAGTATATAAAGCATAAAACTTCATAATTGAGACAACCGCTAAAATAGGGATACAGGGGCAAGTATAACATTTATCCATCTACCGTACCTGCATTTTATAAAATAAAGGCATACATGCTATCATCACGTATTGTATCCGGCCCATTCGGGGACTCAATGTAACATATGCATCATTTGTCATCATAAGCACATATATACCATTAGCGTTGCAGAATGTATAGCCTGATCCGGGTATATACAAAGTAAATGCCGAGGAACGATGGCCCGATCCACATATCTTATAATAATGCCGAGGAAAGACGGCCCGATCCAGATATTACATAATAATGCCGAGGAACGACGGCCTAATCCATATATCGTATAACATATCATCGAATGAACGACCTAATCCTTACATAGAAAAATATGTCGAGGTACGTTCGGCCCGATCCATACATATCATAATGCATATACATGCATGTAAAGCTCTATAACATGTCAAACATCCCTTAGACATCACCATAAAGCATGTTGAAGAGCCTCTAGGTATAGGAGCTTACACATCCCAACACTATTCAACCTATAGGAGGCTCAAGGGTCATATTTCAACTACTTCAAGGCCCTTATCATTCAAAAGTGGGTACAGGTCATGATTTACATCCACAATCTATAAATGGATCTATCTCCAAATCCATGTTCTATAGTACCTATAGTGCAGTCTTTCTAGAAGTAGGAAAGGGCGTGTTTTACATGTACCACTTTCTATCACATGGAAGACTTGAAAAGTAATAACTCAACTTGTTACAGGAGTTCTAGCCAGTAGGAAGTGAACAAGAGCCTTAACTTACACTTAGAGTTTTAAGAGTGGAATAACTCCCAATTTCCTATACATAATACTTACATCTAAGTCATGCCAAAATATAAGAAAGGGTGGCTTCACATACTCATCCCTTTCTAACGTATGGAAGGCTTGAGAAGTCCTAGTTCAATTACTGTAAGAGTGCTTTCATCAAGGAGTACATAAGAACTGTGAATTATACTTGGCATTTACGAGTAGCTTTACCCTCAAGTTCATATCATTCACTATTTAACTTGAATACATGCCAAAATAAGGAAACGTTAGCTTTACATACACTACTTCTCAGCATATAGAAGACTTGAGGGATGGGGGCTTAACTACTTTAAGAGTCTTAACACTTAGAAGAGAGGACGAATTATGAATTATGAATCATGTTCAGAGATCATGAATAGAATTACCCCAAGCTTCATACACATAGAATTTGTCACTTAAATCTAAGACATGCCCAAAAGAAAAGAGAGACAAGCATTATATACTTATGCCAAAACATGCCAAGAGAAAGCTTCACATACCATTTACGGACTTCTCTTAATCACGTTCATGTCGTCGTCCTCTAAACCTATTTAACATGGAAGTAATATGAATATTAACAACCCTTGTCTTTCCAGCACCTTAAGTTATACACGAGTATTTATAGAACTCATCCCCTCTCTTGCCTTCTCGACTAGTTCATTACCTAGTTAAAGAGTTAACAAAAATTGGGCAGCATCTCCCCTATAATGTGCCCTATCCGAATTTCCAATTATACTCCTAATAGCTACAGCCAACCAAAAACAATAACCTTCAGCATATATATATACAATTCACATCAACCTTATACAACATAAACTCCAAATGACTTGCTCGAAACCGCGATACCAAAGTAGGGCTTTTAACCTTTATTTCATGAAATCTTTAATTGTATGAAACGAAGGGTCGTGTGTCTGAAACCAGAAGATACCATGCCCCAAATAAAATATATTCCATCCCTGCAACACACCACCATATAACCAGCAGCTTCAGCATCACAACACCACGCACTATTTGACTTTAATTTAACTACGACGACTTCAATTTAAATTATTTCTAACGTCGAGCATTTATACGAAGTTTGTACACTTCCATCAGCATAAAAAATGTATAATACACCCTATAAAAACACTATAAACATTAAATTAAAATGAAAGACCTTACCTTTCCCGAAATTGGCCAAAACTCGCCAAATTTGCCTCGGAAGTTTCTTAACATGCTGAAACTCTAGCGGACTGTTTGTATATTTTTGGTACTACTTAAATCCATAAATTTATGTTATTAAAACCCTAATAACATGTCCAAACCCTTACCAAAACGTGGGATAATAAAACCACACCATACCTTAATTAACGGCTTCCCAAACTTGCTGAAAATTGGCTTTGGAAGCTCTTGCTGCGGCTGAACTTCAGTGGTGTTTGCAGCCCTATCTTGCTGCCCCAATTCATTAATTTAAGTTGTTAAACACCTTCATTTAATCGAGGGATACCTTAAATAATTAATTTACATAATGGAATCGGAGCTTACCTTTCACTTTGGCCAAAGCTGTCTCTCTTCTCTCTTAGTCTCTTAGGGTTTCCTTCTTTTATTTTGTTCTAAATGCTGAATAATGAACTATGTACAGCATGTAATACATATATATGTACCTTATTAGGAGGTGAAACGTGGCATCCCCTAGGAGTGACATGTGGAAGCCCCCTAGGGCGCCACCTCAATCATGCGGCCAATACAAAGCTGCCACGTGGCAGTGTGGGGTCCACTCCAAGTAGGTGAGTCATCTACTTGCTTCAAGTAGGTGCATCACCTGCTTGCTTCAAGTAGGTGCATCATCTCCTTATATCTCTTCCATAGTTTTGTAATCTCGTCTCACTTTAAGAGCCTATGTGTTTTTTGCTACTTAAACTCGACGTGTACTCAAGTAGCTTAGTATGCAAAATGTCCCAAATAATAGCTTTCACAAGTATGTCGAGTCCTACGACTCACTACTTAGCCTCCAACTTCTTTTGTATTCTTGTAACCCTATTTCCAATCTTCTCTCTTATGGAGTATCTCCTTCTCCTTTTCTTAAGATTATTTGATAGCATTATAGATTATCCGACTCACATGATGACTTCTAAGAAACTTAAGAGCCTTTCTAGAAAGTTAAGAAATTTAAGAAGCATTCCAAGGTACCAAAGTACGGGGTATAACATTTATGTTGTTCTTTACCTTATGCATGAGATGTATGCTAAGATGGCTTATTGTTGGAGTCCCTCACATGTCGATCACCTTGTTACGACTAGAACCTAGGTCGGGTCATGATAATAATCCCAAAGAAATCCAATTGATTCAAATATTAGAAATATGAAATACATCACCCAATGTCAAAGTTTTACCAGATGTGAGTTTGAGAAAAACCTTTCCTTTTCCAAGAACTCTTGTTATCCTTGAGTCACCAAGATAAACAATTTTTTCTCTTTTTTCAACTTTGGTGTATGACACAAAATCATTTTTGTTTAAACAAATGTGCCTTGTCGCACAAGAGTCTATTAACCTGTTTTTCACATTGGCCTCAATATTTATATCTGAAATGACCACAATAATTATATCATCTATTTCAGCTAAATTTAATTTTAGCTTAGCAGAATTGTCATTTCTTTCGGATATTCTTTTACATTGAGGTGTATTTTTTAAGAAGATTATATTATTAGTATTGGACTTGTAACCATGTCAACTTACTTATCTGTATTTTTCAACACAATAAGAAGCTTCCGGCAGAATGATTGCAATAGTTGTACCCAGGATAGCATCTGTAACACCCCCTAAAAATGTTGTGTGAGGTGTTCCAATTCTCAACGAAAATGATACTACTTCTGTATTTTGGGCATAACTTTTCATAGGTGGTCTAAATTAGATTATTCAAATTCCTGTGTAACCCCAACCGTATTACCTACAACTTTTGTGAAGACCATAACTTAAGATTCGGAGGTTAAGTAGGTCAAATAAATTAATTTTTGCAAGATCCAATTTTATAATAAAATAGAGTGTTTGTAGAAGAAAAATGAAATCTCATGGTAGGGAAATCCAATTTAGTTGATTCTTGAACGACATGAAAGGAGACTTTTAGAGATACAATTCATATGAGAGACCAAATTCTAATTAGAAAGTTATCTTGTTCAAACGTTGCTTCGAAAAAGGGTATTTCGTAAAAAGAAGATTCATCTCACTAACCATGGAAGATCTAGATCCATTTGACATCACCCATGACATCAATAGTCCTCTATGTTACATCACCAATGACATCAAAATCCTCCATTAAATTTTCATATTATTCTTTATAATTATTTTAATTATTGTTAGGTCTCTCCTTTACACCTATAAATACACACCTTATTTCATCATTTTATTTATCAAGCCTTCTCAAGCAACTATTATCTCTATATACTTCTTTACTCATTCTCAAATATAGTTTTAGTTTTTAGTAGTGTAATTCATATACTCTGAGCAGTACACAAAGCGCTCTGATGAGGAGAAAAGGCTAGGATTGAAGAGTGTTCATTGATTCCTGCGATTTTAGTAAAGCTTCAGATTCCAGGTATGCAAGGCTTTAATGAGAGTATTTCTTCCACTATCATGCCTAAAGTAGTTTGATTATATTATAAATTATATTTATTTAACCAATTTTCTTCAAGCTTCACTCTAAGGTATGTGGGTATTTATCCATGGGTTCTTCCTCCCATGTAGTCCAAAACTCTTTCAATAAAATCTTTTGATTTCAAGAAAGTTTTTCTTATGGGTAATTCTTATTTCTACTTAATAGCATGAATCATGGTTAAATTAATGATTATTGGTCTATTTTGATGCAAAAATAATTTCATATGTATGAATTGATGGTTTGCAAGTATTTTCTCTATTTAACTCTTTAAAAGTTCTTGAAATTTATTGTTGGTTATTTAAAGCATGATTTTTAATTGATGAATTTCAAAGTATTTATGCATAATTTTATTTACATACATGTTTGAAAGTTGAAGTGATTTGAACACACCTAGTTTTACTGTGTTTTCAATGAATTTTGACTTGAAAGTTTTGATTTCAAATAAATGTTATGAAAGCAATGTCTATGATCAAAAGGGAGTCTTATAAAATAAAATAATAATAAAATGATATGAATGATGAATTCTTTATGCAATAAGGAAAATTCTTGCATATTTGAATAACCAATAGTTTTAATGAGCTATTCTACCAAATATGATGTTTTGAATTCTCAAGCTATATGCTATGACTATTTTGATGTATTAAACTAATCTGTGGGTTTGACTTAGTACCGAATGGGTCATTGAGGTATGATTCGGTAAGGGAATTCTAGTAGTAACCCCTTGTCTTATTAACTATGTGTCAATATAGGAGCTCTATAGGCTTAGGCTAATGGATCCACGAAAGCCCTTAAAGTTAAAATAAAATGTAAAGTTGACGGAGTTGTACCCTAGGCAAGTAGACTCCCCGATCAATGTAGGAGGTTATGTTGGATTCCATGTAATAGCTCACATGGATTTCATGTCGGTTATAATCATCTTTCCATCAATGATCATTTCAAATGCTATTTACATGATTAATCATGTATGTATATATCCACATATATATGATTTAAATTTTATCCACTTTATTTCTTATGCATGCACTCATTGATGTACTTTACTTTATAAATATTCTAAATGTTTTACATTGTATTGCATGTCTACATACTTAGTATATTCAAATGACTAACGCATACTTTTTCCTACATGATATCACCATGTAGGAATCGGTGCTCCTCCTTCTTCTCTTCCACGTGGCTAGTTGAGATTTCATTTGAAGGGTACCTTTGGTGCGTTCTTATGTTCTGGGAATAATACTCCTTTACCTTTCCAGCTTATGATATGTTGAGACCTTTAGACACTTATTATTGAATTTCCTTCTATTTTGATTGAGGGTGAGCTAGGGACTTGTCTTAGCCCCGTTAAATCTAAAAGCTAGACATATTGTTGGACATATGTAAGTTAAAGATTTAATATTATGATTTCCACTTATTTGATATTGTTGGACATATGCAAGTTAAAGATTTACTATTATCATTTCAACTCTATGAAAGGCTAAAGGTATGCTAAGAGGCTTGTTTGAGGTACTTTTAGGTTCCTCATTCTCCATTTCACGTCTAGGACCTAGGCTTGAGTCTTTGAAAACTTGGTATCTGAGCCCGAGGTTTTGATTGGTCCTCAGAGTCCAACATACCATGTCGAATAGTGTCTTGTTAATGGGTGTGAAGTGTGCCACAATTTTTAATAGGAGACTATGAGGCATTAAGGAAAAGTTTCCCTTCTTTCATGATTCGTGTCGTTCCTTAAAGTTTTCCTAAGACTTTCTTTATCTAAAAAATCATTTTGTGTTCTATAGATAATGCCTCCAAGAAGGGTACCTCCACATAGAGAAATGGTTGCTAATGAGGACCAAGATCCTTCAATTCTTGAGGGTCCACATGATAAGGGAGTTACACTGGTGGAGTTCTGAAATATCATCACTTTCTTGGCCCAAGTCGTGGCCAACCAAGCTAATAAAATTCAACAAATTATCTAATTATGCTCCTTTCATGGTTTCCGACCCAAGGAAAAGAATGAGAAAATTCATCTTCTATATTTCTAGTTTGGTATCTAAAGAATGCAAGACAGTCATGTTGATCAAAGAGATGGACATCTCTCGACTTATGGCATATGTGGAAAACTTTGAGGATGAGAAATTAAGGGAGAAGTCAAGACTGTTTAAGAAGGCCATGATGGTGGAAGATTCACTCACCAAAAGTTCAGTTATAGTGGTGGGGGAAAGGTCCAAGGTGGGAAAGATTCATGGGAAAAGGTCTCATCAATACTTCTCTTCCAAGGTTCAACAAGGACAAAAGTGTCAATCTATGGGTGCTCAAGCTCTCCCCACTTGCAAGAAGTGTGTCACAGCCCAACCTAGGGCCTAGTCATAACTCAGTGATCGAAACCCCAAAGGGATCCAACCAAGCCTCTTGTATATATCATAAGCATACATAAGGTGAAATATAAAAGCGGAAACATCATAAGAAAGTCTAAAACCATGAATAGAAATCTGAAAATATGTTATGACAACATAAACTAAAACATACGTCCAATTAGATGCCTCTAAACATGAGTTTGGGTGGGCTAAGACATGTCCCTAGATCACCCTCAATATAGAACATAAGCAAAAGTCTTTTGAAAAGAAAACAGTAACCAACTTGAAACTAGTCCCCGGTCAATGAGGACTCACCACAACACCTTTGGATAGGAACGCCTACTAGTTACGTAGACGATAAGGATCTTCAACCTCAATCCCTACATTATGAGACAATGTAGGCAAAAAGTATGCATTAGTACGTTGGAATGTACTACGTATAAAGGCGTGACATGCAACGTAAATCATAGAATGCAAAGGTCAAGTATAACATATGATAAGGTGGAATACGTAAAGTCATGAAAAAATCATATTGACCAAAGCATTTAAAAAGTATAAATTCAAAATCATAACATTCTTAAGAGATCATACATATGTGGGATAGGAACCATAACCGACAATAAGACCATGCGAACTATAACATGGAATCTAATGATACCCACATTGAGAAGGAGGAGGCTACTTTGCCAAGATAGACTCCTAATCATGAACATGTGCTATTTGTGGATCCACTAGCTAGGCCATAAAGGGAACCTATGGTGTCACGTAGTTTATGAGACATGAGGTTGCTACTAACACTTTTCGTAGGTCCCCCACCTCAAGTCCACTCGGTGCTAAGTCAAATCCCACGGAATACATACATAACATAAGATCATGATTTCATATATCATAGTCATGATCATAGGCTTGAAATCATAGAGTAGCTCATTTTCATAATATACTTATAATGTGAGAATTGTCCTTTCATCATTACAATCATATTTGCATAATTCATATCGTTAGACCTTAGGTCACCACATAGGGTCATAAGTCACCTTACCTTATAACTTACATCGAAAACCATAATTTGAAGTATACTTATAATTCATGATTATAATGGAAATACATAGTCATAATTCATACTTTGAAAATTCATGACCATAGCTTGGACTTGAAATTAGGGTATGACATGAATGCATGATCAATTGACTTAAAAATTATGAAATTTACTTGAAGATATGCATGATCATAAACTTTATATCAGCCCATACATAATTCATATAGATAATATTCTTTAGAAGTAGAAATCAAAATACTCATAATTTACATCATAAATCCTAAAAATCAAAATAGGAAAATTTATTAAAAAAAAACACTTCAATTTAGTTCAATAACCATCAATTTATATCAATAATAGACTCATGATGATACTTTAAATCAAAATTCATGCAATTAGAGTAGAGATCACAAAACCTATAAAATATCATACTTTAATTTCATAGAAAACTTTAAGAAATTGATTGGGCTTCATGGATGAAAGAATCCATGAATCAATACTCACAAACCTTGAGGGAGAACACCAATTAATTTGGAAGAACTTGAGATTTTTAATGGATAAATTGAGTGAATTTGCTTGAAGTCTTCAATGGAAACTCCTGAGAGCCTTTTTGTAGAGAGATAAATATTTGATAGATTAATTGTAGAAGAATGAATAGAATTAGAGGTTTAGGTTAATTTATAGAGTTGAATTATGTCCTAAAAACATCTAGGTTCATTAACTAATAATTTGGAAAAAGTCTAAAACACCCTTAAAAAACTAAATTTGGCCAGGAAACCTTTCCAAGTCCGCAACGCGGTCCCGTTGCGACCAACTCGGCCGAAACTGCTTCCTAGGACCGCGACGCGGTCCTATCGCAGACATACTATTTTATGGATTCTTTGAAAATCCTTCTTCCGATCTACGTGTCCTAAAAATCCACCAAGACCATTTTGTTGCAGGTTTTGACCCCCTGATCAATATTTAGAACTCAGATTTTCCAAAAAGATTAAGGATAATGCATTATATGAGCGGCCTATTTCCAAGGCATTCTTAAGGTATCTTGTGGGCATTTTTGAGGGATGTTACAATAGCTCCCCCTTGGGAACATTCGTCCTCGAATGAGATTCACCTTATACAGGAAAGACATAGAAAAAGAATTTATAAACCCGACATGGACATGAGGACACTTTGAAAAATGCATAGAACGTGTAAACTTCATACTTAAAATAAGACATAGTCCTTGAGAGAAATTATTTTCATGCATCATGCATGTATATGAATAACATATGGAACTGAAGCATAGAAGTTTAATCGATTTGATCATAAGCAACTTAGTACCTTTAGTCTTGAGTGAAACAAAAGAGATAAGGATATTGCTTCTTCATGTCCGATTCTGCTTCCCACATAGTACTCTCTACTTATTGATTCCTCCAGCACACTTTGACAAATGCAACGTCTTTATTTCTTAGCCTCTTCACTTGGCGGTCTAAAATCTCAATTGGGTCCTTCTCATAAGTCAAACTCTCTTCAATACTCACATTCTCCCTTGGTACAATTGAATTTGGATCACCCACAAACTTTCTCAATATTTACACATAAAACACCGGATAAACTAAAGCCAACTCAAGTGGCAAGTCTAACTCATATGCTACTTTGCCAATGCGCTTCAATATCCTATACGGTCCTATATATCTAGGGCTCAACTTCCCTTTCTTACCAAATCGCATTACCCCTTTTTAGGTGAAATCTTTAAATACACCATATCATCCACATCAAAGTCAAGCTCTCTCCACCTAGTGTCTGAATAGGACTTTTGACGACTTTGAGCCATTTTCAATCTCTCTCTTTTGAGCCTTACTTTCTCTATTGCATCAATTACCAAATCTGGACTAATAAACGTCATCTCACCAACTTCAAACCACCCCACCGGACACCTATATCTTCTCCCGTCGAAGGCTTCAAAAGGACCCATTTGGATGCTAGAGTAATAACTATTATTATAAGAAAACTCGATCAATGGAAAATGGTCATCCCAACTTCCTCTAAGGTCAATCACACATGCCCTTAACATATCCTCTAAGGTTTGAATTGTCTTCTCGATTTGCCCATCGGTTTGAGGATGAAAAATGGTACATAGCTTGACTTTAGTGCCAAGACCTTTTTGAAACGACTTTCAAAAATATAAACTATATTGAGTACCTCTATCCGATATAATCGACAAAGGAACACCATGAAGTTTCACAAGTTCACGAATGTACAACTTAGCATAGTCTTTGGCACCATAAAAAGTTTTGACTGGTAGAAAATACGCTGATTTGGTCATTCGGTCCACAATGACCCAAATAGAATCATGTTGTCTTCTAGTACAAGGCAAACCTGTGACAAAGTCCATATTCATATCTTCCCACTTCCATGTAGGAATTTCAATTTCTTAAGCTAGACCTCCCGGCCTTTGATGTTCAACTTTCACTTGTTGGCAATTAGTTCACTTAGCCATGAATTGTGCTATGTCCTTCTTCATGCCATTTCACCAATACACTTCCCTCAAGTCATGATACATCTTGTGGATCCCAGATGAATTAAATACCGAGAACTATGGGCCTCATTCAATATCAACTCTCTTATTCCATCAATATTTTGAACACACAACCGAACTTGGTAACGTAGTACCCCATATTATCCTAGGGAGAAAGACTCAATGGAAATTTTGGCAATTGACTTCTTCAATTCGACCAAAGTTGGATCATTGTCTTGCTTGGCCTTGACTTCCACCGCAAGAGATGATTCTGAAACATTATGTATAAGAACGCCTGTATCATTGGAATCAACCAAACGTACACCTAAAAATGATAATCTATGGACCTATTTAACTAATTCCCTTTTACCTTCCTCAACATGTGCAAAACTACCCATAGGCAACTGACTAAGAGCATCGGCTACAACATTTGCCTTACTCGAATGGTAGAATACGCTCATGTCATAATCTTTTAGGAGTTCAAGCCACCTCCATTGCCTAAGGTTTAAATCATTTTGACTAAACACATATTGCAAGCTTCTGTGGTTGGTAAACACATCAACATGCACCCCATAAAGAAAATGATGCCAAATTTTCAATGCAAACACAACCGCCGCAAGTTCAAGATCATGGATTGAATAGTTTCTTTCATGTACTCTAAGTTGCCTAGAGGCATAGGCTATAACCTTACCATGTTGAATCAAGACACAACCCAAACCAACACATGAAGCATCATAATAAACAACAAACCCATCTGAACCTTCGAACAATGTCAAAATAGGAGCAGATGTAAGATGATCTTTC
Source organism: Solanum dulcamara (assembly GCF_947179165.1). Classification (NCBI taxonomy): domain Eukaryota; kingdom Viridiplantae; phylum Streptophyta; class Magnoliopsida; order Solanales; family Solanaceae; genus Solanum; species Solanum dulcamara. The sequence goes on along the minus strand of NC_077238.1, from coordinate 53,225,338 downwards.
AATATTTGGAAACTTTTCTCACATTCTTCCAACCATTGAAATTTTGCCTTGTTTTGTGTCAACTTAGTTAAAGGCGAAGCAATATATGAGAAACCTTCAACAAACCTTCTGTATTATCTGGCTAAGCCCAAAAAGCTTCTAATATTTGAAGGAGATAATGGGCCAATTTTTAACTGCCTCTGTGTTTTTTGGATCTACTCTAATGCCATCATCGGACACCACATGGCCAAGAAATGCAACCTCTCTTAGCCAAAATTTGCACTTACTAAATTTAGTGAATAGTTTCTTTTCCATCAATGTTTGCAACATAATCCTCAAGTGACCCATATGATCTTCCTCATTTTGAGAGTAAATCAAGATGTCATCAATAAACACCACTACAAACATATCCAAATATGGATTGAAAATGTGATTCATCAAATCCATGAATATAGCGGGAGCATTTGTCAGCCCAAACGACATTACTATAAATTCAAAATGACTACACATTGTTTGAAAGGCCATGTTAGGAATATCAAACTCCCTTACCCTCAATTGATGATAACCGGAACAGAGGTCAATCTTAGAAAAATAGCTTGCTCCTTGTAATTGTTCAAATAAGTCATTTATCCTTGGGATTGGATAATTTTTCTTTATGGTGACCTTAATCAATTGTCGGTAGTTTATACACATTCGGAGTAACACATATTTCTTCCTAACGAATAATACAGGAGCACCCCAACATGAAATACTTGATATTTTAAAACCCTTATCCAACAAATCCTTCAATTGTTCTTTCAACTCCTTAAGTTCTGCCGGATCCATATGGTAAAGAAGAATAGAGATAGGTTGGGTACCGAGAAGGAGATCTATGCCAAACTCAATCTCTATTTCAGGAGGAATTCCACGCAAACCATTGGGAAACACGTCGAAGAACTCATTAAATATAGGGATCGACTCAAGAGTAGGAGTTTTGGAATTAATGTCCCTAACTCACACAATATGATAAATGCACCCTTTGGAAATTATTTTCCGAGCCTTAATACATGAGATGAATCGACCCTTAAGTACTGAATCATTTCCCTTCCATTCAAGAATAGGCTCATTAGGGAAGTGAAGCTTAACCATACGAGTTCTACAACATATAGATGTATAAGCAGCATGTAACCAATCCATACAAAGGATGAAGTCAAAATCAGTCATATCAAGTTCAACAAGTCAAATGGAAAAAGTTTGTGCAAGATCCATAGGGGACAATTTCTATAAGCTCTCTTAGCTAATACCGAGCCACCAACGAGAGTATAAACCAAGAAAGGTTGTATTAACACTTTGTATCACACATCAAACCTCATAGCAATATAAATACAAGTTGGCCCCTGGGTCAAGTAATGCATAAACATCGAAGTTAAAGACTCGTAACATACCCGTGACCATATTGGGAGACTCATCAACCTCTTGCCTAGCTTGAAAAGCATAGAATCGATTATTGTGTTAGCCACCCTAAGGTTGAGCTTGGGTGCCTTGTTGTACTTGGACTCCTATAGGACAACCATCTCCACCCTTGTTATCTACAAGAGAGAACTCGGATCGCTTATGTCCCATCTTGCCACATCCATAGTAAGCACCCATTCCGATCAAACACTTTTCTCCATGATTCCTTCTACACTTTGCACATTTTAGAAAAGAAGGGTTACTAGCATTTGCTCCTCCTTCTCCTTCAGATTTAGGGTATGGTACCCTATCCTTATCAAACTTCTTCCCCAAGCTTTGGCCTTAATGAGAGCGTCCACTGCTACCAACGGTCTTAGTATTAGAGAACCCATCTTCATACTAGGCCCTCTTAGAATCCCTCATCCTTATTTCTTCGAGCTTTTCTCCTTTAATTTATTTAGCAAAAGTCACAAACTGAGATATGTTCATCTACTTAACATGCATAGCAGAGCAATATTCCTTAGCAACCAAGTCAGACACCCCCGATACGAATTTACTCATTCGGACTCGTGGATCAGCAACCATTAAAGAAGCATACTTGGATAGCTTAGTAAACTTAAGGGCATAGTCCCTCATCCCCATATTTCCTAATCGAAGAGTTATGAACTCCAACACTTTATCCTACCTTAACTCAAGAGGGAAAAATTGATCAAGAAAAGCAAGTTTGAAAGCTTCCCATTCGATAGGAACTTCATCCACCCTCTCTGATTTCTATTGAGTGTACCATAGTTGAGCAACACCTTTGAGTTGGTAAGCTGCCAACTCTACTTTTTCTTCCAAAGTTACCCCCATAATACCCACTATCTTGTATACCTCATCAATGAACTCTTGATGATCCTCATCAACCTTTGATCCATGAAATTCTGAAGGATTCATTCGTGCAAAGTCCCTTACTCTTGAGGCTGGAGTAGGAATATTAGGAGGAGCCACGACACCTTGGTTAGTCACTACTCTAGATAACATAGTGATAGTGGTTTGGAAATCTGCATTAGTTACTTGGTACGGTAAAGGACCATTATCATAAGGAGCCGAGGAAGCTTGGGCTTCATTAACATTCTCTCCCCTTGGAAATTGTGGTCTTCTTGGAGCCATCTTTTTGAAAATCACAAAGAAAGACCGTTAGGGAAAAGAAGTCTTAAACGTCTCAACAAAGCCTCTTGTACATATCATAAGCATACATAAGGTGAAATATAAAAGCAGAAACATCATAAAAGAGTCTAAAACCATGAATAGAAATCTAAAAATATTTTATGACAACATAGACTCAAACATACATCCAACTAGATACATCTAAACATAATTCTGGGTGGGGGCTAAGACATGTCCCTAAATTACTCTCAATATACAACATAAGCAAAAGCCTTTTGAAAAGAAAATAGTAACCAACTTGAAACTAGTCCCCGGTCAATGAGGACTCACCACAACACCTTTGGATAGGAATGCCTAATAGTTATGTAGACGATAAGGATCTTCAACCTCAACCCCTAAATTATGAGACAATGTAGGCAAAAAGTATTCATTAGTAAATTAGAATATACTAAGTATGAGGGCATGATATGCAATGTAAATTATGGAATGCAAAGGTCAAGTAAAACACATGATTAGGGGGAATACATAAAGTCATGAAAAAATCATATTGACCAAAGCATTTAAAAAGTATAAATTCAAAATCATAACATTCTTAAGAGATCATACATATGTGGGATCAAAACCATAACCGACAATAAGACCATGCAAGATATAACATGGAATCCGATGATTTCCACATCGAGAAGGAGGATGGTACTTTTCGAAGGTTGACTCCTAATCATGAACACATACTATTTATGGATCCACTAGCTACGCCATAAAGGCAACCTACGGTGGCACATAGTTTATGGGATATGAGGTTGCTACAAAAGCTTTTGGTAGGGCCCTCACCTCAAGTCCACTCGGTGCTAAGGTAAATCCCATGGAATACATGCATAACATAAGATCATAATTTCATATATCATAGTCATGATCATAGGCTTGAAATCATAGAGTATCTCATTTTCATAACATACTTGTAATGTGAGAATTGTCCTTTTATCATTACAATCATACTTGCATAATTCATATCGTTAGGCTTTAGGTCACCACATAGTGTCCTAAGTCACCTTACCTCATAACTTGCATCAAAAACCATAATTTGAAACATACTTATAACTCATGATCATAATAGAAATACATAGTCATAATTCATACTTTGAAAATTCATAATGATAGCTTGGACTAGAAATTAGGGTATGACATAAATGCATGATCAATTAACTTGATAATCATGAAATTTACTTGAAGATATGCATGATCATAAACTTTATATCAGCCCATATATAATTCATATAGATAATATCCTTTAGAAGTATAAATCAAAATACTCATAATTTACATCATGAACCCTAGAAATGAAAATAGGAGAATTCATGAAAAACTCTTCAATTTCATTCAATAACCATAATATTTTATCAAAAATAGACTCATGATCATACGTTAAATCAAAATTCATGCCATTGGAATACAGATCACAAAACCTATAAAATACCATACTTTAATTTGATAGAAAACCTTGAGAAATTGATTGGTCTTCATGGATGAAAGGATCCATGAATCAATACCCACATACCGTGAGTGAGAACACCAATTAATTTGGAAGAACTTGAGAATTTTAATGATGAAATTGAGTGAATTTTCTTGAAGTCTTTAATGGAAACTCTTGAGAGCCTTTTTGTAGAGAGAGAAATATTTGATAGATAAATTGCAGAAGAATAAATAGAATTAGAGGTTTAGGTTAATTTATAGAGTTTAATTAGGTCCTAAAAACATCTAGGTTCATTAACTAATAATTTGAAAAAAGTCTAAAACACACGTAGAAAAATTAAATTCGGCTAGAAAACCTTCTCAGGTCCGCGATGCAGTCCCGTCATGACCAACTCGGCGAGAACTACTTCTCAGGTCCGCGATGCAGTCCTGTCAGGGACCATACTATTTTGTGTATTCTTCAAAAATCTTTCTTTCGATCTACGAGTCCTAAAAATCCACCAAGACCATTTTCCTACAGCTTTTGACCCCCTAATCAATATTTCAAACTCAGATTTTCCAAAAATATTAAGAATAATACATTACATGAGTGGCCTATTTCCAAGGCATTCTTAAGGTATCTTGTTGGCATTTTTGAGGGATGTTACAAAGTGTAAGAAGACTCACAAAGGGGAATGCTTATCCAGCTCCAATGTATGCTTCAAGTGTGGTAAACTAAGTCACCAAGCTAGAGATTAGAGAAGTGGTAGCGGTAACCCTCAAGTCCAAATTGCTCATGGTGGACAAGCTCAAGGGAGTCGCCAATGCGCCAACCGATTTTATACTTTCCATGGGAGACAAAAAGTCGAGGAAGCACCGATGTCTTCATTGGTATGTTAAAGGTTTTTGATTTTGATATGTATGTATTTTTAGATTCGAGTGCCAATTTGTCATTTGTTACTCCATTTCTTGCTAATAGGTTTGATGTGTTCCTCGAAATATTATTGAAACCCTATTTGGTGTCTACTCCTATTGGTGAGTAGATTGTTGCTAGAAAAATCTACAAGGGTTGTCCCGTTCTTATCTTACACAAAATCGCTCCTTGTAATCTCTTTGAACTTGACATAGTAGATTTTAATCTTGGGATGGATTGGTTGCATGCATCATATTCTTCTATAAATTATAGAAAGTAGAGTCAAGTTTTAATTCCCAAGTGAACCAATTCTTGAATGGAAGGGTCATGATTCAGTAGTAAAGGGTAGGTTTATTTCTTTTCTTAAGGCCCAAAAATTAATTTCTAAGGGTTGCATTTATCATATTGTGAGGGTTAGGGATGTCAACTCCTAAAGTCCTTCTCTTGAGTCAGTCCTCGTGGTTAAGGAGTTTTTCGATGTCTTTCCCAATGACCTCACTGGTGTCCCTCCCGAAAGGGTTGATTTCGGTATTGATTGCCTCTCCAATACCCAACCTATCTCTATTTCTCCCTACCAAATGGCCTCGGAAAAATTAAAGGAGTTAAAGGAATAATTAAAAGACTTTTTGGAAAAGGGATTTATAAGGCCAAGTATTTCACTATAGGGTGCTCCCATGTTGTTTGTGAGAAAGAAGGATTGGTCGCTTCAGATGTGCATAGACTACTGTCAATTAAACATGGTGACCATTAAGAACAAGTATCCAATTCCTAGGATTGATGATTTATTTGACCAATTGCAAAGGGAAATTCATTTCTCGAAGACTGATCTCTGGTTAGGCTATCATCAATTAAAAGTAAGGGAGTGTGATATTCCCAAGATGGCGTTTCAAACAAGGTATGGTTATTTTGAGTTTTTGGTGATGTCGTTTGGATTAACAAATGCATCGGCAGTGTTTATATATCTAATGAATAGGATGTTCAAGCCCTACCTTAATATGTTTGTAGTGGTTTTCATTGACGATATCTTGATTTCCTCTCGGGGTGAGGAAGAACATAAGGGTCATTTGAGAATTGTGCTTCAAACTTTGAGGAATAGGAAATTGGTTGTCAAGTTTAGTAAGTGTGAATTTTTACTGAAAGATGTGACTTTACTTGGTGACATAGTGTCCGAAGAGGGAATCAAGGTTGATCCTAAGAAGACGGAGACGGTACGGAATTAGCCTAGACCATTATCTTCTTTGGACATTAGGAGCTTTTTGGTTCTAGCCGGGTATTATAGAAGGTTCGTCGAAGTGTTCTCTTCCATTAAATCTCCTTTAATGAGATTGACCCAAAAGAAGGCGAAGTTCCTACGGATGGATGAGTGTGAGAAGAGTTTCCAAAGTTTGAAAGATCAACTTACCTCTGCTCCTATCTTGTCTCTACCGAAAGGAATGAAAGGGTTCGCTGTATATTTTGATTCTTTTAGGGTCGGTCTAGGTTCTGTTTTGATGAAAAACAGAAAAGTTATAGCCTATGCTTCAAGGCAATTGAAAGTACATGAGCGTAACTACCCTATCCATGATTTTAAGTTAGCACCCGTTGTATTTGCTCTAAAGATTTAAAGGAATTACCTCTATGAGGTACATGTAGATATATTTATCGATCACAAAAGTCTCTATTATATGTTCACATAAAAGGACCTTAACCTAATCCAAAGTAGGTGGCTTGAACTCCTCAAGAATTATGATATGAGTGTGCAATATCATTGTCACAACCCAATCCCATAGGCCATGACGGGTGCCTAAGTTGAACACTCACATATACCCCTGCTAACTATAAGTAAAACTATCCCCTGTTTGAGTTAAAATGTATCAACAGGCATGATAACATATAAACCGACAAGGCTATCATAACATATAGGGTCATTCCATAATAAAACTCGTGCAAGCCGACAAGGCTGTCATGACAAAGGGGACATCCCAAAATATCCATCTTAGAGGCAAAACTACACATACATTCATATACAACCCACAAACATATAAATATATAATAAGGCGGTACAGGGCCCCCGTCGTACCCATGAACATATAAATATATACATCGAGGGTTAGTACCAAAATCTAGGCTCTAGCACAATGGAGCACTTTTGAACTGCTGAGCGAGACTCCTACGCTGACGGATCCCCAAAGTGTGTATCTGAACTTGCGGGCATAAAACGCAGCCCCCCCTCCCCCCCAAGAAAGGGGGGTCAGTACGATATATGTACTGAATATGTAAAGCATAACTGGAAGCATATCTGAACTAGAGAGAGTCAGGGGGATAAATACGTTACTTAGGAAAACACTGTACTTGTACCGTATGAATCATGAAAACATGCATGCTCATATTATACAATATAGCCGGCCCTTTTAGGGACTCAATGAATCATAACTATAAGGCCATTATAGGGTCCGGTGCCATCACCACCTTATCACATCACATCATAATATATATATACACACATACCCGGCCCTCTAGTGAGGGACTCGGTGAGTTGTTCATATTATTACATCATTATGTCCTCGTATAGCATACCTAGCCCTTTAGTTAGGAACTCGGTAGATAATGCAGTGAACTATGCATGATTACGTACCCAGCCCAGGACTTAGTGAAAAAAGGGTTACGGTATACACGAGTAGAGTAGTGAGTAACCATATGCAATTTAAAATGTTTTCAAAGACTTAATGAAGTAATAAAGACGAATTGTCATTTGAAAATCAGGACAATAGTCATATCAATCATCTCCCAAATATCAGTATTGATCATATCAAAAAAGGCTTAAAAATGATAGGAATGAATCAAGACGATACAAAATAACTCATAAAAGTCAAGGACATTAACTATCGGAGCATCTTTAAGAACAGAAATCATGAATCACCCTCGAGACTTATGAATAGAATTATCCCCAAAGCTCATGACATGCCAAAAGAAAGAAGGGATCGCTTTACATACTCTCTACTTTCCCTCATGTAGTCTTCATATATATATGTGTTGAAAAATGTATGGGCCGATCCTTAGATAGTAACAAATGCCGAGGAACGTTCGGCCCGATCCTTATATAGTAACACATGTCGAGGATGTTCAGCTCGATCCTTATATACATATATTATATCCGAACCATCAAGGGACTCGGTGCCATAAAAATCTTATCATAACATCATATTTATATCAAGGATATATTAAGAGAAAATTAGGGTAGCTTTACATACTTATGCCAAAAACATGCCAAAAGAAAGAAGGTAGCTTCACATACCTCTTATGGATTACCCTTAACCATGTTTGCCTCATCGTCTTTTGAAACTATTTAACACAAAAGCAATACTAAGTTTAATAACCTTTCACTTTCCAATTTCCAACTCTACAACAAAGTATCCATAGGAATCATTTCCTTATCCATTTCTCTCGACTAGTTTATTACTAGTTCTGAAGTTACCAAAAATCGGGCAGTATCTTCCCTATAACTTGCCCTATCCAACTGCTAATCTTAGCAACCATATTACCAACAACAAACAGAAGCTATATATACAATCAAATAACCTCAACATTACTCAATACAACTCCAAACAACTAGCTCAAAACTACGATACCAAAATTGAGTTTTTAACCTTTATTTCATAAAACCTTTAACAATATGAAATGGAGGGTCATGTAGAAGAAAACAGAAGTAACCACACCCCTTTTAGATAAATTTTCATCCCTGAAACACGCAATCGAACCAGCTGCAACTGCAGCACCACAATCACAACACACTACTCGACTCGATTTGACTATAACAACTTCAATTTAGTTTGTTTCTAACGTCAAGCATCTTTATACAATTTTTCCAATTCCAGACTCATTTAAGACATGTAATATACTTCATAAAAATATCATAAACTCTAATTTGAAAGGGAAAACCTTACCTTGCCCGAAACTCTCCAAAACTTGCCAAAACTCGCCTCAGAAGTTCTCTTAGCGCGGCTGAAACTTCGTGACTATTTGTTATCCTTTTGGTTCTGCTCCAAAACATAAATTTATATTACAAACACCTTCATATCCTCATTTTATACCCTAAATAATTAATTTACGGAACGAAATTGGAGAACTTACCTTTTTTTCTCCCAAAATCCGCAGCTCTCTCTCTTTGGCTTAAGGGTTTCTCTTCTTCTTTTTCTAGAATTTTCTTAGATAAAAATGATTTTTTTGGATAAATATGACCATAAAACATATATATACAGTCCACCTTAGGGGGTGACATATGTCATCCCCTAAGAGGTGACACATGTCAAGCCCTTATTGGGCCAATGCACCTCTCCTCCAATCATGGGCTTGCACATAGCATGTGGGGGCCCACCCCCTTGCTCCAATTGCTGCCACATGGAACTTCTATCTGCTGCCATGTGGCACTCTCTTATGCTGCCACGTGTCCCTTTCTTTTCCTCCTTATGGGTTCATAATCTTGTTTTACTTTATGAATCTATGTAATCCTTGCTACGTAAGCTTGGTATGTACTCAAGTAGCTTAAGAATGTAAGATTTCCATATTGGTAAATTACGTAAGTAAATTGAGTTCTACAATTCATTACTTGGCCTCCAACTTCTTCCAGACTCTTACAACCCTATTTCCAATCTTTTCTATTATGGGGTATCACATTATCCTTTCCTTAGAGTTACTTGATAGTGTTATAGATCATCCGGCTCACATGGTAACTTTTAAGAAGCTTAAGAACCTTTCACGAACTTAAGAGCCTTTCAAGAAACTTAAGAAGGTTAAGAACCTTCTAAGGTAAAAAAGTACGGGGTATAACATCCTTACCTCCTTTAGAACATTCATCCTCGACGTCGATTGTTTGTATATGACTTCCGTCTAATTTGGGCAGCTAATAATCTTTCCTAAATAAGCTTTACCTCTTTCCCTGCTTATTAGACCATGTATGGGCCTATTAGTTGTGTTTTTCCAATATCAAACTAACCAATGGCGACCTACATTTTTTCCTATACAAAATCTTATACGGGGCTATCTGGAGACTAGAATGATAGTTAATATCGTAAGTAATCTTGACAGGTAGTAGGCAATCATCCGAGCTATCTTTGGAGTCAATTATATAGGCCTCCAACATATCTTCTAGCATTTAGCTAGTATACTTAGTCTGTCCATCAGTCTGAGGGTACAATAGTGTATGAAGTCCTATCTGTCTTCCCAATCTCTTTGTAGGTTGATCTTCAATAGTTAGCTGTAACTCGGGCTCCATTATTTGAGACAATATCTATGGGAACTCTATAAAGTCTCACCATTCTCTTGATCTATAATTTCACACAATGTCAGCTGAATAGGTAGTCCTTGATTGAAGGAACATGGGATGATATTGTTAATCTACGGATGATATTCCATATAAAATCATTCATCCATGGAGTACAAAATGAGTCTTATATCCAAGGTCATGTTGTAGAATTTTGACCTAGTGTATTACTTTTTGCCTTGTTTAGATGACATCAACTGGTACCTTTACCTTTTGGGTTTTGCTTTTTGACCATCAGAGTTGGCTACCAAGTGGTATTGAAGTTCCCTCACACAATGACCTTCATAGTCATTCTGTTTTTGTTTATCACTACTGGTATAGTGTTGTAGAACTCTGGCATACCAGTGTGCCATTTGTTAGTAACTAGCTACTCCTGCTCGTTTTTCTTAAACCCTTTTTACAACTCCCTTAACTCTACCTATAAAACTCTAGGTACATAATCCCATGTCGTTGCTTCATTGTTAGTTCAGATTCTTCCATAGTCTTTTTCCTCAAATTTGGCTCTAATTTTTCTTGTTATACCCTGTACTTTTGTACCTTGAAACGCCTCTTAAGTTGCTTAAGTTTCCTGAAAGGTTCTTAAGTTTTTGGAAGGATTCTTAAGTTTCTTAATGTTTCTTGAAAGCTTCTAAAAGCTTCTTAAGCTTCTTAAAGTTACCATATGAGCCGCATAATCTATAACACTATCAAACAACTCTAAGGAAGAAAGAATATGACACCCTATAGTAGGGAAGATTGGAATTATTGTTATAAGAATATGGAAGGAGTTGGAGGCCAAGTAATGAGTCATAGAACTCAACTTACTTATGTAAGCTACCAACTTGGAAATCTTACATACTTAAGCTACTTGAGTACAAACCAAGCTTACGTAGCAAGGATTACATAGGTTAATAAAATTAGACGAGATTACGAACCTACGAGGGAGAAAAGAAGGGGACACATGGAAGTATATGAGAGTGACATGTGGAAACAAGTGGAAGTAACACATGGTATCAACTAGAGGAAGGGGTGGACCCCATATTCCATGTGGCAAATCATGGTTGGAGAAGGTGGTATGTTGGCCCAATGAGGGCTTGACACATATCACCATTTAGAGGTTGACATGTGTCACCTTCTAAGGTGGTGCATATATATATGTTTTATGATCATTCTTATCAATAAAATTCATTCTTATCTCCAAAGTTCAAGAAAACTCTAGAGAAAAAAAAAAGAGAAGAGAAACCCTAAGCTAGAGAGAGAGGCTAAGGATTTGGAGAGGAAAAAGAGGTAAGTTTTCCAATTTTATTTCGTGAATTAATTATATAGAGTATAACACAATTATATGAATGTTTTGTTAATGTAAATTTATTATTTGGTTCAGCACCAAAATGACAACAAGCAGCCACAAAGTTTTAGTCGTCCTAAAGGAACTTTCGAGGCGAGTTTTGGCGAGTTTGGCGAGTTTCAGGCAAGGTACGGTTTTACCTTTCAAACTGGAGTTTATGATAATGTTATGAGTTATATTACATGTATTAAATAAGGTTGTAAGTGGAAAAATTTCATAAGGATGCTTGACGTTAGAAATAAGCTAAATTGAAGTCGTCATAGTTAAATCGAAGTCGAGTAGTGTGTTGCGATTGTGGTGCTGCGGTTGCAGCTTGTTTGGTTGTGTGTTGCAGGGATGGAAGGTGTTGTAAAAAGTGTGTGGGTTCTTATGGTTTCATCCACACAACCCTTCATTTCATATTATTAAGGATTTTATGAAATAAAGGTTAAACACTCTATTTTGGTATCGTAGTTTTAAGCGAGTTATTTAGAGTTTGTATGGTGTAAAGTTGAAGTTATTTACTTGTAAATGTGCTAATGGTTGTTGTTTTTGGTATGGTTGTTGATATTTTGGCTGAGTTGAAATCTCGGGGATGTTAAAATTATAGGAGAGATGCTCCCCGATTTTTGGTAACTTCGGAGCTAGTAATAAGCTAGTCAAGGGAAATAGATCGGGAAATGATTGTTATGGATATGTGGTTGTAGAGGTTGAAACTGGAAAGTGAAAGGTTATTAATCTTATTGTTACTCTCATGTTAAAAAGGTTCAGAAGACAATAAGGCTAACGTGGTTAAGAGTAATCCATAAGAGGTATGTAAAGCTACCCCTTCTTTTTCTTGGCATATTTGTCATAAGTATGTAAAGCCTATCCTTTCTCTTCTTATGGCTTGTCCAAGATGTAAGTAAAAGATGATACAATCTCTAAGGTGATTCCAGTCCTCAGTGTTTCTTATTTACCCTTTAATATTAGAACTCTTACAATAATTGGCATGACTTTCATGAAGCAAATATATGACTTTCATATGATTCACAGGGAGTTGCTATTCTCAAAGCCACTTGGATGTCCAATTTCGTGATTTCCAAAAGATATTTTATCATGCCTTGATACGAGTATATGATTTCAGAAGTTCTATTTTTACATAATCCATAGTGATATTCAGAAGGTACTTGATATGACTCCTGTCTTGATTTTTGAATGATAGCTCATTTTGATCATTCCATTGAGTCACAAATATGATTTAAATTGCATTTAGTTTCTCACTACTCCACTCGTGGATACCTCAATTCTTTCTTCACTGAGCCCCGAGATAGTATATACATGATTATGCATACTTTTCTACCTTATTCGTCGTCCCCTGACGTGAGGGGACAGGTACGCCCTATACATTGGTCATTTGTGGAGTTATGATGTGCCATGTACACATATGCTGATGTATGATGATATGATATGATATGATATGATATGATATGATATGTCCATCTAATATGATATGATTTGTTATGGAGATATTCGCTACACTGGAGTTATGATGTGTTGTGGCACCGATGATAAGATGGCGACCACGTTTTTTTCACCGCATCCTGTAATGAGGATGGATATGACATATGTTTTTCCACATGTATTATCAGGGGTTGTGATAAGCATTTTGATATTTCTGGATATTTTGCTCATTTGTTTTGCACATTTTGTTCTGGTGATGACTTTATTTTTATAGCCCATGCTTTACATACTCGGTACATTTTTTGTACTAACCCCCTTTCTTTGGGGGCCTACGTTACATGCCCATAGGTACATACACTCGATTTGCCAATCCACTTGCTTAGGACATCCACTGTGCTATTTGATGGTGCTCATTTATTTGGAGCCCTATTTTGGTACTAACTTTTCTATTGCTTATTGTATCCCTTGGTCAGGGGTACAATAGGGCCCTGTCCCATCATATGAGTAGACTACCATTCTGTAGAGGTCTATAGACTTATGTTGTAGGTTCTATATATGATTTATGGGTCCTGTATATGTGTTCTGGACTTCTATGTTCTGTGATGGCCTTAACGACCTTCATGTGCTACATCTACTTTCATGTGCTCCCTAGCAACCTTTTTTAATTTCTATACTTGTTTCTTCTGCTAACATGCTAAGTGGGGCTAAGAGTAGGTATGGGTGCCCAACTCGAGCACTAGTCACGGCCTATGGGATTGGGTCGTGACAAAAGTCACATCAGAGCAGTCCTTCCTTGGAATGTCTACAGACTATGTCTAGTAGAGTCTTTTTTATCGGTGTGTGGTTTACCACATCTATAAACAGGAGGCTACTGGACATTTAGGATGTTACCTTTCTTTTTTATCTTAGATCATGCAATAGAGCTGTCTATTAGGATAATCCCTCCCTAGTAGACTACTACGTGTACGACCATACCTATTAAGGAAGTTTGTTTTTGACCTCCTTTCTTATAGGTAGGTACAGGCTATGGTGGAAAATAAAGAGACCATCTCTAGAAAGTAGAGGGGATGCAGAAAAGGCCCTCAGGGTACATATGGAACCTTAGGCTCTAGGACCAAGCAGGCAGAGCCCTAGTTATTCGATTGAGACTGATCCCTCCGAAGACCCTGATTATGTTATGGAGACCGATCCCTCGGAGGGCCCAACGATAGGTTCCCCAAAGCATCTGATGACTAAGAAAGTTGTTCTAAAAGCCATGCCAGCTGCTCTTATGATCGAGCACTATGTCAGGACTGCTCCTACGGTAAGTGTTACGGCATACTCGAGCCCTCTATATTAGTCATCAGTGAACCAGGAATTACCTGGCTATCGATGTGTTTTGGATTCAAGAGAGGAAGACGGCGAGGGAAAGACAAGAAAATGACAACCAGATAGAGATGGGGAGCATACTTCACCTCCTAGGTCACTGGGTCAAACTTAGAACTGATCGACTACAGATATAGTAGAGTGATATGTATGGTTTTGTTAGCTATAGGGGTAGTTTGTCAGTTTTATTTTGGCTTAATGTAGGAAACCCTATGTGACTGTAATATGAGATGTTATAAACCTATGTATATGTTGGCCCTGTGAGGCGTTATGGTTGTGATATAATATGGATGTACATATATGTTGGCCTTGCATGGCATTGCTGGTTTTTCCTGAGTGCAGGTTGGGATAGAAAAGAATATAGAGGAAACTCGGTCGAAATGTTTTTTGGAAAGAAAAAGGGAATGAGATATAGGTTCATCATACAATTTGGAAGTTGATACAGAATACCTTATTATGATGAATTAAAGTCATAGGGGTACCCTCCGTGTTGTTGGTAAGGGGGCCCATGTTTACTCAAGAGGTTTTATTTTAGAGGAAAACTCTTGTTGGAGGGCAAGGTGTCCAGCAATTAAGTTCCACTCTTGTGGGAAGGCACAGAACCACCAACCATTAGTGGTGATATGGATAAGTTGTTCAGGACTCAAGAATTGACCTATAGGGAAACCACATGAGTTAAGCACTAAAAAGTATTATGGTGCTTATTGGATTTTAATTTCCTTCTAGTAGTGGTAAGATGATACTTTATGGTAACCTTTTATTAGTTCTTAAGCGACTGAAGTAATATATGGACAAAAGACATGAACTGATGGACTGTCCAGAGTCATGTGTTTCATATATTGGATAACATATTAGGGATTCAGAAGAGTCGATGATACTAAAGAATATGATTGTGAGTAAGATTAGGACGTACTGGTTGGGATGAATGAAAGGTGGCTTCGGCTAAACTACTACATTAATTTTATGACTCGAGTACTAGTACTTGGACTAGATCGGGTACTAGTTATAAAGAATTCTAACCACCTCATGGTCGTATTAAGGTTCTTACAGGGGTAACCTAAAGTATAGATGATCTAACTGAAGGTGTAGATATGGTGCAGTATATCAACTATGTTGGAACAAAATCATATGTGTATGAATAGTTGAAAATAAACAGATGATGACATGGGTACACCCTAAAGAGGGGAAGTGGACAAGATAAATACAAGTGTGAGATGAAGTCAACGAACACTATCACATGTTAATGGGAACGCTTAAACTTCGAGCGAGATCCCATGCTGGCAAGAGTTTAGTAAGGGCTAAAGGCTAGCAATAAATAGATAGAAGCCATGATATTTGAGACCGTGTGGAGAACCATTAGCAGAGACACTAATGGATGGGTGTATACAAAAATGGGTGAATACAATAAGAGAGTAAGACTAAGTGATCTAAGGACCGTGTAAAGGGTAGTAAGGCCATGTTTGAGTAAATATTAAGAGATGGAAACAGAGTTGTTGGCCGCTGATATGTGACATACAAGTAGCAAGGGGAAAGAATAGAAAATCTCTTATGGTAGGAAATGCGGAGACCAAGGAGTACCTAAAGGAAGAAAAAAGAAGGTAGGATAGAATAGCGTTAACATGAGCAAGTTCTAGTGTAAAGGTGCTATGTAAAGCAACAGGGACCAGGAAATGAAAAGACTACATATACCTCATACCGGTTGTATAAAAGTAGTTGTGCAACCTACATATATATATATACATCATAAAACCAAGTGGAGGAGTACATGATGAAAAGGGGGTATGATATTTTGAATATTTTATAGAGGAATACAAAGAGAAGTTAAATGAAATGACCAAAAATTACATGGTCATGGTTGAACTAAAGATCTACCCCGATACCAATTGTAAGATAAAAGAGAAGAGGGAAAGATGGAACCTGAAGACTAGCGAGACAACGCTAAGTTAAATCTTGGGCTAAGTTGAGTGTCTTCACACATTATTGCAAGAATCGCAATGTAACGTGTGATAGAAAAATTAGAGCCAAATCTAAACAAAGGGCCATGGAAGAATCTGAACTAACGAGAAGCAACCTATCGCCATCCTGGATCATCAAAATAGGAAATAGTAGGCTAAAGACATAGTTTTTGTCAAGTTGTTGAGGCGAGATAAAAATCGTGAAGAAATGACCTGGGAAGATGAAGAGGAAATGAAACACAAGTATCTGTACCTATTCCCTATGTCTACAGATAATCCCAACCTTTGGGACTCTGATATTGATTGCTCAATGAAAGTATATGTTATTGCAATAGAATAGAAAAACTCTCCATATGGTATGTATAAGATTTTGAGGAAGGTTTTGGTTCACATTCGAGGACGAATGTCCTAAAGGGAGGAAGGATGTTATACCCCATACTTTTGTATCTTGAAACGCCTCTTAAGCTTCTTAAGTTTCTTGAAAGGTTCTTAAGTTTTTGGAAGGATTCTTAAGTTTCTTAAAGTTTCTTAAATCTTCTTAAATCTTCTTAAGCTTCTTAAAGTTACCATGTTAGCCGGATAATCTATAACTCTATCAAACAACTCTAAGGAAGGGAGAATGTGACACCCCATAGAAGAGAAGATTGAAAATACGATTATAAGAATCTAGAAGAAGATGGAGGCCAAGTAATAAGTTGTAGGACTCGACTTACTTACGTAAGCTACCAACTTGGAAATCTTACATACTTAACCTACTTGAGTACATACCAAGATTACGTAGAAAGGATTACATAAGTTCATAAAATAAGACGAGATTATGAACCCACGAGGGTAAAAGAAGGGGACACATGGCAGCATGAGAGAGTGCCATATGGAAGCAGCTAGAAGTGCCATGTGACAGCATCTGGATCAAGGGGTGGACCCCCCACAGGCCACATGGCAGCTCATGGTTGGAGGAGGTAGTGTATTAGCCCAATTAGGGCTTGACACATATCATCACTAAGAGGTTGACACATGTCACCTCCTTAGATGGCCTATTTATATATGTTTTATGATCATCCTTATCAAGAAAAGTCATTCTTATCTCCTAAGTTCAAGAAAACTCTAGAGAAAAAAAAAGAGAAAAGAAACCCTAAGCTAGAGAGAGAGGCTACGGATTTGGAGAGGAAAAAGAGGTAAGTATTCCGATTTCAATCCATAAATTAATCATTTAGGGTATACCACGATGATATGAAGGTGTTATTAATTTAAATTTATGATTTGGTTCAGCACCAAAATGACAACAAGCAGCCACAAAGTTTTAGTCATGCTAAAGGAACTTTCGATGCGAGTTTTGGTGAGTTTGGCGAGTTTCAGGCAAGGTACGGTTTTCCCTTTCAAACTGGAGTTTATGATAATGTTATGAGTTATATTACATGTATTAAATAAGATTGTAAGTGTAAAAAATTCATAAGGATGCTTGACGTTAGAAATAAGCTAAATTGAAGTCGTTATAGTTAAATCGAAGTCGAGTAGTGTATTGCGATTGTGGTGCTGCGGTTGCAGCTTGTTTGGTTGTGTGTTGCAGGGATGGAAGGTGTTTTAAAAAGTATGTGGTTGCTTTTGGTTTCAGCCACACGACCCTCTATTTCATATTGTGAAGGATGTTATGAAAGAAAGGTTAAAAACTCTATTTTTGTATCGTAGTTTTAAGTGAGTTATTTAGAGTTTGAATTGTGTAAAGTTGAAGTGATTTACTTATAAATGTTCTGATGGTTTTTTTTTTGGTATGGTTGTTGATATTTTGTCCAAGTTGAAATCTCGGAGATATTAAAATTATAGGGGAGATGCTCCCCAATTTTCGGTAATTTCGGAGATAGTTGCTAGTCAAGGGAAATGTATAAGGAAATGATTCCTATGGATACGTGGTTGTAGATTTGGAAACTGGAAAGTGAAAGGTTATTAATATTAGTATTACTCTCATGTTAAATAGGTTCAAAAGACGGCGAGGCGAACGTGGTTAAGAGTAATCCATAAGAGGTATGTAAAACTACCCCTTCTTTCTCTTGGCATATTTGTCATAAGTATGTAAAGCCTATCCTTTCTCTTCTTCTGGCTTGTCCAAAATGTAAGTAAAAGATGATACAATCTCTAAGGTGATCCCAGTCCTAAATGAAGCAAATATATGACTTTTATATGATTCGCAGGAAGTTCCTATTCTCAAAGCCACTTGGATGGCCAATTTTGTGATTTCCAAAAGATATTTTATTATGCCTTGATACAAGTATATGATTTCAGAAGTTCTATTTTTATATAATCCATAGTGACATTCAAAAGGTACTTGATATGACTTCTATCTTAATTTTTGAATGATAGTTCATTTTGATCATTCCATCGAGTCTCAAATATGATTTAAATTGCATTTAGTTTCATACTACTCCACTCGTGGATGCCTTAATGCTTCCTTTACTGAGCCTGGGCCAGGATATGTATAATTGTGCATATTTCTCTGCCTTGTTCATCATGCCCCAATGTGAGGGGGCAGGTATGCCCTGTACATGGGTCGTTTGTGGAGTTATGTTGTGCCATGTACACATATGTTGATGTCTGATGATATGATATGATATGGCCATCTGATATGATATGATCTGTTATAGAGATATTCCCTACTCTGGAGTTATGTTGTGCTATGGCGCCGGTGATGGGATGGCGACCATATTTTGTTAACTACATCCCATAATGGGGCTGGATATGACATATGTTTTTCCACATGCATTATCAGGGGTTGTGATATGCAATTTGATATTTCTGGATATTTCGCTCATTTGTTTTGCACATTATGTTCCGGTGATGACTTTATTTATTATAGCCCATAATTTATATACTCGGTACATTTTTCGTACTGACTCCTTTTCTTTGGGGGGCTGCATTACATGCCCGCAGGTATAGATGCTTTATTTGCCGATCCACTTTCTTAGGAAATCCACTCTGCTATTTGATGGTGCTCCTTTATCCGCAGCCCTATTTTGGTATTAACATTTCTTTTGTATATTTGTACATGTTGGTTGGGGGTACGATGGGGCCTTGTCCCATCATATGAGTGGACTACCATTCTGTAGAGGTCTGTAGACTTGTGTAGTGGGTTTTGTATATATTTTGTGGGTCGTGTATATGTGTTCGGCCTTAACGACCTTCGTGTGGTACATCTACTTTCATATGCTCCCTAACAACCTCTTCTGATTTCTACACTTATTTCTTCTGCTAACATGCTAAGTGAGGCTAAGGGTACATATGGGTGCCCAACTCGGGCACTATTCACGGCCTACGAGATTGGGTCATGACATTTCTGTCACACGCTATATTGCAATTCTTGCAACAATGTGCGAAGGCACTCAACTTAGCCCCAGATTTACCTTAGCGTTGTCTCGCTAGTCTTCAGGTTCTGCCTTGCCCTCTCCACTTTTATCTTACAACCGGTATCGGGGTAGATCTTTAGTTCAACCATGACCATGTCCTTCTTGGTCATTTGATTTAACTTCTCTTTGCATTTCTTTGTAACATATCCAAAATATCATAACCCATTTTCCTCATGTACTCCTCCACTTTGTCTTATGCTGTATATATATATTCATAGGTTGCATACTATTTTTATACAACTGATATAAGGTAGACGCAGTCTTTTCATTTCCTGGTCTATCTTGCTTTACATATCACCTTCACACTAGAATTGCTCTCTCTAACGCTATTTTGTCCTACCCCTTTCTTTTCCTTCTTTCGGGTACTCCGTGGTCTCCTTATTCCTTACCATAGGAGATTTTCGATTCTTTCTCCTTTCTAATTGTGTGTCACACCTTAGCGGCCAACAACTCTGTTGCCATATCTTAATCTTTATTCAAACATGGCCTTACGACCCTTTACACGGTCCTTAGATCGCTCAGTCTTACTCTTTTATTGTGTTCACCCCTTTTTGTACGTACCCATCCATTAGGGTCTCTGCTAATAGTTCTTCACACGGTCTTAGATACATGGCTTCTATCTATTTATCGCTGGCCTTTAGCCCTTGCTAACGCATGCTGGTATGGGATCTTGCTTGAAGTTTAAGTGTTCCCGTTAACATGTGATAGTGTCAGTTGACTTCATCTCTCACTTGTATTTCTCTTGTCCACTCCTCCCCTTTAGGGTGTACCCATGTCATTCTCTATTTATTTTCAACTGTTCATATGCATATGATTCTATTCCAACACATTTGACATACGGCACCATATCTACACCTTCTATTAGATTACCTATACTTTAGGTTGCCCTTGTAAGAAACATTAATACAAACATGGGGTGCTTAGAATTCTCGATAACTAGTAGCCAATCTAGTCCAAGTACTAGTACTCGAGTCATACAATTAATAAAGTAGTTTATCCAGAGCCACATTCTTTTCTTCCCTACCAGCGATTAGCTAGTTCCCCTAATCATTTCAACTTCTCCATTCGGAACTACTTGTACTCCAGTGACCCGTGTTTCTAGCTCTTCTATAACACTATCTTCATCCCAGTGGATACCACTTGTTCCTCTTAATGGACTCACAACGTATCAATGGTTTTCTAGAGCTACCTCCCTTATCCTTGAGGGGTCTTTATATTTTCCACGGCGGAATCACACATCCACAATACTTCTTTATATCTCATAAGTTTTTATCCTTGTCAGGTACCTGAGGTTAACTTCCAATTCTTCTCAGTTTGATGTTAATTTTACTCTAATAATGGTATTATCTTCTCGCCTTTTTATACTACACCTTTAGTTCTTATCTATCTATTCCTTTTTTCATCCAATACTCATACTTAATTGATCACGTCTATCTTGAGTGCTCCTTGTAGTAGTCCTTCTATTCTTCCAGTCCAAGGCCATTTTTGTGCCCGAGGAGTTTCATGTTACCCTCATATCCCTTGGGAAAATCATTTGTTGGTATCACCAACCCTTCTGAATCCTTCTAGTATGTTATCCAATATATATGAAGCACATGATTCTGGACATCCCATAAGTTCGTCTTCCATCCACAAGTTATTTTAGTCGCTTAATAACTAATAAAAGGTTACCATAAAACATCCTATAACCACTACCAGAAGGAAATTAAAATCCAATAAGCACCACAATACTGTTTAGTTCCTAACTCGTATGGCTTCCCTCTAGGTTCATTCTTGAATCGTGAACAACTTATCTTGGTCAGCACTAATGGTTGAGGGTTCTGTACTTTCCCCTAAAATGGAACCCTATTGTTGGACACCTTGCCCTCCAATAGGAGTTTTCCTCCGACATAAAACTTCCTAAGTAAACATGGGGCCCCCTTACCAACAACCCAGAGGGTACCCTTACAGCTTTAGCTCATCATAATAGGGGTACTCGATATCAACTTCCAAGCCATATGATAAACTTATAGTTCCTTCCCTTTTTTTTTTCTAGAAAATTTTGGCAGAGTTTCCTCTATATTCCTTACTATCCCAAACCTGCACTTACAAAATACCAACAACGCCATGCCAGGCTAATGTATATATACATCCATATCATATCATATCATAGAGGTAATGCCTCACAGGGCTAATATATATATATATATATATGCTTATAGCATCTCATATCCCAGCCATACAAGGCTTCCTACATTAGGCCAAAACTAAAATGACAAATAGTCCCATATAGCCAGCAAAACTATACTTATCACTCCCCTATACCTGTGACCGATCAGCCCCTAGTTCGACCCAGTGACCTAGGAGGTGAAGTTTGCTCCCCATCTTTATCCATTTGCCATGTGCTTGTCTTCCCCTTGTTATCTTCCTCGCTTGAATCCAGAAGACATAGATATCCAGGTAACCCTAGTTTACCGATGACCAAGATAAAGGGCTTGAATATGTTGTAACACTTACCGTAGGAGCTGGCCTGAAATAGTGCTTTGTTATAAAAACTGCTGGTGTGGCTTTTGGAACCACTTCCCTGGTCATCAAATGCTCTGGGGAATTTGTCGTAAGGCCCTCCGAGGGATCAGTCTCAATAGAATACTCAGGATCTTCCAAAAGATCGGTCTCAATAGAGTAACTGGGATTCCGCCTGCTTGGTCCTAGAGCCTAGGGTCCCTTGTGTACCCTGGGGGCTTTTTTTGCACCCCCTCCACTATCCAGAGCTAGCCTTTTCATTATTCATCTCAGCCTATACCCACCTGCAAGAAAGGAGGTCAGAGACAAGCTTCCCTTAGAGGTATTACCATACACCTCATAGTCTATTAGGGAGGGATTATCCTAATAGAATAGTTCTATCACACGATCTAAGACAAGAAAGAATGATAACACTCTAAATATCATGTAGCCTCCTATTTATAGATGTGGTCCACAGTACACTGATAAATAAAACTCTACTAGACATAGTCTATGGACATTCCAAGGAAGGACCGCTCTAATACTACTTCTGTCATGACCCAACTCCGTAGGCCGTGATGGGTGCCCGAACTAGATACTCGCATATACCTCTGCTAATTATAAGTAAATGTGTCCTTTGTTTGAGTTATAAGGTATCAGCAGGCACGATAACATATAAGCCGATGAGTCTATCTTAACATATAGGGTCATCCCATAATAAAACCTGTGCAAACCGATAAGGATGTTAGGGACATCCCAAAACATTCATCTTATAGGCAAAACTTCACATACATAGATATACAACCCACAAACATGTCCACCGACCTCTAAGAGTAAGAACAGTAACATAAAATGGGTCAGGGCCCCTATTGTACCCTTTAACATATAAATATATACATCGAGGGTTAGGACCAAAATCTAGGCTCCAGCACAATGAAGCACTTCTGATAAGGTGAGCGGGACTCCTACGCTGACAGATCCCCAAAGTGTGTATCTGAACCTATGGGGATGAAATGAAACCCTCCCAAGAAAGGGGGTCAATATAACATATGTACTGAGTATGTAAAGCATAACTGGAAGCATATCAGAAATAAAGAGAGTCAGGGGGGATAAATACGTTACTTAGGAAAATAATGTACCTGTACCGTGTGGATCATGAAAACTTGCATGCTCATATTATATAATATAGCCGGCCCTTTCAAGGACTCGGTGAAATCATAATTGTAGGTCCATCATAGGGCCCAGCTCCATCACCACCTTATCACATCACATCATATATATATATATATATATATATATATATAAATATACATACGTACCTGGCCTTCTAGTAAGGGACTTGGTGAGTTGTTCATGTCATTACATTATCATGTCTTCGTATAGCGTATCCGTCCCTTTAGTGAAGGACTCGGGGATAATGTAGTGAATTGCGCACCATTACGTACCCGGCCCAGGACTCAGTGAAAGAAGGGTTACAGTATACACGAGTAGAGTAGTGAGTAACCATATGCAATTTAAAACGTTGTCAAAGACTTAATTAAGTGATAAAGATGAATTGTTATTTGAAAATCAGACGATAGTCATATCAATAATCCCCCAAATATAACTATTGATCATATCAAAAGAGCCTTAGAAATCATAGGCATTAATCAAGATGATACAAAAGAACTCATAAAAGTCAAGGACATTAACTATCGGAGCATCTTTAAGAACAGAAATCATGAATCACCCTCGAGACTTATGAATAGAATTACCCCCAAAGCTCATATTAATCCTTACTTAATTCTAAGACATGCCAAAGGAAAGAAGGGATGGATTTACATACTCTCTACTTTCCCTCATGTAGTTGTCATATACATATGTGCTGAGGAACGTACGGCCTGATCCTTAGATAGTAACATATGCCGAGGAACGTTCGGCCTAATCCTTATATAGTAACATATGCCGAGAAATGTTTGACCCGATCTTTATATACATATATTATACCCAGCCCATCAAGGGACTCGATGCCATAAACATCTCATCATAACATCATATTTATGAAAAGGATATATCAAGAGAAAATAAGGGTAGCTTTACATACTTATGCCAAAAACATGCCAAGAGAAAGAAGGTAGCTTCACAGACCTCTTATGGATTACCCTTAACCACGTTCGCCTCGTTGAACCTATTTAATATGAAAGAAATACTAAGTTTAATAACCTTTCACTTTCCAATTTCCAACTCTACAACCAAGTATCCATAGAAATCAGTTGCTTATCCATTTCCCTCGACTAGTTTATTACTAGTTCTGAAGTTACTAAAACTCGGGCAACATCTCCCCTATAACTTGCCCTATCCAACTGCTAATCTTAGAAGACATATTACCAAAACCAACCAGCAGATATATATACAATCAAATCACCTCAACATTACTCAATAGAACTCCAAACAACTAGCTCAAAACTACGATACCAAAAAAAGGTTTTTAACCTTTATTTCATAAAACCTTTAACAATACGAAATGGAGGGTCATGTGGCTGAAACCGAAAGTAACCACACCCCTTTTAGATAACTTTCCAGCCCTGCAACATGCAATCCAACCATCTATAACCGCAGCACCACAATCACAACACACTACCCGACTTTGATTTGACTCTAACAACTTCAATTTAGTTATTTCTAACGTCAAGCATCCTTATACAAATTTTCCACTTCTAGACTCATTTAAGATATATAATATACTGCATAACAATATCATAAACTCCAATTTGAAAGGGAAAACCTTACCTTGCCCAAAACTTGCCAAAACTCACCTCAGAAGTTCTCCTAGCGCAGCTGAAACTTCGTGGCTATTTGTTATCCTTTTGGTGCTGCTTCTATCATAAACTAACCCTGTGGTCCACAATTAGGGTCTAATCTGGACCTCCTTATATGTATCTAGTAGATGTAATGATCAATATAAGCACTATACATAAGAACCTAGTGGGTCATAGCATTTTCATACTTGTAGCCTCTTTCATTTGTATCTTATCATGAAAGGGCGTGCAAGACGATAAGAATGACATAGTATCTTAATATTTACAATACATCATGTAGACATAACTGAACAGAACTTACACGTATAATCCACACATATGTCTACAGACCTCTAAGAATATTAATAGTAACATATGACAGGACAGGGCCCCCGTCGTACCCCTGAATAAATAAATATATACGTAGGAGGTTTGGTACTATAACTTGACTCCTAATCAATAAAGCTTCTTCCAAACTGGCTGAATGGAATCCTAAGCTGGCGGACTCCCAACACCTGCGTCTATACCTATGGGCATGAAGTGCAGCCTCCCGAAGAAAGGAAGGTCACTACAACATATGTACTGAGTATATAAGCATAACATAACTGAGATAGCAACTGAAACAAGGATGCAGTAAATCAAGTATAGCATTTAGAAGGGTACTGTACCTGCACCTCACAAAATAAAGTCTTGTATACCATTATCACGTACCATATCCGGCCCACTCGAGGACTCAGTGTTACAAATATATCATCTATCATGATAGGCATATGTATATTGTTAGAACTGTGGAACGTATAGCCCGATCCATATATATCAGGTTAGTACCAAGGAGCATTCAGCCTAATCCATATATATAACAGGTTAGTGCTGAGGAATGTACGGGCCGATCCCTATACATATAATACGTTAGTGCCGAGGAATGTATGGCCCGATACCTATATATAACATGTTAGTGCTGAGGAACATACGACCTGATCCCTATACATATAATATGTTAGTGTCGAGAAATGTTCGACTCGATCCCTATATAATATAATAATGCATATACGTGCACGTAAACCTTGTTAGCATAACAAATGTCTCCCAAATATTATCTTAAGATGTGTCAAAGAGTCTCTAGGTATAGGAGCTTATGCCTCTAATCATTATTCAGCATATGGAAGGCTTGAGGAACAAGAGTTTAACCACTTCAAGAAGCCTAAACTTAAGAAGTGAGTACAAGTCCTGAGTTATACCTGAAACCTATAATGGAATCACCTCTAGCTCATATAAAATATCGCTTCACTTACCTTAACTATTTCAAGAGAAGGAAGTAATAAGCTTCACGTGTACTACTTTTTGTTATGTAGAAGACTTACAAGTCCATAACTCAACTATCGCAGAAGTTATAATATAAAAAAGGCAATAAGATTGACAAACCATACTTAGGGTTCTATGAATGGAATTACCCCCACATTTCATATCCACATCATACTTAAGACTAAGACATGCCAAGAGAAGGAATAAGCTTTATATACACTACTTTTCAGCATATAGAAGACTTGAGAAATGAGAGCTTAACTATTTTAAGAGTCTTAGCATTCAGAAGTGAACACGAATTATGAATTATGAATCATGTTCAGAGCTCATGAATAGAATTACCCTAGGCTTCATACACATATCATTTGTCACTTAAATCTAAGATATGCCTAAAAGAAAAGAGAGACAAGTTTTACATAGCTTTTATGAGTTACTCTTTGTCACGTTCGCCTCGTCGTCTTTTGAACCTTAACCAAATTTGGCCAAAACTACCAAATTTCAACTCAGAAATTCTCTAAATGTGCTGAAATTGCATGGACTATTTGTATCACTTTCTTGGCTGGCAGACCCAAACCCGTAGCCCTCTTTTCTTGCCCGTAGCGTTTTTCTCTTCAACTTTCTCCTATCTTTTCCAAGTGTAAGGCTGAATACATAGTTCTGTAGGCTTCATAAAATACATATATACATCTTTGTATTGTTGAGGAACACCGTAGATAATTAATTCACAGAGAAAAATTGGAACTTATCTTGAATTCTCCAAACCGTGGCTGCCTTTTTTTTCCTCTCTACGTTTCTTTCTTTTCTTTCTCTTTGGCTGAATTTTTGGCTGAGAATTGAAGTTAATAGTCACATAACATACATATATATATTGGCTTAGTAGGTGACACGTGTCATCTCTATGGGGTGCCACATGTCTAGTACCTGTTGGGCCACATATCCATGTCATGGCTCCTAGGCTGCCATGTGTCCTTGGTGGGTCCCACCCCTAAGTAGGTGGGTTTAGGTGGGTCACCTGCTACCACGTGGCACTTTCCTAGGCTGCCATATGGCGCCTCATCTTGCTGCCATGTGTCATCTTCTCCTCTTCCCTGTGGGTTCGTAATCTCATCTTATTTTAAGAACTCATATAATCCTTACTATGTAAGCTTGGTACGTACTCAACTGGATTAAGTAGGCCAAACTTCTAAGTTAGTAGCTTACATAGGTAAATAAAGTCCTATGACTCGTTACTTGGCCTCCAACTCCTTCAGGACTTTTCTAGCCCTATTTCCAACATTTCCTCTCATGGGGTATCACATTCTTCTTTCCTTAGAGTTGTTTGATGGTGTAGTAGATTCCTGACTCATATGATAACTTCTAAGAAACTTAAGAGACATTCTAAGTTCAGAAGTATGGGGTGTAACAGCTCCAAACAATAAATTTACATTACTAACACCTTCATACCCTCATGGTATACCCTAGATAATTAATTTATAGAAAGAAATCAAAAAACTTCCTTTTTTTTCTCCCAAAATCCGTAGCACTCTCTCTCTAGCTTAAGGGTTTCTCTTCTTCTTTTTCTAGAATTTTCTTGGATAAGAATGAATTTTTTGGATAAATATGACCACAAAGCATATATATACAGTCCACCTTAGGGGGTGACATATGTCAGCCCCTAAGTGGTGACATGTGTCAAGCCCTTAATGGGTCAATGCACCCCTCCTCCAACTATGGGCTACCACATTATATGTAGGGGCCCACCCCATTCTTCAGCTGCTGCCACATGGCACTCTCTCATGCTGCCATGTGTCACCTTCTTTTTGCCCTTGTGGGTTCATAATCTCATCTTACTTTATGAACCTATGTAATTCTTGCAACGTAAGCTTGGTATGAACTCAAGTAGTTTAAGAATGTAAGAATTTCAAGTTGGTAGCTTATGTAAGTAAGTTTAGTCCTATGACTCATTACTTGGCCTCCAACTTCTTCCGAATTCCTATAACCCTATTTCCCATCTTCTCTATTATGGGGTATCACATTCCCCTTTCCTTAGAGTTACTTGATAGTATTATAGATCATCCGGCTCACATGATACCTTCTAAGAAGCTTAAGAACCTTTCAAGAACTTAAGAGCCTTTCAAGAAACTTAAGAAGCTTAAGAACCTTCCAAGGTACAAAAGTACGAGGTATAACAATCATCTCAGTAAGGCCAACATTGTTGCCGATGCACTTAGGAGGATGTTTATAGAGAGTGTGGCTCACGTTGATAAAGATAAGAGGGAGTTGGTAAGGAATGTTCACCGGTTGGCTAGATTGGGAGTGAAGTTGAGTAGTTCCAATGATGGTGGTGTGTGGGTGTAAAATAGGTCTGAATTGTCTTTGGTAGTAGATGTTATATCCAAACAAGACCTTGATCCAACTTTGGTGGAGTTAAACAAATTGGTGAAAGAGAAGAAAGTAGAAGTCTTTTCACAATTAGGAGATGGAGTACTTCTTTACTAAGGTCGATTATGTGTTCCGGACGTGGATGACCTAATGGGTTTGATTTTGAAGGAGGCTCATAATTCTTCATATTCTATTTATCTCGGTTTGATCAAAATGTATAGGGATTTGAAGTAGGTGTATTAGTGGAGTGGTATGAAGAGGGACATAGTAAAGTTCGTTGCCGAGTGCCCAAATTGTCAACAAGTCAAAGTCAAACATCAAAGGCTGGGTGGCCTAGCATATGATATTGAAATTCCCATTTGAAAATGGGAATATGTGAACATGGACTTTGTAGTAGGATTGCCTCATACTCAGAAGCATCACGACTCAATTTGAGTAGTTTTTGATAGGATGACGAAGTCAGCCCACTTTTTACTAGTCAAGACTTCTTATAGGGCCGAGGATTATGTTAATTTGTACATTTGAGAATTGGTAAGGTTGCATAGTATGCCATTGTCAATTATTTGGATCGTGGTACCCAATTCACTCCTCATGTTTAGAAATCGTTTCAAAGGGGACTTGGTACTAAAGTAAAGCTAAGTATCGCATTCCATCTTCAAACCAATGGGTAAGCCGAACGGACAATTCAAACACTAGGGGACATGTTGAGGGCTTGTTTTTTGGAATTTAAGGGAAGTTGGTATGACTATCTAAAGATTATTGAGTTCTCTTACAATAATATCTACCACTCAAGTATTGGGATGGTATCGTTTGAGGCTTTGTATGGGAAACAATGTAGGTCTCCAGTTGGTTGGTTCGAAGTGGGTGAGATGACCTTGTTGTGTCCCAATTTGGTGCTTGATGCTTTGGAAAAGGTGAGAGTCATTAGAGAAAGGTTGAAGGCGGCTCAAAGTCTTCAAAGGTCCTATTCTGATACTAGGAGAAAAGATCTTGAGTTTAGTGTGGATGATTGGATATACTTGAAGGTTTCACCCATGAAGGGTCTAGTTCGTTTTGGCAAGAAGGGAGAGTTGAGCCTTAGGTATGTGGGACCTTATAGAATCTTGAGATGTATTGGCAAGGTTGCGTATGATTTAGAGTTGCCAATGGAAATGACTATGGTTTATTCGGTATTCTATGTGTTTGTGTTAAGAAAGTGTATAGGTGATCCAAGTTCCATTTTGCCTTTGCAAGTAGTGAATGTTGAAGAAAAATTGACCTATGAAGAGGTTCCAGTTGAAATTTTGGGTTGGCAAGTCAAGAGGTTGAGGAACAAGGAATTTGCATCAATCAAAGTCCTTTGGAGGAATCAACAAGTTTGAAGTGCTATATGGGAAGCGGAAGCGGATATGATTAAGTTATACCCTCATTTGTTTCCTATACTCAAGCCTAAGGTATTAAGTTATCCTTTTTCAATTACTTGAAATCCTTGCATTTCAACTTTTCTTTTCATATGCATGCAAAATTATGAAATATGTTTTGGACGATGTTTTAAATTGTACTATTGCATTAATGATGGGTTTTTGGTTTACTCTCTACTTTACTCAAACTAAGTGTTGTCTCATTCGAGGACGAATGTTCCCAGGGGGGAGATAATGTAACACCTTCTAAAAATGTTGTATGAGGTATTCCAATTCTCGATGAAAATTATACTACTTATGTATTTTGGGAATAACGTTTCATAGGATAATCTAAATAAGGTGATTTAAATTTATGAATAACCCCAACCTCATTTCCTACAACTTTTGTGAATACCATAGCTTAAGGTTCAGAATCTAAGTAGGTCAAATAAATTAATTTTTACAAGACGTGGTGCTGTGACAAAATTGAGTGTTTGTAGAAGAAAGTCATATCTCATTGTAGGGAACTCCACTTTAGTTGATTCTTGAACGACATGAAAGTAGACTTCTAGAGCTACAATTCATATGCAAATCCTAATTAGAAAGTTATCTTGTTCAAATGTATCTCCGAAAAAAGATATTTCGTAAAAAGAAGATTCATCTCACCAGATCTAGATTCATTTGACATCACCCATGACATCAATAGTCCTCCATTTGACATCACCCATGACATCAAAATCCTCTATTAAATTTTTAGATTATTCTTTATAATTATTTTAATTATTGTTAGGACTCTCATTCACACCTATAAATACCCGTCTTATTTCATCATTTTGTTCATCAAGCTTTTTCAAATAACTCTTCTCTTTATACACTTCTTTACTCATTCTATACACTTCTTTACTCATTCTGAAATATAGTTTTTATTTTTAGCAGTATGATTCATATAATTCGGGTAGTACACAAAATGCTCCTGCGAGGAGAAAAGGCTAGGATTCAAGAGTGTTAATTGAGTCCAGCAATTCTGAGTAAAGCTTCGGATTCCATGTATGTAAAGCTTCAATGAGAGTATTTCTTCCACTCTCATGCCTAAACTATATTGATTATATGATAAATTATGTTTATTTACCCAATTTTCTTCAAGGTTTACTTTAAGGTATGTGGGTGTTTATCTATGGGTTTTTCCACCCATGTAGTCCAAAACTCTTTCAACTAAATCTTTTGATTTCAAGTTAGATTTTCTTATGGGTAATTCTTATTTCTACTTAATAGCATAAATCATGGTTAAACTAATAATTATTGGTCTATTTTGATGCAAAATGATTTCATATGTATGAGTTGATGGTTTGGAAGAATTTTTTCTATTTAACTCTTTAATGATTCATGAAATTCATGGTGGGTTGTTTAAAATATGATTGATGGATTTCAAAGTATTTATGCATAATTTCATTTACATACATGTTTGAAATTTAAAGTGATTTGAACCCACCTAGCTTTACTATATTTTCAATAAAGTTTGACTTCAAAGCTTTGATTCCAAATGAATATTTATGAAAGCAATGTCTATAATCAAAAGGGAGTGTTATGAAATAAAAGAATGATGAAATGATATTAGCGATGAATTGTTTATGCAATAAGGTTAATTCTTGCATATTTGAATCACCAAAGGTTTTATGAGCTATTCTACCAAATGTGACATTTTGAATTCTCAAGCTATATGCTATAACTATTTTGAAGTATTAAACTATTCCATGAGATTGACTTAGCACCGAATGGACCATTGAGGTGGGATTCGATAAGGGAATCCTAGTAGCAATCCCTTGTCTCATTAACAAAAAGTCAACGTAGGAGCCCTTGTAGGCTTGGGCAAATGGATTCACAAAAGCCCTTAAAGTTCAAGTAAAATGTAAAGTTGACGGAGTTCTACCCTAGGCAAGTAGACTCCCCGACCAATGTAGAGAGGGTTATATTGGATTCCATATAATAGCTCACATGGTCTTAATGTCGGTTATAGTCAGAATATTTCAATCGTTATTTACAAGATTAATCATGCATGTATATATTCACATATATATGATTTAAATGCTATCTACTTGATTTCTTATGCATGCACTCATTTATGTACTTTACCTTATAAATGTCCTATATGTTTTACATTGTATTGCATGTCTACATACTTAGTACATTCAAAGTACTAAGACATACTTTTGCCTATATGATATGACCATGTAGGAACCGGTGCTCCTCCTCATTCTCCTCCACGTGGCTAGTTGAGATTTCATTTGAAGGCTACCTTTGGTGGGTTTCCACGTTCCGGGAATAATACTCATTTATCTTTCTAGCTTATGATATGTTGATGTCTTTAGACACTTATTATGGCACTTCATTCTATTTTGATTGAGGGTGAGCTAGGGACTTGTCTTAGCCCCGTTAAATCTAAAAGTTAGAGGTATTGTTGTACATATGTAAGTTGAAGATTTACTATTATAATTTTCGTTTATTTATTTATTGTCATTACCTATGGAAAGCTAAATGGATGCTAAAAGGCTTGTTTGAGGTACTTTTGGGTTCCTTATTCGATGTGTCACGTCTAGGCTAGAGCCTTGGGTCATGACAAGATCGTATCAATATTATCAATAGTTCCAGGACATGTATTATTTTCCATAGTTTCTATATTGTTGGGGAACAATTAAATATCAAACTAGTAATATAACTTATTATTTATCAAAATAATAATACCAAAAATTAGATAGATATTATTACAATAATAATTATCAGTAATATATATATATATATATATATATATATATATATATATATATATATATAATACTTGAGTTGTGTTGGGCTCTTTTCTAAGAAACCATTTCAACGTTGTGAAATACTTCACAGAATTAAACAAGCCTTCTCTAAATAAATAGAGTATACAAGAATCAGTAAAATTTAATTAACATCAGCAAATTAATTAAAAGATTAAAGATAATAAAATTAAATGTTAAGCACAAAAAAAGGAAAAAGAAAGCGTGAGAGGGGGAGTGGGAAAGATGAGAGATGGTAGCTTAGACCATCTCCGATCCACACCAAATTTTACATCAAATGCTGGTGTAAAACTATTCCAATCCACATCAAATTTTATACCAAATTTGGTGTGTGAATAGTGTTATACCAAATTTGTTGTAATACTATTCATCACACAAATTGTACTTTTTGAATTATTATTATTTTATTATACAATACTTTTAATTAAACATTATATAAATTGTATGTTTTAATTAAATATTTTGTTATTTTTACGTAATATTTTCATAATATTAATTTTAGATTTAAAATTTATTTTTTTTTATAAATTATTTTCCTACTCTTGAATTTTTTTAAAATTAAATATATCTAATGTAATCTCATGAAGAGTTTAATCATATAAAGTCTCAATAATTTTATATTAAATGACTATAATTTGAAATAATATGAAAATTATATTTAGTGAGTGTTTTAGAAAGAATTGTGTTTGGTGAAATAAGAAAATACAAATGAAATAATAAATAATAAATGAAATAAAAAATAAAATATAATAACGAAGAGGGAGAAACATATTCTCATTGGTGTAAAATTTGATGCAGTAATTGGACTTGATTTACACAAAATTTAATGTTAATACCAAATTTAATATAAAATTTGACGTTTGAGTTGTAGGTGCCCATATTTTTATTTTTATTTTTGGTGTATCTAAAATGGATGAAAAGAGAGATATTTATACGGATAGAAGTTGTTGTAAATTATGACAAGTGCAGCCACTTGTCCAAAGCATTACATGCAATAGGATTGGGAGTATGTGTTGTCAAAAAAACTCTTGCCATTTATCAAAATCAATATTTAATATCATTTGAAATACATCATAATTTTCCAACAAAGCTAAATAGCAAAACGTGCAATTGATCCCTTTAGTCACTTTTTCAACACTTTTTACCATTCCCTCCCCAAAAATTATTCTTTTAAACCACAGTTAATTGAGTGGAGAATAAATAAAAGAGAAAAAAGAGACTCCAACCTTTACAAAGTATTTCAAGGTAATTAAATCCGACAGCAGCTTAATCCCCAAGCAACCGCCTCCTCTAATTTCCTTAAAACATTGAACATTTGCCTGCTTTAATTTGTTTGTTTGCCTTTCATTTTACAAACTTTTGAATCATACATAATTTAAGATTAAAAAAATATTTAAATAAATCAAAAGACTTGGTGATTTTTAAATATATCACATGAAAAATAAGAATAAAGAAAATTTAATTAAAAAATAAAGTAAAAATAAGTAAATTAAAAGAGAGGGAATATTAAATTGTGATTACGTCACTGTCAAGAGTCAAAGACTGCACAAACAAAAAGGTAACGCGACATTTCCTATCACGTTGATGATGCCACGTACTTTTGAGCTTGCTGTAGCATCCGCTAGCTGTCCTCTTCTCAATTTCCAATTTTTGAAAGAACCCATTTGAGATATACTCCCTCCGTTTTATTTTAATTAATCTCTTGTATTAAAATAATTCGTTTACTTATTTAGTATAGTACATCAGAATTATTAGTACTTTATTTCAATATTTCTTTTTATTATTAACTAATTACATAAAATATCAGTTAAATTTAAAATTTTAAAGAATAATTGAATATAATAATTTAATTAACAAATGCTTCTTCTATTTTGAATTTTTTGAAATGTGACATCGCCCTTAATAAAAGTTTATTAAAAACTTTAACTAAAAAGTAATTTATTAATAATATCATTGTTAATTAGCAATTTATATCTTGAAAAATACTCTGTTTAATACTACTTGTTAAGAATAGCCCGTGCAAGCAAACATTCAATAACACTGTGCTAAGCGTTAAATTATAATACTTTTTCGTTAGATAAATTAAAAAATATTTGCTGAAGATTATGTCTTTTCCTGCACCCCTCTTTAATTTTATTCAAGTCAATTCAGTAGTTTAAATAGTCATCTGGTATGTGGATTATTTTTGTATTTAAAGTCCTGAAATAATAATTTCTAAATTTATTTGTTCCATCTAGGATGTGTGATAAAATAATCTCAAATAGAATGAAATAAAATTGCTATCAATCAAGCAGAATATGATTTATTTCAAATTAAATTTCAAAATCATGATATCAAATCATATGAGTGAAGTATTATTTGGACATACATTTGAATTTTTAAATTGTATTTTTTGCTCAAAAATACAAAAAAAGTCATAAGTTGTGAAAACTATAAAGATTATCTCAAGTTTTATATAATCTTACCAAATAAGCAAAAGTTCATTCCAAAAATATAACACATTATCACAAAGCTATTCTAAAAAATACATGTATTAATCGAACTTTAGTTTAATAAAAAAGCAAAATGAAACATACATTGTAGTGTACCATTCTTTAATATAAAATTGTGATAATGTACAACATAATATTTATCTACCAACAAAAATATTATTTTTGTAAAGAATTACAAAAGAGACATGTAGTCTGTTTGGATTGATTTATTTTTAAGCAGCTTATAAGTTGAAAACTGCTTATAAGTTTTTAAAAAAATGTAGATGCAAGCCAACTTTTTTTTTGACTAATAAGCTATTTTCAACTTATAAACTGCTTAAAATAAGTTCATTCAAATAAACTCAACTATTTATTAGGATTTATTTTAAGCACAAAATGATTTTAAGTTGACCAACCAAATACTCAGAAAAAGTTGAAAACAGTTTATAAGTCAATCCAAATGGCCTCATGCGACGAAAATGAGATAACTTTGTGTAAAAAAATAATATTTATTAAAGAGATACAACAACAACAACAACCCAGTGAAATCCCACAACGTGGGGTCTGGAGAGGGTAAAGTGTACGCAGACCTTACTCCTATCAAGGTAGGACGACTGTTTCCGAGAGACCCTCGGATCAATAGAAGCACAAAAGGAGGTTAGATAAGGCTAAGAAGTTCAAAGCGATATGGAAAAGCAAATAACCAAAGAAACACCGATAAAATAGAGTAATTAAAGTACATAAAGTAATAGACAATAGACAATAGATAATAGATAATAATAGAAATCAGAGCACAAGAAATTATAATGCGCTAATGCTCCTACTAATACGGAAGAATAACGAGACTATGTACTAGCCTTCTACCCTAATATGGGTCATCCACACCCTCCTATCTAAGGTCATGTCCTCGGTAAGCTGTAATTGCGCCATGTCCTATCTAATCACCTCTCCCCAATATTTCTTCGGCCTACCCCTACCTCTTTTGAAACCATCCATGGCTAACCTCTTATACCTCCATACTAGGCATCTATGTCTCTCATCTTCACATTCCCAAACCATCTCAATTGCATTTCCTGCATCTTATCTTCCATCGAGGCCACTCCTACCTTGTCCTGAATAGCCTCATTTCTAATCCTGTCGCTCCTAGTATGCCCACACATCCATCTCAACATTCTCATCTCGGCAACTTTCATTTTTTTGAACATGAGAGATCTTAACTGGCCAACCCTATGCCCATATAACATAGCTGATCTAACCACCATTTTGTAGAACTTGCCTTTAAGCTGTGGTGGCACCTTCTTGTCACATAGCACATCGAAAGCGAGCCTTCATTTCATCCACCCTGCCTTGATACGATATGTGACATCATCGTCAATCTCCCTACTTCCTTGCATGATAGACCCAAGGTACTTGAAACTACTTTTCTTTTGGATGGCCTGGTCACCAAGCCTAACTTCCTCGCCAATCTCCTAAGGTGTCTCACTGAACTTGCACTCCAAGTACTCTATCTTGGTCCTACTCAGGTTAAACCATTTAGATTCCAAGGTATATCTCCAATCCTCCATCTTAGCGTTAACTCTGCTACGAGTTTCATCGATCAGGACTATGTCATCCGCGAAAAACATACACCATGGCACCTCACCTTCAATTTATCGCGTCGATCCATCCATCACCAAGGAAAATAAAAATGGATTAAGAGCTGATCCTTGATGCAATCCCATCACAATTGGAAAGTGCTCTGAGTCCCCTCCTACTATCCTTACCCTAGTTTTGGCACCCTCATACATGTCCTTGATCACCCTAATGTACGCCACATGTACACCTTTAGCCTCTAAACATCTCCATAGTATCTCTCGTGAAACTTTATCGTAAGCCTTTTCTAGGTCGATGAATACCATATGCAAGTCTCTCTTTCTCTCCCTATACTGATCCACCAGTCTCCTCATAAGATGGATGGCTTTTGTAGTTGAGCGTCTCGGCATAAATCCAAACTGATTCTCTGAACTTGACACGCCTCTGCTCACCCACACTTCATAGTATGGCTTAGAAGCTTGATACCTCTATAGTTGTTGTAGCTCTAGATATCCCCCTTGTTTTGGTATAAAGGGATCATTACGCTCGACCTCCATTCTTTATGCATCGTTGCCGTCTTAAAGATGAAATTAAATAACCTAGTTAGCCACTCCAAACATACTTAGCTGGCGCTCTTTCAAAATTCTCCAGGAATCTCATCAGGTCCGATCTCTCTTCCCCAGTGCATCCTACGCACAACACTCTTAACCTCTTGACCATAATATGTGACAAAAATGATATCAACTATGAATTTTATTTAAATATGAAATAAATAGTTTGTACATAAAATGATGGATCTTTTTGTTACAAAATATAAATTTATTAATCAATTTTTATATTTTAAAAATGTGAAATCATGATTGAAATCCTCAAATCAAATTATTTAGAAATTTTAAAATAAAAACACATGTTCAAAAGCTAATTTTATTTCATAATTTTATATTACAAAATAAAATCTTATTTCCAAATGCCTGCTTATCTAAGAAAGTAATAATCAAACAGACCAAAAATGTTATACCCCGTACCTTTGTGCTTCAGAACGTCTTCTTAAGCTTCTTGAAAGTTGTCCCATGACCGAGATTATCTATAACATGATTAAATAACTCTAAGAAAGGGAGAAAGTGACGACCCTTAAGAGTGAAGGTTGAAAATAGGTCTATAAGGATTTGGAATGAGTTGGAGGCCAAGTAATGAGTCGTAGGACTCGACTTACTTGCGTAAGCTATCAACTTGGATGTTTTACGTACTTAAGCTATTGGAGTACGTGTTGAGCTTACATAGCAAGGAGTACATAGGCTCTTAAAGTAAGATGAGATTATGAACCCACGAAAATGAAGCAAGCAGGTGACAAGTAGGTGACACACCTACTTGGGCTAAGTAGGTGACCCACCTACTTAGGGTGGACCCCATGCTGCCACATGACAGCGTATGATTGGTTGTATGGCGTGAGGTGGAACCCTAGGGGGATGCCACGTGTCACATCCTAGGGAAGGCTATATATAGTTAGTCATATGACTAAGCATTCATTTTCCATCCTTTTTACACTTAGAAACAAGATGAGAAACATTGAGGAAGAGAGAAAGAAGCTACGACAGCCATGGCTTTGAGATTTAGAGGACGACGAGTTAAATGCGGTAAAGATTAATCCGTAAGAGGTATGTAAAGCCTATCTTTTCTTTCTTTTGGGCATGTCTTAGATTTAAGTGACAAATGATATATGTATGAAGCTTGGGGTAACTTTATTCATGAGCTCTGAGCATGATTCATGATTTATAATTCGTGCTCACTTCTGAATGTTAAGACTCTTAAAGTAGTTAAGCTCTCATCCTTCAAGTCTTTCATATGCTGAAAAGTAGTGTATGTAAAGCTTAACTCTTCTTTTATTATGGAATTTCTTAGCCATAAGTGGTTGGTATGTATGATGTGGAGGTAGTTCCATTCTTAGAACCCCAAGCATGACTCATTAATCTTAGTCACTTCTTGATGTTAGAACTCCCATGATGGTTGAGTTATGGTCTTGTAAGACTTTTATGTGATAAAAAGTAATACACGTAAAGCCTATCTCTTCCTTTTCTTGAAATAACTTAATGTAAGTGAAATGATATATGATATGAGTTAGAGATAATTCCATTTACATGTTCTGGATGTGACCCATGACTTGGACTCACTTTTAAATGATAAGGACCATGAAGTAGTTGAACTATAACCCTTGAGCCTTCTATATGCTGAATAATGATTGGAGGTGTAAGCTCCTATACCTAGAGACTCTTTGACACCTCTTTTGATGATATTCAGGAAACGTTTGTTATGCTACAAAGTTTTATGTGCACGTATATGTATTATTATATTATATAGGGATCAAGCCGGACGTTCCTCGGTATTAACCTATTATGTATAGGGATCAGGCTGTACGTTCCTCGGTACTAATCTATTATGTATAGGAATCGGGCTATACGTTCCTTGGTATTAACCCATTATATATATGGATTGGGCCGAACGCTTCTCGGCACTAACTTGATATATATGGATCTGGCTGTATGTTCTACAGTACTAACAATATGCATATGCTTATCATGATAGATGATGTATTTGTAATACTAAGTCCCCGAGCGGGCCGGATACGGTATGTGATACTGGTAGGCAAGAATTTATATAATGAGGTGCAGGTACAGTACCCTACTAAATGCTATACTTGATTTTCTGCATCCCTGTTTCAGTTGTTATCTCAGTTATGTTATGCTTATTTACTCAGTATATATGTCGTACTGACCCCCTTTCTTCGGGGGGTTGCATTTCATGCCCGCAGGTATAGACACAGGTTTTGGGAGTCCGCCAGCTTAGGATTCCACTTGGCCAGTTGGGAAGAAGCTCCATTGATTCGGAGCCGAGTTGTAGTACCAAACCTCCTATGTATATATTTGTTTATTTAGGGATACGGCGGGGGCATTGTCCCGCCATATGTTACTATTAATGTTCTTAGAGGTTTATAGACATATGTGTGAGTTATACGTGTAAGTTCTGTTCAGTTATGTCTACATGATGTATTGTAAATATTAAGATATTATGGCAGCCTTGTTGGCTGGCACGCCCTTTCATGATAAGATACAACTAAAAGAGGCAACAGGCATGAAAATTTTATGACCCACTAGGGTTCTTATGTATAGTCTTATATTGATTGTTACATCCGCTAGATACGTATACGAGGGCCCAAGTCGGACCTCAGTCGCG
This sequence comes from Solanum dulcamara, assembly GCF_947179165.1. NCBI lineage: Eukaryota > Viridiplantae > Streptophyta > Magnoliopsida > Solanales > Solanaceae > Solanum > Solanum dulcamara. The sequence continues at coordinate 53,185,267 of NC_077238.1, read as the reverse complement.
GCCCACAGGGTTGGGTCATGATAGAAGTGGTATCAAAGCCAGGTTCGTCCTTGGAGTATCTATATACTGTGTCTAGTAGAGTCTTGATTATCGATGTGTTGCGCATCACATCTATAAACAGGAGGCTACATGACATTTAAGATGTTTCCTTTCTTTCATATCTAAGGTTGTGCGATAGAGCCGAGTCATAGAAAGTGGAATTCTTTATACTAACCTCTGATTTCAGATAAAGGACAACATCGATAGAAGAAAATGACTGACGATATGGGAAGTTACAAAGCATATAGGTAAGCCAAGGAACGAGAGAGTTGTGCCAAGTAAGGTATGGAAATACGATTGATATGTAAAGTTGGAAACTGAAAGGAAAAAGTAGATAAAGTTGAAAATTGAAAGGAAAAGTGGACGGAAAGACTAACAGGCATAGTTCGAGTTGGACATGTGAGGTAAGTCCATCATTTTATACTATTGTTGATATTAGGTTCCCTGTGAGGCACTATTGGTATTTTTTGCGTACAGGTTTGAGATAGTAAGAAATATGGAGGAAACTCTGCCCAAATTTTCCAAGAAATAAAAGGAGAATGGGATACAGGGCTGTAGTATGTCTTGAAAGGTCGTGTCCATAATAATGATGAAATTTAGATAAACCAAAAGTATGGCTGACCTCAATAAATAAGTTAATTATTGAATTGATGGCAATAGAAACTAGGAGGTCGATATTGATATGGTAAACCGAAGTTGGAAAAGACTTATTACCCTAAGAAGATGATTTAAGTAAGACTGATAGATCTGGATAGAATGATATATTAAGGTACCGACTGAATTGATATTGTGATATATACCTAACAAAAAAAAGGAAAGGATGAGAAATCTCCTCTATAGTGAAATAAGAGAAAACTTGAGGGTAAGTAAGAGAAGCAAAAGCAAGTGTGACAAACTAGACTCTGAGTGCGTGCCGGTACAGTGAAATTTGTAAAGCAGAATAAGTTATGTGGAAGACAGAAAGGCAAATAGTGAATGAATAAGAAAGACTTACACAGATTTATAAGGGAATGTTCAGAATAAAAGGTCAAGTGGTATCCACTAGAATAAATCTAGTATTATGACGAAGTTTGAAATAGGGATCATCAAAGTATAAGTGCTCCCGAGTGGAGAATTTGAACCAATTATGAGCACGAGCTAATTACTGATCGAGATGAATGGAATATAGCTTTGAATACACTGCTACATTAAGGATATTACTCGAATACCAGTGTTCAAGACTGGAGTTTGTACTGTAAATTGAGGGTTCTAAGCACCTCATGATAGTATTAACGTTTCGTACATGGGTAACCCAAAGTATAGGGGATGTAAAGGAAGATATGAAAATAATGTGGTATACTAAATAGGTTAGAAAGGACTCCTATGCATTTAGAAAGTTAGAAATAAATAGACAATGACATGGATACACCCTTAAGGGGGGAAGTGGACAAGAGAAATACGAGCATAAGAGAAAATCAAATAGTGCTATCATGTGTAAATGGGACCGCTTAAAATTCAAACGAGACCCCACATGGGATAGATGCGATCATACCAGCACTAAGGCACCGGTTCCCATCAGAACTCCGAAGTTAAGCGTGCTTGGACCAGAGTAGTACTAGGATGGGTAACCCCCTGGAAAGCCCTATGCGGTTGTGAGATGAGATGATATGGATGTATGTATATGTTGGACTTGCATGGTATTGTTGGTATAAAGAGGTATTGTGGATATGTGACTCCACCGTGAAAGATGATAAGACCCTTTGAGATAGGGGATGTAGCTTTGCAAAATAACTGATGCAACTTACGAATTGAGGTATGCCAAGAGTAAAACCAGGTGATTACTCAATAAATAAATTCGGTAGTAGCCATGTAACTGCTATATTCGAATACATTAAGGGAAGGTATAAGATGGTTTGAAGAAAAACCTTTAAGGTACAATCAGTACTAAGGATAAAAGCTATAGTGGAGCCCTAACATCATATGAAGGAAGTAAAAAATGATACAGGTTTACGTACAAACTAGTATGGCAATGCTAAGGCATCTTTTGAGCTACTTTAAGCTCCTACACATGTTCGTGTAAAGGGTACAATATGATGTGTGGTAGGAGAACTGGAAAGAAGAAATAGAAAAGAAATATCACCTGTTGTCTATGCCTACGGGTAATCGACCCTCTTAAATTGACTATATGGGTTAATAAGAGGCCTTTGGATGACAACCAATACAGAGAAATCTTGAAGCACTCATAAGACCTTATAAGGCTAGTTAACATTCGAGGACGAATGTTCTAAGGGGGAAAGGATGTTATACCCCGTACCTTTGTGCTTCAGAACGTCTTCTTAGGCTTCTTGAAAGTTGTCCCGTGACCGAGATTATCTATAACATGATTAAATAACTCTAGGGAAGGGAGAAAGTGACGACCCTTAAGAGTGAAGGTTGGAAATAGGTCTATAAGGATTTGGAATGAGTTAGAGGCCAAGTAATGAGTCGTAGGACTCGACTTACTTGCGTAAGCTATCAACTTGGATGTTTTACGTACTTAAGCTATTGGAGTACGTGTTGAGCTTATGTAGCAAGGAGTACATAGGCTCTTAAAGTAAGACGAGATTAAGAACCCACGAAAATGAAGCAAGCAGGTGACAAGTAGGTGACATACCTACTTGGGCTAAGTAGGTGACCCACCTACTTAGGATGGACCCCACACTGCCACGTGGCAGCATATGATTGGTTTCATGGCGTGAGGTGGCACCCTAGGGGCTTCCACATGTCACCCCTAGGGGATGCCACATGTCACATCTTAGGGAAGGCTATATATAGTTAGTCTTATGACTAAGCCTTTATTTTCCATCCTTTTTACACTTAGAAAAAAGATGAGAAATATTAAGGAAGAGAGAATGAAGCTACGATTACCATGGCTTTGAGGTTCAGAGGACGACGAGGCGAACACGGTAAAGATTAATTCGTAAGACATATGTAAAGCCTATTTTTTCTTTCTTTTGGGCATGTATTAGATTTAAGTGACAAATGATATGTGTATGAAGCTTGGGGTAACTCTATCCATGAGATCTGAGCATGATTCATGATTCATAATTCATCCTCACTTCTGGATGTTAAGACTCTTAAAGTAGTTAAGCTCTCATCCTTCAATATATGCTGAAAAGTAGTATATGTAAAGCTTAACTCTTCTTTTCATATGGCATGTCTTAGCCATAAGTGGTTGGTATATGTGATGTGGAGGTAGTTCCATTCTTAGAACTCCGAGCATGACTCGTTAATCTTAGTCACTTCTTGATGTTAGAACTCCCGCAATGGTTACTATATGGTCTTGTAAGCCTTCTATGTGATAAAAAGTAATACACGTAAAGCCTATCTCTTCCTTTTCTTGAAATAGCTTAATGTAAGTGAAACGATATATGATATGAGTTAGAGACAATTCCATTTATAGGTTCTGGATGTAACCTATGACTTGGACTCACTTTTAAATGATAAGGACCATGAAGTAGTTGAACTACGACCCTTGAGCCTTTTATATGCTTAATAATGATTGGAAGTGTAAGCTCCTATACTTAGAGACTCTTTAATACCCCTTTGATGATATTTAGGAAATGTTCGTTATGCTACAAAGTTTTATGTGCACGTATATGCATTATTATATTATATAGGGATCAGGCCGAACGTTCCTCGGCACTAACCTATTATTTATAGGGATCGGGCCGTACGTTCCTCGGTACTAACTTGTTATGTATAGGAATAGGGCCGTACATTCCTCACCACTAACTCGTTATATATATGGATCGGGCCGAACGCTCCTCGGCACTAACTTGATATATATGGATCGGGTTGTACGTTCCACAACGCTAACAATATGCATATGCTTATCATGATAGATGATGTATTTGTAATACTGAGTCCCCGAGCGGGCCGGATACGGTATGTGATACTGGTAGGCAGGAATTTATTTTATGAGGTGCAGGTACAGTACCCTACTAAATGCTATACTTGATTTTCTGCATCCCTGTTTCAGTTGTTATCTCAGATATGTTATGCTTATATACTCAGTACATATGTCGTACTGACCCCCCTTTTTTCAGGGGGCTGGATTTCATGCCCACAGGTACAGACATAGGTTTTGGGAGTCAGCCAACTTAGGATTCCACTCGTCCAGTTTGGAAGAAGCTCCATTGATTTGGAGCTGAGTTGTAGTACCAAACCTCCTATGTATATATTTTTTTATTCAGTGGTACAGCGGGGCCCCTGTCCCGTCATATATTACTATTAATGTTCTTAGAGTCCTGTAGACATATGTGTGGGTTATACGTGTAAGTTGTGTTCAGTTATGTCTACATGATGTATTGTATATATTAAGATACTATGGCAGCCTTGTCGGCTGGCACGCCTTTTCATGATAAGATACAAATGAAAGAGGCAACATGCATGAAAATTCTATGACGCACTAGGGTTCATATGTATAGTTCTTATATTGATTGTTACATCCGCTAGATACGTATACGGGAGCCCAGGTTGGACCCCAGTCGCGGCCCATGGGGTTGGGTCATGACAATAATTTTAAGGGAGCAATAGTAAATTCATATCTCATTCAATGAAATTATTTTTTTAAAATATAACTACAAAAATACCCTACTGGCCCCAAATTGTAAAAGGTGGATTGATATGATACTCTTTTCATTTGAGAAATTGGAACTAACAAATATGGGGTTGTGGTGTAGTAGTGAGATTGCTCCACCCTTAATCAAAGCGACTTTGCTAATCTCAAACCACCCAATACGAGATCTACACCTCCTACCATAAAGAGCTTCAAATGAATCTATTTAAATACTTAAATGATAGCTATTGTGATAGTTCAAATTCAATCAAGGCAAATGGTCATTTCAATTACATTTGAAATCAATCACACAAGATCTCAACATATCCTATAAAGTTTGAGTTGACTGTTCGGCTTGACCATTATATGAGGGTGAAAGGTTGTACTAAGCTTAATTTAAGTTCAAAGACCCTTCTAATAAGAACTCCAAAAAAAGAAGTATATTGAGTCCTATGTCAGAAATGATATAAAATAAAACACCATACAACTTAACTAACTCTCGAATAATCCTCGTCTGAATAAGAAGTCTTAACAGGAAGAAAATGCACTGACTTAGTCATTCTGTAATACCCCGAAAGTTGTAAAATCAAAATAGAACGGAAGAGTTGCATAAATGTTATTGGTGGCAGTTTGTACGATCCTACTTACGGCCCATACAAGGACCTACGGACCATAAGAGGCAATCGTAGGAGGAGCTGGACACTTGGGAAAAAATTAAAGTCTCACATGTGACCTAGGTGGAAGTTCTACAAATCGTATAAATTCTAGGATCCATAGATGGGGTTCATCGGAAGAACCCAGAGTTTGGTAAAAGATGAGTCTCTAAACATTTCCTACGGACAACCAGGATGGTTCCTAGAATCTTGAATGGATTGTGGAAGGTGTTCATAGGGGGAAATTCAGAAATTAAGTTTTTAAGTTTTAAAGTGCGAGGAGGGTCTCGACCCCTAGGCCACTTGACAAATCGTAGGTGGAACTCGTAAGGTCAAAGGGAAAAACCAGTAGCTACTATTTTTAGGCATGGCTTCTAGGGAAGCCTATGGTGACCCGTAGAAAGCCTTATGATTGTTGATTCAAATCGTAGGGGAGGTTATAAACTTAGTAAACCTGCAGGTTCTCAGATGTGAAGGACGACTGAGAATCATGATTCGTAAGAAAGATTACGAGTTAAAACAATGACTCGTAAGAAAAATTCAGAAATTCTCAAACTTACAGGTTTTCTGACTTGCAGGATGGGTCAAGTTGACGACTCCTAATCATGAAGACGAGTCATAATAAAAACTCGTAGAAGCAGTTTTCTTAGACTCTAATCTCAAGGTTTTTGATACCCTGCAAGATGAGTCAAGCCTACGACTCATAGACTTGGAGATGAGTCATAGGGACAAACTCATAGGTCAAAAATCTAGAATTTATAAAGGGAAATATTGCCTTTTCAAAGTTTGGTTCAATGAACCTAGACATTTTATGGCAATTTCAAAGTCTATATATATCCAATTCTTCAAATTCCTTTCCTATTCAATTCACTCTTCAAATTTCCCCTAAGGCAAGACTAAGAGATCCTCTCAAAGCTTCTTCTCCAAACTTCAAGCTAGGGTTTCTAATTCATCAAGGTTCTTTTTCAATTTTAAGTCAATTTTACCAAGGTATGTGGGAATTAATCCATGTGTCCCTTTCACCCATGCAGTCCCAAGGTTTTTCTCTAAAATCTCAGCCTCTCATGAGATGGGATGAAAGAGTCAGAAGGTAATCGATGATAAGGCAAGGTAAGCGTACTCCAAGGTAGGGCCGATCGAGTAAGCAAGAATTCATCTTTGCACAAATGAACAAATTTCATTATCTTTAAACTCTGATTTTGATGAATTATGTTGGGCTGCAGCAATTAGGTTTTTGTTTGTTATCAATGATCATTATAAGTATGATTTTACATAAATATCATGATTTCAAGCTAAATTATGAATGTCCAAGCATGAAGCTAATTTCAATTATGTTACACATGAAGTATTATTATAAAATTCAATAATTCCCAAGTATTCTCATGGCTTTCAATCAAATTGACTATGTATTCAAGTTTTACTCCAAATTCAAGTATAAATTATGATTTCAGATTTCCATTATGATCAAATTATTAATCTCATGCAAGTTATGAAGAAAGTGACTTAGGGCCCTCTGTTGGTGACCAAGGAACCTAATGATATAAATTATGCAAGTATGATATTGTAATAATGAAAGGCCAATACTCACATTGCAAGTATGTTATAAAAATGAGCTACTCTATGAATGTTAAACCTATGTATAAGTTTCATGATATATGTTTAAGTATGATTACTATGTATGTATTTCGTGGGATTTGACTTAGCACCGGACAGACTTTGAGGTGGCGGCCCTACCAAAAACCTTAGTAGTAGCCTCTAGTCCCTTAAACTACATGCCACTGTAGGTTTGCCTTTATGGCCTAGCTACTGGATTTACATATAGAGTATGTACATGACCCGCCTAGCGGGGTAGAGTCTACCTTAGCAAGTAGATTTCCATTTCTTCCATTGTATGGGGAGACATCGGAATTCCATGTTATAGCTCACATAGTCTTATTGTCTTGTTCTATCCCACATATGTATACTTTCCTTATGTTCTCCTATGATCCCAATATGTCTTTTAAATGCTTTGATCATTATGTTTTCCTCATGAATTTACTCATCCCTTCTTATTATGTATGTTACTTGATCATTGCATTCTATGGTTTATATTGTATTTTATGACCACATACTTAGTATATTCCAATGTACTAATGCATATTTGTTGCCTATATTATCTCATAATATAGGGGTTGAGGATCATATCCATACATGTGGCTAGTTGAGTTCCATTCGGTGAAGTGTTGGTGAGTCCTCATCATATCGAGGGCGAGCTATGCCTTTGTTCTATCCTAAAGAGTTTTACTTCATTCATGGTTTAAGGGGGAGCTAGGGACATATCTTTGCCTCCACCCTTCTTGGTTAGTAGAGACATTTGTTGGACAAAAATATTATAGAGTCTATGTAGTCAAGTTATATTCTTCTTTTATGATATATTTTTAGATTCTTTATTATGATATATTCTTCTTTACTTTACCTTATGTATTCTTAATGATGTCAAGAGGCTTAGTTGGAGCCCCTTCAGGGTTTCGATCGATGTGTTACGACTCTGCCCTAGGTTGGGTTGTGACATGACTTGTCCTTCTTGACTTCATTCTTTGACGAGTCTTGACTTCTATTCATCTTATGTGCCTGAAGATTTCCAATGAGAGAATCCATGTTCAGAACATTCAGGTCCTTAGATTTAGTGATAACATTAAACTTGCTTGCCCAAGACTAGGGCATAAACCTCAAAATCTTTTGGATTTGTTCGCTAGTCTTGATATGTTCGCCTATGGCTCGGAGTTCGTTCGTGATTGCTAAAAATCTTGTGTTCATGTCATAGATTTATTCTCCCTCTTTCATAGTGAAGTTTTCTTACTAAGAAGTGAACATGTCCATCTTTGATTCCATCACCTACTCTTTTCCTTTATGAGTAGTTCTTAGGAATTCCCAAATTTCCTTAGCAAATTCACACGCAGAGGTTCTACTATATTCCTCATCTCCTATACTACACACTAAAAGTTTCTTTTCCTTGTAGCTCTTCTCAATCTTCTTCCTATTAGCTTTAGTGTACTATTGTCTTGTCTTTGGAATAATCCTTGTGATATCCCCATATTTCACCTCAGTAGTAAGAATGAATGGACAATCCAACTCCACATCCCATAGTTCACTATCCTCAGCCATTAGGTAATCATGCATTCGAGTCTTCCACTAATTGTAGAACTTACCATTAAAACGTGGTGGCGTAGTTGATGTTTTTTCTTTCTCCAGATTCTGTGGAGTAACCATTCTTCTACATGATTCTCTTTTGTTGTTAGTCAAAATAAAAAGCCCGGGCTCTGATACCAATTGATAGAATGTATGCGTCCACTATTCGTCAAGGACCAGGTCCCTTATTAGAATAACAAAGAGGAAAAGTAAAGAACAAAAAGTAAAATAAAATATAAGATTTTGTGTGGAAAACTCCTTACTCAAGGGAGAAAACCCAGGACCTGTCCCATATGATTTCACCTCAAACTTCACTAATCAAAGAGCTAAGATTTAGATTACAAATTCTTTTAACCTAGGAATTGAACTCACTATTATACCCCGCACTCTTGGTACATGGGAACATTTATTTATCTTCTCTAACGTTACCTAGTTTCTCTAAATTTACCATGTTATCCATGTTATCCATGAAGCTCTATGTGATTAGTAATGGTTGGAAATAGGTTTGGAAGTATTTAAAAGGAGTTAGAGGTCAAGTAGTGAGTCGTGGTAATCAAACTACTTACGTAAGCTACCGATTTGGATGTATTACATAATTAAGATACTTCAGTACATATCAAGCTTAAGCAACAAAGATCACGTAGGCTCTCAACGCGAGACTAGATTATGAATATACGAAAAGGAAACAAGATTAGATTATGAACCTACGAAAAGGAGAAAGTAGGTGATGCACCTACTTCAAGTATGTGATGCGCCTACTTGGCATGAGTAGGTGATGCACCTGCTAAGGTGGACCCCACCAAAGAAACGTGGCAGTAGTGGGATGGGTGCATGGATGAGGTGGACGAGTAGGGAATGGACATCTGTCACCCTTAGCGGATAACACGTGTCACTCCCAAAGGAGGTGTATATAAAGTCAAACTATTATATCCCATACTTCTGTACCTTGAGATGTGTTCATAAGCTTCTTGAAAATCTCCATGTGATCCCTATTATCTATCACGTTATCAAATAACTCTAAAGAAGGGAGGATGTGTTGCCCCGTGATAGTGAAGGTTGGAAATAGAGTTATAAGTATTTGAAAGTAGTTGGAGGCCAACTAACAAATCATGGAACTCGACTTGCTTGCATAAGATACTAACTTAGAAGTCCTACATACTTAAGCTACTTGAGTATACGTCGAGCTTAAGTAGCATGGAGTGCATAGGCTCTTGAAGTAAGATGAGATTACAAGCTCACAAAAGAGAAATAAGGAAACGACGCGCCTACTCGAAGAAAGTAGGTGATGCACCTACTTGTAAAAGCAGGTGATGCACCTACTTAGGGTCAAGTAGGTGACGCAGCAGCTTGGGGTGGACCCCACTGTCACATGGCAGCATGTGATTGGCCGCATGGGTTGAGGTGGCACCCTAGGAGGCTTCCATATGGCACCTTCTAAAGAGGTATATATATATATATATATATATATATATATATATATATATATATATGTTATGTGACCCCTAAGTTCAGTATTCATCCAAAACATAAGCCAAAAATAGAGAGAAAACGTGAGAGAAGAGAAGGAGGCAGCCATGGCTTGAAAGAGTTCAAGGTAAGTTTTCCAATATTTTCCTCCGTGAATTAATTATCTAAGGTGTTACTCAATCATGTGGAGATGTATATATGTATTTTATAATACCTATATAACCATACCTTCAGCTTTACACTTGGAACAAACAAGAGAAAGTGTGAAAGAAGAAGAGGAAAACGTTGGAGGGCAAGAAGAGGAGCTACGGGTTTGGGGCTGCCAAGGTAAGACTCGGAGTTTCGTTCCATAAATTAATTATTTAACGTATCCCATAGGTATTTAATGGTGTTTTAAAACATAAAATTCCAATTTGGGTCAGCGGAAAAGGGGCACAAACAGTCCGCCCCAATTCAGCATACTAAGAAGTTTCTGAGATGCAGTTTTGGCAAGCTTTGGTCAATTTCGGGTAAGATGAGACCTTTACCTTCAAATTGGGGTTTATGGTATTTTTATGAAGTGTATTATATGTTATTTAAGTGTATGGAAACGTGAAAATATCATGTAAATGCTTGACGATCGAAACAAACTAAATTGGAATCGTTATAGTTGAATTGTCGTCGAAGTAAAGTGTTGTGCTTGTGGTGTACTGCTGCAGGTGTGTGGGGGTTTGTTGCAGGGAATAAATGTGTTCTAAAATTTCTGTGGGGGCTTCTGGTAACAGCCACACGAACCCTCATTTTGTATAAATAAAGGCTTTGCGAAATAAAGACTAGAAACCCTATTTTGGTGTCGTAATTTTCAAAAAGTTGTTTGGAGCTTGTGTTGCATGATATCGCCATGTTTTATATTTATATGCTGTAGGGTGTTGTTTTTGGTTGGCTGTAGTGATTAGGGATGTAACTGGAAATTCGGGTAGGGCACTTTATAGGGGAGGTGCTGCCCATTTTTTGTTAACGCCTTAACGAATTAAAGAACTAGTCGAGGAGATGAATAAGGAAATAGGTTCCATGAATGCTAAGGTGCAACTGAGGGCACTGAAAAGTTAAGGTTGTTGATACTCGCATTTCTCCCATTTTAAATAGGTTCGGAGGAAGACGACGTGGACGTGATTGAGAGAAGTCTATATGAGGTATGTGAAGCTTTCTTTTGGCATGTTTTTGACATAAGTATGTAAAAACTTATTCCTTCTCTTGGCATGTTTTTGGCATAAGTAGGTAAAGCTATTCTTCTTTATTTTGGCATGTCTTAGATATAAGTTATGAATGGTTTGTATATGGAACTTGGGGATAGTTCCATTCGTAAAGCTTCGAGTACAGTCCATAATTCTTATCCACTTCGTAATGGTAGAACTCCTGTAATAGTTGAGCTATTACCTTTTTAAGGCTTTTATAGGATAAAAGGTAATATATGTAGAGCCTATTGACTCGTGTTCACTTCTAAATGCTAAGGCTCTTAAGGTAGCTGAGCTATCACCCTCAAGCCTTCTATACAGGAAATAGTAACCGGATGTATGGGAAGCATGAACTATAACTCCTATTCATTTCTTAATATCGAAGTTCTTGAAGTAGTTGAACTGCTACCCTCGAGTCCCTATATGATGAATACTAATTGAATGTATGAGCTGCCATGCCTAAGAACTCTATAATGACAAGTATCTCTGATTGCATAAGTTGTTTGGTATTACCTTAATAAAAGCCTAGGACTCTTGAGAATCCGTCGATGTGGTCCCTAATGGAAGTTAGAGGATACGTGAGACGATGATAGTTTTGATCCTCAAATGATAGTCCATGACGATTGTTATACCGAATATCAGATGATGAACTAATTGCATGTGGTTCCTTGTTACTTTACTTTTGCAGGCTGTTAATACATCACTCACCGCGTCCCATGAAGGGCCAGGCAGGATAAACTCACCGTGTCCCATGAAGGGCCGGGCATGATAAATTTACCTCATCCCATGAAGGGCCGAGCATAATAAATTTCCGCATCCCATGAAGGGCCGGGCATGATAAATTCACCGCATCCCATGAAGGGCCGGGCATGATAAATTCACCGCATCCCATGAAGGGCCGGGCATGATATATGATGAAATGATTATTCACCGTGTCCCATGAGGGGCCAGGCATGATATATGATGCAATGATCATTCACCACGTCCCATGAAGGGCCAAGCATGATAAATGATGAAATAACATCTTCATTGAGTCCCTCACTAAAGGTACGGATACAGTCTGTAGGCATGCATGTGGAAATATAGTGACACACTTGTAGCACCAAGTCCCATAGCGGGCTAGGTATGGTATGTAAGCAAGGTATACATGCCCTTATGTCATAAGATGCAGGTAGAGAAATTCGTTAACTGTTATATTTATTTCCTGCATCCCTACTTTAGTTGTCAGCTCAGTTATGTATTGTTATGCTTTATATACTCAGTACATATATTGTAATGATTCCCCTTTCCTTGGGGGGCTGCATTTCATGCCCGCAGGCATAGACGTTCATTTCAGAGATCCGCCAGCTCAGAATTTCCGCTCACCTATGATTGGAGGCGCTCCACTATTCTGGAGCCTAGTTTTTTTGTACTGGTCCTCTGATGTATATATGTATTTATTTATTCAGGGGTACGACGGGGGCCCTGTCCCGCCATATATTACCGTACTATTCTTAGAGGTCTGTAGACATGTATGTGTGGGTTGTTCATGAGTTTATTTTGGCTGTGCCTATATGGCACGTTGTAAATGTTTTTACGTTATGGAAACCTTATCATCTTGCATTCTCTTCCATAATATGATATGAATGAAGGAGGCTACATGAACATGAAAAAGTTTTAACCCATTAGGTTTTTTGGGGGTTGTATAACATTACCTATAGTTCAATTTAGTTATATTTGAAAGTTACGTATACGGGGGTCCAGGTTGGACCCCAGTCACGGCCCACGGGGTTGGTTCATGACACAAACAATGACTAAGGGTTTCATTTCTCATCTTTAGACTTGGAGAATTTTAGAGAATTTTGGAGAGAAAAGAGAAGAGAGCCATAGCCATAGCTTGCTGCAAGGTAAGGACTTGAACTTTGATCTGTAAATTAATTATCTAAGGTATTCCTCAACTAAGTGAAGGTAATTAAAACCATATATTAATTATTGGGGAAGCAAGGGGATCCAACGAAAAGTCCATCAACTTTTAGCAAGTTTTGGAAGCTTATTTGTTAAGGTACGACTTGATTCCCTTTACAAATATTTGAGTAAGGGTTTAAACATGTTATGGATGTGTAAATATGGACTAAAAACATAAAAATTATCCACATTCCTATTGAAAGGTGTTGAAAATCATGTAGGAGTTCTTTTGAAGCGATTCTAGTGAATTAAATTTGGTTAGTATAGTCGTTATTATGGTGTTGTAGTTGGAGGTGATTTGTATATGTTGTAGGGATGGGAACGTGGTTAAAAATGGGTGTAAGTGCTTCCGTGTGCATCCATGTTGTGCTCCTTTCCGTGTGGTTGTGATGTTTTGAAATAAAGACCAAAAATTGTATTTTAAAGTCCTGGTTTTGAGTGGGCTATTTGGAGCTTGTATTGAATAATTTTGAATGTGTAATATTTGAGTAAGGGTTTAAACATGTTATGGATGTGTAAATATGGACTAAAAACATAAAAATTATGCACATTCCTATTGAAGGGTGTTGAAAATCATGTAGGAGTTCTTTTGAAGCGATTCTAGTGAATTAAATTTGGTTAGTATAGTTGTTATTATGGTGTTGTATTTGGAGGTGATTTGTATATGTTGTAGGGATGGGAAAGTGGTTAAAAATGGGTGTAAGTGCTTCCGTGTGCATCCATGTTGTGCTCCTTTCTGTGTGGTTGTGATGTTTTGAAATAAAGACCGAAAATTGTATTTTAAAGTCCTGGTTTTGAGTGGGTTGTTTGGAGCTTGTATTGAATAATTTTGAAGTATTTTAATTGTATATGGATGGTGGTTGTTGTTGGTATAGGTTTTCTAATCAGAGGTGATTGGAAGTTCGGATAGGGCGAGTTATAGGGAAAATGCTGCCCAAATTCCTTTAAGTTCTTAACTAACCAATATACTAGTCGAGAAGTGTGAATGAGGAAGTAATTCCAATAGATAATTGGTTATAGATTTAGAAGATGGAAAGTCAAAGGTTATTCATAATCGCATTACTTTCGTGTTTAATAGGTTAAAGGGGTAACGAAGCAAGCTTGGTTGCGGTTACTCTATAGTAGGTATGTAAGCCTATCCCTTCTTTTCTTTTTTGGTATGTCTTAGATATAAGTGATATATGATATGGGATTTGGGGATAATTCCATTCATAAGCTTCGAGTATGAGCTATGATTCTTATTCACTTGTTGATGTTAAAACTCTTAAAGTAGTTGAGCTACTACCCTCGAGCCTTCTATATGTTGAATAGGAATTGGATGTACAAGCTCCGGTTCCTAAGGACTCTACAATGGAAAATGTCTCTGATTCCATAAGATGTTTAGCATTATATTGATTCATGTCTATAATTCCTGAGGCTCCATTTGATATGACCCCTAATGATATTTAGAGGGTACTTGAGATGATTACTACCCTGATCTTCAAGTGATGGCTAACTTGATTAATTTTACTGAGTCTCAGATGATGATTTAATTTGCATATGGTTACTCACTACTCTGCTCGTGCATATTGTTAATACATCATTCACCGAGTCCCATAATGGGCCGGGTATGCTATTGTGCTCAGTTTCACTGCATTGTTCACCGAGTCACTCACTAGAGTGCCGGGTACGATATATATATATATATATATGGATCGGCCCGTACATTCCTTGGTATTATTATATTATATATGGATCGGACCATATATTCCTCGGCAATACATGACAGATTCACCAAGTCCATTATGGTCGGATATGATATATGCTATGATCATGCATGATTTGATTTTATAAGGCACATGTATAGTGATTTCTTGAGTATCATGCTTGTCTCCTGAACCCTTACTTTAGATGAGGTACCACTTGTGATATATTATACCTTGTATACTCAGTACATATATCGTACTGACCCCCTCTCTTTGGAGGGCTGTATTTTATGCCCGCAGGTATAGACACGTATTTTGGGGATCTGTCAGCTTAGGATTTTCACTTAGCTATTTTAGAGTGCTCTATTGTACCAGAGCCTAAACTATTGGTATTTCTCTTTTGAAGTATATATTCATTTATTCAGGGGTACGGCGGGGGCCTTGTCCCGCCATATAATACCATTGATACTCCTAGAGGTCTGTAGACATGTGTATGTAGGTTGTATGTAAGTTTTGTTCAGTTGTGTCTATACAATGTGTTATTACCTAGTAGGGTTCTTATGTATAGTATCACATTTTTCCTAGTTTGACTTGGCTATAACTGATAGATATATATACGAGGGTCCAGGTCGGACCCCAATCACAACCTACGGGGTTGGGTTGTCACAAAAGTGATATCAGAGTAGTTCATCCTCGGAGTGTCTCCACAACATGTCTAGTAGAGTCTTATTTATCAGTGTGTTGTATACCACATCCATAAACAAGAGGACACAAGAGATTTAGGATATTATCTTTCTTTCATATCTAAGATCGTACGATAGATCCAAGCTACAGGAAATGAGATTCCTTATACTAACCTTCGATTATAGCTAAAGAACGACATTGACAAAAGGAATTGACTGATGATATTGGATGCCCCACATTACACAGGGTAAGTAACTATGTGAAAGAGGTTTGTTGGATGGTACGATTATGGAAATATAATTGAGATATAAAGTTAACAATGGAAAGGAAAAGTAGGTAGGACAGTGTAACAGGTGCAGTTCGAGTTGGACATACGAGGTAGGTCCATCTTTTTTACACTGTTATTGATATTGGGAGCCTTGTGTGGCTATGATATGATATGGTACATATATATATATATATATATGTCATCCCTGTGAGGCATTGTTACTATTTTCTGCGTGCAGTTTAAGATAGTAAGAAAAACAGAGGAAACTCTGCCTAAATTATCCTAGAAAAAAAAAGGAGAATGAGATATAAGTTCATAATATGTCTTGGAAGTTGATACTGACAGGGTAAACTTATTATGTTGGACTAAAGATGTAAGAAGTACCCTCTATGTCGTCGATAAGGGGCACCATTTTTACTTGGGGAGTTTTATTTTGGAAAAAGCCTATATGAGCAGCAAAGTTTAGAATTCATTTGAATGGACCAAGATATTTTCCAGCCGTATTTTTGCTTGAGGAAAAAAACTCATGTTGAAGAGCAAAATGTCCAGCGATTAAGTTTCACTTTTTTTGAAAAGTACAAAACCTCAACTATTAGTTGTGAACTAGATAATTTGTTCATGACTCAAGAATAAACCTAGAGGGAAACCATATGAGTTAAGCACTAAGAAGTACTGTGGTGCTTATTGGATTCTAGTTCCCTTCTGGTGGTGGTTGGAGAATGATTCATGGTAACATTTTATTAGTTCTTCACCAACTAATTGGAGATGAAATTTATGGAAGGGAAAAAAACTTATGGCTATTCAGGATCGTATATTTCAGATGTTGTTTATGAAATGCTATGATGATTCAGAAGGGCTTGTAATACTAAGAGGTGATTTAGAAGAGGCTGGCAAATCTTGATGGAGTGTCATATTATGTTACTGACTGAATTAGTAAGTAGGGATAATAGCTTTTGAGATATAAAGGATAAGACCGACTAGGAAGGATAAAAAGTTAAGTACGCTTACTTCATCGAGTGTAATTAACCCATAGTAGGAATCATGAAAAAAATTAAGAAGTGTTATACTATGGGATTGAATGCGAATAGGATATAATGTGAATATAACGAGGATCGTTATGGAGATAAAGAAAGCCAGCAATAAATAAATAGAAGTCAGAAAGGTTATGCAACCTACGAATGTTTGTACGATAAGAATGAGACCAAGTGAGTGAGTACATGATTAGAGGAGTAAGGGTTCAATAATGACAATACAGTTATGATATTTTGGGTATGTTACAGAGAGAAGGAAAGATGGGTTAAGCCAAATTACCACAATAGAATTTGTACTAAGGGAAGATAGGACATGACCATGGTTGGACCAAACATCTATTCTGATACCGATAGTAAGATAAGATAGGAGAAAGCAAGAGAAAGTATGAAGACTAGCGAGATGACGCTAAGGTATTTCTTGGGCTAAGTTGAGCACCTTCGTATATTCCTGTAAAGATTGAAATATAACATGTAACATGAAATTTAGAGCAAAATATGAGTAAAGGGGCAATAGATGAGTCTGAACTAAAGATAAAGAAACAACACGAGACAATGTATCTAGAGTGTTATAAGTTGGGTTAAGGGAATTATAAAATGGTTTACGCAAGACAGTTAGAACTAGCTGGTTACTAAAAGATGGTGAACTTATATGTCAATGTTTTTTAGAATTATACTAGTTAATGATAGGCAGAGCATAGAGAAGCTATGTAAAGTTATTGTATGGGGGAACTCCAGCGTTACTTGACAACCAACCCTAAGGATTGAGATGAAAAGCTAAAAAGTAAAGTGATAGTTAAAGTCTTTTAAATGAAATCCAAAGGTAATACATGAGGCTGAAGATACCAGAATACAGACTTCATTATAGGCTTACCTCGTTCTCCACGGAAGTATGATTTCATATAGGTTATTGTGGATAGGCTGACAAAATTAACCCATTTCCTTCTGGTTAAGACTACATATTCAGCTGGGGATTATGCGAGGTTATATATTAAGGAAATAGTATGACTTCACGGAGTCCCCAAATCTATAATCTCAGACAGAAAAGTTTTATTTACAGCTAACTTCTGGAGGTCATTCCAAAAGGGATTGGAAACATAGGTGAATCTAAGTACAATATTTCACCCTTAGACTAATGGAAAAGTCGAACGCACTATTTAGATGCTAGAAGATATGTTGCAGGACTATATTATTGACTTCAGAGGTAGCTGGGAAGATCATTTGCCACCTATTGAGTTTGCCTATAATAATGGCTATCATTCCAGCATCCACATGGCACTGTATAAGGCTTGGTATGGCAGAAAGTGTAGGTCACCTATTGTTTGGTTTGATGTTGGTGAAACATGACTAGTAGGCCCAGACATGGTTTAGAAAACTGTGGATAAAGTGAAACTCATTCAGGAGAGGTTATTAACAGCCCATAGTCAGCAGAAATCATATGTGGATAATCGATGTCGACCTTTAGAGTTTTAGGTGGATGATTTGGTGTTCTTGAATGTGTCACACATGAAAGGGGTAATGATATTCCATAAAAAAAGGAAGCTTAGCCCAAGAAAAAAGGTCCTTATCAGATCATTTGTAGGATAGACAAAGTTGCCTATGAGTTGGACCTCCATCGGAGTTGGAAGCAATGCACCCAGTCTTGCATGTGTCGATGCTTCACAAATGTATTGGGAATCCTTCTAGAGTATTCCCCGTAGATGATGTTCAAGTGACAGAGGAACTATATTATGAGGGACACCCTATAGCCATAACTTAATTACACAGTTAGAAAGTTACGTACTAAAGATGTGGCTTTTGTTAAAGTATTTTGGTGAAATAAGAATACAGAAGAGATGACCAGGGAAGTTGAAAAAAAGATGAAAAATAAATATTTGTACTTGTACCCTATGTCTATGGATAGTCTAAACTCCTAAATTGATTGTATTGGATAATAAGAGGCCTATGGATGACAACCATTACAGAGAATTCCTGAAAACCTTACAAGACCTTATGAGATTAGTTAACATTCGAGGACGGATGTTCTAAAGGAGGGAAGAATGTTATACCCCATACTCTTGGTACATGGGAACATTTATTTAGCTTCTCTAACATTACCTAGTTTCTCTAAATTTACCATGTGATCCATGTTATCCATGAAGCTCTATGTGAGTAGTGATGGTTGGAAATAGGTTTGGAAGAATTTAAAAAGAGTTGGAGGCCAAGTAGTGTCATGGTAATCAACCTACATACGTAACTACTGGTTTGATGTCTTACATGATTAAGATACTTAAGTACATGTCAAGGTTAAGCAACAGAGATCACGTAGGCTCTTAACGCGAGACTAGATTACAAAAAGGAGAAAAGACTGGATTACAAACCTAAGAAAAGGAGCAAGTAGGTGATGCGCCTACTTCAAGTAGGTGATGCACCTACTTGGAATGAGTAGGTGATGTACCTCCTAAGGTGGACCCCACCAAGGACAAGAGGTAGCAGTGGGGTAGGTGCATGGATGAGGTGGACGAGTAAGGGATGGACATATGTCACCCTTAGCGGATAGACACGTGTCACCCTTAGCGGATGATACGTGTCACTCCCAAATGAGGTGTATATAAAGTCAAACAATGACTAAGGGTTTCATTTATAATCTTTAGACTTGGAAAATTTTAGAGAATTTAGGAGGGAAAAGAGAAGAGAGCCATGAACATAGCTAGCTACAAGGTAAAGGCTTGAACTTTGATCCATAAATTAATTATCTAACGTATTCCTCGACTAAGTGAAGGTGATTAATAACATATATTAATTATTGGGGAATCAAGGGGATCCAACGAAAAGTCTATTAACTTTTAGCAAGTTTCAGAAGCTTGTTTGTTATGGTACGACTTGATTCCCTTTTCACACTTTTGAGTAAGGGTTTAAACATGTTATGGATGTGTAAATATGAACTAAAACATAAAATTATGCATGTTCCTATTATAGGGTGTTGAAAATCATGTAGGGGTTGTTTTGAAGCTATTCTAGTGAATTAAAATTTCATTAGCATTGTCGTTATTATGGTGTTGTATTTGGAGGTGGTTTGTATATGTTGCAGAGATGGGAACGTGGTTAAAAATGGGTGTAAGCGCTTCCGTGTGCAGCCATGTTGTGCTCTTTTCCGTGTGGTTGTGATTTTACAAAATAAAGACCGAAAATCGTATTTTAAAGTTCTGGTTTTGAGTGGGCTGTTTGGAGCTTGTATTAAATAATGTTGAAGTAGTTTAATTATATATGGATGGTGGTTGTTATTGGTATGATTTTTCTAATCAGAGGGTGATTGGAAGTTCGGATAGGGCTAGTTGTAGGGGAAATACTATCCAATTTCAGTTAAGTTCTTAACTAACTAGTATACTAGTGGAGAAGTGTGAATGAGAAAGTAATTCCTATAGATAATTGGTTATAGATTTAGAAGATGGAAAGTCAAAGGTTATTCATAATCGCGTTACTTTCGTGTTAAATAGGTTAAAGGGGAAACGAAGCAAGCTTGGTTGCAGTTAATCTATAGCAGGTATGTAAGCCTATCCCTTCTTTTGTTTTTTGGCATGCCTTAGATATAAGTGATATGTGATATGAGCTTTGGGGATAATTCCATTCATAAGCTCCAAGTATGAGCTATGATTCTTATTCACTTCTTGATATTAAAATTCTTAAAGTAGTTGATCTACTACCCTCGAGCCTTCTATATGTTGAATAGTAATTGGATGTACAAGCTCCTGTTCCTAAGAATTCTATTATGATAAATGTCTTTGATTACATAAGCTATTTAACATTATCTTGATACATGTCTATAATTCCTGAGACTCCATTTGATATGACCCCTAATGATATTTAGAGGGTACTTGAGACGATTACTATCCTGATCTTCAAGTGGTGGTTCACTTGACTAATTTTATTGAGTCTCAGATGATGATTTAATTTGCATATAATTACTCGCTACTCTGCTCGTCCATACTGTTAATACATCATTCACCGAGTCCCATAATGGGCCGGGTATTTTATCATGCTCAGTTTCACTGCATTGTTCACCGAGTCCCTCACTAGAGGGCCGAGTATGATAATATATATATATATATATATATATATATATATAAATTGGGTCGTACGATCCTCGGTATTATTATATTATATATGGATCGAGCCGTATGTTCCTCGGCATTATTATATTATATATGGATTGGGCCATACGTTCCTCGATATTATTATATTATATATGGATCGGGTCATACGTTCATTGGCATTATTATATTATATATGAATCAGTACGTACGTTCCTCGGTATTATATGATAGATTCACCGAGTCCATAATGGGCCAAATATGATATATGCTATAATCATGCATGATTTGATTTTATAAGGAACATGTACAGTGATTTCTTAAGTATCATGCTTATCTCCTAAACCCTTATTTCATATGTAGTCCCACTTGTGATATGTTATGTTTTATATAATCAGTACATATATCATAATGACCCCCTCTCTTCGGGGGGCTGTGTTTCATGCCCATAGGTACAAACACGTATTTTGGGGATCCGCCAGCTTAGGATTTTCACTCAGCTATTTTGGAGTGCTCCATTGTACCGAAGCATAAATTGTTGGTATTTCTCTTTTGAAGTATATATTCATTAATTCAGGGGTATAGCGGGGGCTCTGTCCCGCCATATGATACCGTTGATACTCTTAGAGGTTCTGTAGATATGTGTATGTGGGTTGTATGTAAATTTTGTTCAGCTGTGTCTATACGATGTGTTATAAGTATTAGCATGAAATGGCAGCCTTGTCGGCTTGTATGTCTCTTCATGAGATGATTAATGGTAACTCCTTAGGAGAAAAATGAAAGAGGCTATATGTATATGGAAACGTTATGACCCAGTGGGGTTCTTATGTATAGTATCACATTGTTCCTAGTTTGACTTGGCTACAGTTGATAGATATGTATATGGGGTCTAGGTCGGACTCCAGTCATGGCCTACGAGGTTGGATCATGACACTCACAATGCCTTCCCCCTAATTGCAACAACCCTATTACAAGCATATTCGGAGCAATAACTCTATTTCCCATTAAACCAATAAACCCTAGTTGACTTAGACTTCAAGATGTCTCCATATCCAACTCTAGCTATATTGACACAGATTTATGTAAGAGATGAGTTGATCTAATTCCTTTATATAATAGGAGTAGATCTACAATAATATGACCAATAAAAAAGACTCTAAAAACAAATAAGAACATGATAGCTGTATCTAGTCCTTATGTTCTTCGATACTCAATTTCATACAAAAAGCTTTCCAATATGTTCTTCACTTAGATTCCAAAAGCCAGCGAGAATTGTTGGGGAAGATGTATATATGTGTGATAGACATAGTGTTTGAGGCATAAAATTGTTTAGACAAATGTCCCTCTGCAAAATGACTCATTTGAGCACACCCCAGACCTGCAGATTTTGCAGTGTATGCAATTTACTATTTATCGGCTATCGCTTTTAGTGCAAGTAAGTTCTCATATGGGATCAGGTCCCTCACCTATTCCCTTGGTTTTTCAAATCATCAAAACCATATAACATCATATCTAACTGAAATATTATGACAAATTTAAAAAGTGGGATACCAAGCAATCAATAATTATGCATATCCATTGTTTAGGTTGTCTCTTAAGTAAAAATTGTTGCAATTATGTGCATGACTGTTCAACGTTTGCTTTGTATAGAGGTTAATATTTTTTTAGGGTCAAAATAATTAAGTGTCATGCGCGAGCTAGAAAAATAAACCTCGAAAGATGCTAAGTAAGAATACAAATAAAAAATATATCAAAAGATACAGAATAATTTAACATAGTTTGATCAATCTACCTGATTCACAAGAGAAAATGAGAAATTCACTATATAAAAGAGAGTATAAAATATAGAAAGAAATAACATCACAAAATTTCACTCAGAATAAAAAGAGGTTTATACAAGTCATAACATAATACTTGTGTCGCACAAATTCTACCCCTAAACAAAACTCTCAAAGCCCTTAGCATTATATTATGGATGGTAGAAAGTTAGAAGGAACAAATCTCTATTTATATATTCATAAACCATTCCCTAAAAGAAAAAGAACTACACAAGTATGGAAACTTTGTATTTTCTTTTTAGGAAAAGGAAAATATAATTATGGCAAGAATATTAGGGAAAACACCGAACAATTCTTCCCGTTGACCTGAATTTCTGATAAAATAATTTTTTTCCACCTTATTCTCATAATCTTCAGCAAGTTGAACTTCCATCTCCAAATCTCCTCTATAAAATTTACGTCTCCAAACGTATTAACACTCTGATAAAAATTCTCAAACAAAATTCTTCATTATCATCAAATAGGTTGTGGCTAGAAGTGAATTCGTCAAGATAAACACCCATTTTTAATCTTACTATGATAGCAATTGTTAGGACCAAAATAGTCAAGTTTCATGTAGAAGCTAACAATGCAAACCTCAAAAGACTATAAGTAAGAAGACAAAAGATAAATATACTAAAAGAGACATAATAATTAAAAGTGGTTCAGTCAACCATCCTAATCCACTTGAGGATATGAGCAATCTACTATACAAGTGAGAGTACAGAATACAGAGAGAAACAATATCACAAAATTCCTGAATAAAAAGATTTTCAGATAAATAATAACATAAGACTTGTATTCTGAAAGCCCTAATTAGGACTACATTGTGGATGCTATAAAGTTAGAAGGAATAAACCTCTATTTATAGATTCATAAAACATTTTTCCTATAAGACAAACAACTATCCAAAAATGAAAATTTTATGACTTTCTTTTGAGAAAAGAAAAAGTCAATTATGATAAGAAAATCAGGGCAAACACCCAATATAACACCCTCAAAATATTCTAACTTAGACTAGTTCAAAATCCTAGAGAAAAGTGTAGGTTTGCACTAAGTAACTTCATATGGATTCTACCTACGACCCGTAGAAGCTTCCAAGGACCAAAGGAGGGCTTGTGGGATTGAGGATTGGCTACCGTTTCATGAGGGTGAAGTCTATGGATCATAGACCTGACCCATAGGCCAAGTACTGAAACACAAAACTCTAACTGTGTAGGATGAAGGGATCCTACGATCCATAGAAGGGTCTACAGATAGTACAAGGTCCCGTAGATTGAGGTCCAGAAGATCCACCCTTTGACCATTTCCACGTCTAGGGTATATTCCCTGTAGGACCGTCTATAGACCCAACCCTTAGAGGCTAGTTAGTGATCACCTATATAAAGGGTCTATGACCCGTAGGAGGGTCTACGACCTATAGAAGGGTCCGTAGACCCAAACCCCTGAGATTTCCTATAAGCTCTAGTAGCTCAACCATCTTCCTACGATTGATCTTCTACGACCCATAGAAAATTTTATGGTCCATAGGTCGACCAGTAGATGGACCAGTCATCTTTTAATGAAGTATATTTTCATTTTTTCTCACCTTTTTCTGGCCCAAGCCATCTACGTACTACATTTCAATATCAGGAAGGGATACCTGATATGGCAGTGTGAAAACCAACTAATAATGGAGCCTTTACTTGCTCTTCTGCTTGGGATTTTATCAATGGGAAAAAAATTAAGACTATGATCAACATATATAATTGGCACAAGAACATTCCCTTAAAGATCTCATTTCTATTATGAACAACACTTAGAGGGAAACTACCTACAAATGACAAAATCACTTCTTTTAGAGTGAAATCTGCAAATTATTCATGATGTATAAGACCTGGACTTGACACTATTGAGCATATTCTTGTTTTTAGAAATTATGCTAACCACATTTGGAAGTTTTTTTTGATCCTGTAGGTATCTAGCATATTCACACTCCTCTAAGGACTATATTAAAGAGATTTTGGACTATGAAGTACATGAATGAGGTCCACAAACTCATATTCCACTCTCTCCCTATGCTTATCTTCTAAAACTTATAGAATAATAGGTGTTATTTCAAATATGGAGTAAAATAATTTAGTGTCTCAAGGGTGAAGTTCATAACTTTCAAAGACACCTCTCAACTCCTCTACACTGTTTTCCCATAGTTGACCTGGCCAATAAGCTAGAAGGACCTGATCATCATGGTGGAAGGGTGCAGGAATAAAATAAAGATTGTCCAGGTCACTTGAAAAAACCACAAATCAATATATACAAGCTTAACACTGATGGTAGTGCACTAGATAATCCGAGGAAAATTGGTGGAGGGGGGATTCTTAGGGATCACCAAGGCAACATGACTTATGCCTTCACCGTACCCTTAGAGTTTGGGACCAACAACCAAGCTAAAATACAAGCTGTTGCACATGGAATTCACTCCTTTATATAACATGGCTATCAGAAGATCAACTTAGAAGTTTATTTTGAGTAAGTAACTAAATGACTCAATCTTAATCTTAAACCTCCTAGGAAAATTCATTAGTATATCAAAGAACTACAGATGCTTATGAGTTAGCTTGAATTTTTCCAATGCAATCACACCTGTAGAAAAGCTAATTGTATAGCTGATTTTTTATCCAAATGGAGTCAAAAATATGATATCCCTCAACATTATATACACATTAACTACCTACAGGAGCTAAAGGATCTTATATTCTTGAGAATCTAGGAATGGAAAGTTTTATAAGGAAAAGATTGAAAAGGGTTAAAAAACCTCCTTGAGGCTACTATTTACTTCCTTATGTACTAATGGTATAGCTTTCCTCTATACCACTCTTGTTCTTTTAAACCTTTTCAACTTAGCTATTTCTGTCTAAGTTTATAACTTTTTTGAATAGGATTAGTATGGGATTTGTTTTCTTACTATTGTCGGGGGATAGTCTCCCTTGCTTATGTATTTCTTAGATACTATATATTTGAGAAGATTCATCTCTTATTAGGCGTTTAGTTTCTTGGTTTGTTTTGTAGTACGGGCATTGAGTTTGAATGTCTTTAGTAGGATGATTGATATATAAACCAACATAGGATTGAAGCTAAGGTTTTATGTCCTCCTTATTGTAGTTTTTTTTATTTATCTATGTTAAGTCCTGGGGTGTTACTCAGCCCTTAACCCCTTCACGGGTTTTTAGGAAAAAAAGTCCCTCATCAGTATCATTCAATCCTTCCTTTCTCGTAATTACTTCCAAGACTTAGAGCAATGTTTCAAAAGGAGAAAAGCTAGGGATCCAAGAGCATTCATTGAGTTCATCAAATTCCATTAAGAACTTTGTTCTTCTAGGTATGTAAGGCTACTTGGAGTGTTGGACTAAGTTCGTCCTCATGCCCTACATTAAAATACAGCCAATAGAAGATTAACCTAGGGTTCTAACTAAAGTTTCTTTGCATTGTTGATTTGAAATTGTATTTGTTCTATTAAATTTTGAGTATTATTATTGAGTATATATTTCATTATATGATATTCTGATTTTATTTGATTATAATTCATGATTATTTCTCACATGAACTCTACCAAGTTGAGAAGTTAAAGTTGATTACACTATTTTATAGTATGCATGATTTTTAGAGTTTGAGTAAACTAAAATACTATGCATTACTTTATTTTGAGAATGAGTTTGAGAAACACTAGTGACTTAAATACATTTACAGAAATTGAAAAGACATGTTTATTTTCAAAGAGAAGCATAATGAGTTTTAGAAAGAGTTAAGTCAAACTGAGCTAAGTTCAATGAGACTTAAAAAGAAGTATTTTGAGTATTTTACTCACAATTATTATATGTGCATTTTTGCATATTTTTGGGATTAGTATTGAATACTAATATAGGTAAGAGTTTAGATAACTCTAACCCCATAAACTACATAGCTAGTGTAGGATAGGATTATATTGTTAGTTCAAGTGACTCATCACTTCAGTCCCTGATAAGGACTTTTATACAGATTCATGAGTTAAGTTCGTGTCCCTTATTCTGGCATGGTAATGGATGACTCTGGAAACGTGAGTAGTATGTTGTATCTTTACAAGGCTCACAATTATAGTTGTCAGTTAGAGAAACTCATCAAAAGAGAAAAATACTACTTTTATTTATAGTTGCATTTATTGCCTTATCTTTGTAAAGCCTTGACATTTTACCATACATGCATGCTTTACTTCAGTCAAGTTATTTCCAGTATTTTCTATTTCTGAGTATCCAGTTCAGTTATTTATCTATTCATCCATTTTACAGACCATATATTTCATGTACTAATGTCTTTCGATGTTGAATCATTTTATGATGCACGAATAGGTGTTAAAGAACATGAATAAGCGCTTCATTAAAGATCACACTCTGGCAGCTTTCGATGAGACCTTTTTACTTTTGGAGGACTTCTTTGTAATTTATTCTTTCTTTATTAGTAGTCCATTTGAGATAGATTTGGGCTAGTCTCGACACCTATTTAAAGTTTTTAGAGGTTTCATAGATAGAGTACAGAGTCATCGCAATATTTTATGATTAAACATTAATTTCCTTTTATATATTCAGAATACTTTTCCAGACTACTATTGAGAGTGGTATTTTATGCTATGCTTTATCATATTATTAAGCTCTTACAGTTGAGTTAGTCTTGCACTATGTAGTTAGTCAGGCCAAGGGTTCTGTTGGGCACTAATAATAATTTCTGAGTGCCGGCTACGCTAGGGTGTAGTCTTGGGGTGTGACAAACTTAGTATAAGAGCACAGATTTCAAGAGTCCTACAATGTCTATGAATTCATGTCTAGTATAGTAATTATCAGTGTGAAGAGAGCCATATTTATAATAGGGAGGCTACAAGACATTATGAAGTATCACCCTTCTTCCATACTCTAAATTTGTGCGATGGAGTTTAACTCTATAAAACTTTCTTCTAACTCATGCATTTATGCATTTTCTTATATGACTCTAATGAATACCGTTATTCAGAGGAACATCATGAGATTCCACTAGTTTCCATGCCTCCACCTTCAAGGATGTAGAATAGGAATGGAGCTTGAGTGACTAATCAAGGGAATGCTAACAAAACTCAAAAGGATCCACAAACACCTTCTATTCAATTGTCCCCCACTTTTGAGAAAGAGTTTAGAGAAGCTATTACTATGATCACTCAGTTGACTGCTGCCTATTTAAGATGTCATAGCACACCAATCACTAGCTCTAGTTACTAATAAGCATTAGCTGCTATAAGGATTAGAGACTTCTTGAGGATGAATCCAACAATGCTTACAAGGTCCAATATGGAGGAGGATCACATAGCTTCATTGATAAGATGTGGAAAATCCTAAAGGCTATGCATGCTATTGGTATCGAGGGATTTGATCTTGCTTCTTAGTAGCTCAAGGATGTGGCTTATTAGGCGAAGTCTAAGTAGCATATACACTTAATTGAGTCCATAGGGTTTTATTTCCTGTATTCTTTCCCTGAGGGCCTCTTTTATTTATGTTAATCTAGCATGTGTAGGATGTAAATGTGAAAGAAGAATATCAATATATGGCATGATGGTTATAATGTTTAAAATACTAAAACAGACTCTTCCAAAATATGTTAAGTGTTGTATTTGTTTCTTTGATATGTTGACTACGTGGGATATTTGTATGACATGACATGCACTGATAGGATATGTAGGACTTAAGTTGAAACCTAAATCAAAGATTGACAATTGATAATGAAACTTTATGCCACGTGTATGGGGAGGTTACTG
Organism: Solanum dulcamara; assembly: GCF_947179165.1. NCBI lineage: Eukaryota > Viridiplantae > Streptophyta > Magnoliopsida > Solanales > Solanaceae > Solanum > Solanum dulcamara. Next base: position 53,156,860 of record NC_077238.1, on the reverse strand, counting down.
TTCATCCTTACTATTTGTGTAAATCTGGAACTTTCCCTATTAGTTGTATTGTGATAATTGAACTACTGATTAGGAAAGGATCATAGGCCATTATTTAAAATATAGTTCACATAGCCTAAAACCAACCAACCAAATGAAATTGGAGCCCTCGATCCAAAGATTTGAGCCTGAAAAGGACCTTTTATTTGGATTAACAAAATTCACCTTCTTGTCATTGACTGTAAACTTTTGTTTCGCCCCTAGTCCCACTCAGGATAAAAGCCTTAGTTGAGGGTGGCTACTATAGAGGAAAAAAATAAGGGGTTTGAAATAAAATGTTTAACGAGATAAAAATAGAGAATAAATAGGGTGTGTTCGCGATAAAAAAAGAGAGTAAATGAGGAAAAACAATGAAATTGCCGAACATAAGACAGAAATTAGAAAAAAAGAGCGAAAGCCACAACTGAGCATAAATGAAAGAAGAAAATAGGGGTGAAATAAGTTATGGGTTGTGAAATGTGGAACTAAGGTAATGTAGTGTCTAGGAGGGAAAAAAGTCACTATAATCCAAATATATCACACCTGTCCCCAAGCCTATGTTACAAGCCAAGAAATTCCTATTGTGATTCTAATTCAACTATTCGAGAGTCTAAGTACTAAGAATATGGGCAATCTTATGGTTAGTAAAGCATATAACCGTAGACAGACCAAGTTGCATGGTGATAATTACTTATTTGCAGGACCCAGGACATAGGTAAAATAAACTTATCGATCTTGCATGTAACACACTAGACAAGTATTACTAATATAAGTTTTGTAAAACCCCCTAAAAATGTTGTATATGGTGTTCCAATTCTCGATGAAAATGATACTGCTTCTATACTTTGGGCATAGCCTTTTATAGGATGGTCTAACTTAAGTGATTAAATTTTTTGAATAACCTTAACATCATTACCTACAACTTTTGTGAGACCATAGCTTACGATTTGGAGGCTAAGTAGGTCAGATAAATTAATCTTTCCAAGACCTGATGCTGAGATGAAATAGAGTGTTTGTAGAAGAAAAATTATATCTTACTGTAGGATAATCCCGTCCAGTTGATTCTTTAATGACATGAAAATAGACTTTTAGAGATACAATTCATATGTGGACACCAAATCCTAATTAGAAAGTTATCTTGTTCAAACGTAGTTTCGAAAAAGGGTATTCCTTAAAAAGAAGATTCATCTCACAAACCATGGAAGATCTAGATCTACTTGACATCACCCATGACATCAATAGTCCTCCATTTGACATTACCCATGACATCACAATCCTTCATTAAAATTTTAGATTTTTCTTTATAATTATTTTGAATTATTGTTAGGTCCCTTCTTCACACTTATAAATACCCTTCTTATATCATCATTTTGTTCATCAAGCTTTCTCAAGCAACTTTTCTCTTTATACAGTTCTTTACTCATTCTCAAAATATAATTTAAGTTTTTGGTAGTGTAGAAATACAACTCTGGTACAAAAAACGCTCCCTCAAAGAGAAAATGCTAGTATTCAAAAGTGTTCATAAAGTCCTTTGATTCTGAGTAAAGCTTCGGATTCCAGGTATGTAAGGTTTTAATGAGAGTATTCCTTCCACTATCATGCCTAAATTATTTTGATTATATGATAAATTATATTTATTTAGCCAATTCTTTTCAAGCTTTACTCTAAGGTATGTGAGTGTTTATCCATGGATTCTTTCACCCATGTAGTCCAAAACTCTTTCAACTAAATCTCTTGATTTCAAGTAATATTTTCTTATGGGTAATTTTTATTTCTACATAATAGCCTGAATTATGGTTAAACTAATGATTATTGACCTATTTTGATGCAAAATAATTTCATATGTATGAATTGATGGTTTGTAAGTAATTTCTCTATTTAGCTCTTTAAAGGTTCCTAAAATTTATGGTCGTTTATTTAAAGCAAGATTTTTAATTTATGAATTTCAAAGTATTTATACATAATTTCATTTACATACATGTTTGAAAGTTGAAGTGATTTGAACCCACCTTGTTTTACTATGGTTTCAATGAGGTTTCATTTAAAAACATTGACTCCAAATGAATGTTTATGAAAGCAATGTGTATGATAAAAAGAAATTCTTATGAAATAAAAGAATGATGAAATGATATGAATGATGGATTCTTTATGAAATAAGGACAGTTCTTGCATATTTGATTTACCAAAGGTTTTAATGAGCTTTTCTACTGAATATAATGTTTTGAATTCTCAAGCTATATGTTATGAATATTTTGAAGTATTAAACTATTCTGTGGGATTGACTTAGAACCAAATGGGTCATTGATGTAGAATTCGGTAAGGAAATCCTAGTAGCAACCCCTTGTCTCATTAACTATGTGCCTACATAGGAGATCTTGTAGGCTTAGGCTAATAGATCCATGAAAGCCCTTAAAGTTAAAGTTAAAGAATGAATATAAAGTTGACGGAGTTCTACCCTAGGAAAGTAGACTCCCAGGTCAATATAGGGGGTTATGTTGGATTCCATGTAATATCTCACATGGTCTTAATGTCGGTTATAGTCAATTCCCCACAAATGAATGTTTCAAATGCTATTTACATGATTAATCATGCATGTATATATCCACATATACATGATTTAAATGCTATCTACTTGATTTATTTTGCATGGACTTATTTATGTACTTTACCTTATAAATATCTTAAATGTTTTACTTTTTAATGCATGCCTACATACTTAGTATTTGTAATACATGACTACATACTTAGTATATTAAAAGTACTAACACATACTCTTTTACCTACATGATATCACCATGTAGGGACCGGTGCTCCTTCTTGTTCTCCTCCACGTGGCTAGTTCAAATTTCGTTTGAAGGCTACTTTTGGTGAGTTCCCATGTTCTGGGAACAATACTCCTTTATCTTTCTAGCTTATGATATGTTGAGACCTTTAGACACTTACTATGACATTTCTTTCTATTATAATTGAGGGTAAGCTAGGGACTTGTCTTAGCCCTGTTAAATCTAAAAGTTAAAGGTATTGTTGAAATATGTAAGTTGAAGATTTACTGTTATGATTTTCTCTTGTTTATTTATTTCATTACCTATGAAAGGCTAAAAGAATTCTAAGAGGCATTTTTGAGGCACTTTCAGGTTTCTCATTCGCCTTGTCACGTCTAGGACCTAGTATTGGGTGGTGACAAGTTTCTACTTAGTTAAGGATTCGTGGGGAACACATATAATATAATTTTTTTTATTAAAAGAAATCATATTAAATTATTACTTTGCTACTTGATCCTTTCAATCAAATCAATTAATTGTTTTTATACAACCCTCGTTAAGGAAATAATCCTACAACGAATATGAATAATAAATGATTAACCTAAGTCTAAACTATATATTCCTCATGAGAATCCTAACCTTTATTAGGTTCTATATTTGGTCAAAGACCGCTTTATACTTATTTATGGAGGTGTAATTTAAGCGTATCATAACTAATATTTTTGTATAATCAGTTAGGGGAGAGTCGTCGTGAGGATGTTGAACTAGTTGTTTGGGATGATTTTGAGAAGGCATTCTTAAGCCACTTATTTCGTTGTGAACGCAGGGAGGCGAAGGTGGAAGAGTTTGTGAACTTTAAACAATAAGGGGTAAAAGTGAAGGAGTACAGTCTTAAGTTCATTGAGCTATCTAGATATGCTCTTGAGATGGTTCTAGATGTGAGACCTAAGATAAGGAAGTTTGTCTCGGGTTTAGGCAAACATATGAAAAAGGAGTGCAAGGCCACATTGATGGTTTCTGACATGGACATCTCCATACTTATGGTTTATGTATAATAGGTTAAGAAGGATAAGAAGAAGGATATGGAGGAGCATCAGAAAAAGAAAGCAAAGTTAGCAGGGCATAAGTCTAATCAACAGAAGAATGGTAACAATAACACATCGTTCTTTCAGAAGAGCTCCTCTAGGAATACGCCATCATCAGCAAGTGCATAGGAACCGAATAACATAAATGATTAAAGGGACCAGAACATTTAAAACTTTAGTGCTCAGGGAATCTCAATCACAAGGAAGTATGGCTCAAGGCTCTTCTTAAAATTCGTCTAATAGTAAGTATGGTAGGCTCCATCTAGGGAAGTATCGTGAGGGCACTCGTGGTTGCTATAAATGTGGTCATATGGGTCACTATATGAGATATTTTCTGATGGAAAATCAAGGTAATGAGGACAATAAGGGCAAATCTTCTTCAACAACACCATCTGGTAGTGTTTCCAAAAGGGACACTACTTTTGGGATAGGTGGGGTTTGTCACAATCTGATTTCTCAGGTCATGCTGACACCTACTACAATCCATCAATAGTTAAATCTAATCCATAGCTCAAAAACAGTGTTTACGGGCTATCAAGCAGAAGATAAAATAATAAAAAACAGAAGAAATAACAATGAGAAGAAGAAGCAATAACTGAATATATAACACAAGAAACCACTTACAAGACCCGGAATTAGTTCGTGTTCGAGCATCTAATAAAAATATGAGTACAAAGCTTTTACAAATATAAATATAAGTACAGACTGTCTCAAAATCAAATTAAAGACAAGTCCTAACCCAAGGTAGATGAAAATCGGAAACATTAAATGCCAGGAGCTCACCAAATCTCTAAATCCAAAGTTGCTTTGCACGAAATCCAAATCAACAGCGATAACTCATACTATGATCTACAAGGAGTAGAAGAGTAATATGAGTACCAAATGAATGGTACTCAGTAGGCATAGGCCGACCGAGCTCCATAGAAAAAAGCAACTATAAATAACATATAAACAAGATAAGTACAACACAAGTCACTACACAAGAGATATAACCTAATAATATAAAAAATAAGAATACAATAATAGAAAACACAGAGTAAAGGAACCGAGTCAAGGAATATACCTAAGAGAAGAAGTCCAACAACCTACTCACAACAAGAAGTACTATAGAAGTCAACTAACAAGGACAAAATGTTGACGATTATCGCTAGCCAAATAACAACTTAAATACTAAACCAAATCCACCTAACAAGGAGTACCAACATCAAGTATAGTCCATACAGTTAAATAGCTACCAATGCAATACAAAATGAACAGAAGTATAAGCATACAATAACCCACCGAATGCCCATACCCCAGAATGTACAAATAATATACATAACCCAGCCAATCCCTATAAAACTAGTAGATGACAAACATCAATAGATTATACTGGTGATAAGCGATACATATGAATACAAGAAATGCAAAAATCTGGTGTACCAAGTGTGATAATAGCCTTTAAACAAAAGTATATACATCAACCTCTACCCCTAGAATGCAAAGTAGAACCCACGCAACTCAGACATCGCTTTTCATTTTCATGTATTTTTTCTCTCTCTAAAAACTGCTCTCTAAGAAAAGCTCTCATGGAAGGGCATTTGAATCATAATCTCGAAATAGGGTGGGACCCACCTCCCGACGTCAAAAAATTTCATTCTAGAGATGAAATCGAAGATTTTGTCGATACGAACGCAACAGAAGTTGTCTCATCCCCAAACTACAATCACAGCTCTTTCAATTTACAAAAATCTATAGCGATGGATATTCATGTCACTGAAGAAGAGTTGCTGCGTGCACAACAAATCATGTCTTGGCACAATGCTGGATTGATTCGAAGGGAAAGGAATTCAGAACTAAATTCAGCTACACAAGAACCAGTTATGGTCCAAGAATCACATAATTTTACGGTACCAATTAAAAGAAATCAGCAGGCGATTTCTCCCACAATCGCCGCAAAATTGCAGGAGCGCCGCATTCAATCTCTAGCAGATTCCGGCGACATTCGAGAAGGCGCAGTACCAAGGTTTTGTTCTCCAACCCACGACGAGTCGCTGGGTGTAATTTTCGCCGGAAGAATCAACTCCGGCGACGAGCGCGGTGGCGGCGCCGGAGCTCCGGTAACCCAAATTGATCAAATTGAATGCCAAAATGTTCCTTATGTAGAGGTGCATCTTCCAGGACAGGAGTGCCAGTTCGAATCATTACCAGGAGCTTCGAATTTACCTTCCAACCCTGACAATCATGGAGTCGTCGGAGCTCCGGCGATCTAATGGAGGCACAATCAATGTCAATAGGTAGGCAACAGTGTAGAGAGGATTCCCAGCCATACTGAATGTCTCGAATTACAACCAAAAAGCTCAAATTCGAAAAGTCGTCAAGACGACTGCCAAAGTGGGCTTGCCGGAGTTCTACTGAATCAATTGCAGCAACAAACAGACCAAAATGTTCATATTGGTGTTACAATTCCAATAAAGTATCCAGGTTATATTGAAACTTCCCCAAAAATCTCAAATTCGAAAAGTCGTCGAGATGACCAAAGGAGGGAAAAACACTATGCTGCAGATGAGGAAGTGAACTTGCCTCAGGACAAGGCTCAACAGCATGGACTTGTCTCTCAATCTACAAATGATGAACATAATCAGGAACAGGTGAGAAATAATTTGATTACAGGTCACAAGGTTACAGGAAGTGACCACAGCTTCCAGAACTTCAGATTGTCTGCACAAGGAGCAACAAGTAAGTCTCTTAACTTGACTAATCATAATACTCATGATATTATTCATAACAACTCTGTACTGCAGCCTATTAAATTGATTTCTAATCCTATATGTGCTGTCCAAATTGTAAATGGAAATACTGAGGATAATATGGCTAGTGTACAATCTGAGGTAAGTGATAAAACTAATGGTAAAGGTAAGAGCCAAAACCAACAAGGTGGTGTGAGCAATCTACACCCCAAAGGTCCTGCAGTAAACCAAACAACTGGTCACAAACCTTACATTCCCAACTCTACTCCCTTGAAAATTTCTAACAACTTTGAGGTGTTCAATCCCAACAACCATAGAAAAGATCACAACATCCATCCACCAATTAGGAACAATCATGCTCCCAAAATCAACAACCAAACCAGAACTCCTGTTCCAAATACTACCAACCCTCCAAATCCTATTGTAACACACAATCTTGCTACCAGACTTAGAGCCCAAGAGACTGTCCAAAGTACTCCTATAGGTATCTCCCCCCTAAAATCACCACAAAGCAAGGATACCCTACAGTTTTATTCTCTGAAGAAGACTTCATGGTTAACTTAGCAGCTAAGTGTCAATACACCCTTATTGGGAAGTTTACACATACAATGCCAAGGATGGAAGTTATTAGAAAAAAGTTCATCCTACAAACTGAACTTAAAGGAGGGGTTAAGCTGACTCATTTCAACTCCAGACACATATACATTGACTTGGACAATGAGTTTGATCACACAACAGTGTGGTCAAAAGGAATAATGTTTATCTAAGGCCAGCTCATGAGGCTACAACTGTGGACTCCCATATTTAAACCAGAGGAGGAAACTCCCTTGGTACCTATTTGGGCAATCCTACCAGAACTTCCTTGGTATTGTTATAGTATAGAAGTGGTTACACCTCTACTATCTCCAGTTGGGAAAGTGTTGTTCCTGGACTTGGAAACATATAAGAAAACTAGAGGTAGTGTAGCTAAAGTAAAGGTCCAAGTGGATCTTACCAAACAAAGACCCCAACATGTATGGATGGGCTTTCAAAAAGATGTGAATGGCAAGGGTAGATGGCAACCAATTCAATATGAAGGGGTGCCTGAATATTGCCAACACTGCAAGCATCAAGGCCACACTCACACTACCTGTACAGTGAAGAGAAGAGAGGAGGAAAATAGGCAAAAGAAAATTCAAGAAGAAACTGCTGCAGACAAGGACAAAACCAGCACAGGTAAGGCTAATGAACAACATTTCCAAGAGAAAAACAACAATAAGGAAAAGCAGCTTAATAATACAGATGAAGACCATGAAAATAACCAAGAAAAAGAGGAATGGCAAATTCAAAAAAAGAAAACCATGAAGAATAACCAACCCCACCAACAAGGAACTCTTCATCAAAGTAAACAAAGCAGGATGCACCTAGGAGAAAGCTCAAAAATGCCTCAACCAACAACCAGTGATAATTAGTAACCAAGGAACATGCTGCCATCAGGTACTATCTTTAATATTAATAATGATAATGTCCAAATATGTAATGTTGATTCTGGAGTCCAGAGTCAACAGCCTCATCCCCATAAGATATTGGTTCCCAATCCCCACAGGCCCATTCAGCAGGTTTTTAAAAGGAAGGGAACTAGCAAACTTGCAGAAAAGCATACTGATGTGGAGTGCAACAATGCCAAAGGCCCAGGTACTGACTCAGTGCTCCCACACCCCCATGGCTCTCCCAATAGCTTTAATGTTTTAAATAATGTTGTTGTTGTGGCTGAAGAAGTTTATGGAGGTGAGGAAGGGGGAGTACATGAGACACCCACTAATTTGCAGGAAGGGGAAACCAGGGGGAGGGAACATCTATTGGTAGACCATAGGACAGACTCTACAGCCCCTGCAACCACTTTTTCAGCAGCCATAAGGTCCAACAGGCAGGTTCAACAAGAGGATGTTCAACAGGTTTCTAAGGACATGCTTCAGATTAATGTGACTGATAAGGAAGATGCTAAATCTCCAAAGAGCAGTGAACAAAACCAGGGTGCAGTAGCTCAGCTTCTAAACAATAAAAGTACTCTATATTTGAGTAAAAAGAAGAGGGATGCTATTAAAAAGAAATTTGTTGAGGACATGAAATCTGGACAACCAAGTGTGAACTATGTTCTTGTGCCAAAACAAGCAGGCATACATGTGACCCCTCTACAAATTCAAGATACATCTAATGAGAGGTATGCACTTAGAAAAGGAGACATCTCAGAGGATTTGACTGATGAGTACAGGGTCACTCATTCTGAAGATGAGGATGATCCTGACCAAATGGAGGAAACAAACCAGGAAGATCAAATAAAAACCTTTAGAACCACTATGGAAGCTTTTTTGTAGAAGGAAAAGCAGCAAGTCAATGAGGAAAATGATCCATCTACAACAAGTAAGCAAACAAAGAAGAAGAATAAGAAAAGTACCATCACCAGTTCTGATAATGTTGCTGTCAAAAGCAATATCAACACAAGGTCCAAAACTCAAAAACCCTGATGATTAGTACAATCTGTTGGAATGCAAGGAGTATTGATACTCAGGAGGGCCTTGACAGGTTACAAAGGTTGAAAGACTTTCATAAGTTATCTATCATAGCAGTGCTGGAACCATTCTCCAACAAATCTCAAATTCAGTTCCACAGAATTCAGCTAGGTATGGATAATGTTATGACCAACTCCAATAGCAAAATCTGGTTATTCTGGAACAAAGACATTGCTTGTAATATTATGGACCAGGATGAGCAGCAGATCACTTGTGAGATCAATCATGTGGCCTGTCCTAATAGCTACCTCATTACCTTTATCTATGCAAAGTGCAAGGATTACATGAGAAGAGACTTATGGGACAAGATGTTGCAGTTCTCCAGTAAGGAGAAGCCTTGGTGCACCATTGAAGACTTCAATGTTATTACAGATGTTGAAGAAAAGATGGGGGGCCAGCCATATAATATAAACAACAGCCTTGAGTTTATTAGTGTGATAGAAGCATGTGGACTCACTGATCTGGGGTTCTGTGGGCAGAAGTTCACCTGGTGCAACAATAGGGACAAAGATGCTAGAATTTGGAAAAGACTTGACAGGGCCATAGTTAATGACTCTTGGTTAGAAGTCATGCCTGTAACAACTGTCAGTCACTTAGCCTCCACAGGATCTGACCATTGCCCTCTATTGCTGGAAAGCAGGGCAAAACAAGGTAATGTTATCAAGTATTTCAAATTTCTAAACTGCTGGACAGACAATGATAATTTCCTTAGCACTGTAAAAGCATGTTGGGATAATCCTGTGGAAGGAAATCCAATGAGAACCTTCCAACAAAAGCTGAAAAGAGTTTCTAATACTCTTAGTAAGTGGTCAAGAAATGAGTTTGGGGACATCTTTGCTTCAGTAAAAGAATATGAAGAGCAGGTGAGACAAGCTGAAGAGAAAATAATCAGTGACAATACTGAAGAGAACAGGTCCAAGCTACATCAGATCAATGCTCAGTACATCAGATATCTGAAGATGGAGAAGGCTATCTTAAAGCAGAAAACTCAACTTCATTGGTTCAAAGATGGAGATGCCAATACCAGCTATTTTCATGCTATTATCAGAGGAAGAAGAAGAAAGTTATTCATCCATCAGATTAGTGATGAACAAGGCAATACTATTCAAGGTGAAGACAATATTGCAAGAGCAGCCACAGCACACTTTGAAAAAATATTCACTGGAGAAGAGAGACTAATCAGGGAAGATGTTCTTAAATGCATTCCAAGGATGGTTACAGAGGAGCAGGATGAGACCCTGCAATCCTTACCTACTATGGATGAGCTGAAGAAAGTTATATTTTCTATGAGCCCTACATCAGCTGCTGGACCAGATGGAATAAATGGGAAATTCTTTCATTCATGCTGGGATATCATCTGTGAAGACCTACTGAGATTAGTCCAGTATTTCTTCAATGGACATGGTATTCCCAAGTTTATTTCTCATGCATGCTTAGCTCTACTTCCCAAGAATGAGCATCCCAATAGCCTATCAGAATACAGGCCTATTTCTCTTAGCAACTTCACTAACAAGATCATTTCTAAGTTGATAAGCCTCAGAATTGCTCCTATATTGCCTCAGCTAATCTCAGATAATCAATCTGGATTTGTTAAAGGTAGGAGTATTTCTGAGAACATAATGTTAGCTCAAGAAATCATCCATAATATTAAGAGACCAAAGGCTGAGGATAATGTGGTGATAAAGTTGGATATGGCCAAGGCCTATGATAGGGTCTCTTGGTCATTCATTTGTATGGTCATGAGGAAAATGGGGTTTGGAGAAGTATTGATTGATATGGTTTGGAGGATTATGTCAAACAATTGGTACTCAGTCATCATTAATGGTGCAAGGCATGGCTTCTTCCACTATACAAGAGGACTCAAGCAAGGAGACCCCCTATCCCCTACTTTATTCATCATGTGAGCTGAAGTTCTGTCTAGACTTCTCAACAATCTTCATCACCATTATTTATATACAGGATCCCAGATGGAAAGAAGAGGTCCTCAAGTAAATCACTTGAGCTTTGCAGATGATGTGATCATTTTCACATCTACCAGCAACTTCTCACTTACACTAATTACCAAAACTCTTAAACTGTATGAAGCTATTTCAGGACAACTTATCAATAAAGATAAGAGTCAAACCATGATGCCACTGAATACTCCCTCTGGTGTGGTGGAAAGGGTCAGCATGATCACAGGATACAAAAGCACTCATTGCCCAATCACTTACCTAGGTTGTCCCCTATATATAGGAGGACAAAGGATCATATATTTCTCTAGTATAGTTTCTAAGGTTCTAAGCAGGATCAGGGGATGGCAGACTAAAATGTTAAGCTATGGAGGTAGAGTCACCTTGGTGAAATCAGTGCTGCAATTCATTCCTATACATCTATTGTCAGCTATCAGTCCTACCAAGACCACCATGAATCAGATCAAAAGACTAATTGCTGACTTTCTTTGGGGATGGGATACTGAAAGAAGGAAATATCACTGGGCCTCTTGGGATACTCTCAGTTATCCTTATGAGGAGGGTGGTATAGGTGTTAAAAAATTAGAGGATGTGTGCTTATCCTTCCAATATAAACAATGGTGGACTTTCAGATCAAAGAAGACACTATGGGGGGAATTCCTTAAAGCAAAATACTGTCAAAGGGCTCATCCAGTCATAAAAAAGTGGGCACAGGACAGTCCCTCATGTGGAAACACATGACGATCAATAAAAAAGATATTGAGCCTCATATACAATGGAGAATCAAGTCTAGAACAAGCAGCTTGTGGTGGGATGATTGGTTAGGGGTAGGTCCATTAGCTTACCACAATGAAAGTCTCCCTAGATTGAATAACACTACTATCTCTGAACTAATGGAGAATGGAGGATGGAAGGCAGAGGAAGTAAGGAAACATGCACCCCCTCAGCTGGTGTGCAAAATTCTCAGCACTCCCATCAGCTATATTCCAAATATGCAGGATCAAGCCATCTGGAAGCCTAACTCTCATGGCAACTTCACTTGTGCATCAGCTTGGGAGTTAGTAAGAAAGAAAAAGACAAGATCTCTCACTAACAGCAACATATGGCACAATAGCATTCCTTTCAAGGTGTCTTTTCTTTTGTGGAGAGCTTTCAGACTTAAGCTACCCACAAATGACAGAATTATGGCCTTTGGACAGGAGCCTGCTGCATGCTCTTGCTGCTATAGATCAGGTCTTGATGATGTAGACCATATCCTTGCTTCAGGCTACTTTGCACAACATATTTGGAAGCACTTCTCAGGGTACTGGGGTCTACAACACAACAACACTCCTCTAAAAAACCTATTGATGAGGTGGTGGCTAATCAAAACTAACAATGAGCTACATAAGTTAGTAATGCAAGCCACCCCCATTTTTGTGTGTTGGAATCTATGGAAGAATAGATGTGCATGCAAGTATGGAGGCAAGAAGTCTAATGCTACTAGAGTAATACTCTCAATATCTAAAGATCTATATATGCTTATCTCTACTGTGTATCCATATATTGATTTGCCAAGTAAGTGAGCAGATTTGGTTACCATGATTGAAAAAAGCCAACATGAGTTGAGAATAACCAAAGTATGCTGGACTAAACCACAGCCTACAATGATCAAGCTCAATACAGATGGGAGTGCCCTTAACAATCCAGGGAAGATAGGGACAGGGGGCATTCTTAGGGAACATAATGGGGTGTTAATATATGCTTTTGCATTTCTACTAGGCTGTGGTTCTAATAACCAAGCTGAAGTGCAGGCAGCACTTATTGGTATTCTGTGGTGCTTACAACATGGATACAGCAGGGTAGCCCTTGAAGTTGACTCTGAACTTCTAATCAAGTGGCTTAAACAAGAAGTTAAACCTCCATAGAACATTCTTACTTATATTACTGAACTGCAGGTATTGGTTAGCAAACTGGAAATTTTCCAGTGCAGGCATATCTTTAGGGAAGCTAATTATACTGCAGATTCACTCTCAAAGGAAAGCCACATGAAAAGCTGTACACAACACTACTACAGCTTTCAACAGCTTCCAAGAGAGACCAAGGGACACTACAAAATGGACAAAGCTGGCATGGCTAGCTTCAGGAGAACTAAGATGAAGAAGATCAATCAACCACCTTGAAGGAACTTCTTCATACCTTGTAATATTAGCTGATATAAATAATGATAATCAGGACCATTGTAAAAGGGAGAGTCTCCCTAATTTATTGCTTTTGTAGAATAATCTCCATACCATTAGATTTAGGAGTTAGAGTAGCTATCTCTTCCTTTCTTTTCCTTTTGCATATGCAGGTAGTTGCAGGTCTAGAAAATTTCAGGGTGAGCAGCAGCATGTGGACCCTTGGAGAAACAAACTTAGGTGTCCCATGGTGCAGCAGTAGCAGGATGCAACAAACTACAAGTGGAAGTTTGCCTAATCCAACTGTTGCAACTCCTCTTTGGATGGCTGCTAAAGGATGCAATAACACAGGATCATGCATTGGGAGCCCTTTGTACTGCAATTTCAGCTTGCCTCTTACCTTTCTCAACAATAACATCCTCCAGTAACAAAGTCACCAACCTGCAACTCTCAGGAAATACATACAAGACATTAGTAGTAGCTATTATAACCTGAAGAATTACTTGTCTGTGTGTTTTTCTGCTTGTTGGTGCAGGGGGATTTGCACCAAGTGGACATGTCCAAAGACCCCCAATCTTTGCAGGATTGCAGAAACTACTATTTTGACAAGGCCCAAGAAGTTTCAGCTCAAAAGGATAATTGGAGACATTAGGCGAGCGACCTTGAAACAATCAGCTGTCTTAAGCCTAAAGAGAGAGAAACTTGCTAGTTGGAATCTCCAGCTTGGGAGTCAGGCCTTCAAAATTTTCAGGGATAAATAAAAGGCCATATATGCAAACCTCATGAAGTTTCAGGTCAAACGGATATTTGGAAACGTTAGTCGAGCGACTTGGAAAACGATAATAGCCTCCAAAGCTCTTACTGAGGTCCCTTCCTTTTTGCTAGTTTGTGCAAGCTCTGTTTTGTTTGTTTTTGGTTGTTGTATTATTTTAGGTGACTGGAGTGATGTATCAACATTCTTTAACAACAAATGCATAGAGAAAAGCACAAATACAACTTCCAAACACCCTGCAACCCCTAAGCTTCAGTAGGGCAGCAGGTGTAGGGTGAGGTGCAGCATGTGGACCTGTCCAAAGGCCCCCAAACTATGCAGGATTGCAGCATATATTATTTTGACAAGGCTCAAGAAATTTCAGCCCAAACGGACAATTGAAGGCGTTAGGCGAGCGACCGTGAAAATTTCAGCTGTCTTAAGCTTAAAAAGGAAGAAATTTGCTATATGGAAGCTCCAACTTGGGCAAAAAGCCTTGAAATATTACAAGGCTAAAGAAAAGGCTATATGTGCATACCTCATGAAGTTTCAGCTCAAATGGATAAGTGGAGACATTAGTCGAGCGACATGGAAAATGCTAACAGGCTCCAAAATTCTCTTTGAGATCCATTCTTTTCTATTAACCTGTATAGGTCTGTGCTTGTCTTTGGTTATTTGCTGTGTATTTGCAGGTTGTTGGAGATATACACCAACATGCTTTAACAACAAATACATAGATGACACCACTGTTATATGACTCTGTATGACTGAAACAAAAGGATTGTGCAGAAATGGAGAACCCTCTTGTTTTTGGTGCTTGTTTGGTTGTCTGTATTCCTTTGATTATTTTTGTTTAGGTGCAATAACTACTGGGGAGCCACATACAAGCAACCTGAACCAGATCACAAGAGAGGGCCTTCTTTTCTGTGAAGCATGCTCCAATAAGTTCCTTAACCTCTCATACTATGAAAGAAACTTGGAGCTGCACACAAACCTACATAAGCTTATCCACTCCATCTATGCCTTCTCTAATAGCTCAACACCTACAACAGCTCCTTATGCAAACCCTGTCTTGATGGTTCTTGTTTGTTGTGTAGCTACAGATGTCAGGATGGATTCATCAACATGTTTTATCAACACCTACATAGAGCACATCACAGATACAACCACCAAAACAAATACCTTCACTAAGAGGCCTACACAAGGACTGTGCAGAAGTGCAATTCCCTCCTAGTTTTTGTGTTTGTTTGGTTGCTTGTCTTTGTTTGATTGTTCTTGCTTAGGTACATCAACAACTGGGGAGCTATTCCATCAAAAAAAGTTGGAGCTGCTCACCAGGACTCCACAGAAACAATCCCATAACATCCACTCCAGCTTTTGGCTTTGTTCTTCTTCATCCCTTTATGCAGACCATCTTTGGAACTGCTATAAGGGCTGCCATAACCTGGGAATTCTATGGAGCAGCACCCTCAGCCTTCCATCTACATTCTCTAACATCAACACACTCCAGCAACACCTCCAACAACTTGCAGCACACAAGGAACAAATACAAGTTAATAAGAATGGTTACAGCAGCTTGCAGAATTCTTTGGTTGTGTGGTTTGTTGGTTTTGTTTATCTGTGCAAGTACTCCAAGAAGTTGAACCTGATCACAACAAAGAACCTCCCTTCTTGTGTAACTGACACCAACAAGCAACCTAATCACAAAGGAAGCAATAAGGAGATGCACATTTGCTTGTTTGTGTATTTTTTTGTTTTTGGTTGTCTATGCAGGTATCCCAAATCCAAAAGAGGGATCTACAACAAGTATATTACCAATTCAGCTACAGAGGCAACAACAAACTGGTTACAGGACTGCAGCAAGCTTCATTGCTGGCTTCCTTGGCTATTTATATGTGCAGATCCACATACCAGGAGCTCTCCAGCACCCTCCAACATCTTTCACTACCTGCAACAACCATACCAAATTATTTAGATCCCCTTGCAGGTGCTTGATTGTGAATATAGGCACAAAAAAAGATCATCTACTAGATGGGCTAAAAAACCATAGCATCAATGGCCTAGGTACAAGGCAGCAGCAGTTCTACTCCATAACAATAGCCACAAGCAAAGCTACTACATCTTCAATTTGCAGCAGGCAATAAGCTTTTTCAAGGCCTTCCTCAACAACTCCAAGGATGCTGGTTGCTACAACTCAATATACTTACGCTACCTTCATCCTCCTTAGCTGATATATGCTCAATCCTAAAGTGGATGCAACCTTCCATTGGGACTTACTTGGTATGACAAGACTAAAAAGGGCAAAGATGAAAAGAATTTTCCCACCCCATGCGAGATAGAAGGTTCATATACTTGTTCTTCTTTCAATTTAGCTATGTATGGTATGTAACATAGTTGAATAGGACTAGTGTAGGTTACTTTCTTGTTTTCTCATGGAAGGGGAGAGTCTCTCTCATTTATGCTTTATTAGTCGAATTGTACCGGGAGGAGTCCTCTCATAGGTTTACTGCTTTCTAGTTATAGTTAGCCCTTTTTTGTTTCGGGGATGATTTAGCCGACCTTAATAGGTTAGCTGACTTATGAACCACCATAGGATCGGAGGTAAGGTTTATGTCCCCCTCCTTATATTTTTACTTTTGTTATTTATGTTAAGGCTTGGGGGTGTTGCTCAACCCCTGACTGTGCATGAGAGGTGGGAGCCTCGTGTAGGGTCTGTTCCGAAAAAAAAAAAAAAAAAAACCCACGCAACTCCCTCATCTAGTAATATGGTACTCACGGAAAGAGGGACACATAAGGGACAAGAGAAAGTTCACACAACCTACCTGCTTTCGTAATAGGTCTTAGGAATATATCATATCTATCATGGTATTGGATGAAAAAGTAGCCAAACCAATGCAACCAATAGATAAAAGGACAACGATGTGCCATCTAGTCAAGTAAAAGCTGAGCAAACCTCAGGTGCGTCAAATGCCTCAAAAGTCAGTTTATAAAAAGGAGCATGCCTCTGATGTTTCGTATATCTCAAAAAATTATTAAAACTAGTAATCCAGGTGGTACGACTCTTGTTAAAAGAAGCTTTAAATAGTAATGATGTAAAAATAGACTTTCCAAATAATAATGAAGAACCAATGCATGAACCGGAATCATACCACAAAACATATAAGAATGAATTGACAATGCAATGCAAGGCATAACCAGCATCCGAATAAAGCATACACAATCAAAAGTAAAATACGATTTCTACCAAGTTACCTAGGTGGAGGGAACTAACCTAGAATGCAACTGCTCTTCGAACATGGATTTGGGCCAAATAATATAACAACTCAATAATGCATCACAAGCCTATCACTAACCATAAATCAATGGAAGTAAGAAATAACTCAGAATCAATTAGGGGAAGAAATAACTCTAAGATCCACGCCTTATCCCAAAGATGCTACTCTAGATTACAACTGAGCACAACTAACCCAAGCCTACGGCTATGACGAGCCACTAAGTTCTCAGACACTAGTATAATGAAATAATCTGAAATAAGACCTACAAGAAGCCACACCTAACCTCAATGGTAGTAGTGAACAAACCGACATATCTAAGGCTCAAATATATCCTAAGGCCATGAAGTATCGATCCTAACAAGGATAAGAAGAAACACCGAACTATACCACAAGCAAGGCCCATAGCCTAAACTAAGGATTTCACAAGACTATTCTTGTCTAAGGCTCATCCGGAAACAAGAAAATGGAATTGAAGGAGGAAAACCTAATAATTGGATATTAACAACCTATATCACATGTAATTCACACTTAAACATTATCTTATAAAACTCAATAAAAATAGGAGACTTTAACTTACCTCGAAGTTGATCACACCCCATGAAACACCTCCGGTCACTGCTATGCTATAAAAATATCGATCACAATATCATTATGGACATTTAGACACCAAATCCACAATAAAAAAAGGCACACCCAAAATTGGGTCTAAAACGAGACTATGGGGGACCTCTACTGGAAATCTTGAAATCGACTCTATGAGAAGCCATTTTACTTCCCCTAACTTATGTCCCAAATGGAGCAAAATTCGGGGCTCGAAACAGCCCAAACTGAATTCATTCAACAAAACTTTATTAAAGCTAAACAAGAGAAGGCTTGCAGCTCCTTCAGGATAAAATTTACCTCGATTAATGAGTCCTTGATTATACCCAAGACAATAATGTTTAGCGGTGAACTTCCCAAACACGCTGAACTTTGAATCACCCAAAAAAGAGCTCTAGGACTCTAGTTATCGAGTTTAGAAAATGAGGACCGAAGCTAATTTTGTATGGTCACTAAAAAGCCTAAATTCTATTGTTAAAAATGTGAACCATATATTGGCACTTCAACTCGTTTGTCCAACTCTGAATTCTCTGACGGGGTGTCTGCAATTCATTCAAACTCTCATATGCGGCAATAAAACATGTTACCCCATCAAATTCGACATGTTGGACTTAATAGAACTATTGAAACTTCCATCCGAGGTAATCTTACAGAAATGTGGGTCCCATACTCAAGTTCCGTTTTAATCCAATCTCCACAAGAAGGCTGGAAATTAGACTTGAAGTCTTAAAAATTGCACGAAGGTCATTTTTGACCAAGCTCAACATTCTAGAGCTAATCACGCTGACCTAATTCTCTTCTAAGCATGTTTATTAAGAATATTGACCAAAGTCAAAGTTTGGGTTGAGCTTTAAGGTTAAAATGCCTACAACTAAAAACTCACACTAAAAGTCTTAAGACTCGAACAAACTATGCCCCTAGCCCAAAATAGACCTTTCGTAATTGATGGAACCTTTAAAATTCCATTTAGAGGCCATTTTGGTGGATTTTTGACTGAAGTCAATCATTCAAACTCTAAGAGCTCCAAAATATGAAATGGGTATAAAACCTAAATGAACAACTAGGCCACCAAACTGTGAGTACCAACAGGTCATAAATGACTAGGAGTCCCTGCGAGAAATCTTTAGATGATAAAAAGATCAGAAAACAGAGAAAATGACCTGGAGGGTCATTACAACATCCACTACTAAAAATGACTTTTGTCCACAAAAATAAAAGGATAATTTCAACCTAAAGGCATGAAAAGGTTAGGGAAAATGGTCCCCAAAATCCACTCCTAAATCTTAAAAACAAAAAAAAAACACTTGGAACATAACCTTTTGAAGCTAACCACTCTAATCCAAAGGACGACCATCCAATAAATGACAAGCTGCAATGAGCCCAACTTTAGTTTTCATGACCCAACCCCATAGGCCATGACGGGTGCCCAAACTGGGCACTCGCATATATCCCTGCTATCTATAAGTAAATTTGTCCACTATTTAAGTTATAACACATCAACAGGTAGGATAACATATAATCTGGCGAGGCTTATCATAGGTACCACTGTACATATATGCATATACAACCCATATACAACCCACATACATGTCCACAGACCTCTAAGAGTAAGAAAAGTAACATAAGGCGGGACAGGGACCTCGTCATACCCGTGAAAAAATAAATATATACATTGAAGGTTGATACCAAAACTAGGCTCTGGCATAATGGAGTGCTTCTGAACTGCTGAGTGAAACTCCTACGCTGATAGATCCCTAATTGGCGACCTACACTGTCTGCTATACAAAGTCTCATATGGCGCCACCTGAATACTAGAATGATAATTAATATCGTAAGTACTCTTGACAGGTGGTAGGCAATTGTCTGTGTTACCTTTGGGGTCAACCGTATAGGCCCACAATATATCGTCTACAATGTAGATACCAAGCTTAGTCTCTTCATCAGTCTGAGGGTAAAATAGTATACGAAGACCTATCTATCTTCTCAATCTCTTTGTGGACTGATCTTTGGTAGTTAACTGTAACTTGGGATCCTTCATCTGGGACAATAGCTATGGGGACTCCGTAAGGTCCTACCACCCTCTTAACCTATAATTTTATACAATATCAATTGGATAGGTAGTCTTTGATTGAAGGAACATGGGCTGATATTTTTAATTTACGGATAACATTCCATATAGAATTATCTGTCCAGGGAATGCAAAGTGAGTCTTGTAGCCAAGGTTGTTTTGTGGAATCTTCGACCTTGTATATTACTTCTTGCCTTCATTAGATAACATCAACTGGTACCCTCGCCTTTTGGGTTTTTCTTTTTGCCCATCAAAGTTGGCTACCATGTTGTGCTGAAGTCCCCCTCACACAATGACCTATATAGTTGTTCCGTGGTTTGCCTTATCATTAACTGGTATTATGTTAAAGAACTGTGGCAAAAAAGTGTACCATCTGTTAGTAATCGGCTAATCCTGTTTGTTTTTCTTAAGCTCTTTTATAATTCCCTTATCGTAACTTATAACACTCTAGGTACATAATCTCATGTGGTTGCTTCGCCGCTAGTTCGGATTCTCCCATCTCGTGCGATCATAACAGCACTAATGCAGTGGATCCCACCAGAATTCTGAAGTTAAACATGCTTAGGTGAAAGTAGTACTAGGATGGGTGACCCCCCCGGGAAGTCCTCATGTCACGTTCCATTGCCATCCTTGCAATAATGTGTGAAGGGACTCATCTTAGCCCAAGATTTACCTTAGCCTTTTCTCGCTAGTCTTTATGTTTCGCCTTGACCTCTCTTCTTCTCTCTTACAATCAGTGTCTGGGTATATCTTTAATTCAACCATGACTGTGTCCTTTTTGGCCATTTGATTTAACTTCTCTTCGTATTCCTTAGTAACATCTCCAAAATATCATAACTTTGTTTCATCATGTACTCCTCCGCTTGGTCTTATGTTGTATATAAATATTCATAGGTTGCAAAACTACTCTTATACCACTAATATGAGGTAAATGCAGTCTTTTTATCTCCCCGCCTTTCTTGCTTTACATATCAACTTCACACTAGGACATGCTCGTGCTAACGCTATTTTATCTTACTTGTTTCTTTTCTTCCTTTACGTACTCCTTGGTCTCCTCATTCCCTATCATAGAAGATTTTCTATTCTCCTTGCTACTTGTACGTCCCAATATCAGTGACCAATGAAGGTTGTTGTCATATTTTAATCTTTACTCAAACACGACCCTACTATCTTTTTTGCGGCTTTTAGTTTGCTCAGTCCTACTCTCTTATCGTATTCACCCCTTTTTATAGGCACCCATAATTCTTTGCATGGTCTCAGATACTGTGACTTCTATCTATTTATTGCTGGCCTTGAGCTCTTGCTAACTCCCAGTATGGGATCTCACTTGAAATTTAAGCGGTCCCATCAACATGTGATAGTGTCAGTTGATTTCTTCTCACGCTTGTATTTCTCTTGTCCACTTCTTCCCTTTAGGGTGTACCCATGTCATCCTCTATTTATTTTCAACTGTTCATATGCATATGATTCTGTTCTAACACATTTAACAGACTGCACCACATCTACACCTTTTGTTAACTCATCTATACTTTAGGTTGCCCCTGTAAGAAACCTTAATATAACCATGGGGTGATCAGAATTCTCAATAACTAGTACCTAATCTAGTCCAAGTACTGGTACTCGAGTCATATAACTAATGTAGTAGTTTAGCCGAAGCCACATTTCATTCATCCCAATAAGTACGTTACTAGTGCTAATAATTGTGTTCGATTCTCCATTCGGGGGTACTTATACTCTGATGACACGTGTTTCACATTTTGTTATCACTTTTTTTTTCCATCTAATACCACTTTTTCCTTTAATAATTTCACGATGCCTCAGTTGTTTTGCAATTTTCCATTCCCTATCCTCAAGGGATCCCACTATTTCTAAAGTGGAGGTACATATACACAATTCCCCTTTCTGCTTCATGAGCTTTCATCCTTATCGTGTACCCGATGCTAACTCCTAATCTTACTCACAATCACATTTTTTAGTTACTTCTTTACTAGGCTCTACGTACTTCCATGATGATTCGCATTATATTCACACTATATTCTGCTCAAGGCCAATCTCGGAGGATAAAATTTCGTAACTTTTATTCACGATCCTTACTCTGGGCTAATTCCACCTGGTAGAGCAAGCGTACTTAACCCGTTATCCTTTCTCGTTATTCTAATCCTTAATACCTCACAGGCTATCTTAAGATATTCATATCCATCACCATTCTTCTCACCATATCAGTATTGACCTTCTACTTACCACCCATATCGCAATTAACTTATTTCCCAAAGTCAGTGGTACTCCTAGTTTAGTCAGATCTTATCATTACCGTGGATACGATCTCTCAAGATATATTACAACCTCATATCTCATCCTCTTTCTATTTCCAAAAAAAATTCAGCAGAGTTTCCTCTATATTCCTTACTATCCCAAACCTGCACTCAGGAAATACTAACAATGCCTCACAGGGCCAATACATATATATTCATATCACAGCCTCAGAGGGAAAATACATATATATTCATATCACAGCCTCACAGAGCGCCCAATATCAACAACATTATAAAATGATGGACTTACTTCGTATGTCCAACTCGAACTGCACCCATTACACTTTTCTGTCTACTTTTCCTTTCAATTTTCAACTTTACATTTCAATCATATTTCAATCTTCCTACCTTACCCGGTATGCCTCTTTCACACCAATACTTATGTAAACGACCCAAATCCGGGTGTGATTACACTCTTCTCAACCCATCGAGATAAGTCATCCTAACATCCAATGGAAATTAGATGCGAAAGGAAACGAAATAAATCAAAATTTATATTAATCAAAAATATATAAAACAAACTTAAATTCCCTAAAGAATTGTTGTCATATGTATAAGACACTAATACATTACCGAAGTATGAAAGAAAATATAGTCACATTGTCTTTGTCTCTAGAATAGGACTAAAACATAATAAAAGAGTAAGAGGTGTCCGCTAGATGGATGTAACAACTACTTCAACACTTGAGATGGTAGCCTCAAAATTGATAGAAAACACTAGGAGATTAAGTAGGTCCAGGATCACAACCTACACAAGTGTAGAACCAAGGGGTGAGTACCAAACAACACGGTACTCAGCAAATGGATAATTAAAACTAAGCGAAGCTCAATATATACAAGTACTCCTGTCATCCCGACTGAACCTCCTTAACTACAACCTGCATAAAACCAGCCCAACTCTACAATTATACAATAACAACAGTAATACAGTCCACGAATACTCATCAATAGTCTTATCAATGAATCATATCAAATCAAGTTTAGCATATACAGAACAATAAGTGGTAAAAACGAATTTCACAAATATCAACAGAATAAGATGCAATGCAATGAGATGATGCATGTCTAATCTATCGGTACACATCCGCTGAATTAAAGTCCGAAACCCATGGGGGATATTTTTGTCCACGTAACCTGCCAAGGAGTGTGTGGCCCATCCCTTAAATATATATATATATCCTACCATAGAGCGTGTGGCCCGACCTCTTTATTTTATAATACCTGCCACGGAACATGTGGTCCGACCCCTTTATTGCATAATATCTTCCATGGAGCGTGTGGCCCGACCCCATTGTTTCATATTATTTTCAGTCTCAACACAATATGCCAGAACCAATGCAATCAATTCAAGTTCATACAATTCACGATTATAACATAACAACAATATTTTTTCCTATCTCACAACGACATAGTCATTTCATATGTCCAAAATAAATCCATAATCACAACATATCAATTCCATCAATACATGTCATTAGATCATCATTTTCTACCCCTCATCTCTATTTTTAAGGTCAATCATATAGTCAATAACCCAGTCTAATTCTCATTACTTCCAGTACACATAACACAAAAATACATGCATCTTCAAGCTTAAACTAAGGTTTAAAAATTTACTTGCCTTAATTAATCAAGCAATCACTCCGGGACTTGAGCCTTCCCTTTTCGTTGGGCCTCAAAATCAACGTAATCTAGTCAAATAAATAATTACAATAAGATTTTCGAAACTAACAACATCTTTATTACCATATGTCTAGCCTAGACCCAAAAATTTAAGCAAATCTATAAACATGTTCGTAATCTTGATGCCACTTAAATGTCAACTCCCATATTTTCCGAATTTTAAAACTAGAGTTAAACCTCAATTAAATTGAATAATCACTTTAAAACCTGAGCCTTTCATAACACTTTCAAACGATCAAAATCTGTTCAAATACATAATTTTCATAAGAATACGAATTCAATGACATCCATGTTGCTATATGTATTTTCGGATAAAAAATTGGGTCAAAAAGTCATCACGAGTCATTAAAGTCAAATCTGAAATTTTATTTTCGATTATGTTCACTCATGATAAAATAAACTCACTTGTCAAATTTTAGCTAAAATGAATCGTTATTCGACCCACAAATAAAGATTTTATGTGAAGAACCCTAGGGTCATATTTTCTTATTTTAGCGTTATTTCTCCACCAATATAAAAATTTAATGGAAAGGATAAGAATAATTACCTTGACGCTTTGGAATAAAAATCCTTATTTTTCTCTTCTCCTTTATTTTTCTTTTCCCTTTTCTTTTGTTTCTTCCTCCGTATTTTTTTTCCGTTTCTTCATTTAGCTTTCTCACGCCGCTGCTGCTTTATCTCACATCTGATGGCTTAATGCCATCAGATTTTATATATATATATATATATATATATATATATATATATATATATTCTCTTCTTTTATTATTATTTATTTCCTTCTTTTTCTAATTAATTAGGTACTAAAGTAACAAACCCTACTAACCTATTTTAATAAATATAAGAAAAGTGGTATTAAATAAGTTAACACTTTAGCCCATCAATTAAATTAATTATTTTAAATCACCCATAAACAAATTAACCAAAGTTATCGAATAGTCCAAATAACTCATTAAAATTTTACGGGAAGGATCTCGTATGAAAGGAGGAAGACTCATTCTCAAAATGACCTAATGGGTCATTACATTATCCACCACTAAAATTCATGTTCGTCCTCGAACATAAATAAGGAGAAGGGAGAATAACCAACGTTACCAAAAGCTTGAGTTATAATCTTCACATGTCGGTTTTCATTCCTTCAAGTGAGCTCCTCATTAAGACTATTCCATCAAGATCAACTTCTAAGAACTGAAATTTCGAATCGAACTTTGAAAAATATATAAGTTAGGGATAATTTAGACGTCACAAATTAACCCATGAACCAAAACTTAACCGAAACCCTCTAAACCCCATCATAACTATCAGGACAATATTTCATCACATAACCACGAGAAAATTCTAGACTAATACCGGCTATAACTAGAAGTGAACCTGAATCAGTCACCACACTCATAATGCACAGACTATCACAGATCTTGTTAAGATTCCATTCTCACTACCAAAGCTTCCCACGAGCTTAAGCTATACAAATCTGATCTTTAGACATTAGGTACTCATTACTGGAGAATATGATTTATCTAACCCAAAGAATGAAATGATCGAATACCCTCCTAGCGAGCGATACACCCAAGCATACAAAACTTCTAATAACACTATCGAAAATGGTAGATCAGTAGTTGTGATTGTAAACAAACCTTAAGAGCGGTAACACTATACCTATTGTCCCCCCACATTCTACCATACATAGCCAGAACGAGACCCCGATGAGAGTTAAATCTTAAGACTGTCGGACAACTATAAGTATTCATGGAAGCTTTTCTACAAATTCTTATAAAAAGAATTGTGCATGTAAAATCACTATTATACTTCAACAATCCCTAACAACACCAAATCTATAACAACTAAAATAACCAAGTTTGCAAAAGCATCCTACCATACCAAAAGGATATCAAAGGATCGGTACACTGATCAACCACTAGGGATCCATCCACCGAAGTAGAAACACGTGTGGGCATAGGCAACGAATCATACTTCAAATCATGTCCAAAACAAAATAGGTAGTTACATAAGAATGTACGAAATCAAGATCGAATAACACAAGATAGTCCTCCCATAGTGCTTATATCAAACATTTTCATTCATCTAACTCCATCTCTTTGATTTTTAGCTACCCACAATCAACTAGTCTGTTCTCCATTGCAATTGTACACACTACTCGATTTATCAAACCCCACATATTTCTCATAATATTCCATTGAAATGAACTCTCTTAATACTAATAATACATCATAGCCACACCAGTCATTTACCTTACTATTAAACCGTTATTAGTATCAAAGTTTTCTTAGCTACAGATTGACACCTCCAAATATTTCAAACTATGGCCTCCTATCTTTCCATTTAAACATTCCATGATAGGTACGGGTCACACCCAAAGTTGATCACACTAATTTCAAATCTGATAGTACTTTTCCATCTAGGTAAAGATATTGAATCAGACCTAATGTCAACTCCAGACAAACCTTTATATACCAAGTTTCAACTACCATTCAAACTATCATATACCTCATACCAAAACTTAGAGAAATTCTTGGTCACTTGAATAATTCTATATACTATGAGCACATAGCCTCTATTTACCCTCTAGTACCTATGTAACGCATCACAATAGTTCGTATAACCCATCAACAGAGTAGTATCAATCCAATTCGAAATCCTTAATAACCATGAAGAACTATATCCCATCTTGTAGTGCATCCATAAGTCACCTACCATAATTTGAGAGTCTAACCCTACATAAAATACATAATCTTTCATATCTCACTATTTGTCATTCAAACCAAGCCCAAACCTTCAGAAAAGTCATTGTTACATCCCTCATAAGTCTGTGCTGAACCAATCAACATTGTATAGTCATATCTGAACACAAGAGCGAAAATTCATACAATCTTCAACTTTGAACTAAGGATCTACACATGGTGTCATATTTTTTATCATTTCTTTGATGCTTCACATGAAGCAAATTCCAAATACCTTGAACTATTTAATATACCACACTCTTATTCTTTTTGCTAACTCATTTACTAACCTTATTCTTTGACCAACAACTCATGACATTTTACCTTATCTTTTGAATCAAAACTTTAAGTGAAGCCCTTTCATAGGCCTTTTAATGATCAAAACCAATAAACTCTACAATCCAAACCCTGCATAAGTTCTTTCAATTGATCAATACCCCATATGATCGATCAATTTTCATCTTTCCGATCTATACTTTGATGAAACCCAATCCCATTATCTATCAACATTAGCTTATACATTGAATACCTTTATGAATTCACGTATCTTAGCTATCATTGATCACCTCTCCATTGATCTTATTGTATCCTTCGTTAAAATTTAATTATACCAGTAACCAAACTTGAACCACAAAAGAACTTATTCCACACTCGAGCCAAACGCCTATAGAGTTATTTCAAATCTTATCCAATAATCGTTTACCCATATGGATAACACATAACACTGCCAACATAAACAGACCAAAATAAACAGAACCACGTGTCGTTAAATTTAATTCTCCACTCTCTCCAAAGATACATTCGGCCCTTACAACCAGAGTAAATATAATTGTTCTCGCCTTGTTTCGAAGGCTAAACTACATTTCACTAATTATTTTTATTTATGAATCTAGATTCTTTCAATTTTATCCAAGCGGTGTCTAAACACATTCTACGACTTTCCATACAATGAGAGAGCACTAAAATGAAGAACCTAGCTAGAAATTTGCCTGCCTGTATCTACTTCTTCATGCCATTCACCAAATAGTAGAAAATCACAATTTAATACCTGCAAGTCATTATTATCATATCGAATCTATTTAACACAAAATCCTTAAGTATGGTTGTGTTCTGATCATAGTCCATCACAAATTTTTAGTACCGTTATGATCAGTAACCATTGCCATCATCTAGAAGTCAACCTTCTCAATCAACAAGACACCTTAAACCCAGTTATACCAACCAAATCCAATGGAATAACCCAATTTTATGCGCACTATCACTAAAATTCTTAATTGCCTTCACATAAGTATACTCACTACTACTTTCTTTATCCATAAGCTTATCATTTTGATATCGATCCACTCCCTTGGAGTTTACGGTTAAATTACAAGTCCTTACTTAGAATTCTCAAAATACACTTCACAACCTAAATGCATTAATCATACCAAAATCCACCACTAAGATCTTTCTTATAAATAATGCTTACCCCAAGCGTCCGTAGTAACAAACTAGTTGGATTTTCAAATATGAATGCAACATCAAATCTCATCTTATGAGAAGATGATACAACTGATAACTCCTTAAGTAGTTAGTAATTACACTTGATAATTGATGTATTTTTTTGTATACCAATAGTACCACACTGTGAAAATTTTATAGATACACACCACTAGAATACATCATACCCACCGTAAAGATCATACCTTGATAGTCTACAGCTTCCTATCTATTACCTAACTGTCATACATTACCAACACATTTCAGTCTTCAGTCAAAATCGATATCACTCTTCAGTAGGTAAGGTCAATAGCAGAAGCAACATAACCCTAACTAAATAATCATAAGTACCGCAGTAGTAGACTTATAATAACCTTTCCTGATATATATCCACCCTATCAAACTGCTGTAGAAATTTTGATCTCGATTAGCGCAAAATCATCCTCATCACATACTATGTAACTCATTTTTTCATGATGAACTTCACGTTCTATAGTCTTCAAGGGCACAGTTATCACAATATAGTCATTCCCTTAATTATACCATTCTTAATTGTAGAACCACTTCAAACATCGGGTAGGTCAAACAAGCATCATTCTCGATGCTTAACCACTATCCAAAAATATAAGACATTCATATAATCCTCCAAACCATTGTTCCTCTTTCTATACTATATCCTCAAAGTACATTATCGAACTATAACCTTACTTACTCTTTTAAAATCATCTTGCATTACAAGTCTCACCATACACCATTTCCATAAGTTTATTACTTCCACCTCCAAATTAGATATAGACCACGTGATGACATTTCAACAACACGCACATAGAATCAGGCAAGAGTCATTACTATATGTCACAGAAAAGAGTGAGGAAATTGAAAATAGATCGGATCAAGTATGCATGATAAAGAATCAAAAGGTGAAGATATTTCCTAACAATCTTCATATTCTCTCGAACATAAGTACAGACGTCTTTGTGCCAATCCTCAAGACTCTACTTAGACTCAGCTTGTATACACGTGAGACCTATGAACCTCGTCCTCGAATACCATTTTGTCATGACTTAAATATGGGTTTTATAGCACTCATTTCAATCGACTGAGACAAGTCGGCCTAATATCCAATGGAAAGTAGATGTAGAAGGAAATGAAATAAATCAAAATTTAACTTAATCAAAAATACATAAAACAAACTCAAATTTCCCCAAGATTGGTTGTCATGTGTACAAGCCACTAACACATTACCGAAGTACGAAAGGAAATAGAGTTACACTGTCTTTGTCTTTAGAATAGGACTAAAACATAATAAAAGAGTAAGAGGTATCCTCTAGATGGATGTAACAGCTACCTCAACACTCGAGATGATAGCCTCGGAATTACTAGAAAATACTAGGAGATCAAGTAGGTCCGGGCTCACAACCTACATAAGTGAAGAAGCAAGGGGTGAGTACCAAATAACATGGTACTCAATAATTGGAGAACTAAAACTAAGAAAAGCTCAACAGATACAAATAATCCTGTCGTCCCAACTGAACCTCCTTAACTACAACCTGCATAAAACCAGCTCAACTCTACACTTTTACAATAATAACAGTAATATAGTTCATGAATACTCATCAATAGTCTCATCAATGAATCATATCAAGTCAAGTTCAGCATATATAGAGAAATAAAGGGGTAAACACGAATTCAAAAATATCAACAAAATGTGATGCAATATAATGAGATGATGCATATCTGTCCTATCGGTACACATCTACTGAATTATAGTCCGAAACCCATAGGGGACATTTCTATCCATGTAACCTGCCACGGAGTGTGTGGCCCATCCCTTTAATATATATATATATATCCTACTATGAAGCGTATGACCAGGCCCCTTTATTTCATAATACCTGCCATGGAGCATGTGGCCCGAACCCTTTATTTTATAATATCTGCCACAGAGTGTGTGGCCTGATCCTTTTGTTTCATAATATCTGTCATGGAGCGTGTGGGCCGACCCTTTTATTTCATATCCTTTTCAGTCTCAGCACAATATGTCAAAACCAATGTGTTCAATTCATGTTCATATAATTTACGATAATAACATGACAACAACAATAATATTTCCTATCTCACATCAACATAGTAATTTCATATATCCAAAATAAATCAATAATCACAACATATCAATTCCACCAATACATGTTATTAGATCACCATTTTATACCCCTCATCTCTATTTTTAAGGCCAATCATACAGTCAATAACCAAGTCTAATTCTCATTACTCCCCAGTACAGATAACACAGAAATACAAGCATCTACAAGCGTAAACTGAGGTTTAGAAATTCACTTGGCTTAAATAATCAAACAATCCCTCCAAGACTTGAGCCTCCCCTTTTTGTTGGGCCTCCAAATCAATGCAATCTAGTCAAATAAATAATTACAATAAGATTTTTGAAACTAACAACACCCTTATTACCATATGTCTAGCCTAGACCCAAAAATTTAATCAAATCTATAAACACGTTCTTAATTTTGATGTCACTTAACATGTCAACTCCCATATTTTCTAAATTTCAAAACTAGGGTTAAACCTCAATTAAATTGAATAATTACTTTAAAACTTAAGCCTTTTATAATGCTTTCTAACGATCAAAATCTGTTTAAATACATAATCTTCAAAAGAATACAAATTTAATGATACCTATATTGCTATATTTATTTTCGGATCAAAAATAGGGTCAAAACGTTATCTTGAGTCATTGAAGTCAAATCTGCAATTTTCTTTCCGATTATGTTCACTCATGATAAAATAAACACACATGTCAAATTTTAGCTAAAACGGATCGTTATTCGACCCCCAAATTAAGATTTTATGTGAAGAACCCTAGGGTCATATTTTCTTATTCCAGCGTTATTTCTCCACCAATATACCCTAAAAATATATTCATAATCATATAAAAATTTAATGAAAAGGATAAAAATAATTACCTTGATGATTTGGAATGAAAATCCTTATTGTTTTCTTCTCCTTTATTTTTCTTTTCCCTTTTCTTTTGTTTCTTCCTCCGTATTTTGTTTTTGTTTCTACATTCAGCTTTCTCACGCCGCCGCTGCTTTATCTCACATCTGATGGCATCATGACTCGAATCCACATGTGATGGAACTCATCTCAATCCACTGAGATAAGTCAGTCTAATATCCAACAAAAAGTAAATGCGGAAGTAATTGAGATAAAGTAAGGTTTAACTTAGTGAAAAACAAATAAATAATCTCAAAATCCCCCAAGACTGGTTGTCACGTGTACAAACCACTAATACATTACCAAAGTACAAAAGAGAATACAGTCACAATGTCTTTGTCTCTAGAATAGGACTAAAACATATTAAAGAGTAAGAAGTGTCCGCTAGATGGATGTAACAGCTACCTCAACACTCGAGATGATAGCCTCAGACGTGGTAGAGAACGTTAAGAGATCAAGCAGGTCTGGGCTCACAACCTATACAAGTGTAGAAGCAAGGGAAGAGTACCAAACAACACGGTACTCAGCAAATGGACAATTAAAACTAAGCGAAGCTCAATATATACAAGTATAAAACCAGCCCAACTCTACAATTATACAATAACAATAGTAATACAGTCCATGAATACTCATCAATAGTCTTATCAATGAATCATATCAAATCAAGTTATCGAATAGTCCAAATAACCCATTAAAATTTTACGGGAAGGGTCTCGTATGAAAGGAGGAGTACTCATTCTCAAAATAACCTAATGGGTCATTACAACTTACCTGTATACTGTGTAGCTTCCAATATCATCCGTCACTTTCTTCTGTCGATGTCGTTCTTCAGCTGAAACCAAAGGTTAGAAAGAAAAAGAATTTCATTTCCTATGGCTGGGGTCTATCGCATGATCTAAGACAAGAAAGAAAGGTAACATCCTAAATGTCTTGTAGCCTCCTGTTTATAGATGTGGTGCACAACAAACCGATAAACATAACTCTATTAGAAACGGTCTGTAGACATTCTGAGGACCAAACTGCTCTAATACCACTTTTGTCAAAGACATATCAAGAGGAAAGATGGATAGCTCTGTGTACTTATGCCAAAACATGCCCAAAGAAAGGAGATAACTTCACATACTTGCTACTCTGCATCATATAAAAGCCTTGAGAGGAAATAACTCAACTAGTATAGGAATTCTACCATCGAGAAGTGAATAAAACTTATGATTATACTTGGGGTTCTATGAATGGAATTATCCCCATATTTGGAATATCAATCACTTAAGGCCAAGACATGCCAAAAGAAAAGAAAGGGTAAGCTTCACATACCTCTTACGGATTACTCTTACACGTTTGCCTCATCGTCTCTTGAACCTATTTAACATAAAATTAATACTAAGTTTAATGACCTTTCACTTTCCAATTTTCAACTCTACACCCAAGTACTCATAGGAGTTATTTCCTTATCCATTACCCTCGACTAGTTTGTTACTAGTTCCGAATCTACCAAAAATCGGACACTATCTCCTCTATAACTTCAACACCCCCGAGATTTCAACTCGGACACAATATCAACAAACATACCACCACCAATAACAAGCAGAATATTTACAAGTAAATCACTTCAACCTTACACAATACAAGCTCCAAACAACTACTCCAAACTACGATACAAAAATAGAGTTTTTTAATTTTTATTTCGCAAAATTTTTAACCATACCAAACGGAGAATCATGTGGATGCAACCAGAAGAACCCACACTATTTTTAAAACACTTTAAAGCCCTTCAACACGTAACCCAACCAGCTGCACCTGCAGCACCACAACGACAACCCATTACTCGACTTCGATTTAGCTATAACCACTTCAATTTAGTTTGTTTCTAATGTTAAGCATCCTTATGTAATTTTTACACTTCCAACCTTATTTAAGACATGTAATATACCTCATAGAAACATAATAAACTCCAATTTTAAATAGAAGCCCTAACCTTGCCCGAAACTCATCGAAACTTGCCTCGGAAGTTCCTTTAGCTCACCTAAAATTTCATGGATGTTTTCTAACGTTTTGGGCTGCTCCAAACCATAATGTTTCATTAATAACCCTTCATAACATCATGTTACACCCTACATAATTAATTCACAGAGAGAAATCGAAGAACTCACCTTTTTCCCCCAAAACTGTAGCGCTCTCTCTCTAGCTTCAAGTTTTCTCTTCTCTTCTTTTCTTAAATCTTTTTTTGATAAAGATAAAGCTTAAAGGATAAGGATGAATTAAAGTCATCAAACATATATATATATAGGCCACCTTAGGGGGGTTACATGTGTCAACCCCTAAGTGGTGACCCATGTCAAGCCCTTATTTGTCCAATACATTCCTTCCTTTAATCATGGGATGCCATATGGCATGTGGGGGGCCCACCCCATTTGCTCCATCTGCTTCCACATGGGACTTTCAGCTGCTTCCACGTGGCACTCTCCCATGCTGCTATGTGGTACTTTCTTTTCTCCCTCGTGGGTTCATAATCTTGTCTTCTTTTATGAACCTATGTAATCCTTGCTACGTAAGCTTGGTATGTACTCTAGTAGCTTAAGTAGGTAAGATTTCCAAGTTGGAATCTTATGTAAATAAGTCGAGTCCTATGACTCATTGTTTGGTCTCCAACTTCTTTCAGATTCTTCTAACTGTATTTCCAATGTTCTCTACTATGGGGTATCGCATTCTCCTTTCTTAAAGTTGTTTGATAGCTTTATAGATTATCCGGCTCACATAGTAACTCTTAAGAAGCTTAATAGTTCTTAAGAAGCTTTAAGAAGCTTTAAGAAACTTTAGGAAACCTTAAGAAACTTAAGAGGCTTACGATCCTTCCAAGAAACTTAAGAGCCTTTCAA
Source organism: Solanum dulcamara (assembly GCF_947179165.1). Lineage (NCBI taxonomy): Eukaryota > Viridiplantae > Streptophyta > Magnoliopsida > Solanales > Solanaceae > Solanum > Solanum dulcamara. Next base: position 53,122,815 of record NC_077238.1, on the reverse strand, counting down.
GAGACTTAAGAGCGCGTTCCAAGGTACAAAAGTACGGGGTGTAACATTAGTGACCTATTCCAATAAAAGGAACTTCTAAAAAACCGACACCATGAGCCCATAAACTACTCTGCTAACACCAAAACTAGGCCAAACACCCCATCCTAAGGGAAATTAAGGCGGCAAGAATTATATCGGCATAGTAAACTGGCTGGTAGTGGCCCAAGGTTACCATTCCCACGGCTACCAAGCATGACAAAAGAAAAACACGCATCCTGAACAAGAACCAACTTATAGATTCCACAAATTACTTTGACCCAATCTTGAAGATGAACCTTCTTAGAAGATTTTCGTTTTCCAACAGAGCTAATGCCTGAAGCAACTAAAGAACACCACTATTCTGATTCTAAATTACATACCGGCCTCGAGACCTACCAACACAACCATAGAGATCCAACCACAACCATAACAAGCTACACCAAGGAATCACACTTTTAAAATTCCAACTAGCTAGAGATAAGCACTAATACCATCAAAAGAGATGATTCAACAAGACCAAACGAGAAAATCACAACAAACTCTAAGTTTGCCATGATAAAATAAAATAGATAGACCAACGAGCAGACCACCACTACACAACCTTAGGAACTGAGAACCAAATTAAGCCGCGAGAGGTAAAAAAAACAAAACCCAACTTTCACAACACCATAGAAGGCGATACCTTCCTTCTGAAACCTCCAACAACCATCAACTCCAAACCATTAATTCAAGGGGAATACATGCAACTAAGGAAATTTTCTAAGCCAACTAGGCCCAACAGCCCAACAACTTCTAGAACTAATAAAGCTGATCTAGACACCTATCTAACAATGATTGACTCCACAACAAAAGTAAATTGTAAGGGACATAAAAGGGAAAACTAACTAATATGTCAAGACAAAGGAATGGGGAATTGCTTAATACAACCCCTTAGCATAGAAATCAGACCTAGTCCAAACCCTCAAGTCTAATTAAGACACAAACCCTCAAGAAATAAACTATAGAATTAAAACACAAACCCTCAAGTCCAATTAAGGTTGCAATAACAGTCATGAGATAAATAACAAGTCAAATAGGCATGTATGGATATTGAAACCCCAAGACCACATAATGTAAGCAATGAATAGAAAAAAAATGAAATCGCACAAATATAACTAATACCTAGATCCTTGGCCTCAGGCTGGTCTGTAGAAGAATAGGGTGGGATCATGTCCAACCTAGACCCGAATACCTAAAGCACCACCAATATCAATCTAGGAACCACCTCTGATCTATGGTTCCAACAACCTAAGATACTGACCTAGCTTACCGAACATAACTCATTGTGGTCCCATATCGTGGACAAGCTCTAGATCAAGGGCCAAGTTCTCCACAAATATGACAAGGTCCAATAGCTCTAGAATGGGGATTAGAAGATGTCTCAATGTATGGAAAATTACCTCCTGCCTAGGGCACTCCCTATATCAATGGTAAAAACCTCCATAATTATAAAAATCACAAAAGAGAGAAGCCCGACATGAAGAATATGCTGAACTACCCTTTCTATCTCTTACAAACTATGGAAAATCTCTAACACCCTATGGACTACCCCTAGAGACAGTACCGAGCCCCCATGACCTGAATGTCCAGAATGTAAATCATGAGAATCAAAACTTAAACTCCGCCTACTGTAAGCACCATAACCTACCTAAGGACCTCCTAGAAGTTGAGGTGCTACCACAAAAGGACTGATGGGTCAAGATGGAAGATGACCATCACTGAACCAATATGCACCTCAAAGAGGAGTGTTTTCACTGTTGTACAAGTGGCAAGCCTCATACCACTATCTCTATAAGCCTCAAGGCACACCTTCTCCATGGCCCTCACATGAATTATAACCTAGGGAAAGGTAGACGAAGCTGCTATCAAATATCCAATGCTAACTAGAGTGGCAAAGAAAACTTGATGAACTCCTGGCTCATATCACGATCCATAGGGGATCCCTATTCAAGAAATCCCAACATATACTCAAATACTGATGACAAACCTAGATGTGGACCAATTAACTCAAATCTGTCCTAAGAAGAAAATTTTACACCAATAACCATAACTTTCAGTGGTGCACTCTCAAAGGGACTCAAGCTTCCTCCCACTATACCTTGAGAAGCCAAGGAAGCCAATGACAATCTCCGAGCCTTAGCTTCCTCCAGAATCTTTGTTTGCTGATATACATCTCCAACCTCAAGGTCTATGCCTAATTAAGGCCTTATAGCCTAACCAAGTGTTGAATCTCTCCAATAAAATGGGTTGTTGATCGGACTATTTCTATTGACTCATGCTATTTGTACAAAAGAGAATTGATTCCAAGAAATCAATTTTAGAAGTATTCAAAGAAAAAACACATGATAAGGTGTCAAAAATAGAATTTTCTTAGAGTGCCCTATAGCCTCCGAAAGATAGGATAAGGATGTATCCGCACCGACCTACAAAACTCTACTGGGTATTTGATCTTATACCAAGATGTCGGTTTACCTAGGGCTCTGATACCAACTTTTCAAGACCCAATTTCTCATGTCATGATGACACGTACAACTATCCACATGTAGGTAAGCCTAACCCATAGCTTGGAACCAAAAGTAATGTGCTCTCAAGTTGAAGATAAACCAATGAAATAGGAGACAGTAAAAATAAGAAGAAAGCGGAATCACTAAACATGTAACATGAGCAACCACTCCCAAGGCTTGACGTCAGTCGTTGTTTGAACATTTAATCAAAATATAAGTACAACAGTTTTAAAAATACAAATATAAGTACAAAATGACTCAAAAAAAGTAAATACCAGTCCTAGCCCAATGTAGATGGAAATTGATAACTCCAGACGCCAGGAGCTCACCAAATCTCTAAATCCAAAGCTACTCTAAATGAAATCCAAATCAATAAGGATAACCCATATTATGATCTACATGGAGAAAAAGTGTAGTATGAGTACCAAACACATGGTACTCAATAGAAATAGGCCGACTGAAATCAATAAATATAGCAAGTACAAATAATATATAAACAAGGTAAGTACAACACAAATTACTACTCATGAGATATAACATGATAATAATATATATGAAAAATATAATAATAGGATACACGAAGTAAATAAACTGAATCAACGAACGTACCTGAGTGCACAAATCCAATTATCTACTCGCAACAAGATATACTACAAGAGTCAACTAACAAGGATAGGATACAGACGACCACCACTAACCACGTAACAAAGTAAAGTCTAAACAAACTCCACCTAATAGGGAGTACCAATATCAAGTCAAGTATAGGACACACAGTTAAAAGACTATCAATGCAATACAAAATAAACAAAAGAATAATCAAACAATAATCTATCGGATGACTATACCCTAGATGGTACAAACAAAAAACGTAACTTAATTAGTCCTCATATAATCGGCAGATACCAAACAACAATTAATTATACTAGTGATAGGTAATGCATATGAATGCAAAACATGTAGAAATCTAGTAAACCATCTTTGATTAGGGTCTTTAACCCAAATACCTACCTCTGCTCCTGGTATAAAAAGTAGGACCCATGCATCTCCCTCATCTGGTACTATAGTACTCACCGCCAGATGGGCCCATAGGGTATGTGAAAAATTCCATATAGCTCACCTACTTCTGTAACAAGTCTTCGCAATATAATATCTCAATCATGGTACCAAAGAAAAAGCAGCCAAACTAATGCAACCAATGCATAACAGGATGATGACACGTTGGCTAGTCAAGTAAAAACTAAACATAATTTGGTGCCTTAAATACCTCAAAAGTTAGTATATAAAATGAAGGCATCCTTAACGTCTCGTATATTATGAAGAATTAGTAAAATCAGTAATCCAGGTAATACGAATCCTGTTAAAAAAATTTGAAATAGTAACCATATGAAAATAACTTTTCTAAATGATAATGATGAACCAATGCATGAATTGGGATCATAACAAAAACACAAAAGAATGAATAGCCAATGTAATGTGTGTTATCACAAACATCCAAATAAGGCACACACAATAATAAGTACAATACAAATCTTACCATGCTATCAATGGGGAGGGAACTAACATGGAATCACACTGCTGTTTGAACATGGCCTAAGGCCCAATAATATAACAACAACTCAATAAAGTATCACAAGTGTACCGCTACCAATAAAGCAAAAGAAATAAGAAATGACTCAGAATTATTTAGGTGAGAAATAACTCTAGGATCGACACCTTACCCCAAATATGCTACTTTAGCTCACAACTAAGCACAACTAGGCCTAAGTTACGATTGCAATGAGCTAGTAAGGTCTCAGGAACTAACACAATGAACATCACCTAAAAAAAGTCCTATCAGAAGCCACACCTAACTACAAAGGCAATAGAGCATAAACCAAGGCATCTAAGTGTCAAACCTAGACTAAGGCCATAAATTATCGATACTTATAAGGATAATCATACCAAACCATACCACAAGCAAATCCCATAGCCTAAACTAAGGATTTTATGAGACTATTCTAGTCTAAGGCTCATTTGGAATCAAGATAATGGAATATAAAGAGGAAAACCTAATACTTGGCTATTACCAACCTATATCAAATGTAATTAATATTTAAACATTATCTAATAAATCTCAATAAAAATGGGAGACTTTAGACTAAATCAAAGCCAATTACATCGGCACTGAATCCACCAAATTGAAACTTTCAAAATCTGAAACACCTTTGGTCACCATCACACTATCAAAATATTAATCACAATATCATTACGGATGTTTAGATACCAAATTCACTATAAAGAGAAATGGATCCAATATTAGGACTAAAATGAGATTGTGGGACTAGCATTGGGAATATCAAAATCAACTCTATGAAAAGGTTCATTTTAACTTCCAAAAGTTATTTTCAAAAATGGAGCACAATTCTGGGCTCGCAATAGCCCAAATTAGTTCATGCATTAAATCTCTATTAAAGTTAAACAAGAGAGGGGTAGCAACCCCTTCAGGGAAATATTTACCTCAAACGATGAGTCCGCGATAATCCCTGAGAGCTTCACTGCACATACACAAACATCTTTAACATGCTAGAATTTGAATCATATAAAACAGAGCTCTAGTACTCGAGTAACCATTTTCAAAATATGAGGACTGAAGATGAATTTTGGAATTAAAATACCAGAAATTCTGGTCACTAAAAATTAATCTAGTCACTAAAAATCTAAGATCTACTTCCTAAAATCTTGTACCAGATATTAGCACTTTGGCTGGTTTGCTCAACTTTAAATTTTCCGAAGGGGTGTTTGAGATTAGTTTGGAGCCCCGTGCACACAAACAAAATATGCATTCTCATCAAGTTCAGCATTCTAAACTCAATGGAACAGTGAAAACATCCATATGGTATTATATCGATGTAAAGTGGGTCCCACATCTAAGTTTTATTTTAAGCCAAATTCCACTAAAAGGCTCACTTAAAGCTTGAAAAACTGCATGAAAGGTTATTCTAGATATAACTCAATATTTTAAAGATAGCCATGCAAATGAAATTCTCATCTGAGTATGTTAACCAAGAATTTTGACCAAATTCAAACTTTGGCTTGAGCTTTAAGGCTAAAATGTCTAACATCACAAACTCATACCAGAAGTCTCAGGACCTGAACCTCCAATCAAGCCCCATGCCTAAAATTTCCCTTGTAGAACTGATGGAACCTTTAAAATTCCATTCTGAGGTTATTTTCCTAGAATTTTGACTGAAGTTAACTGTTCAAACTCCAAGAGCTCCAAAATTTAGAAATAGGCATAGCACCTAAAAAACTGACCATGCGACCAAACTATCAGTCCCAACAAGTCATAGATGAGATAGGGTTGCTATAGAAAAGCTCTAAAAGCTGAAAAGATTGGAAAATAGAGAAAATGACCTAGAGGGTCATTATGGGGTTTTAAACCGTCTGAATACTATGGCTAGTCGCCAAAATCAAGAAAACTCTCAGATTTTGTCACTAGTATGCTTAAAGTATTTTCACTTGATGTTTATTCCATACTTAATCTAGGTGCAAATTTGTCTTTTGTGACTCCTTATATAGCCCTGAATTTTGTGGTTCGTCTTGAACATCTTGTAGAGCCTTTTAGTATTTCTACTCTTGTTAGTGAGTCCATTATTGCTAAGAGAGTTGATAGATATCACATTGTAAGACACAACAGACGATTTAGTTTAGTTTGATATATAAATTTTGATATCATTCTAGGTATGTACTTGCTTTATGATTGTTATGCCTCTGTCGATTATAGAACTTGAATTGTTAAGTTTCAGTTTCCAAGTGATCTAGTTATTAAGTGGAAGGGTAGTCTATTAGTGCCTAAGGGTCATTTCATTTCATAACTTATGGTTGGAAAGTTAGTTTCCAAGGGGTGCATCTACTACATTGTTTGAGTTAGAGAAACTAGTGTAGAGACACCATCCCTTCAGTTAGCCCCAGTTGTGAATGAGTTTCTAGAAATCTCTCCCGATGATCTATCTAGAGTCTTTCTCGATAGGGAGATATATTTGGCAAATATTTTCTTCCCAATATTTATCCTATCTCTATTCTTGCATATAAGATAGCTCAAACTGAGTTGAAAGAGTTTAAGGATCAATTGAAAGATCTCTTAGATACGGGTTTCATCAAGACGAGTGTCTCACCTTAGGGAACTTCTGTCCTATTCATTAGAAAATGTATTCGAGTTGATTCACTAAAGATAGAAGTAATTAAAAATTGGCCAACATCTATTTTCCCAACTGGCATAAGGAGTTTGTTGGGTTTGGTTGGTTACTATAAAAGGCCTATAAAAGGATTTTCATCCATATCATCTCCATTGAATAAGTTGACCAAGAAAAACACTAAGTTTCAATGGTCTGAAGAATGCGTGAAAAGTTTTTTGGAGATGAAAACTAGATTGGTTACTACTTTAGTATTGTCCCTCTCCAAGGGAAAATATGGTTTTCTTTTTCTACTGCGATGCATCTAGAGTTATACTTGGTTGTGTATTGATATATAAAGTTAAATGTCATGAACCGACCTAGGGTCTTGTCGTAACACAAAAATTAAAACCCTGAAGGTCTCCAACCAAGCCTCTTGACATATCATAAAGTATACATAAGGTAAAATAAAGCGAAACATAGCATAAGAAAGAATTTAACATTAAATGAAAAAAGAATATAATCTGACTACATAGACGCTACATGTTTTATACAACAATTGCCTCTACTAATGAAAATGGGTAGGGCCTATGACATGTCCCTAGATCACCCTTGAAATGAGACATAACAAAAAGTATTTAAAAGCAATAACCAACTCATATCTAGTCCTCGATAGATGAGAACTCGTAAAAAGGTAGCCGAAATGGAAGCTCACTAACCACGTGTATTAGTGTGATCCTCAACCTCAATCCCTACATTATGAGACATTGTAGGCAAAAAATATGCATTAGTATATTTGAATGTACTAAGTATGTGGATATGATATGCAATGTAAATAATGGGATGCAATAATAAATGAACGTACATAATAAAGAAGATTGGTAAAGTCATGAGTACAACATGTTAATCAAAGCTTTTAAAAAACTTAGTTGAAAATCATAAAATAACATAATGAGCATATACATATGTGGGATAAGAACCATAATCAATAATAAGACCATGCGAGCTATAACATGAAATCCCGATGTCTCCCCATACAATGGAAAAAATGGGAATCTACTTGCAAAGAAAGACTCTACCCCGATATGTGGGTTATGTACATATACTATATGTGGATCCACTAGATAAGCCATGAAGGCAACCTATGGTGGCACATATTTTATGGGACAAGAGGCTGGTACTAAGGCTTTTGGTAGGGACTGCACCTCAAATCTGCTCGGCGTTAAATCAAATTCCATGGAAAATGTACATAGAATAGAAATCATAATGAAAATTTATCATAGACATGATCATTGGTTTGAAATTGATAAAGTAGCTCACTTCATAACATAATTGCAATGTGAGAAATGGCCTTTCATCATCACAAACCAAACTTGCATAATTCTTATCATGAGGTTCCTAGGTCACTAAATAGGTCGCTAAATCACCTATCTTCATACTTGCATGAAAATCATAACTTGAACATACTTGTAGTTCATGATCATAATTCATGCTTGAATTTAGAGTAGAACTCATATGAATAGTCAATTTTAATAAAACCATTATAATACGTTGAAATTATTGAATTCATAATCATACTTCATAGTATTATCATTGAAAATAGCTTTATGCATAGGCATCCATAATTCAACTTAAAGTCATGCAATTAATGTAGAAACATACTTATAATGACAATAAATCATGATTAAAAACATAATTGAAATAGCCCAACATAATTCATCAAAATTGTAGTTTAAAAGTAATGAGATTTCATAAAATTTTTGAAATAAACCTTGGACTCCATAGGTGTAAGGGACCCATGGATCAATCCACACATGCCTTGATTGAAATTAGACGTGAAATTGAGAAAGAAAGCTTGATTTCGAAGCAACCCTAGCCAAAGCTTTGATGAACTCTTGAGGGACCTTGGGAGAGAATTCTAAAATTTGTTTGGGAAATAATGAGGGAATAAAAAGAGCTTAGAGAGGACATAATACTAAATAAATCTAGTCCTTAAAAATGTCCACATATACTATTAGAATGTACTAAAAATACAAACTACCCCTCATTAAATTTCGAGTCGGGCAACCCTACGAACGGTTCTACGAATTGTAGAAGTAGTGACGAGTCATAGGAATGACTCATCCTGCAGACCCTGGAAAAGACTTGACAAACAAGTCTCTAAATATTTGTTACGACTCACCTTTACAAGTCGTTGAATCATCTACGACTCATCCTATTAAGTCGTAGTCCCAATCTTGAGAACTCTGAATTCTTGGCTTCTCTGAACCTATGAGTTATGTCTAAAAATCATCTTGGAGTTTACAACTCATAAGGTGTATTTGTCCTGCAAGTCTGAATTTTCCTACGCTTTAAAGGCCTCTAAAGTTTTACCACGACTCATTTCTATGAGTCGTCAAGTGACTCATCAACCATGATATTGCCTTAGTAAATTTTTTAGGCTTGAACTCATATCTATGACTCATCTCTACGACTCGTAAAAGTCCCTACGAGTCATAGAACAACTCGTAGACTTGTGGTTAGTTGAATTCTTTTTAAATTTTTCTTTCATTCGACTTTTCATCTTATGGGATATTACAATATCTCCCACTTGAGAACATTCGTCCTCGAATGAGATTCAACTTAGCATAGAAAATATATGGAAAGAGGACTAGCAACCCAACATGAGCATAAGGACACCTTAAGATGCATAAAATCATAAAAACTTCAAACTTAACATAAAACATGGCTTTGAAAATCAACTTTTATGAACATGCATGCATATGAATGACATATGGAACTGAAACGTAGGAGTTTAATCGATTGGATCATGAACAACTTAGTACCTTAGGCTTGAGTGAAAGGAAAGAGATACGGATAAAGCTTTATCTTGTCTGTTTCGGCTTCCAATGCATCACTCTCTACTTGTTGATTTCTCCGTAACACTTTGACAGACGCAACATCATTATTCTTTAATCTTTTCACTTGTCGGACTAAGATTTCTAGCGGAACATCCTCATAAGTCAAATACTCTTCAATGATTACATTTTCCAATATTAGAGTTTGGATCACCCACAAATTCCTCAACATAGACACATGAAATACCGGATGAACCATAGCCAATTCAAATGGTAACTCTAACTCATATCCACTTTACCAACAAGTTTCAATGTTCTATAAGGTCCAACCTATCTAGGACTCAACTTTCCTTTCTTACCAAAACACAATTCCTTCATAGGTGAAACCCTAAAATACACCCAATCACCCATATCAAATTCAAGTTCTCATTTTATAATGTCCGAATAGGAATTTGACGACTTTGACCATATTCAATCTCTCTCTTATGAGCCTCACTTTTTACATTGCATCAAATAACAAATCGGGACCAATCAATCTCATCTCACCTACTTCAAACCATCCCACCGGGGATCTACATCTTCTCCCATACAAGGCCTTAAAAGGAGCCATTTGGATGCTAGAATTATAACTATTGTTCTAGGCAAACTCAATCAATGGAAAATGCTCATCCTAATTTCCTTTAAAATTAATCACACACGACCTTAATATATCCTCCAAAGTTTGGATCGTTCGTTCAGTTTGTCCATTAATTTGAGGATGAAAAGTGGTACTTAGTTTAAATTTTGTACAAAGACCTTTTTGAAATGACTTCCAAAAATATGAAATGAATTGAGTACCTCTATCTAATATAATCACAAACAGAACACCATCAAGTTTCACAAGTTCATGAATGTACAATTTAACATAGTCTTCGACACCGTAGGAAGTTTTAACAAGTAGAAAATGTGTCGTCCTAGTCATTTGGTCTATAACAACCCAAAAAGAATCATATTGCATTCTAGTATGAGGCAAATCCATTACAAAGTCCATATTCACATTTTCCCACTTCCTAGTAGGAATTTTAATATCTTGGGCTAAACCTTCCTGTCTTTGATACTCAACTTTAACTTGTTGGCAGTTTGGACACTTAACTACAAACTATGCTATGTCCCTCTTCATACTATTCCACCAATACACTTTGCTTAAATCACGATACATCTTGGTGGAAACAAGATAAATCAAATATTAGGAACTATGGGTTTCATTCAGTATCTAATCTCTTAAACAGTCTACATTAGGCACACACAACCGACCTTGATAATGGTGTAAAACAATCAACATTAGGCACACACAACCGACCTTGATAACGGAGTACACCATCTCCCCCTTACGATAAAGCCTCAATGGCTTTTTCAACAACCGATATTTTTTAACTCAACTAACATCATATCATGGTCCTTTTTGGCCTTCACATCCGCCACAAGGGACGATTTCGAGCCATTATGTACAAGAACACCTCCATCATTAGAGTTAACAAAATGCATTCCTAGATGTGCCATTCTATGTACATATTTAACCAACTCCCTCTTACCTTTCTCAACATATGCAACACTATCCATGGACAATCGACTAAGAGCATCGTCTAGAATATTTTCCTTATACGGATGGTACAACACAATCATATCATAGTCCTTTAGAAGTTAAAGCCACCTTCTTTGCCTAAGGTTAAAGTCCATTTGGATAAAAACATATTGAAAACTTTTATGGTCTGTAAGCACATCAACATGCACCTCATAGAGATAGCGATGACATAATTTCAAAGTAAACAAAACTGCTGCAAGTTTAAGATCATGAGTTGGATAGTTCCTTTCATTCACTTTAAGTTGCCTAGAAGTATTGGATATAACCTTACCATGTTGAATCAAAACATAACCCAAACAAACATGTGAGGCATCATAATAAAAAACCAACCCATCCACACCATTGGGCAATGTCAAAAGCCGACGTAAGACGATCCTTCAATATTTGGAAACTCTTTTCACATGTTTCTGACTATTGAAATTTCACCTTCTTTTAAGTCAACTTAGTCAAAGGTGAAGCAATAGAAAAATCCTTTTAACAAACCTTATATAATATCCGGCTAAGCTTAAAAAGCTTCTAATGACCGAAGGAGATAATGGTCTAGGCTAATTCTTTACTGCCTCCATTTTCTTTGGATCAACCTTAATTCCATCACTGCACACCACATGACCAAGGAATGCATCTTTCCTTAGCCAAAATTCACACTTACTAAACTTGGAAAATAGCTGCTTGTCTCTTAATGTTTGCAACACAATTCTCAAGTGACCTATAGGGTCCTCTTCATTCCGAGGGTAAATCAAAATGTCATCAACAAACACCACTATAAACATACCCAAGTATGGCTTGAAAATACAATTCATCAAATTCATAAGAATATCGGGAGCATAAGTTAACCCAAAGGATATAACTACAAATTCAAAGTGACCATACCTTGTCCAAAATGCCATTTGGGGAATATCACACTCCCTTACCATTAGTTGATCATAAGCAAAATGGAGATCAATCTTTGAGAAGTAACTTTCACCTTGTAATTTGTCAAATAAATAATTTATCCTTGGAATTGGATACTTGTTCATTATGGTGACCTTATTCAATTGCCGATAGTCTATACACATTTGGAGTGACCCATCCTTTTTTCTAAGAAACAACACAGGAGCACCCCATGGTGAAATACTTGTCCTTATAAAGCCCTTATATAACAAATCCTTCAATTTCTCTTTCAACTCCTTATGTTTTGCTGGAGCCATACGATAAGGAGGAATAGAAATAGATTGGGTATTAAGAAGTATATTTATGCCAAAGTCAATTTCCCTTTTGGGAGAAATACCGGGCAAATCATCAGAAAAACATTGAGAAACTCATTACCTATAGGGACCGACTCAAGCGTAGGAGTTTCAGAATCTACATCCCTAAATCATACAATATGGTAAATGCACCATTTGGAAATCATTTTCTAGGCGTTAAGACATAAGATAAATCGACCCTTAACCATCGAATCATTACCCTTTCATTCAAGAGTAGGCTCATTAAGAAATTGAAACTTGACCCTACGGGTTCTACAATCAATAGATGCATAAGCAGTATGCAACTAATCCACACCAAGAATGATGTCAAAATCATTCATGTCAAGTTCAACAAGATTAGATAGAATAATTTCTATAAGCTCGCTTGGTTAATACAAACTCACCAAAAGGAGTACAAACCAAAAATTATTCTAATAATACTTTGGGGCACACATCACATCTCATAGCAACTTAAGGAGTAACAAAACACATGTTGACACCTGGATCAACCAATGCATAAATATTAAAGTTAAAGACCCATAACATAATGGTGACCAAATCAGGAGTCTCATCCACATCTTGCCTGGCATGAAGGAAATTGAATTAGTTGGGGCATTGGCCACCCTTAGGTTGATCTTGGGTGCCTTGTTGCATTTGGCCTCCTTGTGGAAGACCTTCTACACCTTTTATGGAAACATAAGGGCACTCAGACTGCTTATGGCCCATCTTTCCACATCTATAGCATGCACCCATTCCCATCAAGAATTTCCCTCCATGATTATTTCCACACTTTGCACATTTGGAAAAGAAGGGCTACTAGCATTCACACCTCCTTCTCCTTGAACTTTAGAGTATGGAAACCTATCTTTTGCAAAATTCATCCCCAAACCTTGGCTTTGTTGAGAGCATCAACTACTACTACAATTGGTTCTAGCATTAGAGAACCCACTTTTATACCGAGCCCTCTTAGAATCCCTCGTTCTCATTTCCTTGAGCTTTTCTCCTTTAATTTATTCGGAAAAAGTCATGAGTTGAGATATATCCATCTCTTTAACAAGCATAGTGGTATGACATTCCTTAGAAACCAAGTTGGACACTCCCAATATAAATTGACTCATTCAGGTACTGGATCGACAACCAATGAAAGAGCATACTTGGATAGCTTAGTAAACTTGAGTGCATAGTCCCTCATTTCCATATTGCCTTGTCGAAGGTTTATAAATTCCAACACTTTAGGTTCTCTTAGCTCAAGAGGGAAAAAGCAATCAAGGAAATCAAGTTTGAAAGTTTCCCATTCAATAGGAACTTTGTCTACTCTCTGCAATTTCAATTGAGTATACCAAACTTGAGCTACACCCTTGAGATGGTAAGCTGTCAACTCCTCTTTCTCCTTCGAAGTCACCCCATGATACGTACTATTTTATAGACCTCATTAATGAAATCTTGGGGGTACTTATCAAATTGTGAATGATGGAACTCGATAGGGTTCATTTATGCAAACTCTCCCAATTGTGAGGCTGGAGTAGGAACATTAGGAGGAGTCGCAACCCCTTGGTTGGCCACTACTTGGGCTAACATGGTGAAAGCGGTCTGGAGCTCCACATATGTCACTTGATCGGGAAAAGGGCCATTGACTTGAGGGGCCGGAGGATCTTGGGATTTGTTAGTATTGATCCCCCTTGGCAAAGATTGTCTTCTTAGCTGGATTTTTCTGAAAATCACAAAGGACAAATTTTAGGGAAAGGAAGTCTTAGAACACACTCTATCATACGACATAGATCATGAAAGAAGTGAAGATTTCTAAAACGTCTTATAGCCTCCTATTCATATTTATGGCGAGCTTTACAACCCTGAATAAGACTCTACTTGACGCGGCATATTGGACACCCTAGGACATCTTAAACCTTGTGCTCTGATACCAAGTTTGTCACGACCCGACCTAGGGCCTAAAGCCTCTTGACTTATCATAAAGCATACATAAGGTAAAATAAAATGGATCTTAGCATAAGAATGAGTAACATAAAAGAAAAAAAGAATATAATCCAACTATATAAACTCTACATATTTTTTCCAACAATTACCTCTATTAATGAAAATGGGAGGGGCCGAAGATGTATCCCTACATCACCCTCAAAAGGAGATACAACAAAAAGCCTTTGAAATCTATAACCAACTCATATGTAGTCCTTGATAGATGAGGACTTACTAAACATTTTCCAGAATGGAAGCTCACTAACCATGTGTATGAGTGAACCTCAACCTCAACACCTACATTATAAGACAATGTAGACAAAAAATATGCGTTTGTATATTTGAATGTACTAAGCATGTGGGTATGACATTCAATATAAATCATGGAATACAATGATCAAAGAACGTACATAATAAAGAAGATCGGTAAAGTCATGAGGACAACATGATGATCAAAGCATTTAAAGAACTTAGTTGAAAATCATAAAATAACATAATGAGCATATACCTAATACTTCTCCTTTATCCCTTGCCTTGCTTTTTTGCTCAGCTTACCGGCAATAAGACTATACAAGCTATAACATAGAATGTTGATGTCTCCCCACACAATAGAGGAAAAGGGAATCTACTAGCCAAGGTAGACTCTACCCCGCTAGGTGGGTCATATACATATGCTATATGTGGATTCACTGGCTAAGTCATGAATGCAACCAATGGTGGAACTTTGTTTATGGTACAAGAGGCTGCTACTGAGGCTTTTGGTAGATCCCCACGGAATACATACATAGCATAGAAATCTTAATGAACTTATATCATATACATGATCATAGCTTTGAAATTCATAAAGTGTATCATTTCATAACATAATTGCAATGTCAAAATTGGCCTTTCATCATCACAAATTATACTTGTATAATTCTTATCATGAGGTTCTTAGGTCACCACATAGGGCCCTAAGTCACCTATATTAATACTTGCATGAAAATCATAACTTGAACATACTTGTAATTCATGATCATAATTCAATCTTGAATTTAGAGTAGAAACGCATATACATAGTCAGTTTGAATAAAAATGATGATAATCCAATGAAATCATTAAATTCATTATCATACTTCATAATATCATCATTGAAAATATCTTTATGCATGGGTATCCACAATTCAACTTAAGATCATGCAGTTCATATAGAAACATAATTATAATGATCATTAATAGTGATTAAAAATGTAATTGAAATATCCCAATAGAATTCATCAAAATTAGAGTTTAAAAGTAATGACATTTCATGAGATTTTTGAAATACACCTTGGAATACATAGGTGGAAGGGACCCATGGATCAGTATACACATACCTTGATTGAAATTAAACTTTAACTTGAGAAAAATGGCTTGATCTTGAAAAAACCCTAATCAAAGCTTTGATGAACTCTTGAGAAACCTTGGGAGAGAAGAATATAATTTATTTGGGAAATAATGAGGGAATAAAAATAGCTTAGAGATCTTTAGTTCATAATACTAAATGAATCTAGTCTATAAAAATGTCACATATATTATTATAATATAGGGAAAATACCAAACTACCCTTCATTAAATTTTGAGTCGGGCAACCCTACGATCGATTCTACGAATCGTAGAAGAAGTGATGAGTCATTTGAATATATCATCCTATAGACCCTGAAAAAGACTTGAGAAAAATGTCTCTAAAATTTTATTACGACTCCCCTTTGCGAGTCTTCCAAGTGACTATGACTTGTCCTGTCGACTCGTAGTCCCAATCCTGAGAACTCTAAATTCTTGCCCTCCCTAAATTTACCCTACGAGTCGTGTCTAGGACTTGTTTGAATGAATGGTCCTACAGACCCTGAAAAAGACTTGAGAAACAAGTCTCTGAAGTTTTTTTATGACTAACCTTTATGAGTCGTCCAAGTGTCTATGACTTGTCCTATCAACTCGTAGTCCTAATCCTGAGAACTCTGAATTCTTTCCCACTCTAAATTTCCCCTACGAGTCGTGTCTAGGACACATCTGGGATTTTATGTCTCATAAGGTGCACTCGTCTTGCAGGTCTAAATTTTCATAGGCTTTAAAGGCCTCTGAAGTTTTACCATGACTCATTTCTATGAGTCATCATGGTTTCTATGAGTCGTCAAGTGATTTTTCAACCTTTATCTTGCCTTAATAAATTTTCCAGGCCAGAACTCATGTCACAACTCATCTCTATGACCTGTGAAAGTCCCTACGTGTCATAGACCAACTCGTACACTTGGGGTTAGTTGAATCCTTTTGAAATTTTCTTTTCGTTTGACTTTTCATCTTACGGGGTCTTACAGTACAGTTGTAGTTTATGACTCTAGAAAACTTAAAATCCATGAGTGTAATTAGTCAACTTATGATCTAGAGTTGGCAGCTGTGGTATTTTCTCCAAAACAAATATGGTGTCACTATCTCTATGGTGTGAATGTGGATGTGTAAACTGACCATAAGAGTCTGTAGTATGTCTTCAATTAGAAAGAGACAAACTTGAGGCAAAGGAGATGGTTTGAGTTTTTCAAGGACTATGTCATGAGCATTCTCTACCATCCAGGTAAAGCTAACATTATTGTTGGTTCTCATAGCAGGTTTTCCATAGGTAAAACTTCTCATGCTGAGGAAGGAAAGAAAAAGTTGGCTAAGGAAGTGCATATACTTGCAAGTTTGGGAGTTCTCCTTGTAGACTCAAATAATGGTTCTACTATTGTTCAAGATTGGGCTAAATCATCATTAGTGGTAAAAGTGAAGGAAAAGAAAGACCAAGACCCCATCTTACTTAAATTAAAGGAAGATGTTCATAAGCAGAAGGTGATGGATTTTACACAAGGGGGAGGTGTGGTATTGAGATATCAAAGCAGATTGTGTGTTCCAAATGGTGCTAGACTCCGAGATAGGATCATGGAAAAGGCCCATAGTTCCAGATATTTTACTCATCTGAGTTCCACAAAGATGTAGCTTGACTTGATAGAGGTCTATTGGAAGGGTGGTATAAAGAGAGATATTGCAGATTTTATTTCTAAATGCCTGAACTATCAAAAAGTCAAAGTAGAGCACCAAAGGTCATGTGGTGTGGCTCAGAATATAGCTCCCAGAGTGGAAATGTTTAACACCCCTAATTATTCTAACTTAGCTCAGTACAAAAGCCCAGAAAAAAAATTAAGTTTTTGCCTCAGATGGTTTTATATGGAAGGACCTATGACCCATAGAAGCACCCACAAATTATAGGTGAGCTTGTGGAAGGGAATCTGAGACAATATGCTAATAGTTGATGTTTACGGCTAGTAGAAGTTTTTACGTACCACACATCTACCCGTAGGCCAAGTCTTGATACTTGGTCAAACCAAGTGCATATGATAAAGTGACCCTATAATCAGTGAGGGGTCTACGGACTATAGAAGGTTTCATATACGAAGGACCCATACACCCAGCCTTATACCCTTTCCACAACTAGTGTCTATGACCCGTATAAGGATCTATAGATCATAGAAGGTTCCGTAGACCCAACTTCAGTAAGTAACCCCTCAGTATTTTTCTTACAAGTATGCTGGACGACCCATAGATAAGTCTATAGATCATAAAAGTTCCTATAGACCAAAACCCCTAAGATTATAGTACCTTTGGTAGCTTCCTACGACTGGTCTTGTACGACATGTATATGGTTCTACGGTCTGTAGATCGACCTATAGGCAGCCTAGTCAGCTTTTAATAAAGTGTATTTCAGTCCTTTCCCACCCTCTTCAAATCAAATTCTTCAAGTTTTGGGATCAAAATAAGACCTTTATCAGAATCATTCAATGCTTCCCTCTTAATAATTACTTCCCAGACTTAGAGAGAGGTTTCAAGAGGAAACAAATTATGATTCTAAGAGCATTCATTGAGTTCATCAAATTTTGGCAAGATCTTCGTTCTAATAGATATGTAATGCTACTTAGAGCAATGGACTAAATTCGTCCTCATGCCCTATATCAAAATTCAGTCAATAGAAGACTAATATGAGGTTCTAACCCAAGTTCCCTTGATTTGTTGAATTGAAATAGCATTCGGTCTATTAAATTTTGAGTATTATTATTGAGTATATTATATGAAATTTTGATTTTCTTGTAATAGAGTTCATGATTATTTATTACATGAGCTTTACCTATATGATAAGTTAAAGTTGTTACATTGCTTTGTATTATGCATGGATTTCAGAGTTTGAGTAAACAAAAGCATTATGCGTTACTTCATTCAGAGTATGGGTTTTAGAAATACGAGTTATTTTAAATGCATTTACTGAGGTTGAGAGAGTATGATTATTTTTAATGAGAATGGCAAAGATTTGGGAAAGAATTGAGCCTGTCAAAGTTAATTTTAATGAAACTTAAAAGAGAAGTATTTTGAGTATTTTACTCACAGTTAATATATGAGCATTATTGCATGTTTGTTTGGGAGTAGTATTGAGCTCCCCTTTGGGGAAGAGTTTAGACAACTTAAACCTCATAAACTACATAGCCAGCATAGGATAGGATCGTATTGTTTGTTCAGACGACTCCTCACTTCAGTCCCTAAAAAGGACTTTTATGTGGATCCATGAGTTTAGTTTGCGTCCCTTATATTTGTAAGTTAATAGATGACTCTATCAACGAGAGCAGTACATTGTATCATCACGAGGTTCAAAATAATTATTGTCAGTTAGAAAAACACCCCAAAATAGAACAATAATACTTTCATTTGAGTTGCATTCATTGCCTTTTTATTTTACCGTAAAGCCTTGATATTTCATTATACTTTCATGTTTTACTTCAATCGATTTATTTCCAATACTTCTTTTACCATTATCAAGTCAAGTTATTTATCTGTTTAACCATGTTACATATCGTATATTCCATATACAGATGTCTTCAATGCTACCTTATTTTATGGTATATATATAGGTGTTGAGATCATCAATAGATGCTTCATTGAAGATCACACTTCATCAATTCTTTTGTGATTCTTGCTTTCTTTTTGAGTAACCCTTTATAGTTTATTTTTTTTTATTATTAGTAGTTCATGTGAGGTAGATGGGTATAAGCTTTGGTTTTCTGGTAAATCGAAGTATAGAAATGGGGTAGGCATTTTAATAGACAGTGATTTAAGGGATCAGGTGGTGGAGGTTAGGAGAGTCAATGATAGGATGATGTCGATAAAAATAGTCATTGAAGGGATCACGTTGAACGTTATTAGTGCTTATGCGCCGCAAGAGGGCTTATGCGAGGAGGATAAGAGGCGCTTTTGGGAGGAGTTGGACGAGTTAGTGGGAGGCATACCACCTACTGAGAAGCTTGTCGTGGGAGGGGATTTCAATGGGCACATCGGATCTATTTCAGGAGGGTATGATGATGTGCATGGGGGCTTTGGCTTCGGGGACAGAAATGGAGGAGGAACCGCACTGTTGGATTTCGCAAGATCTTTCGGATTGGTGATAGCCAACTCGAGTTTCCCAAAGAAGGAGGACCACTTGGTAACCTTCCATAGCTCAGTGGCTAAAACTCAGATAGATTTTTTACTCCTCAGGAAGGATGATAAGGGTTTGTGCAAAGACTGTAAGGTCATCCCGATCGATAACCTTACAACCCGACATAAGCTATTTGTGATGGATTTAGGGATAAATATGACAAGAACATGGAGGGTCGGGGAAGAACGACCTAGGATCAGATGGGGGAGATTGACAACGGTTAGTGCCCTTAAGATGGGAGAGAAATTGAAGGATATGGGGGCCTGAGATAGTAGTGGGGATGCGAACGATATGTGGGATATGACAGCTAGTTATATTAGGGTTGTAGCAAAGGAAGTGCTAGGAGTCTCGACAGGCAGTTGTAGTCGGCATCGAGGGGACTGGTGGTGGAATGGAGAAGTGCAAGGGAAAGTGGAAGCAAAGAAGGTGGCGTATGCTAAGTTGATGGAGAGCAAGGATGAGGTGGAGAAGTGGACGAATGGAGAACTATATAAGATAGCGAGGAAGGAGGCGAAGTCGGCGGTTGCAACAGCAAAAATGGCAGCTTTTGAACGTCTTTATGCTGAACTGGAAGAGAAAGGTGGGGACAGAAAATTATTCAGGCTAGCCAGGGCCCGGGAGAGAAGGGCACGCGATGTGGATCAAGTAAAGTGCATTAAAGATGAAGACGGAAAAGTATTGGTAGAGGAGACCCTTATCAAACAAAGATGGCAGTCATACTTCCATAAACTTTTGAATGACAAAGGGGATAGAGAAATTATGTTGGGAGATTTGGAACATACAGGAAGGAGTCACGATTTTGGGGGTTGTAGGAGTATTACGGTCGATGAGGTTAAGGATGTTGTTCGTAGGATGCGCTGGGGAAGAGCGACCGGACCTGACGAGATCCTTGGAGAATTTTGGAAGAGTGCAGGCTCGGTAGGTTTGGAATGGCTGACTAGGTTATTTAATGTCATCTTTACGACGACAACGATGCCCGTAGAATAGAGATCGAGCATTATGATCCCGCTTTACAAAAATAAAGGGGATAGCCAGAGCTGTGACAACTATAGAGGTATTAAGCTTCTAAGTCATACTATGAAAGTGTGGGAAAGAGTGGTAGAGATGAGGGTAAGGAGAGGCGTGTCTATTTCAGAGAACCAGTTCGGATTTATGCCGGGACACTCAAATACAGAAGCCATCCACCTTATGAGGAGACTAATGGAGCAATATAAGGAGAGGAAGAGAGACTTGCATATGGTGTTCATCGACTTGGAAAAGGCCTACGATAAAGTCCCACGAGAGATACTATAGAGATGTTTGGAGGCTAAAGGTGTACCTGTAGCATACATAAAGGTGATCAAGGACATGTACGAGGGTGCCAAAACCAGGGTAAGGACAGTAGGAGGGAACTCAGAACACTTCCCAGTTATGATGGGGTTGCACCAAGGATCATCTCTTAGCCCGTTCCTATTTGCCTTAGTGATGGATGGATTGACGCGACAAATTCAAGGTGAGGTGCCATGGTGTATGCTTTTTGCGGATGACATAGTCCTCATCGATGAGACTCGTAGCGGAGTTAATGCTAAGCTAGAAGATTGGAGACGCACCTTGGAGTCTAAGGGGTTTAAGCTGAGTAGGACCAAGACAGAGTACCTAGAGTGTAAGTTCAGTGAGACACCTCAAGAGGTTGGCGCGGAAGTTAGGCTCGGGGACTAAGCCATCCAAAAGAGAAGTAGTTTTAAGTACCTTGGTTCTATCATGCAAGACAGCGGAGAGATCGACGAGGATGTCACACACCATATTGGGGCAGGATGGATGAAATGGAGGCTCGCCTCCGGTGTGTTATGTGACAAGAAGGTGCCACCACAACTTAAGGGCAAGTTCTACAAAGTGGTCGTTAGACCAGCTATGTTGTATGAGGCAGAGTGTTGGCCAGTTAAGGTCTCCCATATGCAAAAGATGAAGGTTGCCGAGATGAGAATGTTGAGATAGATGTGTGGGCATACCAGGAGTGACAAGATTAGAAATAAGGCTATTCGAGAAAAGGTAGGAGTGGCCTTGGTGGAAGACAAGATGCGGGAAACTCGACTGAGATGGTTTGGACATGTGAAGAGGAGAGTCCCAGATGCACCAGTGCGGAGATGTGAGAGGCTGGCCATAGATGGTTTCAGAAGAGGTAGGGGTAGGCCGAAGAAATATTGGGGAGAGGTGATCAGACAGGACATGACGTATTTACGACTTACCGAGGACATGACCATAGATAGGAGGGTGTGGAGGACACACATTAGGGTAGAAGGCTAGTATATAGTGGTTTTATTCTCCCTTATTCGTAGGCGTATTAACGCACTATAATTTCTTGTACTCTGATGTATGTTATTTATGATATTTATGTTATTATCCAATAATAATATCTACTGTTTTTTGTGCTTTGATTATACTATTGTTTGGACCGTTTTCGTCATCTACTTATTTACTCTAATATTCTTGTCTGACCTTTTTCTATGCTTTTATTGAGCCGAGGGTCTTTCGGAAATAGCCGTTCTATATTGGTAGGAGTCAGGTCTGCATACACTCTACCCTCCCCAGACCTCCACGATGTGGGATTTCACTGGGTTGTTGTTGTTGTTGTTGTTGTGAGGTAGCTGTGGGCATGTCTTGATACCTCTTCATAGTTATTTAGAGGCTTCATAGAAAAAGTAGAGAGTCAGATCAGTTTTTCAGTATTAATGTCTAAACTCTAAACCTCGATTTTTTACATGTATTTAGAGTTCTTTTTACATGTATTCAAAGTATTTTATGCTTTGCGTGCCCATCCTATTAAGATGTAACATTTGTATTACTCTTTCGCTAAATAGTCAGCGAGGCTAAGGGTTCACTTGGAGCCAACAATGGTTTTTGAGTTCTGCCACACCTAGGGTGTAGACTCAGGGAGTGACAAACTTATTATTAGAGTATAGAGTTCAAGAGTCCTAATATGTCTTTAAAGCCATGTCTAGAAGAGTCCTTCTTATATGTATGAAACACGCATATCTAATAGGGAGACTACAAGACATTAGGAAGTATCACCCTTTTCTCATACTCAAAATTCGTGTGATATAATTTAACTCTTACGGTCATGTATTTTCAAATCATGCTTCCAAATTTTAACTTTAGTCAGAGAAATGTCACTAGTACTAAGATTCCACCAACTACTATGCCTCCACCTTCAAGGATGTGGACAAGGAATAGAGCCTGAGTGAATGATCATGGGAATGTTAATGGAACTCAAGAGGTTTCACAAACACCTTCTACTCAGACTTCCCTTACTTCTGAGGCAGAGTTTAGAGGATATATTACTATGCCCACCTTGTTAATGGTTATGCAATCAGTCCGTCAGGGCAACTGCTCACTAGCTCTATTTCCCAAGAGTCTTCAGCTACTATAGGGATCACATATTTCTTAAGGATGAATCCACTATTTTTTATCTGGTCCAAGGTAGAAAAGGATCCCTTGAACTTCATTAATGAGATATGTAAAACCTTGAAGGCTATGCATACTACCGAGATTGAGCTAGTTGAGCTTGGTTCTTACCAGCTTAAGGTTGTGGCTAATTTTTGGTATAATTAGTGGGAGGAGAGTCTTTGTGAGGATGTCGAACTAGCCATTTTGGATGATTCTGAGTAGGCATTCTTGGATCACTGTTTTTCTTCAGAACTTACTGAGGCGAAGGTGGAAGAGCTTATGAACTTGAAAAAAGAAGGGATAAAAGTGAATAAGTACTATCTTAACTTCATTGATCTATCTAGATATGCTCTAGAGATGGTTCCAGATATTAGGTCTAAGATGAGAAGTTTGTCTCTTATTTAGGCAAAGATGTGAAAAAGAAGTGCAAGACCACTTTGTTGATTTCAGACATGGACATCTCTATACCTATAGTGTATTCACAAAAGATTGAGGAGGATAATAAGAATGATAGGGAGGAACATTAGAATAAGAAGGAAAAATCTGCAAGACATCATCCTAAACACCATAAGAGTGGTAACAACAATCGATCATTTTTTAAGAAGAGGTGTTTTAGTCATGCGCCATCGTCAGCAAGTGCACCGATGCTGAATAACAAAAGTAATCAAAGGTACCAAAAAAATTAGAACTTTAGATCTTAAGTCTCTCATTCACAAGGAAGTATCGCCCAAGGTACTTCTTAGAAGCTGTCTTCTGGTAAGTATGGAAGGCTCCATCTAGAGAAGTGTCATGATGGCACTAGTTGTTCTTATAAGTGTGGTCAAGCAGGTCATTATATGAGAGACTTTCCAATGGAATAGTAAGGTAATGGGAGCAATAAAGCTTAGTTTTTTAGCAGCACCATCCGGCAGGGCTTCCCAAAGGGGCACTACAGCAGGGACAATCAGAGCTTTAAACCATCTATATGCCATGGTTAGTCACAAATATCAGGATAAATGCCCAGACATTATCACTAGTGTGCTTAAAGTCTTTTCTCTTGATGTTTACACGTTATTTTTTCTAGGTGCAAATTTTTCTTTCATGACTCCTTATATAGTCGTGAGGTTTATGGTCCATTTGAACGTCTTCTAATGACCTTTGGTGTTTTTACTCATGTTGGTGAGTCCATTCTTTATAAGAGAGTCTATAGAGATTGTATAGTTTCCATTTATTATAAAGATAAAACAACTGACTTAGTTGAGTTGGCTATAGTGGATTTCAATTTCATTCTAGGTATAGACATGCTTTATGCTTTTTATACCTCAGTCGATTGAAGAACTCAAATTGTTGAATTTTACTTTCTAAATGAGCTAGTTATTGAGTGGTCGGGTAATACTATAGTTGAAAAGGGTCATTTTATTTCATACCTTATGGCTAGAAAGTTAATTTCCTAGGGGTGCATATACCATATTGTTTGAGCTAAATATGCTAGTCTGAAGATACCATCCCCTCAGTCAATTCCAGTCGTCAATGAGTTTCTATAAGTCTATTTTGATGATCTATTTGGAGTTCCTCTTGATAGGGAGATAGGCTTTAGGATAGATTTCCTTTTTGATTCTCAACCTATCTCCATTCTGCTGTATAAAATAGGTCTAATTGAGTTAAAAGAGTTAAAAGAGCATGAATGATCTTTTAGATAAGGGTTTAATCAGGTCTAGTGTCTCACCTTAGAGCAGTCCTTTGCTATTCATAGAAAAGAAAGATGGTTCTCTTAGAATGTGCATTTACTACCATCAGTTGAACAAGGTCAACATATATAATAAGTAACCTCTTCTCAGAATCAATGACCTATTTCACTATCTTTAGGGTGTCACTTATTTCTCAAAGATAGACCTCAGATCTTGCTATCATCAATTGAAAGTGAAAGAAAGTAATATCCCAAAGAAAACCTTAAGAACCAGTTATGGTCACTATGAGTTCCTTATTATGTCCTTTGGTTTGTCTAACACTCCTGCTGCATTCATGGATCTCATAAAAAGAGTGTTTAAATAGTAATGATACATATTTGTTATTGTGTTCATGGACGATATTTTGATCAACTTTAGGAATGAGGAAGAGCATGCCAATAATCTCATAATTATCCTACAGACTCTCTAGGACCGAAATTTATATGTTAAGTTTTTGAAGTGTGAATTTTGGCTTGCGTGTATGGAATTTCAAGACACATTACATTTGGAAAGGTATCTAAGTTGATTCGCAAAAGTTAGAGACAATTAACAATTAGAAAGGGCTCACATCCCTGATGTACATAACGAGTTTATTATGTTTGGATCGTTATAACAGAACATTTGTAGAGGGATTTTCATCCAAATAATATCTCTCCAGTGTTGTCCCTACCTGAGGAAATAGATAATTTTGTTATTTATTGTGATGCATCAAGAGTTGGGCTTGGTTTTGTTTTGACACAAAAAGGTATGGTTATATCTTATGCCTCCAGAAAACTTAAAATCTACTAGAGGAATTACCCAACTCATGACCTTGAGTTGGCGGCAGTAGTATTAGCTTTAAAAATATAACGTCACTCTCTCTATAGTGTGCATATGGATTTGTTTACTGACCACACGAGTCTTCAGTATGCATTTAGTCAGAAAGAGCTAAACTTGAGGCAAAGAAGTCATCTTGAGTTACTCAAGGACAATGATATGAACATTCTCTACCACCTAGGTAAAGCTAATATTATGGCTGATACTCTTAGCATGTTATTTATGGGGAGTAATTCATGTTGAGGGAGGAAATAAGGAGTTGGATAATAAAGTTTATAGAATTTCAAATTTAGGAGTTTGCCGTATGGACTTAAATGAAGGAGGTGTTATTATTCAGAATAAGTCTGAATCATATTTAGTAGTGGAAGTGAAGGAAAAGCAAGACCAAGACCCCATCCTACTTTAGTTAATGAAAGATGTTCATAAGCATAAGGTGATGGATTTTACATAAGGGGGATGGGGTGTTTTAATATCAAAGGATATTATGCGTACTGATATTGATTGTCTCCGAGATAGGGCCATGGAAGAGGCCCATAGTTCTAGATATTATGTTCATTCAGGTTATACAAAAATGCACCATGAAATTATAGAGGTCTATTGGTTAGGTAGTATGATGAGGAGTATTCCAAATTTGTTTCTAAATGCTCTAACTGTCAGCAAGTCAAAGTAGAGCCCCAAAGATCTAGGTTTGAAGTTGAATATTAGTACCACATTTCATCCTCAGAACGATGTTTAGGCAGAGCATACGATTCAGACTTTAGAGGATATTTTGCAAGGTTGTATCTTTATTTTAATGGTAATTGGGATGACCACTGGCCTCTTATAGAGTTTGCGTAAAAAAATAGTTATTACTCAAGTATTCAGATGGATTTATATAAGTCTCTTTATGGGAGGAGATGTATATCACCAATTGATTGGTTCGAAGTTGGTTAAGCTGAGTTTATAGGGATAGACTTGATTTATCAGGCTATAGAGAAAGAAAAATCATCCAAGAGAGGTCAAAAACTGTGCAAAGTCATCAAAAGTCCTACATTGATGTTAGACGAAGAGATTTAGAGTTTCAGGTGAATGATTGGGTGTATTTGAAGGTTTCAACCATGAAGGGTGGTATGAGATTTGGAAAGAAGGGGAAGCTCAGTCCCCATTGCATTGTTCCCTATAAGATTACAAAAAAGGGTTGGAGATGTAGCTTATGAGTTAGAGCAACCGTCATACTTAATAGTTGTACATCTAGTGTTTGACATTTCTATGCTTAAGAAATGCTTAGGAGACCCTTTACTCAGTGTTCCTACTAAAGCATTAGTATGAATGATATCGTATCCTATGAGGAGATTTTTGTTGAAATTCTTGATCGTTAGCTTTGCAACTTGAGGACCGAAGAGGTTGAATCAGTTAAAGTATTCTAGAGGAATTATTGAAGAGGCTACATGGGAAGCCGAAGAAGACATGAAAGATGGATACCTTCATCTATTAGGTCCTCCTAGTGTCGATGTTGAAGGTAATACTCCTGTCCCCATCTCAAATTCATTGCCTATTCGTGTGTTTGAATGTTCTAGATCTTGCATTGCATTCGTGACTTATGTAAATTCTTAGTTTGGTAATCATTCAAGGACTAATGATCCCAAGGGGGAGCTATTGTAAAACACCAAAAATATTCTAGCTTAGATCAGTCCAAAAGCCTAGACCAAAATGGACCTTTCAGAGTTGATCAAAACCATCGAAATTCTCATATGGTGCCCGAATCTCTAGATATTGACTAAAGTCAACTCTTTCAAGCCTTAAGCCTCAAAAATAGAAAAACCACCTCAAAACTCAATCGAAAACCTTCAGGAGTGTGACACCTATACCAACATCACATAGGAGTTATAAAGAAGGTACGGGAAGGGGTAAAATAGTAAAAACAAGCAAAACATGAAAATTACCTTGGAGGTCATTACAACATCCACTACTAAAAGGACTTTCGTCCTTGAAAATCAAGGAAGAAAGGTACCCGGTGGCTTAAAAAGATGAGGATATCGGGTCCACATGTCCTGCTCGGTCTCTTAATTAGCCTCTTCGATCGTTCAATGCCTCCACTGGACCATCACCGATGGAATCTCCTTAGACCTCAACTTCCTAACCTGCAAGTCCAAAATAGCCATAGGATCCTCCTCAAATGCTAAGGACTCATCAAACTAAACCTAATCCCAATGAAGCATGTGAGACTCATCTGGAACATACCGCTGCATCATACAAATATGGAATATAAGGTGAACACCTGATAGAACTTGAGGTAAGGCCAAATCATAAGCTACCTCCCCTACCCATCTAAGGATATCAAAAGGACCCATGAACCTGGGTCTAAGCTTAGACCTTCTCCCAAATCTCATCACACCCTTAATGAGCGACACTAGCAGGAATACTCAGTTTCCAACATTAAACTCTAAGGCCTGAACCGTCCAATCAGCATAACTCTTCTGCTTATTCTGGGTAGTACGGAGTCTCTCCTTGATCATATGATCTCTCTCCACCAAATAACATAGTAAATCATTTCCCCAAGTCCTAACCTCAAAAGCATCAAACCAGCCTACTGAGGAACATAATATCCTACCATACAATCCCTCAAAGGGGCCATCTCAATGATCGAATGGTAGCTATTATTATATGTGAACTGTGTAAAAGTCAAAGAATGATCCCACTGACCCCTAAAATCAATAAAGTAGGCTCATAACATGTCCTATAAGTCCTGAATAATCCTCTCTGAATGTCCATTGGTCTTGGGGTGGAAAGCTGTTAAGATCTCCTCACATGCCCAACTATTTCTGTATAGATATCAAGAAATGCAAAGTGAATTGAGTACCACAGTCTGAAATGATAGATATTGGTGCCCCATGCAATCCTGGCTCCTATAAAACTAAGCCAACATCTGTGAAGTGTAGGTAGTCTATATCTGTACGAAATGACTGGACTTGATCAGTCAATCTACGATGACCCAATTATAATCAAAACCTCTAGAGGTAAGTGGTAAACCCACTAAAAAGTCCATAGTTATCCACTCCCCTTCCACTTTAGAATGGGTAGTTGCTAGGTCAAACCACCTGGACTCTAATGCTCGAACTTAACATGTTGACAGTTCAAGCACCTAGCAATAAAAGTTGGAATGTCCTTCTTTATCCTACACCACCAATAATGTTGTTGTAGGTCACGATACATCTTCGTCACACCGAGATGATTGGAACATCTGGAACAATCGGCCTGCTTAAGGATGAGGCTTACTAGATCTCCAACTCTAGGAACACAGATACGACCCTCAGTCCTCAAAATGCCCTGCGGATCTAAGGTTACCTTCCTAGCCTCCGTACTGAGTGCCTTATCATGAATCACCCACATTTGTGGGTCCTTAAATTCCTATGCCTGAATTTTCTCCATCAAGGAAGACCTAGCCTCTACACAAGTAACTAACCTGCCCGACTCAGAAATATCAAGACAAACCATATGGTTAGGTAAGGACTGAATGCCCAAAGTTAAAGGCTACTTATCAACTGATAAGAATGCCAAACTTCCCATACTCATCGCTCTTTGGCTCAAAGCATTTGGTGCTATATTTGCCTTGCCCGATGATAGAGAATAGTGATATCATAGTCCTACAGTAACTCCAACCACCTGCGCTTTCTCAAATTAAGGTCTTTCTAGCTAAAGTTGTACTAAAGACTACGGTGGTTAGTGTAGATCTCACAATGGGCTCCATACACGTAATGCCTTAAAATCTTCAATGTGAAGACTACCGCCACAAACTATAAATCATGTGTGGGGTAGTTCCACTCATGTACCTTTAGGTGCCTAGAAGCATTTACTATAACTCTACCCTGATGCATCAGAATATAACCCAAGCCAATACCTAAAGCATCATAATACACTGTAGTATAAATCCCTGGTCCTCGACAGCAAGAGTAAGAATCAGAGTTGACATCAACAAGGCTTTAAGCTTCAAGAAGCTCACTGCACACTCATTACGCCACTAGAAAGGAACATTCTTCTAAGTCAATCTGGTCAAAGGCACTACAATAGATGAAAACCCTTCCACAAACCGTCTATAATACACTACTAACCTTATGAAACTTCGAACCTCGATAGGAGAGGTGTGCCTAGCCCAATTAAGAACTGCCACTATCTTCGTTAGATCTATCATAATCCCATTCTTGGACACCATATGCCCTAGGATACCACATACTCAAGTGAAAATTCACGCTTTGTGAATTTTAAATACAACTTCTAATCTCGCAAGGTCTAAAGTACTATCCTCAGTTGCTACTCATTCTACTCTTTGTCCTGGAATAGACTTGAATGTCATCAATGAATAAAATGATGAAGAAGTCCAAGTAGGGACTGAATGCTTAGTTAATCAAATCCATGATTGATGTAAGGTATTAGTCAACCCGAAAGACTTAACTGAGAACTCATAGTTCCTGTATCGAGTCAAAAGTAGTCTTAGGGATATCTGACTCTCTGATCCTTAACTGGTGATACCTTGACCTCAAGTATATCTTAGAGAACACTGCTTCACCTTAGAGCTAGTCAAATAAGTTATCGATCTACAACATCGGTTACTTATTTTTGATGATCACCTTATTCAGATGTCTGTTGTCAATATACATACACAATGTATCATCCTTCTTTTTCATGAACAAAATAGGAGAACCCCAGGGAGACACACTAGGCCTGATAAACCCCTTACTCAAGGGGTCCTAAAGTTGTACCTTAAGCTCCTTCTACTCAACTAGAGACATTCAATATGGTGGAATAGAAATTAGTTGTGTACCCAACTTAATATTAATGCCAAAGTCAATACCATGCTTAAGAGGAAGACCAGGTAGATCGGGGGAAAAAATATCAGGGAACTCTCATACCACCAAAATAGAACCAACAAAAGAAGTGTCGACACTAGTGTCACAAACATAAGAAAGATAGGATAGACACCCATTTCATACTAACCGCTGAGCCCTGAGGAAGTATATTATACCACATGACACATGACTAACTACATCTACCCACACAATCAGAAAAATACCAAGCATACACAAGGTAACGGTCTTAGATAAGCAATCCAAAACTGCATGATGAATAGACAACCAATCCATGCTTAGAATCAAATTGAAGTCTACCATATCCAGTACAATCAAGTCTTCTCTAGTATCATACCCTAGGATGGTCACAACAAAGAATCGATACACTCGATCCACTACTAAATAATCACCTACAGGGGTAGTTACATGCATAGGCACATGTAATATCTCACATAAAATATATTATTAAGTAGCATAATGAGCAAACATATATGAGTAAGTAGACTCAAATAAAATAAAGCATAAGTAGGCTATTAAGTGATAGAGATCGTACCTTTAATGGCTGCATGAGTTGCCTCCACCACTAGCCTACTCAAAAAAAGCATAAATATGACTGTATCCACCTCTACCACCTATCCGACCTGCCTATGGGACCACCTCTAGTACCCTGAAAATCACTTATGCCACTTCGTACATTCTCTCTAGGTGACCGAACTAGGCCATGGGGCCTAAACCTGCTGACTCTTGCATCTACGATGGCTAATAATAGGACACTCCTTAGAAAAGTGTCCTATCACACCACACTCATAGCATGACCCTCTAAATGAACCTCTGTTGATATCCTGAGTGAACTTGAATGGCCACCATGACCTGAATACCTAAAAGTCTGACCTTGAGAAGACTGACTCAAAGTTTGGCCGCTATGATTACTAGCATCTACTAATCCATGATCGGTAACCTATAAGGATGCCTGAATCAGTCTACTAAATTGATACTTCTGTGGATGCTTCTACTAAAAGAACCCCTACTATATGGCTGGCGTGCGCTGAAGCTACCTTGACGGTGAGGGCTCTTATCACTGCCTCCGTAGGACTCACCATCAATAACCACAATAGTATGGACATGATTTACTACCTGTAAGAACAAATAGCCTAACGCCACGATATGTTTTATAGCCATCCTCAAAAGAGCAGACAACCTCTAAAATATCGGCATACCCGCTCCTCCTATGTCAGCATAATCATGGTAGTAAGCCTGGATAGCTAATGAAACCACGACTCATACTTTGTGACTATCATCGATAACTACACTAATGTTGTGAACTTATCCCTCAGCCTTTCTGTCAAACTATGGGTACATACTTCTCCAAGAAAGCCTCGGAGAACTGAGTCTATTATATCGATGGTGAGATTTGGGGTCTACATCTAAGATAGGATCTCCACTACTACTTTGCTGGTCCATCCAGATGGAAAGCTATGCAATCAACACCATGGGACTCCACCCACCCAAGTTTATGCAACCTCTCCTAGAAACTAACCAAAAACTCATGGGAATCCTGGCCCATAGGACCCGACAATGTGGAGGGGACAATTTGATAAACCTTTCCAATATCATCTATGCCTCCACAGTCATAACTGGTCTAGCTTCCATATGCTAAACAACTGCGGGGATAGGCAGAATCACTGGATGGGGAACTCTAGTAGTAAGCTATAGAACTGGGCCAGATCATACTGTGCCCCTACCTGCCCTGAAGTTTGAGCCTTTTGTCGAACTTGAGGTCCAACTGAAGTGCTAGGTAGTGTCCTTACTTTGGACATATACTCCATGAAGCTGAGGCTCTAGCTAGAGTATCTTGTAAAACTGGCGTGGCCATGAATCTGGGTGGAGGCTGGGCTAGATCCTCCTCCGCCAGTTGATGCTTGAACTGCTCAACCTCTATATCTAGCTCTAATACTAGTTTTGTGGACTGATCTCTTCCCTGTCGTCTATATCAACCTTGCATAAAACCCCAATATGGGGTTGTATCTATAGGTGCGGGAGGTCCTCATTGGCCCCAAGTAGATCTCATCCTCGACATTTGAGAAAGAGTGAAACAAATAGGATTTAGAGGTGTTCATCATATTTAGCGCACGACCAGAAACAAAATTAGTGACTTACTTCCTAATAATGTCCTATAGCCTCCTAAAGATTATATACAAACATCATCACATCGATCTATGAGACTCTACTAGACACTTGCTCCTATATTGGTGAGACTGGAGAACCTAAGCTCTGATACCACTCTGTCATGAACCAAATCTGTGCCATGATAGTGCCTACTATAACCCCCAAGTAGGAAAGACAAATCCAAAATCATACAAAAGTCAAACCTCAACTTAAATAAATAACTAAAAATATAAGAAGGCGGAACCAAGTAGAATGTAACAAAAGAAAGGCCGGTCCAATGTATAGATATGTAAGTAAAATACAAAAAATACACAAAAGTCCTGAATGTGATAAAAAATGATGAATTGACACTAGACCAACCTTGCACCTAGTGTCACCTATATAGGAGCTACTAAGTATAAAAGTTGACAATATATATATACAATACAAAACTGACTCTCCTCAAACACAAAATAGTAGTTAGTACAAAATAAGGAAAGTAGCAAGTTTCTAAATGCCAGGAGCGTATCACAATCCTGATCTGGTAAACTACAGATAATCAGGCGCGTGTTGGGGGTGGATAGAATTGGGAGAGACATCAAAAAGATACAGAAGTGCAGTATGAGTAGAAAAACATAGGGTATTCAGTAGGATTCATAGGCTGACCAAGCTGAGAAAGAATAAATATATAATAAGTAGAATAATAATACTAATAATAATGAGAGAGAAGCATAAAACTATAGTTACAGGGAATGATGGTACGAAAATAATCATATGGTAGTCAATTAAGTCTAACCAAGAAGGTAATCATATTAATAATATCAATCCACAATACATCAAAGGAATGCACGAATATAAAGTAGTAGATATGGATCAATATCCCCCAAAACTAGCATAGAGCGCCCGAAACAACCCTCGATCTCATCAATATTGAAGTAATAATTTAGAATATATATCAATGGGATGCTCAAAATTTACACCTTGAGTTTATCAATCATAAGACTTAAGTGTACCGAAAGTACAGCCTCCGGTCAAACATTTCAATATCATAAGCAACAAGACTTAAGCATAATCTAAAATCATAACAAGTGGCCAACCAATACCAAACAAGTGGCATCCTAAGTTCAAATTACCTAGGAGGAAGTTTTAAGGAATCTAAGTGATATAACAATCCAAACTAGCACCTAGACTAAGGCTCCAAAAGCTAAAATCCTAAACTAGGTGCTAACGATGATCATCGACTCTAAAATTCTACTAGGTACTAACGATGATCATTGACTCTAAAATTCTCAAAATGATATCAACACCTAAATCACAAACCTAATCACATGTTTCCACCCAAAATATATCAATTCCAACCAAGCCAAGTCTAAAAAGAGGAAGCCATAACCTACCTCAAAGCCAAAACCGCACATGAACTGTTAAACCTAAGCTTTACCCTATTGAGCCACCTCTGAACAATGTCGCTCTATCAGATTATCAAAGAACACATCAAAATAAATCTAACGATACCCACATTTTAATAATTAAAAGTGGAACCAAAATTGGGTCAAGATTTGACATTAGGACCTGCGTATGAAATCAAAAAACCAACTCCATTACAAGGTCCCAAATAGCTCAAGGTACTTGTACCCCAAAAATTGGCACATTCTGAGCACTGGAAGAGCTCAAAACAACCCACCACTTTCAAGCCCTAGAATAGGAAAAAATTCAAGGAAACAACGAATTTACATGAAACTTACAAGGTTTTTAGGATAAGAAAGTGTCACGGAATGTCACCGCAAAAATTTCCAACACAATGATTGAAAATGGCCAAAATTTTCTCTCACTGAAGCTAATGAATTTACTCTTCGTGATCGTGGAACCCAAGTCCCAATTGGGAGCCCCAAACAAAATAACCTTACTGATCGCGACACTCATTCCCGCAATTATGATGACCAAATATCTAGTACATCGTGATCGTGGCTCCTTGATTGCAATTCTAAAGAAGAAAAAAACCTGCACAGGTTGTTCAGTTGGTGCAGAACTTTGGGGAAAAGGGATTTTGTCCACTAGGGGGTCTGGAATTCATTGAAAACCCTATGAACGCAAAAGGACTATGCTACTATAATGACCCTCTAGGTCATTTTTGTTATTATTTGACCTTTTCAGTATTTGGATCTTTCTTGTAGCGACCCAAAGTCATTTATGAATTGTTGGCACCGATAGTTCGGTCGTCTGGTCGCTTATTTGGGTTTTATGCCTGTTTCTCTATTTTGGCGCTTTTATAACTTGAAAAATTGATTCGGTCATAAATTTAGGTAGACAACCTCAGAATGAAATTATAACAGTTCCATCATCTCCAGAGTAGCCAATTTCATCTAAAAGAATGGTCGGCAGGAGTATCGACTCAATAAGTACGTGGTTGGGACCACTTGGCACTTTTGCCTTTGAAATTTGGCCTATGGTTGACTTTGGTCAATATGCTTGGAAAACATACTAAGATTAAAATTCTAGCAGTATGGTTAGTTTTGGAATGTCGAGTTTGGTCTAGAACGACCCTTTGTTCGCTTCTCGAGGCTTTCAATTTAATCCTGAGGTCAGTTGTGGAAGTTTCCTTAAAATGGCACTTAGGTGTAGGACCCAATTTGCATTAAAATGAACTTGTAGGGTAATTTTGAAGGCACCATTGAGTCGAAAACGTCGAATTTGGTAGGGTAGTATATCTCATTTGCATGCATGGGGTTCCAAATAAATCCTAAGCACTCCGTCGATGAATTAGACATTCCAAAGTCCATTTTGCACCCGCTGGGTTTGGTGCCATCGCTAAAGTGACTCCTGGTCGCTAAATCAAGTGCCACTAAAGTAGCCAGGAGGACGCTAAAGCAATGAGGCCCTCATGGGCAAGTGTCTCTAAAGCGACAAGCGACCCTAAAGCAATTGGGTCCTAGCTTAAGCGAGGCCCACCTCTTTGGGTTTGTTGTTTAAGTGACTAGTGGGGTCCACTTAAGCGACACTTGAGGGTCGTTTTAAGGATCAATTTTCAATTATTTGTCCAACTTTGAGAATTGATCTTTCTCTTAATTTTGGGGCATTTTGGGTGATTAAAAAGGCTATATTGGATTTTCGAGGGGAATCCAGTGGTGTGTCTAGAATTAGGAGTAAAGACTACATTTCAGGTAATTTTCCCTATTCCCCGTGATTTTAGTAGTTCTTGGGCTAAGTTGATTAGTGTCGTGCATGTATGTATTGTAACTGTTTTATTGTTAGAAATATGTTTCTTTTTAGAACAGAAGCTAGGTTTGGCATCTACGACCTATTCTTGTACTCAATTCCGTAAATTATGGAGTGGGTCCCACAATTCTCAATTTTTGACTCCAAAATTGGCTCATTTCCAAATTTGATAATTTTAGCACCAAACCAATGGTATTGACGAGGTGATTAACATTTTTTAGCATGGCGGCAACTAGAGGCATTTCAGAGGTCGAGAGCTTCATCTTGGTGGAATCGGAGTGCACGGGATCAACTTTGAGGTAGGTTA
Source organism: Solanum dulcamara (assembly GCF_947179165.1). NCBI lineage: Eukaryota > Viridiplantae > Streptophyta > Magnoliopsida > Solanales > Solanaceae > Solanum > Solanum dulcamara. The sequence continues at coordinate 53,086,509 of NC_077238.1, read as the reverse complement.
TGGTGTTCCCCTTTGACTGAACTTTATTAGATATCGTGTAGTATATTGTACATATGACTTAGATGAGTAGTTATCGAGATTGGCATTCTCCTCATTTGATTCTATTTTCTTGTTACGGATGATCTTTAGGCTAAAATAGTCCTGTTAAATCCTTAGATTAGGTTGTGGGCCTTGGTTATGGTGTTGGATTAGCATTATTATCCTATTTAGGATTGCTATTGATGGCCTTAGGCTAGGTTGAGACTTAGGTGCTTTATCAGGTTTTTATTATAGTTTTAGCTTGGCGTAGCTTCTAGTAGGGCTTATTATGGATAGGATACCCTTTTATGCTAGTGCCTGAGACCTCTAAGGCTTTTCGTAGGAATAGGTTTGGCTTAGCTTTGCTTGTTAAGAGTTAAGGTGACCTATTTTGGGGTAATGCATTGATCCTAGAGATATTTCTCATCCTATCTAATTCTGAGACATGTCTCAATTATTTTACTTTTGTTTGGCGGTAGGATTATGATGTCATCTTACATGCTATCTATTGTTGGGATTGAGGCCATATCCTAGAAGAGATTGGATTCCAGGTTAGTCCTATGACTTTTTTGTCTTCTAGGACTTGGTATTTCCTTATGGTTGCGTGTATCTTACTTGGATGCTGGTGATGGCATACCTGCATTATTTGAAAATATTCACTCATTTTGTGGTACAATCCCGGTATTGACATTGGAAATTTCACTACTACTTTGATAAGTCTTTCTTATATTTTTACTATTTCAAACTGGTTTTAATGGGAGTCCTATCACCTGGATACTTGGTCACTGGTTTTGAAACTTATGAGGCATCGGGGACGTTCTCCTTTTGCTACTTGATACATTAGAGTCATCACGGATATGCTTAGTTTTACTAAGCCTTTCAACGCATCGATGCTCTTTCTTGACTCAGCGATGCTCCCGAGTGTACTCTTGCTAGCTAGGCTATGCCCCTTGGAGTTTACTTACTGTGTGGACGGACCCTTTCCATGGTGTTCACGGTTGAGGTTACTAGTTTATTGATATTTGGCATGGTATTACCCTTTCTACATTAGCTTGGATACTTACTCTCTCATACCAATACGGGGATACTATTATCTATGTGAAAACTGGTTCAGGACCGAGCAATTTATACGAACTTCTCATATCCCTTTTGGGCCCCTCTGGATAGTGCACCACTAAACTGGATGAGGGAGTCGCATGGGTACCACCTGGCAGGCGGGGCCAGAGTGGGTCTATACACTTGTTATGTTGGTCTCTAAGAGCCACCAATGATGTCACTAATTTTTACTACAAACATACATTCATTAGCATCGCCTATCACCCGTATACTTATATGGTGTGGTCCCCTAGTTTTATAGGGGAGGGGGTATGTTTTTCATTGATTATACCTTCCGGGAGTATGGATGTCTAGTCTGTTATTATTTGATTTTACTTGTTATTTTCTCTATTATACTTTTAGTTGGCACCTTTGGGTTGTATTTGAGTTGGATGGTGGTTGGTACTCCCTATTAGGTCCAGTCGATATAGTTCCCAGGTGATTATGTGGTTAGAGTTCCCAATTTTCACTGTATTTTCATTAATTGACTCGTATGATGCCTTTTTCCTGTTAATAGGTTGTTCGATTGCGTTTCAGGTGCATTTTTTGACTTCCTTTATCTATGTTTGCAGTTTTTTTACCTTATTTCCTGTCATTATTGTGATAATTCTTTATTAGTTACTTGTATAGTATTTACCTGATTATATGTTAATTATACTTGCTTTATCTGTGGAGCTTTGTCGGCTGATGCCTAATAAGTACCATTCATTTGGTAATCATACTACACTTCTACCCCTACAAATCATAGTATAGGTTATTGCTATTGATTTGGACTGGTTCGGAGCAGCTTATGGTTTGGAAATTTGGTGAGCTCTTGGCATCTGGAGTTTCTTATATCCATCCATGCCAAAATAGGACTAGTCTTTACTCTCTTTGAAGACTATGTATACTCATATTGTATTTGTAAAAGCATTGTACTCTTATTTTGTTTGAGATGCTCAATTACTAACTGACTCTAGGTCTTGGGGTGGTTTTTTGTGTTTGTTTTAGTTGTTTGTTCTCTTCTCATTAGTGCTTACTTTTCACTTTATTTATTAATCTTCTACTTGATAGCCCACGGCCTCTAGTTCTAGGCTAATGGTTGAAGGATAGTCTTACTTACTAGTGGGTGTTAGCAGGTGCCATCACGGCCTGAAAAATTGGATCTTGACAAGTTATCAGAGCTTTAGGTTGAACAGCATTATTGGTATGAGGGCAATGTCTAGTAGAGTCTTGCGGATCGGTACGGAGATATCCGTATCCTAACTTCGGGAGGCTATAGGGCATTTTTAGGGAATTTTATTCTTAAATCCTTATTGTGTGTCTTTGCTTTGAATAACCTCTAAAATGATAATTTGGAATCCATTCCTTCTTAGATGGATAGCACGAGTTTCCCAGTGAACATGGTCAAAGCGTCAGTAGGTTCTATCAGAGTTTCGATAGGTGGTTCTTAGGCTAGAGATAGGTTAGCGGTTCCTTAGCAAGGTTCATCTACAGTATTGGACTATGTCATGGAATTTCTTGAGTGGGGTGGGAATAACCCTGCATCATCCCCTATGGATCTGGATGTGAGTATGGAATTCATTAGGGGATTAACTTTGTCGCTTTGTTTGCCATCGGAGCATTTGATAGCAGCTGGGTCTACCTTTCCTCTATTTATTAGCCCCATGAGGACAGTGGAGAATACATGATTTGAGGCGTATGGAGGTATTGGTAATAGGTCTCTCTATCAGCATAGTGGTGATAGCATCCCACTTTAGGGAGAGTATCAGTTTGGTGAGGATCATCTTCCTTCTTGACCTATCAGGCCCACAATGATAGTACCTCTAGTTCTAAGATTTTTTGAGCCTGGATATGGGATTACAAGGGAATGGGTTCAAGTTTAACTTCTCAGGGTGAGCATATTGGGACTTCAGGTGTTGGAGCTTATCCTATCCTATTTAGGTCCTTTTAGTAGGATTTCTTTAGTAATAGATGCTATAGAGGAAGATCGCTTTGTTAGAGAGCATCACAGGGCCCTAGTGTAGTCAACTAGAAAAAGGGACACCTATGCCATTCCATCCCATCAGAGTCTCTCTAGTTCCTGTCCGAGCTAGGGCTAAGGTGGCTGACCTCCAGCTTTTAGTCGATAGTCACAGGGGTGTTATAACTGTGGTTCACTTGACCACTTATCACGGGAGTTCCCCAGGTGAGATTCAATATTTTAGGCTTCTCATACTCACAAAACCATAGTGATTGGGCCTTATCATACCTGTGGAGAGGTTGGCCATGAATCTAGAGATTATCCCTAGTGTGGGACCCATGCATAATTTTCTCAATCAGGTCAGTATCAGGTTTTTATGCCGCCTTCAGTTAGAGGTAGAGATCAAAGAGTTGCTAGTGATGCTTCCGTTGTTCAGACCATGGCCGGTCATGATCTATTCCATGCTTCTATGGGTCGGTCTTAGGTTGAGGATCTAGGTATCGGTGAAAATTATTTAATTTCCTTTTTTTGTTTTATATTATTCATTTAGTGTGGTTTTAGGGTTTTCACAGTCGTACATGTCTAATTGGCTTGTTAGTTACCTCTTGACTATTGTGTCTTCCCTATCTAGACCTATAAGTGTGTGTTTTAGCTCCGTAGTTGATTTCTTTTAATAGTGGATCATTTTGTTTTAGTTTTATGCTGCAGTAGCTATAGAGTTATACCTTGTGGATGTTGAGATGAGTTAATTTCTCTGGTGGGCTTTTTTCAGCTATTTTAAAGCTTCTGTGCTTAGTCCTTTTCCATTCCTAGCTTGCCCCCCCCCCCCTCCTGGTGTACTTAGCTGGTGTGAGGTTGTTGCCGAGGGAAGGGTGTGTCAATAGTTGTGGCCCTTATGGTCCTCTATAGATCTTGTGTGTTAATTTATCCTTTGTACGATTTCCTATTCCTAGTTTCTAAGGAAGCAAAGATAAGTTTTACCATTCGGATTGGTTGGGTTATCTCTTCATGGTAAGAGCGATGGTTTATTTATCGGTTCAGCTAGTTATGTGATCGGTCTCAAATGGGTATGTTTGAGTTGAGAAAACTAGAATGAATTATCTCTAGTTATTCTAAGTATGGTGATCTTTTAGCTTGAAGAGTCATGTAAAGAGGGTTCCATTGGGTTCATTGAAATGGTGTTTTTTATGCTTGTGACCGACCAACAATTAGCGAGAAAGGATAATTGCGGAGCGAGAGAATTCATATTGATGTGCCGTGGTTTATCAGAATTACCTTGTTGTGCTCTTATGATTATTGGAATTTTAGGTAATTAGTTAATACATTCTGAAAATATTAGTCATGAGCTTGTTCTACCTTACAACTAGGACTACCTTTAAGTTTGGTGATTATATGTCATGCCTTAGTTCTATCGAAAGCCACAACAGGTGTCTCGATCATTTAAAGAATCAAATTGTTGAATTGGGTCTTCTGTTGTGGTGTGCTTTGGCTAATTCAGACCCTTGCTTCTATGGGTAAATTGAATTTCGCAATTAACTCTCCTTTAGGATGGAGTCAAAGTAATTCATGGAATCACCTCTTAGTTTATTGTTTAGGATGAAAGGCTTGATTTCGGCATATTCAATAGGTTGCAGTGTTTGTGAGTGGGAATAGATTTCCTTGGACCATTACTGATCGGTTGTCCATGTTAGCACGTCGGATACCGTCTTGGTATCCTTGGACTAGGATGGTTGGCTCAGACTTGAAATGGCAGAGTGATTGGTAGACACCTAGTACCAATGTTTTGGAAGTTCCTATGATAGGAGTAAATCGGAGGACCTGGACTCAGTGTGGCCTTGTCCTTTGTAGGGTAAATTGGTCTTTTGGAGTGGAGTGTTCAGTTTCAGAAGGTGAGTTTTAGTTGGATTTTATTTTTTGAAGTTAAGATTGGAATTTTGGGCTTTGCCCCAGTTCAGTTTCTTTGTTTTAGCTCTTCCCATCCTTTAAGGTTCATTTGTGTTATGTGACTTCCCTGAGGTTGTGCGGTTCAATTCGGTAAGTAAGTTTCAAATCGTATTATAATACTCAAGATAGTTAAGGACTGGCAGAATGCCCTTGGTGACTTGGAGGAAGGGATTTGGAAGAATAAGACAAGCATTTGGAATTTTGGAGTGAGTTGCATCTGCTATGGTCCTGTTATATTCCATAATTTTGCATCTTGGACTATTCGTGAGCTAACAGATATAAATTCAAGGACTTTTAATTTTGAATTTTAAAATGGCATGATTTGTTGTAAATGAGAAGTTATATGGATAATATATGTGAAGTAGAAGACATCTTAAGAAGGAACTTTGAGCCTAACCAAAGTAGAAGCCATCAAATAATTTTCTTAAAGTCATGTTTTCGGGTAAGCTAACTTCGGGAGGCCATAACCCCTTTAGAATTTGGTAATTTGGGAAACCTTACAAAATAAAAGTTGTAGAAAATTAAAATATATTTCCAACCATAGGTCGTGGGTCTAGAGACAATATCGAAATAAGGATATATGAATGTTTTAAGGTAGAAGGGTCAAGCTAAATAGTGGATTCGGCCCAACCCAATTCCAACTCGGGTCAGGCCAAATACCCACATCATTTAAGGGATATTTTCAGCTTCCTTCTTCATTATCAAACAAAGAAATATCTAGAAATTTCCATAGAGAGAGAAGGGAAGATCTTAGAGAGAAACACCAAATCTGAGTCCCGAAATCCTAAGCTCATGAAGAGAAAAAGTATTGTACGTCGTGTTGCCTTCAATTTGAGCTAAAAATCAGCCACAAAGGAGAGTGTTAATATGGTTGCTGCATACTTGAGGTAATATTAAAGTCCCTTTTTCATTGTTAACAAGTTTATTTAGAGTTCTAACAGATTAGAACAGAGAAAATAGTGTTATAAACTCATTTGGTGATTTGTTGAGATTTATGGGTTAAGGGGATATTTTGGGTGGATTAAATGGATGGAATTAGCTTTGTGATTATTTATAATAATGGTTGATATTTTTTTGATGTTTTTGATTAGCAGTGGTTCTTGAATTCGGAGGAATAAGGTGTATGGAGATTGTAAGTGTTCAAATCCATTTTTGGAATTGTGTAGCTTGTAGTAATTCTTGAATATCTCATTATTTAGACCTTTGATTTTAGAAAATAAATATGTTTTGAAAAGATAATACACGTACCTACAACTCTTATGGTTATGTCAAAGCCTATATCTGCTGTTATTATGTTGAAAAAAGAGGATGAAACATAAGGCAAGTTCTGTCCAGATTCTTGATTGAAAAATTCCTCATGTATAGCTGTTAGTGTTTTGATGATATCGTTTTTTACAAAATGAGTTTTTAATTGATTCCTTTTGGATTGAAAGATTAAGATAGAGATCTAAATGTTTCATGCAGGTCATCAAGTCCAGTTTTGCCATTTTCAAATTTAAAATTTAGATACAACTTGAGGTACTCGGCTTTCCGAAATTACTGTTTTGGTAACATAATTCGGGTGGCAACATTCTAGGCTTATTGTCCATAATAAATCTTGTTTTATGTTAATATTTTGGATTTTTGATATTACTTGATGATTATATGGCTGGTTTGGAAGTGGGGAAAGTGAGCGGTATAGGGGAGGTGTTGTCCAATGTTTTTAGAAATAACCTACTAACGATAAAGTACGTTTTATTCCTATCCATAGCTTAACCATAGTACTTAACGTTTTAATATAGGTTGAGACAATATTGGGCAGCATATATGTATAAATGCTAAAGGTATGTAAAGCTAATCTTTCTTTCTTTTGGCATGATCCATATGAAATAATCGAACGACAAATGTATAAATTCCAAAGAAGCTCTTATTCGTAGATATACTAGGATGGCTAATGTTCTTGATTTCCTAGAACTTATATAATTATGTCTTAATACATGTGTATTATTTCAGCCATCCTAATTTGGTATAATTCATGATTCTTATTAACTCCTTAATATTGGAACTCTTGGAATAATTGAGTTACCGCCCTCGAGTCTTCTTTATGATTGGATAGTGATTGATACGAAAAAGCTCCTATTCTTTTTTTAAAAAGAAGGCTCTATGATGACTAATGTCCTTAACTATCATAAGTTGTCTCATATTAATTTGATATATGTCTATGATCCCTAAGACTTTACTTACATAGTTCATGATGATAGTTAGAGATAAATTAACATAGCTATCATTTTGATATTCGAGTGTTAGATTATTTTACTCATTCTATTGAGTCTCAGATGATGGTAACACATGGTTGCTAATGATACCCTATTCGTGCATATTGTTATGGTATGATCCAGCGAGTCCCTTATTAGAGGGACGGGTACGTTATCATGTATGGTTCCACTATATTATCTACCGAGTCCCTTGTTAGGGCCGGTATGCATATTTTACTACATTATTCACCGAGTCCCTCACTAGGGCCGGGTACAGTATATGATGATGAAATAATATGAATATGGTACCGAGTCCCACGATAGACCGGGTACGGTATATGTGTACACAACTTTGTTCACCGAGTCCCTTACTAAATAGCCGGGTACGATATATGTATATGATGACATGATGATGTGATGATATGATATTATGATGACACAACTTTATTCACCAAGTCCCATGATGGGCCGGGTATGGCATATGACAACGATAGGTATAACTTCGTTATAAAATATAGGTATAGTGATTTCTTGATTTACAAGCTTTTCTCCTAAATCTCTACTTTATATGTGATCTCATTTATGGTATGTTATGCTTTATATACTCGGTACATATTTTGTACTAATCCCCTCTCTTCAGGGGGCTGCGTTTCATACCCGTAGGTACATATATTCATTTTATGGATCCGCCAGGTTAGGATTTCCACTCAGCAGTTTTGGGAGTGCTCCATCATCCCGGAGCCTAGACTTTTGGTATAGATCTTTTGATATATATAGTTATTCATCCAGGGGTACGGCGGGGCCTTGTCCCATCATATATTACTATTGCTATTCTTAGAGGTCTCTGGACATATACGTGGGTTATATATAGATATTGTCCAGCTACATTAACGATTTATGTGGTTAGGGACATTCCTTTTTGTACAGGGCGGCCTTGTCAGCTTGCGTATATATAAATATGGGACAGTTTGAGATGATATTATATTTTCTTAAGTCCCATATCATGTTTAGTTGTGAATTGGTTATAGATAACAGATATGTGTATGGGTGTCCAGTTTGGGCACTAGTCATAGCCTACGGGGTTGGGTCATGACAAAACTGGTATCAGAGCAGTTCATCCTTGAAATTTCTACAGATCGTGTCTAGTAGAGTCTTGTTTATCGGTATGTTGTGCACCACATCTATAAACTGAAAGCTACAGGACATTTAGGATATTGTCTTTTCTTTTATATCTAAGATCGTGCGATAGAGCCCAGCCATAGGACATGAAATTTCTTTTTCTAACCTTTGATTTCAGCTCAAGAACGACATCGATAGAAGAAAGCAATTGATGATATTGGAAGCTACACAGTATACAGGTATGTAATAGGGCAAATGAGGTATGCTGGATAAGATAAGAATATTGAAATATAATTGAAATGTAAAGTTGAAAAATAAAAGGAAATGTAGATAGGAAAGTGTAACAGGTGCAGTTCAAGTTGGATATATGAGGTAAGTCCATTATTTTTATACTGTTGTTGATGTTGGGCACCTTGTGTGGCTGTGATATGAATATATATATATACATATTGTCACTGTGAGGCATTGTTGTTATTTTCTGCATGCAGATTTTGAGATAGTAAGAAATACAGAGGAAACTCTGCCAAAATATTTCTAGAAATAAAGAGAAAATGGGACATAAGTTCATAATATATTTTGAAGATTGATACCGGAAAGGTAAATTTATTATGTTGGAGTAAATAGTTAACAAATACCCTCCATGTCATCCGTAAGGGGTACTATTCTTACTTGGGAAATTTTATTTTGAAAGAGCCTATATGAGCAGCAAAGTTTAAAATTCATTTGAACGGACCAAGATACTTTCCATCCATAATTTTGTCTTAAAAAACTTATGTTGAAGGGAAAACATATCCGATAATTAAGTTTCACTTTTGTTGAAAAGTACAAAGCATGAAGCAAGTACTTTATGAATTAAATAATTTATTCACGATTCAAGAATAAGCCTGAAGGTAAACGAGGTGCATTAAGTACTAAGAAGTCCTGTGGTGCTAATCGGATTCTAGTTTTCTTCTGGTGGTCGTTGAAAAATGCTTATGGATAACATTTCATTAGTTCTTAACCAACTAGTTGGAGATGGAAATTGCGAAAGGAAAACATAAACTTGTGTGCTATTTAGGATTATGTATTTCATATGTTGTTGATGAAGTGCTAAGATGATTTGGAAGGGCTTGTGATACTAAGAGATTATTTAGAAAAAAAATTGTAGATCTTGATAGAGTGATATATTAAGGCATCGACTGAATTGATAAGATGGGATAAATTGTGATGAGTTATAGTTAAAAGAAGTAATAGTGTGATTAAGATAAGAGTATACAGGAAAAAGAATTGTGATAGAGATGAATGAATTGATAAGGCAGTTTGTGAGATATTAAGGTTAAGAAGTGTTACGTCATAGGACAGAATACGAACGTGATGTAATATGAATACCATAAGGATTGTTATAGAAATGAAAGGAATACTAAAGGAAGCACCCAATATAGATATTAATTAAGTATGAGTATAGGAAAAAAAGGGAAATAGATAGCTACGAACTGAAGGCGTAGTACGACAGAAACGTGATAAGACAAAACCACTATTAGAATAAATTTGATATGATTTTGAGTAAGATTAGAAGTTAGCATTGGATACACGACAAGAGTGAAAGCGCATAAAGCCTAAAGTAGTATTGTGTATATATGACTTCACCTCAGAAAAATAGTGAGATCCTTAAAGGACAAAGATTATAGATTTTCGAAACAACTGATGCATTGTGAACCTATTAGAGTAACAAGTGATATCTATTGGGATAAAGATAGTATTATAAGAAAGCTTGAAACACTTATCACTAGAATATAAATGCTACCGAATGGAGAATTTGAAATGATTATAAGCACTAGCTAATTATTGATTGGAATGAATGAAATGTGCATTTGGATAAATTGTGACATTAATTATATTACTGGAGTACCAATCATTAGACAAGATTTTGTACTATATATTGGGAGTTCTCAGCACCTCATAGTTGTGTTAAGGTTTCTTACATGGGTAATCTAAGTTATAGATGATATAAAAGAAGATATGGATATGGTGCAGTATACCATATGTATTGGAAAAGAATTATATGCATTTGAAAATTTAAAATGGGGGCATAGAGTAGAATGTAAACAGATAATGACATGGGTACATCCTAAAGGAGGGAAGTGGATAAGAGAAATACAAGTGTAAGATGAAATCAACCGACACTACAACATGTTAATGTGACACTTCAACTTCAAGTGAGATCCCATGCTGGAACGGTTAGCAAGATCTAAAAGCCAACAATAAACGGATAAAAGCCAAGATGATATTTGAGACAGTGCTGAGAATAATTGGTAAAGACCTTGAACAGTATGATATCCAAGGATGGGTGCATATAATAAGGGATGAATACGGCAAGAGAATAATAATGAGTAACTTAAAGATATTGTAAAGGATAGCAAGGCTATACTGGATTAAAGGTTAAGATGTTGGCAACAGAGTTATTAACTACTTATATTGTGACATACAAGTAGCAAAAGAGAAAGGATAAGAAATCTCTCCTATGGTAGAATATGAGAAAATTTAATGGTGAGTAAAGAAAGTGAAACAAGTATGAAAAAATAGACTTCAAGTGCGTGTTAGTCCAATGAAATATGTAGAGAAGAATAAGCCAAGAGAAGGAAAGACTATGATTAGAATTGAACGCACTATATACAAATTGTACAAGAATAGTTATGCAACCTACGAATATTGATATGTTAAGGGTGAGATTAAGTGATTACTTGATTAAAATAATAAGAAGTCAGTAATAGCAATATGATTGCAATATTTTGAATACATTAAAGAAAAGTGTAAGATGATTTGAGGCAAAACTATTGAGATATAATTAGCATTGAGGGAAAAAGCCATAGTTGAGCCCTGATATCAACTAAAGGAGGTAAGAGAAAATAATAGGGTCTGCATAAAGACTAGTATGGAGATGCTAAGGTATTTTCTAGGTTGATTCTAGTAATGGTGGAGTTTTTATTTGAAGAGTTGTTGAATCCTCTATCATGGAAGAGGTGAAGTAACGCCAGTATGAAGACCCTATTATGGCACAGTACCGGAATGCAACCCTTCAAAAGGAAAAGACCCCATTCGATATCATACTTGACGGAGTGCTAAGGTATAGGGATAGATTGTAGGGCTACGGCAACATGTAGTATGATACCATATGGGTGATTGTAGATAGGCTGACAAAATTAGCCCACTTTCTTCCAATTAGAACTACATATTCAGCGGACGACTATACGAGGTTATATATCAAAGAGATAGCAAGAATTCATAGGATTTCCACATTTATTATCTCAGACAGAGGGGCTCAATTTACAGCTAGCTTTTAGAGATCATTTCAAAAGAGATTGGGAACACAAATAAATCTTAGTCCAATATTTCACCCTCAGACTGATGGACAGGCTGAACGTACTATTTAGACGCTAGAAGATATGTTAGGGCCTATATTATTAGCTTTGGAGGTAGTTGGGATGATCATTTGCCACTTATTGAGTTTGCCTATAATAATAGCTACCATTCTAGCATTCAGATGATACTGTATGAGGCTTTATATGGCAGGAAGTGCAGGTCACCTATTGGCTAATTTAATATTGGTGAGGCTAAGTTAATCGAACCCGATATGATTCAACAAGCTGTTGATAAGGTGAAGCTTATTCGGAAAAGGTTATTAGAAGCCCAGAGTCGATAGAAATCATATGTAGATAATCGACGTCAACCTTAGAGTTTCAGGTTAGTGATTGGGTGTTTTTGAAAGTGTCACCCATGAAGGGGGTAATGAGATTCGGTAAGAAAGGGAAGCTTAGTCTGCCATATAGTGGCCCTTATCAGGTTATTCTTAGAATAGGCAAGGTTGCCTATGAGTTGGACCCACCATCTAATTTGGAAGCAGTGCACCCTGTCTTTCACGAGTCGATGCTTCGCAAATGTATTGGTGATCTTTTTAAAGTATTCCCCGTGGATGATATCCAGGTGAAGGAGAAGCTGCCTTGTGAGAAAAACCCTATAGCTATACTTAATTGCCAAGTCAGAAGGTTACGTACTAAGGATGTGGCTTCTGTCAAAGTATTGTGGCAAAATAAAAATAGAGAAGAGATGACCTGGGAAGCCGAGGAGGAGATGAAGGATAAGTATCCTAACTTGTTCTCTATGCCTATAGGTAATCTAAACCTCTAGACTAATTATATTGATTGATAGATGAAACTATATGTTGTTGCATTAACAAAAAAATATTCCTCCAAGTTCCTTATAAGACTTTATGAGGCGGGTTTAATATTCGAGGATGAATGTTCTAAAAGGGGTAAGAATGTTATATTCCGTATTTTTGCTTCTTGGACTATTCGTGAGCTAACAGATATATAAATTCAAGGACTTTTAATTTTGAATTTTAAAATAATATGATTTGTTGTAAATGAAAATTTATATGGATAATATATGTGAATTAAAATACATCTCAAGAAGGACCTTTGAGCCAAATCAAAGTAGAAGCCATCAAATAATTTTCTTAAAGTCACATTTTCGGGTAAGCTGACTTCGAGAGTCCATAACTCCTTTAGCATTTGGTAATTTGGGAAACCTTACAAAATGAAAGTTGTACAAACTTAAAATATCTTTCCAACCATAAGTCGCAGGTTTGGAGGAGACATCGGAATAAGGAGATATAGATATTTTAAGGTAGAAGGGTCAAGCTGAATAGTGGATTCGGCCCAACTCGATTCCAACTCGGGTCAGGCCCAATACCCACATCATTTAAGGGATATTTTCAACTTCCTTCTTCATTATCAAACAAAGAAATATCCAGAAATTTCTAAAGAGAGAGAGAGGAATATCTTAGAGAGAAACACCAAATCTGACCAAAATCCGAGTCCCAAAATCTGAAGCTCATGAAGAGAAACGTGTTGTACGTCGTGTTGCCTTCAATTTGAGCTAAAGATTAGTCAAGAAGGAGAGTGATGGTTGGTTCAAACTTGAGGTAATATTAAAGTCCTTTTTTCATTGTTCACAAGTTTATTTAGAGTTCTAACAGATTAGAACGGAGAAAATAGTGTTATAAACTCATTTGGTGATTTGTTGAGATTTATGGGTTAAGGGGATATTTTGGGTGGATTAAATGGATGGAATTAGCTTTGTGATTATTTATAATAATGGTTGATATTTTTTTGATGTTTTTGATTAGCAGTGGTTCTTGAATTCGGAGGAATAAGGTGTATGGAGATTGTAAGTGTTCAAATCCATTTTTGGAATTGTGTAGCTTGTAGTAATTCTTGAATATCTCATTATTTAGACCTTTGATTTTAGAAAATAAATATGTTTTGAAAAGATAATACACGTACCTACAACTCTTATGGTTATGTCAAAGCCTATATCTGCTGTTATTATGTCGAAAAAAGAGGATGAAACATAAGGCAAGTTCTGTCCAGATTCTTGATTGAAAAATTCCTCATGTATAGCTGTTAGTGTTTTGATGATATTGTTTTTTACAAAATGAGTTTTTAATTGATTCCTTTTGGATTGAAAGATTAAGACAGAGATCTAAATGTTTCATGCAGGTCATCAAGTCCAGTTTTGCAGTTTTCAATTTCAAAATTTAGAAACAACTTGAGGTACTCAGATTTCTGAAATTACTATTTTGGTAACATAATTCGGGTGGCAACATTCTAGGCTTATTGTCCATAATAAATCTTGTTTTATGTTAATATTTTGGATTTTTGATATTACTTGATGATTATATGGCTGGTTTGGAAGTGGGGAAAGTGAGCGGTATAGGGGAGGTGTTGTCCAATGTTTTTAGAAATAACCTACTAACGATAAAGTACGTTTTATTCCTATCCATAGCTTAACCATAGTACTTAACGTTTTAATATAGGTTGAGACAATATTGGGCAGCATATACGTATAAACACTAAAGGTATGTAAAGCTAACTTTTCTTTCTTTTGGCATGATCCATATAAAACAATCGAATGACAAATGTATAAATTCCAAAGTAGCTCTTATTCATAGATATACTAGGATGGCTAATGTTCTTGAATAACTAGAACTTATATCATTATGTCTTGATACATGTGTATGATTTTAGCCATCCTAATTTGTTATAATTCAAGATTTTTATTCACTCCTTAATGTTGGAACTCTTAGAATAATTGAGTTACCGCCCTCAAGTATTTTATATGATTGGATAGTGATTGATACGAAAAAGCTCCTATTGTTTTTTTAAAAAGAAGGCTCTATGATGACTAATGTCCTTAACTATCATAAGTTGTCTCATATTAATTTGATATATGTCTATGATCCCTAAGACTTTACTTACATAGTTCATGATGATAGTTAGAGATAAATTAACATAGCTATCATTTTGATATTCGAGTGTTAGATTATTTTACTCGTTCTATTGAGTCTCAGATGATGGTTACACATGGTTTCTAATGATACCCTATTCATGCATATTGTTATGGTATGATCCACCGAGTCCTTTATTAGAAGGCCGGGTATGTTATCATGTATGGTTCCACTACATTATCCATCGAGTCCCTTGCTAGGGCTGGGTATGTATATTTTACTACATTATTCACCGAGTCCCTCACTAGGGCCGGGTACGGTATATGATGATAAAATGATATAATTATGGCACCGAGTCCCACGACAGGCCGAGTATGATATATATGTACATAACTTTATTCACCGAGTCTACTAGAGGGCCGAGTACGGTATATGTATATGATAACATAATGATGCGATGATATGATATTATGATGACACGACTTTATTCACCAAGTTCCATAAAGGGCGGGGTAGGGCATATGACAATAATAGGTATAACTTCGTTATAAAATATAGGTATAGTGATTTCTTGATTTACATGCTTGTCTCCTAAATATCTACTTTAGATGTGATCTCATTTATGGTATGTTATGATTTATATACTCGGTACATATTTTGTACTGAGCTCTTTTCTTTGGGGGGCTGTGTTTCATGCTCACAGATACATATATTCATTTTGGGGATCCACCAGCTTAGGATTTCCACTCAGCAGTTTTGGGAGTGCTCCATCGTCCTAGAGCCTAGACTTTTGGTATAGATTTTTGATGTATATAGTTGTTCATCCAGGGGTACGACGGGGCCTTGTCCCATCATATATTACTATTGCTATTCTTAGAGGTCTCTGGACATATATGTGGGTTATATATAGACATTATCCAGCTACATTAACGATTTATGTGGTTAGGGACATTCCTTTTTGTAGAGGCAGCCTTGTCAGCTTGCGTATATATAAATATGGGACAGTTTGAGATGATATTATATTTCCTTAAGTCCCATATCATGTTTAGTTGTGAATTGGTTATAGATAACAGATATGTGTATGGGTTTCCAGTTCGGGCACTAGTCATGGCCCACGGGTTTGGGTCGTGACAGATCCTGCATTACTTATCTTGATTGTTTTGGTTTAGTTTTGTCATTCTCAGTTGAAACTTGATGTTTTTTTAAGTTTGGGCTAAGCGAGCGAGAGTGGGAGCCCATAAAGGGATTTAGAGGTGTTTTGGGAGTTCGAATAGAATTTGAGTATTTTCCTCTCAGCCCTAGTTTTGTGATGATGTTGTTCAATCCAAGAGGGTGTTCGAGGGTCTGGCAGAGCATGCCGTTCTGGTACCCTCATCCTTTCGTTCCTCTAGGTAATGACTATAGGTTTACTTTTGAAGACAAAAATTCTTTTAGTAGTGGATGTTATAATGACCTTCTAAGTCATTTTCTTCATTTTCTGATCTTTTCATTATTTAGAGCTTTCCTACAGCGACCCAAATAACTTGGGTGACTTGTTGGCACTGACATTTCAGTCGCTTGGTCGCTCATTTGGGTTTTATGCCCGTTTCTCTATTCTGGATCTTTTATAACTTAAAAAGTAGACTTCGTTAATAACTTCAAGTAAACAACCCAGAACAAAATTCTAACAATTCCATTAGCTCCAAAATGGCCAAACTAGGCTAGTAGCATGGTCGGCACGAGTATCAAAGCAATTAGTATGAGTTTAGGACCACATGGTGCTTTTGCCTTCTTAATTTGGCTTATGGTTGACTTTGGTCAACATCCATGGAAAACGCACCTGGATTGAAATTCTGACGGTGGATTTAGTTTTGGAATGTCGAGTTTGGTCTAGAACAATACTTTATTCGCTTCCCGAGGCTTCCGATCTAATCTTGAGAACTGTTGTGGAATAATCTTAAAGTGTGTCACAACCCGAACTAGGGCCTAGTCATAACACGATGATTAAAACTGGAAGGGCTCCAACCAAGACTCTTGTACATATCATAAGCATTTATAAGGTAAAGCAAAAGCAAAAACATCATAAGAGAGTCTAAATCATGAATAGAAATTTAAGAATGACACATGACAACATAAACTCGAAATATTAGTCCAACTAGATGACTCTATTCATGAATATGGGCGGGGGCTAAGTCATGTCCCTAGCTTACCCTCATTATGAAACATAGCCAAAGTCTTTGAAAATAATAACTAACTCGATAACTCATCCCCAATAAATGAGGACTCACCACAACTGCTGGATAGGAAAGCTTAACTAGCCACGTAGATGAGTGTGATCTTCAACCTCAACCCCTACATTATGAGACAATGAAGGAAAAAAGTATGCATTAGTACATTAGAATGAACTAAGTATGTGGGCGTGAAATGCAACGTAAACCATGAAATGCAATGGTCAAGCAAATCACATGGTAAGATTAGGTAAGTAAAGAAATGAGAAAATCATATTGACCAAATTATTAAAAAAGCAAAAATTTAAAATCATAGACATCTAACAGATCATACACATGTGGGATAGGAACCATAACTGACAATAAGATCATGCGAGCTATAACATAAAATTTCGTTATCTCCCCATACAATGAAAAAAAAGAGGAATCTACTTTCCAAAGTAGACTCTACCCCACTAAGCGGGTCATGCATATGCTATATGTGGATCCACTAGCTAGGACATGAAGGCAATCCTACGGTGGCACGTAGTTATGAGACAAGAGACTTTATATAAGGACCCCATATTTTGATCCCCACCTCAAGTCCACATTCACTGCTAAGTCAAATTCCACAGAATACATACATAGCATAGAAATCATAATTTCATATATCATAGTCATTATCATAGGTTTGAAATCATGAAGTGCCCATTTTTATAACACACTTGTAATGTGAGAATTATTCTTTCATCATTACAATCATATTTTCATAATTTATATCGTTTAGCCTTAGGTCACAACATTGGGTCATCACCTTACTTCATAACTTGCATGAAAATCATCCTTCGAAATATACTTATAGTCCATGATTATAATTGAAATACACAATCATAATTCATACTTGGAAATTCATGATCATTGCTTATACTTAGAATTAGGGTAAGACATGAATGCATGATTAATTGACTTGAAAATTATGAAATTAACTTGACAACATGCATGATCATAAACCTTATATCAACTCATACATAATTCATATAGATAACATCATTAGGAAGTATAAATGAAAATATTCATAATTTTTATCATGAACCCTAGATATCAAAATAGGAGAATTCATGAAAAAGCTTTTTAATTTAATACAATAACCATAAATTTATATCAAAATAGACTCATGATCATAATTTGAATCATAATTCATGCAATTGGAATAGAGATTATAAAATCCATAAAATGCCATACTTTAATTTAATAGAAAACCTTGAAAAATTGATTGTGCTTCATGGATGAAAGAATCCATGAATTAATACCCACATACCTTAAGTGAGAAAACCAAATAATTTGGAAGAACTGTAGAGTTTTAATGGAGAGCTTGAGTGAATTTACTTAAAGTCTTCAATGGAGTCCTTGAGAGTCTTTTGTAGAGAGAGAAATATTTGAGTAGGTGAATTGTAGAAGAATGAATAGAATTAGAGATGTTGGTTAATTTATAGAGTTGAATTAGGTCCTAAAACCATCTAGGTTCATTAGCTAACAATTTAGGGAAAAGTCTAAAGTTCCCTTACTAAAAACTAAATTCGGCCAAAACCACACTACTAGGTCCACGACGTGGAGGCAAACAAGTCCGCGATGCGGACTTGTCGTGGACCTTACTGGTTTGCGTAGTTCCTTGAGAAATATATCTTTTAATATACGGGTTCTAAAAATCCATCGAGACTATTTTCTACAGGTTTTGACCCCGTGATCGATATTTTAAACTCTGATTTTATTAAAAGAATAAGGATAATACATTACTTGAGCGGCCTATTCCCAAGGCATTCTTAAGGCACTTGTGAGCATTTTGAGGAATATTACAATATATCCCTTTTGGGAACATTCTTCCTCTAATGAGATTCAACTAATATGGGAAGGACAAGGAAAAAGGACTAACAACCTAATATGATTATGAGGACACTTCAAAAAATGCATAGAATATGTAAATTCATACTTAACATAAAATATAGTCTTTGAGAAAAATCATTTTTATAAATCGTGCATGCATATGAATGACATATCGAACTGAAACGTAGAAGTTTAATCGATTTGATCATGAACACTTAGTACCTTTAGACTCGAGTGGAAGAAAGAGATACAGATAATGCTTCATCATGTCTGATTCCACTTCCCACGTAGCACTCTCTACTTGTTGATTCCTCTATAACAGTTTAACGGATGCAGTGTATTTATTTCTTAACCTCTTCACTTGCCGGTCTAAAATCTCAATTGGGACATCCTCATAAGTCAAATTCTCTTCAATACTTACATTCTCCATTGGCACAATAGAATTTGGATCACCCATAAACTTCCTCAATATTGACACGTGAAATACAGGATGAACCTAAGACATCTCAAGTTGCAAGTCTAACTCATATGCTACTTTGCCAATGCGCTTCAATATCCTATAGGGTCATATATATCTAGGGCTCAACTTTCCTTTCTTACCAAACCGCATTACCCTTTTCACAGGTGAAATCATCAAATACACCATATCATCTACATCAAATTCAAGCTCTCTCTTCCTAGTGTCCGAATAAGACTTTTGACTACTTTGAGCCATTTTCAATCTTTCTCTTATGAGCCTTACTTTCTCCATTGCATCAACTACCAAATCTGGACCATTAATGCCATCTCACCGACTTCAAACCACCCCAATGGAGACCTACATCTTCTCCCGTATAAGGCTTCAAAAGGAGCCATTTGGATGCTAGAGTGATAACTATTACTGCAGGCAAACTCAATCAATGGCAAATGGTCATCCCAACTTCCTCTAAGATCAATCACACATGCCCTTAATATATCCTCCAAGGTTTGAATTGTTCTTTCGGCTTGTCCATCCGTTTGAGGATGGAAAGCGGTACTTAGCTTGACTTTAGTACCAAGAACTTTTTGAAATGACTTCCAAAAATGTGAAATAAATTGAGTACCTCTATCTGATATAATCGACAAAGAACACTATGAAGTTTCACAAGTTTACAAATGTACAACTTAGCATAGTCTTCGGCACCATAAGAAGTTTTGATCGGTAGAAAATGTGTCGATTTGGTCATTCGGTCCATAATGACCCAAATAGAATCATGTTGCCTTTTATTATGAGGAAAACCCATGAAAAAGTCCATATTCACATCATCCCACTTTCATGTAGGAATTTTGATTTCTTAAGCTAGACTTTCCGGCCTTTGATGCTCAACTTTTACTTGTTGACAATTTGGACACTTAGCCACAAACTTTGCTATTTCCTTCATCATGTCATTCCACCAATACATTTCCCTCAAGTCACGATATATCTTGGTGAATCCTGGATAAATAGAATATCGAGAACTGTGGGCCTTATTAAATATCAACTCTCTTAATCCATCAATATTTGGAACACACAAACGACCTTGGTAATGTAGTACCCCATCTTCCCCTAGGGAGAAAGCCTCAATGGATTTTTCGGCAACCGACTTCTTCAATTCGATCAAAATCAAATCATTGTCTTGTTTGGCCTTAACGTCTACCGCAAGAGATGATTTCGAACCATTATGTATAAGAACGCCTGAATCATTGGAATCAACCAAATGCATACCTAAATGTGTCAATCTATGGACCTCTTTAACCAATTCTCTTTATCTTCCTCAATATGTGCAACATTACCCATAGATAACCAACTAAGGGCATCGGCTATAACATTTGCCTTACCTGGATGGTACAATACGCTCATGTCATAGTCTTTTAGGAGTTCAAGCCACCTTATTTGCCTAAGGTTCAAGTCCCTTTGACTAAACATATATTGCAAGCTTCTGTGGTCGGTAAACAATTCAACATGCACCCCATAAAGGTAATGGCGCCAAATTTTCAATGCAAACACAACCGCCACAAGTTCAAGATCATGGGTTGGATAGTTCCTTTCATGCACATTAAGTTATCTAGAGGCATAGGATATAACCTTACCATGTTGCATCAAGACACAACCCAAACCAACACGCGAAGCATCACAATAAACAACAAACCCATCCACACCTTCATGCAATGTCAAACTAGAAGCCAATGTAAGACGATCCTTCAATATTTGAAAACTTTTCACACATTCTTCCTACTATTGGAATTTTGCCTTCTTTTGTGGCAACTTATTTAAAGGTGAAGCAATAGATGAGAACCCTTCAATAAATCTTCTTTAGTATCCGGCTAAGCCCAAAAAGATTCTAATTTCCGAAGGAGATAATGGTCTAGCCAATTCTTAACCGCCTCCATTATTTTTGGATCTACTTTAATCCTATCACCGGATACCACATGTCCAAGAAATGCAACCTCCCTTAGCCAAAATTTGCACTTACTAAATGTATCGAATAATTGCTTGTCTCTCAATGTTTGCAACACAATCCTCAAGTGACCCATATGATCTTTCTCATTTCGAGAATAAATTAAGATATTATTTAATGAACACCACTACAAATATGTTCAAATATGGATTAAAAATACGATTCATCAAATCCATGAATATAGAGGGAGCATTAGTCAAACCAAATTACATTACTATAAATTCATAATGACTATAACTTGTCCGAAAAGCCATTTTGGGAATATCACACTCCCTTATCCTCAATTGATGATAACCAAAACAGAGGTCAATCTTGGAAAAGTAGCTTGCTCATTGTAATTGATCAAACAAGTCATTTATCCTTGGAATTGGATATTTTTTCTTTAGGGTGACCTTATTCAATTGTCGGTAATCTATACATTCGGAGTGACCCATCCTTCTTTTGAAAAAATAACACAGAAGCACCCCATGGTGAAATACTTGGTCTTATAGAACCCTTATCTAACAAATCATTCAACTGTTCCTTCAAATCCTTAAGTTCCGCCGGAGCCATACAGTAATGAGAAATAGAAATGGGTTGGGTATCGGGAAGGATATCTATGCCAAAATCAATTTCCCTTTCAGGAGGAATTTCGGCAAATAATTGGGACACACATCGAAGAAATCAATAACTGTAGGGACAAACTCAAGAGTAGGAGTTTTAGAATCGATGTCCCTAACTCACACAATATGATAAATTCACCCTTTGGAAATAATTTTTCGGGCCTTAATGCATGAGATGAATTGACCCTTAACCACAGAATCATTTCCCTTCTATTTAATAATAGGCTCATTAGGAAAGTGAAACTTAACCACATGAGTCCTATAAAATATGGATGTGTAAGCAGCGTATAACCAATCCATACAAATAATGATGTCAAAATCATTCATATCAAGTTCAACAAGGTCACATCGAATAACTTTGTGCAAAACCCATATGGGATAATTTTTATAAGTTCTCTTGGCTAATACCGAATTACCAAGGGGAGTATAAACCAAAAAGGGTTCTATTAACACCTCGGGGCACACATCAAATCTCATAGCAATGTAAGGAGTAACAAAAGACAAGTTGTCACCCGAATTAACCAATTCATAAACATCAAAGTTAAAGACTCGTAACATACCCGTGACCACATTGGGAGCCTCATCAACCTCTTGTCTAGCATGAAGAGCATAGAATCATTTGTTGCGTTGGCCACCCTTAGGTTGAGATTGGGCGCCTTCTTAAACTTGGCCTCCTAGAGGAAGACCGTCTCCACCCTTTTTGGCAACAACAGGGCACTCAAATAGCTTATGACCCATCTTTCCACATCCATAACAAGCATCTGTACCCATCAAGCATTTTCCTCCATAATGTTTTCCACACTTTGCACAATTAGGAAAAGAAGGGTTACTAGCAGTTACACCTCCTTCTCCTTGAGATTTAGGGTATGGTACCCTATCCTTATCAAACTTCTTCCCTGAGCTTTGGCCTTGATTAGAGCATCCATTACTATCAACAGTCCTAGCATTGGAGAACCCACCTTCATACCGATCCCTCTTAGAATCCTTTGTCCTCATTTCCTTGAGCTTTTCTCCTTCAATTTATTAGGAAAAAGTCATGAGCTGAGATATGTCCATTTCCTTATCAAGCATAGAGGTGCGACATTCTTTAGCAACTAAGTCGGACAACCCCGATATGAATTTACTCATTCGGGCATGTGGATCGGTAACCATTGAACTTGGATTGCTTAGTAAACTTGAGGGCATAGTCCCTTATCCATATATTTCCTTTTCAAAGATTTATGAACTCCAACACTTTAGCCTCCCTTAATTCAAAAGGGAAAAAGTGATCAAGGAAAGCAAGTTTAAAAGATTCCCATTCAATAGGACCTTCATCCACCCTTTCTAACTTTCATTGAGTGTGCCATATTTGAGCAACACCTTTAAGTTGGTAAGATGCTAACTCTGCTTTTTCTTCTGAAATCACCCCCATAATACTCACTATTTTGTAGACCTCATCAATGAACTCTTGAGGTTCCTCATCAACGTTTGAGCCATGAAAATCTGGAGAATTCATTTGTATAAAGTCCCTTACTGTTGAGGCTAGAGTAAGAACATTAGGAGGAGTCACAACACCTTGGTTTGTCACCACTCGGCTAGCATAGTAATAGTGGTTCGAAACTCTGTATTAGTCACTTGGTCCGGTAGAGGACCATTATCTTGAGTAACCGAGGAATCTTGGGCTTCATTAACATTATCTCCCCTTGGAAATGGTGGTCTTCTTGGAGCCATCTTTCTAAAAATCGCAAAGAAAGACTGTTAGGGAAAACAATTCTTACAATAAACTCTATAGCATGACATAGATCATTAAGGAAGTGAAAATTCCTAAAACGCCTCATAGTCTCCTACTCATAAATATGGCGCACTTCATACCCATGAATAACAATCTACTTGATGCGGCATATTGGACACCCTAGGATACTTAAAAAAAGAACCTTGTCCTCTAATACCAAGTTTTTCACGACCCCGAAGGGCTCCAATCAAGACTCTTGTACATATCATAAGTATTCATAAGGTAAAGAAAAAGTGGAAACATCATAAGAGAGTCAAAATCATGAATACAAATTTAATAATGACACATGACAACATAAACTCGAAACATTTATCCAACTAGATGCCTCTATTCATGAATATGGGAGGGGCATAAGACATGTCCCTAGCTCACCCTCATTATGAAACATAGCAAAAGACTTTGAAAATAATAACTAACTCGATAACTAGTTCCCAATAAATGAGGACTCACCACAACCGCTGGATAGGAAAGCTTAACTAGCCACATAGATGAGAGTGATCTTCAACCTCAACCCCTACATTATGAGATAATGTAGGCAAAAGGTATGCATTAGTACATTGGAATATACTAAGTATGTCGGTGTGACATGCAATGTAAATCATGGAATACAATGGTCAAACAAATCACATGGTAAGATGAGGTAAGTAAAGACATGAGAAAATTATATTGACCAAAGCTTTTAAAGAGCAAAAATTTAAAATCATAGCATACCAAAGAGATCATACATATATGTAAAGGAACCATAACCGATAATAAGACCTTGCGATCTATAACATCGAATCCCAATGTCTTTCCATACAATGAAGAAAAAGGGGAATGTACTTGCCAAGATAGACTCTACCCCGCAAGTGGGTCATGCATATGCTATATGTGGATCCACTAGCTAGGACATGAAGGCAATCCTATGGTGGCACGTAGTTATGAGAAAAGAGAATTTGTATAAGGATTCCGTATTTTGGGCCCCCACCTCAAGTCCACATTCGGTGATAAGTCAAATCCCACAGAATACATACATAGCATAGAAATCGTAATTTCATAGATCATAGTCATTATTATAGATTTGAAATCATAGAGTAACTCATTTTCATAACATACTTGTAATATGAGAATTGTCCTTTCATGATTACAATCATATTTGCATAATTCATATCGCTTGGCCTTAGGTCACCACATAGGGCCCTAAATAACCTTACTTCATAACTTGCATGAAAATCATCCTTCGAAACATACTTATAGTCCATGATCATAATTAAAATACAAAATTATAATTCATACTTGGAAATTCAGGATCATAGCTTATACTTGGAATTAGGGTACGACATGAATGCATGGTCAATTGACTTGAAAATTATGAAATTAACTTGAAAACATGCATGATCATAAACTTCATATCAGCCCATACATATTCATATAGATAATATCATTAGGAAGTTTAAATAAAAATATTCATAATTTTCATCATAAACCCTAGAGATCAAAATAGAAGAATTCATGGAAAAGATCTTCAATTTAATGCAATAACCAGCAATTTATATCAAAATAGACTTATGATCATACGTTGAATCATAATTTATGCAATTGGAATAGAGATCATAAAACCCATAAAATATCATACTTTAATTTGATAAAAAAAACCTTAAGAAATTGATTGGGCTTCTTGGATTTAAGGAACGATGAATCAATACCCATATACCTTAAGTGAGAACTCCAAAATAATTTGGAAGAACTTGAGAGTTTTGATGGAGATCTTGAGTAAATTTACTTGAAGTCTTCAATGGAGTCCTTGAGAGTCTTTTTAGAGGGAGAAATATTTGAGTAGGTAAATTTTAGAAGAATGAACAAAATTATAGGTTTAAGTTAATTTATAGAGTTGAATTAGGTTCTAAAAATGTCTAGGTTCATTAGTTAATAACTTAGAGAAAATTCTAAAGTTCCCTTATTAATAACTAAGGCAAACAAGTCCGTGATGCGGACTTGTCACTAACCTTACTGGTTTGCGCAGTTCCTTGAGAAATATATCTTTCGATCTACAGGTCCTAAAAATCTATCGAGACTATTTCCCCATAGGTTTTAACCCCCTGATTAATATTCCAAACTAGGATTTTTCAAAAAGATTAAGGATAATGCATTACTTAAGCGGCCTATTCCAAAGGTATTCTTAGGGCACGTGTGAGTATTTTGAGGGATGTTACAAAATGACACTTGGGTGTTGGATCCAATTTTTTTAAAAATGACCTCGTATAGAAATTTTGAATGCATTATTTATTCCAAAAAATTGAATTTTGGGGGATAGCATATCTCGTTTGTGCGCACGGGGTTCTGAATGAGTCCTAAGCACTCCATCGGAGAATTGGACATGCCAAAGTCTATTTTGCAACAGTTGGGTCTGGTGTCATCGCTAAAGCGACTCCTAGTTGGTAAAGCGAGTGCCGCTAAAGTGGGTAGGGGATCGCTAAAGCGACCAGGCCCTCAAGGGCGGGTGTCGCTAAAGCGACAAGAGATCGCTAAAGTGACCCCTTGCTAAAGCGACTGGGCTCTCGCTTAAGTGAGTCCCACTTCTTTGGGGTGATCTCTAAAGAGACGAGTGGGAATACATTTAAGTGACACCTGAGGGTCATTTTAAGGTTCAATTTTCAGTTATTATTCCAACTTCGAGACTTGATCTTTCTCACAATTTTTGGACGTTTTGGGCAATTCAAAAGGCTATTTTGGTTTTTCGAGGGGAATCCAGTGTTGTGTCTAGAATTAGGACTAAAGACTTCGTTTGAGGTAATTTTCCCTATTCCCCGTGATTTTAGTATTATTGGACTAACTTATTAGTTTGGTTCATGTGTGTATTATAACTGTTTTAGTGTTTAAAATGTGTTTCCTTCTGGAGCACAAGCTACGTTTAGCATCTAGGACCTATTCTCAGAGTCAATGTCGTAAGTTACGAAGCGGGTCATACAATTCCCTATAGTTGACTCTGATATTGGCCTATGTACAAATTCGATAAATTTAGCACCAAAATGATCGTATTGCTGAGGTGATTAACATTTTTTAGCGTGGCAGAAATTGGAGGTGATTCGAAGGTTGAGAGCTTCATCTTGGTAGAATTAGAGCATGCGTGATCGACTTTAAGGTAGGCTACGGTCTCCCCTTTTGATTGAACTCTATTAAATATCGTGTAGTATATTTTAAATGTCACTTAGGTGAGTAGTTACCGATATTAGCATTCTCCTCATTCGATTTCTTTTTCTTTCTCCTGAGTGAGATTTAGGCTAAAATAGTCCCATGAAATCAAGATTAGGTTGTGGGCCTTGTTTGTGGTGTTGGCTTAGCATTATTATCTTGTTTAGGATTGTTATTGATGTATTTAGGCTAGGTTGAGCCTTAGGTGCTTTATCAATTATTTATTTTCCTCTTACTTAGGTGTTGCTTCCGATAGGGCTTATTATGGATAAGATAACCCTTTTTGCTAGTTCCTAAGACCTCTAGGACTCATCGTAGCTGTAAGTTGGCTTACATGTGCTTTTTGGGAGATGAGGTCGCAGATTTTGGGGTAAGGTATCGATCCTAGAGATATTTCTCTACCTATTAGATTCTGAGCCATGTCTCGATTATCTCGCTTTTATTTAGCGATAGGCTTATGATGTGATCTCACCTGTTATCTATTATTGGACCCAAGGCTATATCCGAAGAAAGATTGGATCCCAGGTTAGTCCCATGACTTGTTTATTTGCTAGGACTTGGTATTTTCTTATGGTTGCGTGTATTTTTCTTGGATGCTAGTGATGACATGCTTACATTGTTTAAGCATATTCACTTGTTTTATGGTACAATCCCAAGATTGGCATTAGAATTTTCACTACTACTTTTGAGAAGGCTTTCTCACGTTTTTACTATTTTAAACTGGTTTTAACGGGAGTCGTACCACCTGAATACTTGGTCAATGATTTTTACTTGGCTATTCGGTGCATCAACACCCTTTCTTAACTCACCAATGCCTCTGGGTTTACTCTATCTAGGTGGGCCATCACCCTAGGAGTTTGCTGGCTGGGTAGGCGGCCCCTTTTTAGGGTGCTCACAGTTGAGGCTACTAGTTTATTGATATTCGGCGTAGCATCTCTCTTTCTATATCGGCTTGGCTACTTACTCTCTGATACCACTACAAGGATACTATTTATATATGTGATACCTAGTTCGATCCCAGGCAGTGTATATAGACTTCTCGTGTCCCCTATGGACCTCTCTAGCCAATGCACCACTGAATTAGATGAGGGAGTTATATGCGTCTCACCTGGCAGGCCGAGGTCGGGATGGGTCTATACACTTGTTGTTGTTAATCTCTAAGAGCCATCAATGATGTCACTGGTTTTTACTACAAACAAACATTCATTAACATTACTTATCACCAGTATAATTGTATGGTGTATTCTCCCAATTTTATAGGAGCCCGGGGTATGCTTGTCATTAATTGTACCTTCTGGTGTATGGGCGTTCGATCGGTTATTCTTTGATTTTACCTATTCGTTTCTCTATTATACTTGTAGTTGGCACCTTTGGGTTGTATTTGAGTTGGATGGTTGTTGGTACTCCCTGTTAGGTCCAGTCAGAATAGTTTCCACGTGATTATGTGGTTAAAGTTGCCAGTTAGCACTATATTTTCATTAATAGACTCCTATGATGCCTTCTTCCTGTTAATAGGTTGTTGGATTGCGTTTTAGGTGCGTTCGTTGACTCTGTTCCTTTATCTATGTTTCCTATCTTTTTGCCTTATTTTCTGTCATTACTGTGATAATTCTTGATTAGTTACTTGTGAAGTATTTACTTGATTATACGTTAATTATACTTGCTTTATCTGTGGAGCTCAGTCCGCCTATGCCTACTGAGTATTATTCATTTGGTACTCGTACTACACTTCTGCCCCAAATCATAGTACGATTTATCTTCGTTGATTTGGACTAGCGCTTAGCAGCTTCTGATTTGGAGATTTGGTGAGCTCCTAGCATCCAGAGTTGCCTATTTCCATCCATGCCAGAATAAGACTAGTCTTTACTCGCTTTCAAAGACTATTTGTACTCATATTGCATTTGTAAGAGCCTTGTACTCCTATTTTTGATTTAGATACTTTATTACTGACTAATGCAAAGTCTTGGGGTGGCTTCTTGTATTTGTTTCAGTTGTTCTTTCTCTTCTCATTAGCATTTATTTTCCACTTTACTTATAATCTTCTTCTTGATAGCCCATTGCCTCTAGTCCCGGGCTAAGGGTTGAGCTTTAGACATACCTGCTGGTGGGTGTTAGAGGATGCTATCACGTCCTGAGAAATTGGGTCACGATAATTACCCAACTAAAAATGGCATTCTGGACCCAACGGAATCGACGAATTTTCCTACAAAAGTCATCTCGTCGAAATATTGACCAAAGTCAACAAACTTTCAAAGGAAACACTAAAAATGCACAAACGTCCTAGACCAAACTCAATGTTTTGGAGCTAACTGCACTAATAAAATTTTCAACTGAGCGCGTTTACTAAAAATGTTGGCAGAAGTCAAACTTGGCCAAAACATTAAAGTTAAAATGGCAAATCGCACAAACTCAAAACGAAGACTCTACAATCTAAACCAACCTTCCTTCTAGACCAAAATGGACCTTCTATAGTTAATGGTACCATCGAAATTCTCATACGATGCATGAATCTCCAAATATTGACTAAAGGTAACTCTTTTAAGTCTTAAGCCTCAAAATGGCCAAACCACCTCAAAACATGATGGAACACCTTGGGGAGCGTACGACTTATCCTAATTCACATATGAGATATAAAGAAGCTATGAGAAGGGGTAAAATGGTAAAACATGCAAAAATATGAAAATGACCTTAGAGGTCATTACAACAACACGGGAGCACCCCATGGTCAAATACTTGACCTTATAAAACCCTTATCCAACAAATCCTACAATTACTCTTTTAACTCCTTAAGTTTTGCCGGAGCCATATGGTAAGGAGGAAAGAAATAGGTTGAGTATCGGGAAGAAGATCTATACCAAATTTAATTTTTCTTTCGGAAGAAACACCGGGCAAATCAATGGGAAATACATCGGCAAACTCATTAACTATAGGGACTGACTCAAGAGTAGAACTTTTGGAATCAACTTCGCTAACTCAAACTATGTACTAAATTCACCCTTTGAAAATCATTTTTTGAGCCTTAAGATATGAGATGAATCGACCCTTAATCACTGAATCATTACCCTTCTATTCAAGAATAGGTTCATTAGGATATTGAAACTGGACCCTATAGGTTCTACATTCAATAGATGCATAAGAGGCATGTAACCAATCCATACCAAGAATAATGTCAAAATCGGTCATGTCTAGTTCAATAAGCTCACAATTATAGATTTATGCAAGACCGACATTGGACAATTTCTATAAACTCTCTTTGCTAACACCAAATCACCAACAGGAGTATAAACCGAAAAAGGCTCTAACAAGACTTCGGGGAACACATAAAATATCATAGTAAGATAAGGAATAACAAAATACAAATTGGCAGTCGGATCAAGCAATTCATAAAGATCAAAGTAAAAGACCCGCAATATACCCGTGACCACATCGGGAAACTTCTCAATATCTTGCTTAGCATGAAGAGCATAGAATCAGTTATTGCATTGGCCACTCTTTTGTTGATCTTAGGAATCTTATTGCACTTGGCCTCCTTGAGCAACATGGCCTTGAGGATGACCTTCCCTTCCTTTGCTAGCAACATTAGGGAACTCGGATTGCTTGTGGCCCATCTTTCCACATCCATAAAAAGCACCCATTTCCATCAAGCACCTTGCTCCATGATTCTTTCCACACTTAGCACACTTCGGAAAAGTAGGGCTACTAGTACTCACACCTCCACCTTGACCCTTAGGATATGGCACCCTATCTTTAACAAAATTCTTTCACGAACCTTGGCCTTGTTGAGAACGACAACTACTACCACTAATACTAGGATTTGAGAACCCACCTTCATACCGGGCCCTCTTAGAATCTCGCATCCTCATCTCCTTGAGTTTTTCTTCTTCAACTTGTTTGGAAAAAGTCATTAGCCAAGATATGTCCATTTATTTGACAAGCATAGCGGTACGACACTCCTTCGCAACCAAGTTGAACACCTCTGATATGAATTGGCTAATTTGGGCATGTAGATCAGCTACTAATGAAGGATCATACTCGATAGCTTGGTGATCTTGAGGGCATAGACTCTGATACCCATGTTGCCTTGCCTAATATTGATGAACTCCAACACATTTTCGTCCCTTCACTCAAGAGTGAAGAAACGATGAAGGAAAACAAGCTTGAAGGTTTCCCAATTAATAGGGCTTTCATCCTCTCTCTCTAACATCCGTTGAGTATACCAAACTTGTGCATCACTCTTGAATTGGTACGCTGCCAACTCCTCTTTCTCTTACGAAGTCATCCCCATAATACACACTATCTTGTAAACCTAATCAATGAACTATTAGGGGTCCTCATCAATTTTTAAACCATGGAACTCAGGAGGGTTCATCCTTGCAAAGTCCCTCACCTTAGAAGTCGGATTAGAAGCATTAGGAAAAGCAAAAACTCCTTGGTTGGACACAACTTGGGATAGCATGGTAATAGCGGTCCAAAACTCTACTTTAGTCAATTGGTCGAGTAGGGGACCATTGCCTTGAGGGACCAGAGGATCTTGGTATTCATTAGCATTGAGCCCTTTTTGCATAGGTGTTCTTCTTGGAGGAAGTTTTGAAAATCGCAAAGAATAATTATTAGGGAGAGGAAGTCTTAACATATACTCTATTGCACGACATAAATCATGAAAGAAGTGAGGATTTCCTAAAATATATTATAGCCTCTTATTCATAGATGTAGCATGCCTCACACCTATGAATAAGACTTTACTTGACACAGCATGTTGGACTTCCTAGGAAATCTTAAACCTTATGTTCTGATATCAAGTTTGTATGACCCGGACTACACCCTAGATGTGACACAATAATTGAAACCCCAAAGGACTCCAACCAAGCCTCTTGACGTATCATAAGCATAACTAGGGTAAAGTAAAGAAGAAATGACATAATCAAAGAGTCTCAAATATGAATCATAAAAGAATAGGAGTAAGACAACATAGACTCTACATAATTTGTCCAACAAATTCCTCTATTAATCAAGAAGGGTGGGGGCTAAGACATGTCCCTAGCTCACCTCAACATGAATATAACATAAGTCTTTAGAAAAAATCAAACTCATAACTTGCCCTCGATAAAGAGGGACCTACATCTACTACCATATAATATCTCAAACAGAGCCATATCAATAATTGAGTAATTGCTATTATTGTATGAAAACTCTGCCAAGGGTATGAACTGATCCTAATGACTATCAAAATCTATCATGTATGCACGAAACATATCCTCTATTACTTGAATTGTCTGCTCAGACTTTCCATCGGTCTGAGGATGCAATGTGGTACTAAAATCCAATCTAGTACCTAACTTTGCTTGAAAGGTCCTCCAAAAGTTAGAATTAAATTGCATACCTCTATCTGATATGATGGAAATTGGAACTCCATGATATCAAACCATTCGCGAATACTAATTTTGGCTAACTTTTCTTCATTCTAAGTCACCTTAACTAGAATGAAGTGTGCAGAATTAGTTAATCTATCAACAATCACCATATCGAATCAAACTTACCATTGTCTTTAGAAGACCAACCACACAATGCATTGCAATCCTTTTCCACTTCCATTTAGGAATGGACATTCTCTGAAGTTTCCTTTTTATCCTCGGGTGCTCATATTTTACTTGTTGACAATTTGGACAATGAGCAACAAAATCAACAATGTCACGCTTCATTCTACTTCACCAATAATGTTATTTCAGGTCATGATATATAGAGTACCTCGAACTGTGAGCCTCTATAAGAATAATATAAATTAAATAATCATATACCTTGTGCCAAAACATAGAGAGATTCTTGGACACCCTAATAATTTTGTATACTATGAACACAAAATATCTATTTACCATCAAGTGTCTATGTAACATATCACAACAGTTTGTGTAGTCCCATCAATAGAGTAGTTTCAATCCCCTAAAAAAATTCTCAATAATCATATAGAACTGTAGGTCCATAATGTAGCTCCCCTATAAGTCATCTAAGACAATTTTAACAATCCAAATCAACACAAAAATATAGCATCTTCCACACATCACTACTAGTCACTCGAATCAAAACCAAATTTCAGAAACGTTGTTGATAAACTCTTAGTAAGTTTGTTCCAAACTAGTTCACATTACATGATCATATTTGAACTCAAAGGAAAAAATCCATACAACCTTAAACTCAGAACCAAGGGTCTATGCGAGATGTCCTATTTCTTCTCTTTCTTAGATTCTTCCCATGACGCAAATTTTACATACCTTGAACTCTTTAATATACCAGACTATTGTTCCTTTCACTAACTCGTTTACCAATCTTATCCTTTGAACAAAAACCCATGACATTTTACATTATCGTCTAAACCAAAAATTTAAGTGAAACCCTTTCTTAGGTCCTTTTACAATCCATAGTAACAAAATTTACAATCCAAGCCATGCATAAGTCCTTCTAAATTATCAATTCCCAATGTGGTCGATCATTTATTACATTATCAACACATACTGTGACAAAACATACTACCACAAATGTAGACTCACAATGAAAAACTTGAATTCTGATTCCTACAGTGTCACCTAATTCCCTTATCTATCAACATTAGCTCATACCTTTAAGATCTTTATGAATTCATGTATCTTAACTTATTGTTGATCATCTCTCCATCGACCTTAATATATCCTTCATTAAAAATCCAATTGTACCAATTAACAAACTCGAACCACAAAAGAACTTATCACCACTCTCGAGCCGAATGTTTGTAGACTTCTTTCTCAAATCTTATCCAACAACTTTAACCCATATAAATGGCACATGCCAATATCACCATAACAAGAGAAAAATATATGAAACCATGTGTCTTTGAATCTAATTCTCCACTCTCTCTGAAGATACATCTTTGGCATTGCAATCAAAGTAACTATTTTTATTCTCGGCTCTTTCTAAAGGTTAAACTACATTCCACTAATTTTTTTTCATTTATGACTCTAGCTTATTTCAATTCTAATTGAGCAGTATCTCAATACATCCTATGACTTTCCATACCACTATGCTACTCACCAAATAGTAGCAAACCACAAATTTAGATACTCGCAAGTCGTTATTACAATACTGAAACTATTTAATCATAAATTGATACCATATAGTTGCATCCCATTCACAATCTATCACAAACTTTTGTTACCATCATGCTCAATAGCCCTTTCTATCACCACAAGTCAACCTTATTATCGACATGACACCTCAAACCCAGCTATATCAATCAAATCCAAAGAACTAACCTAATTTTATATGCACTTTCTTACTAAAATCTTCAAATTATCTTTACCCAGTTTACTTGTTGGGACTTACGTTACCCAAAATCTTGTCATTCCTATATCGATTTACTCCCTTGGAGCTTATGATAAAATCATCGATCCTCATTTAGAATCCTTAGAATACACTCGACAACCTAAATGCATTAATCGTATCAAATATCCACCACTAAAATCTTCCTTATAAATAATCTTAACCCAAGCGTCCGTAGTAAAAAACTAGTTGGTTTCTCAACTATGAATGCAACATTGAATCTCATTATACGATCATATGATACAACTGATAAATCCTTAAGTAGTTAGTATTCTCATTTGACAATCTATATATCCATTTCTATATGCCACTAGTACCACACCATGAAATTCTGATAGATCAACCATTAGAATACATCATATCCATCAGAAAGATTGTATCGAGATAGTCTACACCTTTTTACCCATTATGTAACTGCCATATATTACTAAAGTATTTCAATCCCCAGCCAAAAGTGATATGAACCCTTTCGTAGGCCAGGTCGATAGCAGAAGCAACATAACCCATAACTCTAATCAGTAAGTATCAATGTCATTGTTATACTCGTATCATAACCCCGTTTGATATACACTATCATGATTATCTTTGATATACATTCAACCTATGAAATCATAGAGAGATTCTAACCTCAATCTCTTCACAAAGTGGTGAAATTAGCTCTTCTGGACTAAAGCAAAGCTAAGTAGCATATCTGGATAAGGCACGAAACATGGCTTTATAGGCTGCAACAGATATCTTCCCTTGCCCTATATTCAAGGACTGACTCCTTTTGTCCCTCAAAGTCCGAGGGAGATACTACTCTATAAAAAAGTTAGAAGATACTGCCCAAGTCATACAGAACCTCTAACAACACTATCAAAAATATTAGATCAGTAGCTGTAATTGTAAACAACCCTTAAGAGAGACAGATTAGACTCAATGGTCCCTACATTCAATCACACATAGTCAGGATGTGAACACAATAACTAGATGAATCTTAAGACCATCAGACAACTGTAAGTATTCATGGTAGCTTTTCAATATATTCTTATAAGCAAAGTGGTTCGTGTAGAACCATTGGTATACTTTAACTATCCCAAACAACACCCAATCTTCCATTACTCAAATGACCAACTCTTCCCAAGGATGTCACCCTACCTAGATGATAATCACAGTATCGGTACACCTGTTCCAATACTAAGAAATCACCTATCTATATGGAAATACGCCGGGGCATATATAGCAAATCCTACTCCAAGCCATATTTAAAATGAAGTAGGTGGTAACATAAGAATGTACATAACCAAGGTCGAATAACACAATATACTCCTTTCATAGTGCCCATATCAAATATATCTATTCATCTAAATCTATCTCTAAGGATTTTAACCACCCACAATCAACCAGTCTGGTGCCTATTACAATCGTTCACATACTCGATTTATCAAATTGCACATGCTCCTTACAGTACTCTACTTTAGTACCATCTCTAACGAATGGATCAGTCATTTTTGTTGCTCTAATTTCGATTATTTGCGAAGATAGAGTTAAGAAAAACAGATACCAATTGGATTTAAGTAATAGCATGAAAGAAAGAAGGAATGGATTTTTCCTAAGGTCCCGTAGCCTCTTGAATAAAATAAAGGCGGCCCCGTATTGTTCTGCAAGACTCTACTAGACCTATCTTTGTGTGATGAGATCATCGAACCTAAAGATATTATACTAAGTTTGTCACGATCCAAAATGGACTATGAGTGGCACTCACGTTTAACCTCTTAAGTGGGAGAACTAATGATATAAACTCTAACTTATAAAATATGACAATAACGCGAAAGCTCAATTTATGAAAATAAAAAGTAATTAAAGCACTAAAGTATATTAGATACGTTTTCCCAAAACATAAAAGTCATCACTTCAAGGACATCTAATTAAAAAAAAACTAAGTCTGAAAATATCAAATACCAGAATAAATAAATAACTTAATGTGTCTAAAAACTAAGAACATCATGCCATGCTCGAGAGAATCTAACACGACTAAAAAGAAATAGCTCACCCTGGAACCTGATGTACTAGACAGTGGCTAGATATGACGTCGATTCAAAGTCGATGAAACACTCGCTACACTCTATAAAATAAAATAAAGAAAAATACAAGTAGGGGTCAATACAGGACAACATGTACTAAGTAGGTATCATCATCTGACTCAAAAAAGAAATCAATATGCATAAAGTAATAGCAGGAAATCAACCATATCACTTAACAAGAGGCAACCAACAAGATCAAGATCAAGTAACAGCACAATGAACAATTACATAACCAGCCAACAATATCAAGATCAAACATAAGGACTCAGGCCTCCACATCACGCTCTTTTGAGAAATAAATTATTGGAGATTGGGTAGAATTAAGTCATTTTAATTTGGTTTTCTTTAATATTACCATGCTAGAACGTGACACCCAATCCAAATATATCATGCAGGAATGTGATATACCATGTTGACTCATGACACCCAATTCAAATATAATTAGTTTATTAATCTTTATTATTATATTTCACTTCATTAATAATATTTCATCAAGCCTTCTTTATTTAAGGCACCATTTTTGATAGTGCAAGTTCAAGATTATGAATTTCACGGTCTTTGTATTTCAGACCAATCACAACAATATGTCAACCATTCAAACCATAATAGTTAAATGCATAGTAAACTGCATACATTACTCAATGACTGTCAATCACTATTAATAGTTTATTTATGATATAGAATAAACCATAACCTACCTCAATCGAAGAACCAAAAGTCAAGCAATCTAATTCAGCAATGTCTTTCCTTTGTTTAATGCCTCACATTTCCAATCTATCAAGTATACAATATTCGTAACCAAATGAATCCTTAGACACCAATAATATATATATATGTTTAACCTAGACTCAACAACTCGCCCAACTCTATAATTAATTCTCTAAAACTCAAGCCTAGGGTTAAGCCTCAATTCTTCTAATATCATAACTCTAGTGGAATTCACATAATACAATACACCTAATATTTAATCACCTAATTCATTATGCCAAAATATCAAAATATAATGTGATAGCCCACAAGAATTTCTCTTAACCAAAATTACAAGCCCAATACATTAACAAGGAAAACAACCTGTAAACCTATTCTATATATAATCACATATAATATCTAATGATTAGTACCTTAAGTTCCATTGTCTAGTCGTTGTAGAGACGTTGCAAGATGGACAACAATGTTCTCACTTTGACCACGCCAGCTGCTCCAATAAAGATATTGCAATTTGGTATGGAGGGCATGTAATCTTACTGATGTGTGTCATTTACTACATATAGATTCATATCTAGCAATTCCATAAACTCAAATTTTGTCAATGAAAATACGTCCTTAGCAGTAATAAGGTTATGGGCAAAATATTTTAAATTTTATATTTTAAAAAATAATTTCTTTTTTAAAAAAGTAATATGGTGGAATGCGTGAGCAAAATATTTTAAATTTTATATTTTAAAAAATAATTTCTTTTTTAAAAAAGTAATTTCTTTTATAAAAAATAATTTCTTTTTTGGGGATAAAAATATTTTAGTCTTTAATTTTTAACTAATATTAATAGATTGTTTAATTTTTCTCAAGGTGGAACATTTTATCCATGGGGAAAGCTATATGGCAATGTTTTTTAAAAAAAAATAGAGAGAGTAGAGAGTGTATTACAACACCACTAAAGTGTGTTTTTCAAAATAATAAGTAATAGTTTAGGTATAAAACTCACACTTTCAATAGTTTAGGTATAAAACTCAAAATAAAAAATAATTTAGGTATATTTTTACATTTATCTCTTAACTATTTTCTCGGTACGTGCGTTGCACGTGTATGCTAAATTATGCAATAATTTTTTTTGCATGATAACATAATTAACATAAATGTTTAGGTAAACAATTATTTTTCTTTCTTCATGTTTCTGAATTTTAATTAAATCTATTACTATTTAAAGAAAGGAGAAATTATGGTATTAGCTACTTGAGTTATTTTAATTTTTGTTCTTTTATATAAGAATCTAATGCTTTATGTTTTTCCCCTTTAGAATAATTGGCTTTTAGTTGGATCGGCATATCAGATATTTTTAATTTTGGTGGATTTGGATTTGGGTTGGATTAATTTAATTTTAGTTAACTGATTTTTACAACGAATCAAATAGTGACACACATTAAATGAGAATGGTAATTAAATGAATTAATTAGACTCTTTGTGAAAACGGTATAAAAGGACCATAAATGTTAACTCCAAGAACATTTCGTAACTAATAAGTTAACGAAAAGTATTTCTATAGCAATTTCAATAGTTTAAGAATATTTTAAATCCTTCTCTATTTTTTAATTAATAATAATAATGACACAATTCCAAAAACCTACATTTTTAATTTACACACGCCTCCCACTACTTTTCCCCTGCCCCTCATCCACCCACACCCCCAGGCTCAAATATAAAGGATTATTTTGAGCCTTTCTTCCGAAATATATCTACTAGGAAAAAGAGTATTAGGGTATCCTCTTCCTCATAAAACGCATAACATACACAATAGTTATGCGTGGCTTTTGCTGAAAAATAAAATATGCAAAGAAGATGGTCAGTTTTCAAATTCAAAGCTTACAATTGAAGAGCTGTTGGAACAAGGAGATTTTCCTTTATATCAGGGAAATACTCGCAGCTAAATACTAATTAAGCTTTGATCACTCGGGTTACTGTTTCTACATCTCTAATGGGACAAGATATACAACATAGTGCACTAAGATAAAAGAACGTGGCACATCCATTTTGAGTCTTTCTATACAGTAAGTGTTTGCTAATCAAGTATTTTCACTTTCAAATGCCTAAGCTGTCCTCCTGCAATAAGGACCATGCAATGTATAGATCCTGCATACATTCTTGAAACATTGCAAGAAACTGCACATACTAAAGAGTTCAACCATGCTCCTCACCCTTGTTCTGTCCCAGTACAAATGTTTAAATTGCTTCATAATATTTTACAGGCTGCAATACAGAATACAAACAAATGAGCCAAAAGACAATATGAAACATGATAAATCACATAAAACTGGAGAATACATCTTGCACGACATGAGAATCTCAACACTGTCACATCAATCATTCTAGGGAAACATAGAAAATACAAATAAACGAGTCAACAGAGATAGGAAACACGAGATATCACAAGAACTGAACTATCACCACACCAGCATCTCAACATCCCACAAAAAGGGAAACAGCAGACTGATTGAATTCAGCGGAGGAGTAAACAAAGCTGATATCTGTGCCATGCTATTTTCCTTAAAGCATAGAAGCTAATGAGTTGTAGTGAAGTCCCCTAACAAATTTAGATATAAGTTTTAAATCTTAAGCACATAAATAACTGGTTATCTCTACACCCAGTAACTACTGATATCATAAGCTGATTGTACTGACTACATAGCTTGTCAACGAGAAGCTTAAAATTAGGTTGTCTTCTCATATAGGTAGAATGCAGATGCTAAGAATTTGCGACTACAGGTGCCAAGAAACGTTCGCAAAGCCTCCCATACTTCAAGATTCTCCACAAATTGCAGTTTAAAATTTATGCATGCCCTCCCCAAGTTTCATTGCTGACATGCATCATCATCATCAATTCACCATAATAAATTACAACTCTGTGTAGCAAAATAAGTTCTTATACCTTAAAATACATTATAAATAATTACTCATTCTCAATGAAGAAAATTCTGTTATGTCCAGTTAGACTTTGTACTAATATACTTTATTTGTTTTTCTAGATATACAGTAAATCAAACTTTAGCAAAGTGAAAAATAGTCCCGTCCCCTTCCCCACTCTTGGCAGTGGATCTTCTTGTGACTATTTTCATTATACTTCCACTAACTCCGTTACTGGAAATATTAAGAAACATGGATGCCAAGTTGACAATGTAACAAAAATCAAGCTAATCTGATATATGTGAATGATAACCCCAGGCCAAACAGTTGCTAATACTATATTGGAAAGCCCAAAGAAACCAATTGAATCCTATCTAGAGAAATCCCAACCCCTACTAATCGATCCTTAAGTTTGGAAACCACGCAAAATTAATGAGGCAATTTGGTTTTTAACATATTTAGCAAATTTGCATAAGAAATGTGGTAAGCCAGTAAATTAGGACACCATAGAGAGAATGAAATCAGATTCACAAATCACAAAGGTGAAGTACAAGGAGAACAATGAGGAAAACTCTGATAAATAAAGGTGTCCAACTCCAAATTATGAGTTCTTGACAAAAGAACTATCAGAGCTACCAGAAAACATTACCCACAGAACTCACCCGATTTACCTCACCTTCCAGTTTTCATTCTTTCAAGAAAAAAAGTTTTTACATCCACTTCCATGGAAACATTCATTCGTGCCCAAATCTCCCCGGCCAAACCTCTGCGCCTTTGTAAGAGTTTTAACTTATTTTTGGTAAATCTGAAGGCATTATTAGTTAAAATCATCAACCATCTCATAGTTTCCATTTTGATTCGATTAGTACAAGTGCATACCTGGTGTCAGCGAGTATATAATCATCTTATACAATAAGACCTGATTTCACCATTAAAGAGTTGAACTTATATGAGCTGATACCTAGCAAATAATGTAAATAACCTGCTAAATCATTAGACTACGATAGTAATAGTTTTAAATTGAACTTAGATCCATATTCTATAACTAGTCAACACTATTAATGAATCTAACGAAAAGAAGATATGAATGAAAATAATAGTTCAAAAGGGAGTTCACAATAATCCTGAGCCAGTAACAAGGCAATTAAGCGCAAGACATACAAAAGAAGTAAGGCCAAGAATAGAGTTTCCAAGCTGAACAGCTAAGGAAACATCAAAGGAATTCCCAAATCATTAACTAACAAGTGCAAATTTTACAAAGAAAGAGAAGACTCAGAATCGAAAAACTGCAAAGGAGAACAATCCTTACGTTGACCATGTGATTGTGATGAAGGCATAGGGCAGAAAATGGCTCGTCCAATCATGGACAAAACAGAAACAATTCCAGCTAGATACAAAATCAACACGAAGGCAAGAATCCATGGCATCATGAAAAACCCAATGAAGAACGTTACAGATCCGCAGAGCATTAAAGCCATAGAAATACCCAGAAGCAGGGAAGCAAAGCCCGCCGGAGTAATCTGCTGCATCGGCCTCGCTGGCGGCGTCTGTGTACTGCGTTGGATAACAGGCGACTGGTCGGAAAACTCGAACGGCGTCGTTGGAGAACGCAGAATGTTAAAAATCAAAGAGGAAAGCTCGTAAAGAAGCTTAGATTGTTGATCCTGTTGACTTCTCATCATGTTGGTAAAGTTCCAAGTTTCTCTTTCCTTTTATTTCAGAAGAATTAAGAGGAGAAAAAAGATCCTATCTTAAAGAAAAAAAAGAGATAATGCAGAAAACGAGGCAAGTGGATAAAATTTCTGATTAATTGATATTTATCCAATCAAACTTTATTGGAGGCGCTCTCTGACCCAAAA
This sequence comes from Solanum dulcamara, assembly GCF_947179165.1. Lineage (NCBI taxonomy): Eukaryota > Viridiplantae > Streptophyta > Magnoliopsida > Solanales > Solanaceae > Solanum > Solanum dulcamara. The sequence continues at coordinate 53,044,941 of NC_077238.1, read as the reverse complement.
AGTGAAAGACGCGGCGCTGCTGTTCCGATCACTCATCAGACAATCCCCCCCCCCCCCCTCCGGCCCTTCTCCTCCACGCACTACATTGACCAATCACCTAATATCTTTAAAATTCACTTCAATATTTGAATTGTGTTAGTAAATACGTATATTTGTATTACGATAAATATCTAATCTGTATTTCTTTTTAAAGAAAAAGTTTGCAATCTAACTTTGGAACCAAGTTAGTCTTAACAAGAAGGAATTGTTCAAATGGGTAGCAGCCTTCATTTTTAATTTTAAGATTGCGAGTTCGCATTATCATAAAAGCAAAAAGATGAAAGCTCCTAAAAAGGGTTTCAACAAAGAGGAGCCAAGTTGGTTCTTTTCTCTATGAATCAAGAGATTTTTTTTATTGTAATTAATTTATCAAGAGAAATAAAAAAATCTTTTCACTTCTCTTTTTTCCTAATATATATATTTTTTATATAATTTTATAACATGTTATCTGTACGATATTCTAAAATTCTAGATAAATATCTTGAAAACAGAGATTGGGAGAGTTTATATTATTTGGAGTTTGCCAAAAGTGTAAGATCAATAACTTACACGATAATATCTCATTAGGTCAAGATTTAGTTTTGTGGTTTTGTTTAATCACTATCTTTTCTATGACGATTGTTTTGAGAAGGTTGAAGTTTTGCCCAGAAAAGGTTGAATCTGATTTTCTATTTAAATTAGTCATGTTGGTTATCAAAGTGCGAAACGGTTCGTTTCCTTTGAAGTTCTAACCTTGAAATCGTATGCAAGAATCTCTTTACTACTTAAGTTAACCAAGTTGTTTATCAAAGTGTGAAACGACATGTTTCCTTTAAAGCCTTGACTAAGATGACATATTTGTTTTTCAATTTTGTGGAAGAGAAAAAGTGAGTTACTCGTATGTTTAAAATGAAAAAATATAGAAGGCATGGGCAATATATTTAAGTAGTTGTTGGGTTTAAGTAATGTGTGAATTGAGAAATGTGTGGGAACTAAGTGACGGAAAAATAAAAAGTCATTTCTCCCTCATTGGTAGAATAGAAAAAAAGTTTTTTCTTTATATTATAGAACCTTCCTTTAGCTCTTAAAGTATTAAAAAAAGAGTGTCCCCTAACGCCGTCATCGTCGTCGCTCACTTGGCTCGGCTATGATTTTGGCTTTGGCTTTTTCCTAATATTGATTCGCATAATTATTTATTTATTAATTAATTCACAGAATTAATATAAAATTTACGGAATTGTTTCTGAAAGGATTTATTCCTTCAGAACAGACATCTCCTCCCAACAGGCACCATACTTGTTCGGAACGGGTGAGTCTATTCTAAACAAGGTAAATTAGCAACTATTCAACTCGAATTGTTGGCTATAAAAAGTGAGGTTTTTTCTCAGTTTTTGCATCTAATATTTTTCTTCTCCTACATACATTTTTTTTTATAAATAAAGTCAATTCTTTATATGATTTCATTGCTGGCTTTTGAGTTTGCTGAAGTTACTGAAGTTTAAAATGTCACTACTTCTTTAACATGTATCTCTATTTTATCGTCGGAGGAAACAATTCACAATCTCGAATAAAGTGAGAGGATTAAATTTCTTAAGGACATACAGTAAATTTTGTGGCCCCAAATATTTTTCTATCCATCTTAAAAATATTTGTGGTTTACTTTTCTAACAGTAGATAGCAAGCCTAAGGAATTTAAATTTTTATGTTTTACTGTGTCTTAAGTTGGATTGGGGACTAAAATCTTTTGATTTTTAACTTTCTTATTGAGACTAAAGTTTTAGACTTTCTACTCAATCTGTTACTCGATTCGAAGAATATAAGAACTTCAACAAGTAAAATCTATTTGTTTGTATTCGATTTGAAGAACATAAAGACTTCACCGAATAAATTCAGTCATTTGTATTTGATTTGAAGAATATAAAAACTTCATTGGTTTACTAAGGTTGTTTCAATTCTTTACCAAGAAAATAAAAATGACTATTGATACAGAAAAATAAAATATTTTTGTTGTTAACGGTGTTATCGCTACTTCAACAAATACTGTTTCGTCAAGTCAAACACCACTTGCTACAACAATGGCTACTACAAACAAGCAGAGAAAGTTCAGTGATATTTGTTTCATATGGTGATAGTAGAAAATATTCTTCTATCAGACCACTCTTAGTCTACAACGTTTCATCAATGAATAGGTTTCTACGTTAAAAGAAGGAACTCCTGAAAATGAAAACGTTATTGTGACTAAGGCATGAATGAATTAGAAGATGGATTATACAACGTATTTAGTGTTTGTAGAACCTCTAGAGAACTATGGTATGCTCTTGAGAATAAAATAAAATTGAAGATGCAGGATTGAAGAAGTTCGTGGCTGTAAATATTTTGGTCTTTAATATGATTGACATGAAGACTTTCATGTCTCAAGACATAAACTACAAGACATTATTCATGATCTCTTGTTAGAAGGTATAGTCAATCCAATATTTTTATTATTGAAATTGTTGAATGGATTATTGACTTTAAATTATCCATTATTTGTATGGTCATAAATGAGGCATTTCAAGAAGCAACATTTATTGAGAAACTGCCTTCTCTATGGAGACACTTCAAAAATTATTTGAAGCACAATCAAAAGAAAATGACTCTCGAAGACTTGATTGTTCATCTAACAATAGAAGAAGATAACAAAGTTGCAGAGAAAAATACTAGCATAAGTTCGACAATAGCAGGGACAAATATTAATTGAAGAATAGACAAACTTCAAAAAGAGAAAGAAGTCGTTAGACCAAAAGGCTACCTGCCTAAGAACAATATCAAAGTCAATTGTCACAACTACGGAAAGGTTGGGCATAGAACTATGGATTTTCGCTTTTCAAAGAAGGAAAAGAAAAAGAATCAAGCAAACATGATTGAAAATAACGAGGATGTGTAGAACTATGTGCAATGCTTGAAGAATGTAATGTCACGCCCCGAGTCTACACTAAAGGCGTACCCGGCATTCAAAAATCATTATTGGTCCCAAGAAAACCCTTGGCCTAGATAACTATCAGTGGAAGACTTAATCTCAGATACAATAGTTTAACAAGATAGGCATGCAAAGTGTAAAAATAACACTTCTCATGTATATGTCTAAAATACTCTGAAATATATGAAATGAATCAAGTTTTAAAATATCAATAACGAAATACTAGGCCGACTCTCTACTTTGTCTATAAAGCCTTGAAGTAATCAGAATAGGTCCTAAGACATGTCCATGACAACTTAAATGAACTAAAAATACTAAATAAATAAACTAGAAAAGAGTTCTTCTGAATGCAAGAAGGTCTCACCAAAAGCTGGGAAAATGTGATCTTCAACCAATCGTCAGTTGATGATCTCTAACACTTGTATTTGCATCATAAAATGACACAAAATCGAAAGACATCAGTACGTGCAATGTACAGTACGTAAATTGGCTGAATGGAAATAAACTAAATTGAATACTAATGAATAAATATTGAAAGTAGCTCGACTCAAGTAAAGCATGCAAGTATGCAAAACTGTCAAGGCTTTACAAAATATAAGATAGTAAATGCAACGCAAAATAAAAGTATTATTTTCTCTTTTTTGGAGAGTTTCTCTAACCGACAACCATTACTATGATACTCGTGATGATACAATGTACTTCTCACATTACCAGAGTCGTCCATTACCTTGCCAAAATAAGGGATGCAAACTCAACTCATGGATCCATATAAAGTTCGTATCAAGGACTGAACTGCGGAGTCATCCTAACCAACACTACAATCCTATCCTATGCTGGATACATAGTGTATGATGTTTGAGTTTTCTAAACTTTTACCCAAATTGGTGCTCAATACTAAAAACACGCATTAATGCTCATATAATATTGTGAGTAAAACACTCAAAATACATCTCTTAAGTCTCATTGAAAATAACTCAGTCTGACACAACTCTTTCTCAAACTCATTATAGTTCTCTTTTAAATTAACTTACTTTCTCAATTTCAGTAAATGCATAAAAATCACTCATCTTTCTCAAACTCGTTCTCAAGATAAAATAACGCATGAATACTTTAGTATACTCAAAATCTGAAATCTTGCATATTTTACATCAATGCGACTATTTCAACTTTTCAACTAATGTAGGATTCATGTAAGGGATAATTATGAACTATAATCCAAGGAAAAAAAATTACCCCTGAAGAACATATACTCAATAATAATAATACTCAAATTCAATAGAATGAATGAAATTCAATTCAAGAACTCCAGGAAACTTGGATCACATCCTTAGGTTAATCTTCAATAGATTGAATTTAGATGTAGGGTATGCGGATGGACTTAGTCCGACACTGCGGGTAGCCTTACATACTTGGAAGAATGATGTTCTTGATGAAACTCAAAGAATTCGATGAAGACGCTTGAACCTTAACTTTTCTCCTCTTGAAACCTTGCTCTAAGTCGTAGACGTGATTATGAGAGAAAAGGGTTGTATGAAACTGATAAGGGACTCAAATTAACCCTAAAATTTCTAAGTTTATACTCGAAAAGGATGGGGAAAAGATGGAATTACCCTCATTAAAACTGATAGAAGCCGTCTACGGGTGCCTCCTATGGTCCATAAAAGTTTCTATGGACCGTAGGATCCCTCAAGTAGAAACTGGGTGCACAAATTAGAGCTCACTGGAATTGCAAGGGTAGGTCTACATGTCCCTTTATAGGTAGTAGACCCTCTTACGGATTATAAACCTTTCTCGTAAGAGAATATTAGGGAAAGGGTCTTAGGACTTTGACTTTGACCTACTTATCGACCATCACTTTGACTTTGACCTACGTATCGACCTATGGTCCATATACCTTCCTACGACTCGTCTAAAGGCCCAATCATACACTAAGTCTGGCCTTATTAACTCTGCTTCACCAATTTTGAACTAACTAATCGGTAATCTACATCTCTAGCCATAAAGAGCCTCATAAGGATCCATCTAAATACTTGAGTGATAACTATTGTTGTACACAAACTCTATAAGAGGCAAGCAGTTATCCCAATTTCCTTTGACATCAATGACGCAAGCTCTCAACATGTCCTCTAGAGTTTTAATCATGCGCTTTTTTTTCTGAAGATGGAATGTGGTACTAAGATTCACCATCTAACCTAGACCTTTCAGAAAGGACTTCCAAAACTAAAAGGTCAATTGAGCTCCTCTATCTGAAATAATGGACAAGGGAACTCCATGAAGTATGACTATCTCACAAATGTACAATATGATGTAGTCCTCTTTTGAATTTGTAGTCTTAACTGATAAGAAATGTGTTTTTTAGTCATCCAATCAACAATCACCGAAATCAAATCATGTTGTCGACGAGATCAAGGTAAGTCTATGATAAAATCCATTTTGATCATCTCCCATTTTTATTATGGCCACTCTATATCCTAATTCCACAAGACCTTTGATGCTCAACTTTGACTTGTTACCTCAACCCACCATCTCCCTCTTGTGCAAAAACCATCACCTTCTACTTATAAACATCCATTTTCCTTTAATTAAAGTAGGACGGGGTCTTAGTTTTACTTCTACTTCACTTCTATAACCAGTGATGATTCATACCCATATAAACAATAACATAACCTTCATCTGAGTCTATAAGGCGACTCCCAAATGTGCAAGTCTATGCACTTCCTTAGCCAACTCCTTCTTCCCTTCCTCAACATGAGGAGCACTCCCCATGAATAACCTGCTAAGAGAATCAACAACATTAGCTTTACATGGGTGGTAGAAGATGCTCTTATCATAGTCCTTGAGTAACTCAAACCATCTTCTCTGCCTCATGTTTATCTCTTTCTGACTAAAGACATACTGAAGACTCTTGTGATCAGTAAATACAACCACGTGCATGCCATAAAGGTAGTGGCACCATATCTTTAGTGAAAATACCCTTGCTACAAACTCAAGATCATGAGTCGGGTAATTTCTCTCATGGATTTTAAGTTGTTTGGAGGAATAATCTATCACCTTACCTTTCTTCATATATACAAAATATAGTCCAACTCTCGACGCATCAGAATAAACAACAAAACTATTTGTTTCCTTGGGTATGAAAACACTGGAGTATTAGTCAATCTAGTTTTTAACTCCTGAAAACTTTTCTCACAAGCTTCAAACCATTGGAACTTAGTCTTTTTCTAGGCCAACTTAGTCCATGGAGATGATATGAATTAGAATCCTCCTACAAATATTTTGTAGTAACCTACCAAATCCAAGAAACTCCTTCTATCAGTTGGGGATATGGGTATGAGTCATTTTTATTGCTTTAATCTTCTGCGAATCAACTCGGATGCCTTCACCAAATATAATATGGCCTACGAATGCATAGATGAAAATCAAAACACAAAATTATAAAATTTAGCATATAACTCTCTATCCTTAAGATTATGAAGAATAATTCTGAGATAGTTGACATGATCCTCCTCATTTCTAAAGTAAATCAAGATGTTATTGAAGAACATGACATGTCTAAGTATTGCTTAAACACTCTATTCATGAGATTCATGAATCTCATAGAAGCGTTTAGTCAAACCAAAAAGCATAACAAAAAACTTATAATGATCATAATGGGTCCTGACGGTTGTCTTCAGGATGCCACTTTTTCTCACTTTAAATTGATGACAACAAGATTTGAGGTCTATCTTAGAGAAACAAGTGTTACCCTAAAGTTGGTCGACCAAGTCATTAATTATCAGAGGAGGGTAGTTATTCTTTATGATGACCTTGTTCAACTGACAGTAGTCGATAAACATTCTAAGGGAGTCATTTTTCTTTTACACGAATAGGACAGGAGTGTCCCAAGGTGAGACACTCATCTTGATAAAACACTTATCTAAGATATCTTTCAATTACTTTTTTAACTCTTTCAACTCGACTAGAGCCATCCTATATAAAGGAATAGAGACAGGTTGTGTATCAGGAAGGACATCTATCCCAAATTCTATCTCCCCATCAGTAGGAACTCCAAGTAGATCATTATGAAAGAATTTTGGAAACTCATTCATGATTGGAAACTAAAAGGATAGTGTCTCCATATTAGTATTTCTAACTCAAACAATGGGGTAGATACTCCTCTTAGAAACTAACTTTCTGGCCTTAAGGTATGAAATGAAATGACCCTTAGGCACTACTAGACTACCCTTCCACTCAATAACTGGCTTATTAGAAAAATGAAATTTGATAACTCAAGTTCTACAATCAATTGAGGCATAACAAGTATAAAGCTAGTTGTAAGACCCTGGAAGTTGAAAAGATAGAAAACGAGGTTCAAAGGATAATTTCTCAGAAAACTCAACTTTTTGACACTAGGTGATGACCACGAAGGCCATCATAAGCCGTGTTCCTCACCACTTCTCGTGGTGTGCTACCGTTGTAAAAGTCCAGACACTCAAGTCTGCAGAGAAAGGATCACGATGGGGGACCATGATGTGTGGAGTGTACCACAAGTCGTGGTGTCTCTTGTGGTGGATCCTTTTGACATCCCCATTATATCCTCCCTAACATGGGCCGTATCGTCTTTCACGGACCGTGGTGGGTACCCCTTTCAACGAACTTTTCTCTGAAGTCAATTCCCTCAACACGATGGTGACCACAGACTATATTTTCCAACACGGTCCATGGATAAGTCCCATCCAAGTGCCTAAATTGAGTTTTATGTTGGGGGTATTTTAGTCATCCCCCATTTTCTTTATTGAATGTGGATGGTTTATGGACTATATTCTTACCTATTAACTAATCTAAGTACTCTTAACTCTCTCATTCTCATCATAACTCCCAAATCACAAAATAATCCCTTTTAAATTCCCTCTCAAGAGTTTTCTTCTTTCTAAATCAATTTCAAGGGAAATATTTAGGTCAAGATTCAATTCACTTCAATCAAGGGATTACACGGGTCAAGGTATATGAGACTTCATCTATGGGTACCTTTAACCCATGGAATCCCAAGTTTTCTCTCAATTTATCTTATGATTTGTTCATCTAAAAGCCCAAATTATATAGTGTTGCATTGAGTCTTCTTAATTATGATATATTTTAATGCTATTAGCCTCCTTATGTATAATTCACATCATATTGTATGATTTTAAGATGAATTTCAATGATTCATGATATATGCTAATTTCTAATATCACTTATGAGTTATGATCATGATTTTTAAGTTATATTTAATGAAAAATTTATTGAATGATCTTCAAGGTTTATGAATGATTTATGAAAAGTGTTGAATGATTATTCTTTGATATTTCAAGAAAGTTAATGATAGGGTGACCTAAGAACCTAAAGATGTTGGATGAATAATGATTCGTAATAATGGAAGGTCTACACCCACATTACATAAATCCTATGATGGATGAGCTATTATTATAATTTTACTATGATGATGATAGATGAACTACTCTTATGTTACCTTTATAAAGATGGATTGATACTATTATTATCTTTCATTATGATGTTATTAACTATATTTTCATGAAATTTTTGTTGCGATAATGTCTAAGCACCGAGAGGACTTTAAGGTGGGGTTTAGTCCAATATGCCATTGTAGTTACCCAAGAAAATCCTATTAGCAACCTTTAGTCCCAAACTATATTACCTAAGTAGGTTCAAAGATGAAAATATAATGAAGCTAGTGGATCCATATAGCAAAGTTAAAAGAGTTATTAATGGAGTATGGCCTATCAAGGTAGCCTCCCCATCTCAATATGGGAGACATCGAATTTCATGTATTAGCTCACATAGTCTTATATGTCGGTTAAAAATCTTATTCCACACTAGTTAAGGTAAAGTTAGGAGTTTTTATGATAATTATGATATTTTGATGCATTGATCAATGAGTTTAAATTTTAATGTTTTCATGACTTTACTCATATTTTAAAGATATTGGTATTGTATCCCACAATTCATATTGACTACGTCCTATATTTATTGATCATGCATACTTCGCACATACTTAGTGCATTTTATGTACTAACATATATTTTTTGCCTATATTAAATCATAATATAGGATTCGTCATTTACATTCATCCTTCTTCCGCTCTTGGCTAGTACTTACTATTGTGCTATTGGTGAGTTCTCATATTTCGAGGACGAGACATTTTACTTGCTTATGAGTCTATGACTTTCTTTTACCTTTTATATTGAGTTAGTTAAGAGATTTTCTTATGCCACCATCTACTAGTTGAGGCATGTTATATATCAAGAGTCTATGTTGTCGCTTTTTCATTTTGAGACTTATGTTCTATATTGAGATTTTGCTTCTGTATCTTTGATCTTTGCTTATTTTCTTCGTTTACCTTATGCATGCTTACAGATGATATACTAAGAGGATTAGTTGGGGTCCCTCAATATTCTAATCACCGTGTCATGGATTAGCCCTAGATCGGGTCATGACAATATTGGTATCAGAGTACAAGGTTCAAATGTCCTAGGGAGTTTAATGTGGCACGTCAAGTAGAGCCTTGTTTATCGGTGTGAAGTGCGCCACATCTATGAATAGGAGGCTATGAGGCATCTTAGGAAATACTTCACTTCTTTCATGTTCTTATCGTGCTATAGAGTTGAACTTTAAGAGTTCCTCCTCTAATGCTTTCTCTTTACAATTATAGAATCATTGTTACACTCTAGAAATATTTTGTCTTACTATGGCTATAGATGGCTTAACCGTGAGCTGAGGTGGAGCCCACTTAATGGATTTTTATAAAAAGGACATATGATAATTTATATGAATAATGTATGTGAAGTTAAACACAACTCAAGGAGGACCCTTGAGCCAGATCCAAGTGTGAGCCCTCCAAAAAGATGTTTTTAAGTTATGTTTTTGGGCAATTTGACTTGGAGAGACCATAACGCCATCATGGCTCAGGAATTTGGGAAACCTTATAAAATAAAAGTTGTAGATAATTGGATTATCTTTCCAACCATAGGTTGTAGGAATTTATTCGATATAGGTATCAAGAGATATGACTATTTTACTGAACAAAGGTGCTGGCTGCGAATTTTAATTCCGAATTCTAAAAAATGGCTCGACCGGTTTTCAAATTTCTACTGATATAGAAATATTAATCGAGATTAGGGATTAATTAACCATGGTTGAATTATTAAGTGGTAATTTGAGATTAATTGAGATGAATTAAATTAAATAGTGGGATGAAAAGTGGTCCCCACTACCACATTGCCAATTCTAATTAGCCCATGCTTTAGTATGGGACATCTAGTCACCTTGGGCAGCACACATGGTCTTCATTTTGACCAAAATAGCAGCCAAAAACGTGTCCCAACTCCAGAATGTTCAAGAAAGAGAGAGAAGCCCTCATCTTCTCCAAATTTCCTAAGCTTTTGAGAAAGAAAGAATAGAGAGAAGTAACGAGAGAGAGAGAGGCGGACAAGCTTGAGAGTGAGGAAGAAATTGAGGGATTAAGTGTGGTGATTATTCAAGGTTATGGAAGCAAGAATGGATCCATTAGAGAAGCAAAAAAACGTTTTTGACCAAGCCCTCAAATTTTCAAGCAAATTGTTTCATAAAAGCCTAAGGTAAGATTTCATCTCCTTTTTCGTTTTCCCCCATCTTGAAGGTAATTGAAGCTTGTGTGAGTTGATGAATGTATGAAATTCTGGGTGTTAATGTTGAGGCATGGTAGGAGACGTTTGGGGCTGTTTTGGTATAGAAAATAATGAATTAATTTTGCTTAGTATTTGATTATTATTGTTATGGATTTTGGGATGAGAATGAAGGGATTAAATGGTTAAAGTTGAGGTTGAAATTCGTTTGTGGGCTATGGTAGGACTTGTGGTGATATTAACATGGCTTTCTTGAATTTAAATGAGTGATGTTTATGTTGAGGGGCTGCTGTTATAGGTCAGGAAAATTTGATGAAAAGTAGTATGAAATAAGGTGTAAAAATTATAGGTGGTTTGCTTGGCTTGTGGTATGTGTTCATGAGGTTTTTGAGCATCTTTATGTTGTTAGTTAAGGGCTATTTTGATAGGTTGTTATTGTTCTTGTTGAGATTGGAATATTAATAATAATTAAGGTTATATATTGCATTATATGTTGGTTGGGCTATTTTAGGATTGTTTCAATAAAACGTTAACACTATGGATCATTAAGGATAATTGGAAGATGTAGTAGTTGTATGTGGATTGGAATTGTTGTTGAGTGTTATGAATGTGGGCTGACTTAACTTACCAATAAGGTTATAATGAAGATATTAACTTGTATTAAATGGACTTGGAAGCAAGAAAATCCCATGATTAGTGTTGGTATTAAAATGGACAAATTTAGAGTATTTTTGAATATCGTCTTGGCTTGTCTTGACATGGCATTTGAAGGTGTGATTATTGATGTTGCTTGGGGATTTTATAACTGATTTGAAAGTGGAAAAAAAGTGAGAAATATAAGGGAGTTGCTGTCCAGAATTTTGTGTTTTGCAAACCCGTTTTTGGATGGGACTGCTGTTAGTAAATTTAGCATAACTCCTTGTGTAAAGATCCGTTTCGGTTGATTAAAGATGTTTTGGAAAGCTATTTGATAGAGCTAAAACTTTCATTTAGACTCTAAAACCCAGTTTTACTTTTATATACTCGAAAAAGGGTGATGAAGTTAAGGGGAGGTGTTGTCCAGTTTTTTTTGTTCGAAATAATCTACTAACGATAAAAACGTTTTATTCCTTTCCATATCTTAACCATAACGCTTAACGTATTAATATAGGTATGAGGCAGCATATACATGTTGTGTGTGGATAAACACTAAAGGTATGTAAAGCTAACTTTCTTTCTTTTGGCATGATTTATATGAAACAAACGGACGAAGGTATAAATTCCAAAGAAGCTCCTATTCTTAGAGACACTAGGATGGCTAATGTTCGTAAATTCCTAGAAATTATATCATTATATTTTGATACATGAGTTTGATTCCAGCCATTCTATTTTGGTATAATTCATCTTTTGATATAATTCATGCTTTAGTATAATTCATAATGGCAATCGAAGGTTACTTGAAATAACTATTATCTTGATTTTTAAATGATAGTTATTTCAATTATTCAATTGATCCCCATATTATGTTTCGAAATATGGAAAATGATTTCTGAAAGACTGTTTTGACCTAGACCATTGTGACATCGGAAAGAAGTACACTATGATTATATCTCAGTTTCTTTTATATGACTTGTCATCAGGATTAAGCTATTGAGTCTCTATAAATGTTTTTATATTTTAAATTGCATTTAGTTTCTCACTACTCTATTCGTGCATACTGTAACCATTCTTTCACTGAGCCTGGGCCAGGATATGTTATCAAGCGTACTACTCTGCATTTTTTGCTGTGCCCTAACGTGAGGGGGAAAATATGACATGTACATGAGTTGTGGTGTATGTTATGCCACGGAGTTATGTTGTGCCATGTACATATATGCTTATGATATGGTATGATATGATTTGATATAGCCATCTGATATGATATGATTTGTTACGGAGATATTCCCTACTCTGGTGTTATGATGTGTTGTGGCGCCAATGACGGGAGGGAGACCACGTTTTGTTCACCGAGTCCCATGACATGGAGCCGGATATGACATATGTCTTTGCATATATGATTTGTGATTATGATAAGCATTTTGAAATTCTGAACATTTATTTCGTTTTCTGTACATACTATTCAGATTATGATTTTAATTTATTATAATTTATGCTTTACATATTCGGTATATTTTTCGTACTGACCCCCTTTCTTCTGGGGCTGCGTTACATGCCCGCAGGTACCGAAGTTTGATTTGCTGATCCACCTGTTTAGGATATTTGTTGCGTCGTTGACAGTGCTTCTTTGTTCGGAGCTTGTATTTTGGTACTGACTTTATCTTTGTATATTTGGACATTTTGGTCAGGGGTACGATGGGGCCCTGTCCCATCATATGACTATGCTATCATCTGTAGAGGTTTGTAGACAGAGTTATGTTGTGGGTTTTGTATATATGTTTTGGGTTGAGTGTGTTTCGTGATGGCCTATCAACCCTCGTGCCTACATCTATTTTTGTGATCTATTTAGCAATCTTTCCTAATCACTACCTATGTTTATTCGGTTAAAAAGCTAATTTAGGATAAGGGTACGTTTGGGTGCCCAACTCGGGCACCAGTCACGGCCTACGAGGTTGGGTCGTGACATTCATGCCTCCATAAAGATACCCTATTCGAAGCAATGTTGAGGGAGAAGAGAAATGGGATCTAAATGACCCATTAAATGAACAAGTGCCTAATATGGAGTTTCGGGCCACTTTTCAAATTCTTAGCCAAGCCGTGACTACTCAAGTTAATCGAGGATTAGTCGCTCCTCCTAATGTGTCTATACAAGCTTCAAGGGTTAGAGACTTTATGAGGATGAATCCTTTTGAGTTTCATGGGTCAAAGGTTAATGAGGATCCCCATGAATTTATTGATGAATTGTATAAGATTGTTGATATTATGGGAGTGTCTTCAGAGGAGAAGGCAGATTTGGTGGCTTACCAACTCAAAGGTGTTTCTCAATTATGGTACAACCAATGGAAAATGAAAGGGTGGAAGAGGGTTCCATAGATTGGGAAAATTTCAAAGTTGCATTTCTTGACCACTTCTTCCTACTTGAGTCGAAAGAGGTAAAGGTGTTGGAGTTTATCAACCTCAAGCAAGGAAGCATGAGTGTGAGGGAATATGTCCTTAAGTTCATAAAGTTTTCCATGCATGCTCCTTTTTTTTGGTAACCAACTCACGTGCCTGAATGAGTAGGTTTTCTTTGGGTTTGTCGGACTTGGTGATGAAAGAATGCCGAACTATTATACCCATCAAGAAAATGGATATTTCTAGGCTCACGACTTATGCCAAAAAAATTGAAGGGGAGAAACTTAAGGAGAAGAAAGTAAGGAGACCAAGAGGTCTCCATTTGAAGGTGGGTTTTCTCAATCTAAATCTGCTGGTGGAAATGGTCGTTTCCGACAAGGCTAAAAGTTTCAAGGCCAAGGTTTTTAAAACACTCTAGCTCCAAAATTTGAGAAGGATAAGGTACCTAATCCTAAGGCATAAGGAGAAGCTCTGGGTGGTCAAGTCATCCCTCTATGCAATAAGTGTGGGAAACACCATAGGGGAGAGTGCTTAGAGGGATTAGATGTTTACTACAAGTGTGGGAAACTAGGTCATCATGTAAAAGAGTGTAGGATTGGGGCTAAACCCAAGGCCTAGATTTAGGCTTCCAATCATCCAGATCAGCATACTACTACTTTGGGTAGCGATCAGCACCAAAACAGTAATTATGCCCTTCAGACTCGTTAGGAGTTAAAAGATTTCCTCAATGTTGTGATTGGTAAGTAGAAAGTCTTTGACCTTAATGTTTATTCATTGTTAGACCTGGGTGCTACTCTATCATTTGTTACTATTTATCTTGCTATGAGATTGATTGTTAGTACCGAGGTCTTGCTAGAGCCTTTTTCAGTCTATACTCCCGTTGGTGATTCAATTGTGGCTAAGAAAGTTTATAGAAATTGCACAGTTTAAGTTTTTCATAAAATCACCTTAGTTAATCTTGAAGAGCTTGATATGATCGATTTTGATGTTATTCTCGATATAGATTGGCTTTATGCATGTTATGCTTCCATATGTTGTAGAACCCGTGTGGTCAAGTTTTAGTTTCCAAATGAGCCAGTCCTAGAATGGAAAGGTAGTGATTCCGTGTTTAAGGGTCAATTTATCTCATGCCTTAAAACTCGAAAAATGATTTCTAAGGTTTGCATCTACCATCTAGTTTGGTTAGAGATACTAATTTCTAAACTCCTACTCTTGAGTCAGTTCTAATTATTAATGTGTTTTCAAAAGTTTTTCCAGATGATCTCCTAGGCATTCCTCCCGAAAGGGAAATAGACTTTGGTAGCGATCTCTTTTCTGATACTCAGCCTATCTCTATTCCTCTTTATTGAATGGCCCATGAAGAATTAAAAGAGTTAAATAATCAGTTGAAGGATTTATTGGATAAGAATTTTATTAGACTGAGTATCTCTCCATGCGGTGCTCCAGTTCTCTTTGTTAGAAAGAAAGATGGCTCTCTCCGTATGTGTATTAATTATCGGTAATTGAACCAGGTCAGAATTGAGAATATGTATCCCATTCCAAGGATTGATGACTTGTTATATAAACTTCAAAGAGCGAACCACTTCTCAAAGATTAATCTTTGATCGAGTTATCATCAACTCCGAGTAAGCGAATGTGACATTCCAAAGATGACTTCTAAAACTTAGTATGGTCACTTTGAATTCATCGTTATGTCTTTTGGTCTTACGAATTCCTCTGCGACTTTTATGAATTTGATGAATAAGGTGTTTAAACAGTACTTGGATATGTTTGTGATTATATTCACTGATGACATTTTGATCTATTCTAGAAGTGAAGAAAATCATGTTGATCATTTGAGGATTGAGTTGCAAATTCTCAAGGACCGACAATTGTATCCAAAGTTTAGTAAGTGTGAATTTTGGTTATAGTCAGTTCCTTTCCTTGGCCATATTATCTCCGGTAAAGGAATTATGGTTAATCCAAAGAAGACCTAGGCGGTTAAGAATTGTCCTACACCATTGTGTCCTTCTAATATTCAGAGTTTCTTGGGCTTAGCTAGTTATTATAGACGGTTTGTGGAAGGTTTCTCTTTTATTGCGTCTCTTTTGACTACTTTGACTCAAAAGAAGGTGAAATTCCAATGGTTCGAGGCATGTGAGAAAAACATCCACGAGTTGAAGGATAGGATTATCTCTACTCCAGTGTTGACTTTACCAAAAGGATCCGATGGATTAGTTTTATATTATGATGCTTCACAAATTGGTCTTGATTGTTTTCTAATGCAAAATGGTAACGTGATAGCCTATGCTTCTAGGCAACTCAAGGTACATGAAAAGAACTACCTAACCCATAATTTGGAGTTAGTGGAAGCACTATTTGATTTAAAGTTGTGGAGACACTACTTGTATGGTTTGCATGTGGATATTTCATTGATCACAAAATTTTACAATAAGTGTTCACCCAAAAGAACTTGAACCTTTGACAAAGAAGATGGCTTCAATTTTTTAAAGACTATGATATAAGTGTGCTATATTATCCGAGTAAGGAAAATGTGGTTGCCAATGCTCTTAGTAGATTTTTTATGAACAGTGTTGCCTATATTGAGGATGAAAAGAAAGAGCTAGCGCTGGATGTGTATAGATTGTTCCATTTGGGAGTTCGATTGGTTGATTCCGAGGATAGTGGTGTTATTGTGCAAGATGATTCCAAATCATATCTTGTGGCAGATGTTAAGGCCAAACATGATAGTTATCCTTCTTTGATTGCGGTTGCCGAAAAATCCATTGAGGCTTTCTCCCAAGGGAGAGATAGTATTTTGAGATATAAAGGTCGATTGTGTGTTCCCATTATTGATGGCTGAGAGATATGATATTGTGCAAAGCTCATAGTTTGCAGTACTCTATTCATCTAGGTTCCACAAAAATGTACCTAGATTTGAGGAAAGTATATTGGTGGAATGGCATGAAAAAAGGATGTTGTGGAATTTGTGGTTATGTCTAAATTGTCAATAGGTGAAAGTTGAGCATCAAAAACATAGAGGTTTGGCTCAAGACATTGAGATTCCTACTTGAAAGTGGGAATCCTTGAATATGGACTTCATTACTAGTTTTCCTTATACTCATAGGAAACATGAGTCTATTTAAGTGATTGTGGATTGAATGAGTAAGTCGGCACATTTTCTTCCGGTTAAGGCTTCATATACGACCAATGACTATGCTAGATTGTATATTTAAGAGTTGTTTAAGCTTTATGGTGTTCCATTTTATATCATTTCAGATTGAGGTACTCAGTTCACATCCCAGTTTTGAAGATCTATTGAAAAGGGTCTTGGAACTCAAGTGAAGCTTAGTACAACTTTTCACCCTCAAAAGATGGTCAGGGCAAGCGTACCATTTAGACTCTAGTGGACATGTTCAAAGCATACATCATTGTTTTTAAAGGAAATTGGGATGATCATTTTCCATTGATAAAGTTTGCCTATAATAATAATTATCACTCTAGCATTGAGATGACTCCCTTGAAGGCTGTATGGTAGGAGGTGTAGCACTCCGATCGGCTGGTTCGAGGTAGGTGAAGTTGCTTTGATAGGACCAGATTTGATATTTGAGGCTAAGGAGAAGGTTAGACTTATTATATAAAGATTGAAGACAACCTAAAGCCGATAAAAGTCCTATTTGGATGTGAGGAGAAGATAGCTTGAATTTGGGTTAATTATTGGGTTTATTTGAAAATTTCACCCATAAAGAGTGTGATGCATTTTGGTAATATAGTAAAGCTAATTCTCTGCTATGTTGACTTATATCAGATTTTGAGATGGATTGGTAAAGTGGCTTATGAGTTGGACTTACCTTCAGTCTTGACATCACTGCATCCGGTGCTTCATGTGTCCTTATTGAGGAAGTCTATTGGTGATCCTAGCTCTTTTTTGCTATTGGACAACATTGAGATGAAAGAGAGTCTTTGATATAAGGAGGTTCCAGTTTAGATCTTAGACCGACAAGCTAGAAATTTGAGAAACAAGGAAATAGCTTCTGTTAAAGTGTTATGGAGGAACCAAGAGGTAGAGGGTTCTATATGGGAAGCCGAAGCCGATATGATGTTCTGATATCCTTATCTCTTTTCTTTTGTGCCTAGGTTAGGTATTTGGTTCCTTCATTAACCAATCTGCCCAAATCTGTTTCAGTTGGTCTCATGTTTTCTTATGCATTCATAGTCATGATATAAGTTTTAAACTCATGTTTTAGCTTGAGATAATTTTTTTTATGTTTTATGCATTTTTGAGATGTTTTGCATTCATATTGGGTTGCTATGTTCCTTTCATATTGTATCAAAGCTAGTTTGAGTCCCATTCAAGGAAGAATGTCTTCAAGGGGGGAGAGGGATATGGTAAGACCTCAAAAGTTGAAAAGATAGAAAATGAGGTTCAAAGGACGATTTTCCAGAAAACTCAGGTTTTTGGCACCAGGTGATGACCACGAAGACTATCACGAACCATATTTCTCACCACCTCTTATAGTGGGCTATCTTGGTTAAAATCTAGACAATCAGGTTTGCAGAGAAGGGATCACGATCGCTGGAGTATACCACGAGTCGTGGTGCCTCCCGTGGTGGATCCTCCTACAGTTCGTGTTGACACCGCCATTACATCCTCTCCACCACAGGTCGTATTTCCCTTCATGGACTGTGGTGGGTGTCATGGTGGGTACCCCTTTCAAGGAACTTTTCTCAAAAGTCAAGTCCCTCAGCATGATGGTGAAAACGGACCATATTGCCCAACACATTCCGTGGAGAGGTCCCGTCCAGGTGCTCGAATTGAGTTTTAGGTTGGGGGTATTTTGGGCATTCCCCATATTTCATTAATGAATGTGGATAATTTTTCAGACTATATTCTCACCTATTAACTAACCTAAGCATCCTTAACCCTCTCATTCTCACCATAACTCCCAAATCACAAAATCATCCCTTCTAAATTCCCTCTGAAGAGTTTTCTTCTTACACAAGCAAATTCAAGGGAAATCTTTAGGTCAAGCTTAAATTCTCTTTAATCTAGGGATTCCAATGGTCAAGGTATGTGGGACTTCATATATGGGTACCTTTCACCCATGGAATCCCAAGATTTCTCACAAATTCTCTTATGTTTACTTCTTCAAAAAGTCCAAATTCTATGGTGTTGCATTGGTTCTTCTTAATTATGATATATTTCAATGATAGTAGCCTCCTTATGTATAATTCACATTATATTTGATGATTTTAAGATAAATTTCAATGATTCATGATATATGCTAATTCTTAATGTGATTTATGAGTTATGATCATGATTTTCAAGTTATATTCAATGAAGGTTTTTTTAATTCAAAATTGGGCCAAGCCCATTTTTGATAAACAAAAAGGATAAAATAACCATATACAAACCCAAGTCCAATTACCTGAGTATGTAAATGTCACAAAAAAGAAACAAAAATCTAAAAAGAAAGACATAAAAAAAACTAGATTAAGGACAAATAGAGAAAGGTCTAGAAAATGTCGACCCCATCGTCTTCCTCCATCTACATCCTCAGGAGACTTCTACCTTAGCTTTAAATCATTCATTTTTGCTGAACCATTTTTGATGATCTTGAGTGAATTCCACATAGATACTTAACCTCTAACAAATGACATGGAATTGACATCGGTGATGATTTCTTTAGCTCAAGACGTAGGTTTTAGATTCGAACCAAAAAACTTGAAACATCGGGGTAAAAACTGCATCTCAAATCGGTGAATCAGTCAAATTCCACCAAACCCCCATGGCTCCTTCCTTCTACACAGAATGAGTTCGAAGAACTAATACCAGCGTGAAGAGATCCTTCTCTAATAGGTATGTTTGGCTTTCATTGACCCTCTGATGATAACCATACTGCACCTGATAAATGATCCTCTGTTTTGTATTCAGTGTATAGTAGTATCAATTTCTGCTTCTAAATGTGTTTTCTTCTGACATTGAACTCATCCTTATTATCGCATGCCTTCTTGTGTGTTGAATGCCTTATTTTGTATTTTCTCGATCCTTAGATTCGTAATCCTTTTTTGTTTCATCTCTATAATTTTTCTTCCTTGTTGAAGTAACTCCTGCATGTTATAGAACTTCTTCCTTGGTGTACCTGCAAAAGGAACAACATAGTTAGCTAAAAAATCTGCCAATGTATTTCCTTCTCTGACAGTATGAACCACTTCCACATCTGCATTCACCATCCACAATTTAATATATTGAACATCCATTAATATTACCAATGGGACTTCCCACACTTTATCTAACACCTTTTCAACTTTCAATGAATCTGTTTCTATGATTAAAGGTATTGTTCCATTATCAAGACAATATTTCAATCCTGCTTTGAATGCCTTCATTTCTGCCATAATAGCTATACCATTGTCTATTTCTTTATCTTCTGCAAATAGTAAACTTCCTTCCTCATTATGAACATAAAAGGCTATAGAACTAGGACCAGGATTCCCTTTACTGGCTCCATCAAAATTGCATTTCAAACTCCCCAAAGGTGGGTGGTTCCAATATACCACCCTGCTTCTGATTAGATGAGAATAATCCTCCAATAATTTAATAATCAAGGGCCATATATTAGGGAGGTTTCTCAGCCATGAGTATCTGTTTTTAGCAAAAAGATAAATTTTTGTTGACCTCCAAAATCATAGTGTGGTAAGACATACTTCCTCCATTCTTGACAATATTCCTTCTTTTCCATAGTTTACAAATTA
Source organism: Solanum dulcamara (assembly GCF_947179165.1). Lineage (NCBI taxonomy): Eukaryota > Viridiplantae > Streptophyta > Magnoliopsida > Solanales > Solanaceae > Solanum > Solanum dulcamara. The sequence continues at coordinate 53,024,559 of NC_077238.1, read as the reverse complement.
TAAAACTGGGGACTAGATTAAGCATTGGTTTTAATTTGCTACCACAATTAGCAGTCCACCATAGTTCTATTTCTTGTCTAAGTTGTACCATTGTTCCTTGAATTCCTGCTGCATCTACAAAGGTTTCCCATAATGTACAAGCTGTAGGGCAATATAGAAAAAGATGATCACATGTCTCCTCTACATTAGAGTTGCAAATATAATATTTAACTGATTTAATGATCCTCATTCTCACCAACACCTCCCCTATACGAATTCTCATATGCCATAATCTCCGTAACATAAAGGAGATTTTAAATGATAAACCTTTCTCCCAAATAATTATGATCTTCTCCTGTTTATCCTTTCTGTTCCTCAGAATATCCCAAGCACTACCCATAGAAAACTTACCAGTTCCAGTAGGCATCAACCATGGTTTATCTCTCTCATCTAGTCTCAATATATTGCTCATGTTAGACATAATGTGATTACTGACATCTATAGGAAAATTCTCTTCCAAAGCATTGTTGTTCCATTCTTCCTCTAACATAATCTGTTGTACTTCTTCTATACTTCCTTGATTATGATTAATAAGAAAATAATAATGTAAAGCCCCCAATTATGTCCAGTTGTCAAACCACACACTATATTTCCCATTTCTTGGTTCCCACTAAATATCCTGATCTATAGAGTCTCTTGCCTGTAACATGAGTTTCCATACCTGAGAGCCTCTTGTCCATACTACCACTTGTGGCGTATGTCTTTTAAAATACTTGTTCCACATAAATTTAGACCATAAAATGTTAGTGGTCCTTAAATTCCACTATAATTTAGCATAGAGTGCTTTTGAGACATCAAATAGAGATTTGACACCAAGTCCTCCTTCATTCTTTGGCAAATATATGTCATCCCAAGCAATCCAGTGTTTAGTCCTGCCCTCCTATTTAAAATTCCATAAGAATTTAGCAAAAATCTTATGAATATCTTGAATAATACATTTTGAAGGACAAATAACAGATAACAAATGTATAGGGATGCTCTGTAAAACATAATTGATCAATATTGATTTTCCTCCAAATGAAAGAAACCTTCCTTTCCATAGTTGCAATTTATTTTGGACCTTCTTGATTAGCTCAATAAAGTGAACCTTCTTCATTTTAGCATGTCCAATAGGACACCCTAAATATGTCAAAGGAAACTTTTCCCTATTCAAACCTGTGATATCTTCCACTTCTTGAACAATTGCTGATGCTTTCTTGTTGAATATGTAAAAGAAACTCTTCCCCTTATTAATAAGTTGACCTGACTGAGCTTCATACAATTGTAGAGTATCTATGATTAACTGTAAAGATATTTTATCAGAAGATATAAATATAATAGTATCATTTGCATATGCAAGATGCTTTAACTCATCACTCCATTTTGGTAATCCAAAGCTCTTAAATTCATAGTTGTTAAACAAAGAATTAAGGGCCTTGGATAGTACTTCTACTGTCAATATCAAATGGGATGGAGATAGAGGACCCCCTTGCTTTACCCCTCTAGTAGAGTGAAAGAAACTATGAACTTGCCATTAATCAATATAGAACACCAGTTATTGGCCACCAACCTCCAGATCATGTCCAACATCCTATTATTGAAACCCATATTCTCCAACACTCTAATTAGGAACTTCCAATCCACCTTGTCATAAGCTTTAGCCATGTCTAGCTTGATAACCACATTGCAGGCTTCCCTATCTTTCTAATTTCTGAGACTTTTTCTTTTGCTAAAAGCATATTTTCAGTGATATTTCTCCCTTTTACAAAACCTGACTAATTAGGGGAAATCAGTCTTGGATGCAGCCCTTCCAATCTATCATGAAGCAGCCTTGAGATAATTTTATTAAGAAAATTACTCAAACTAATTAGTCTAAGGTTAGTTAAAGATTGGATGATATCTTTTTTAGGTAATAAAAAAAAATAGTATGATTAATAGACTTAGGTAAAGATGAACCCTAAAAGAACTCATGAACCACCTTGACAATGTCTGAACCAACAATATCCCAGCAAACTTGATAGAAATGTCCTATGAACCCTTCTGGCCCACAAGCACTCTCTGCACTCAGTTCAAATACAACTTTCTTGATTTCAGCTTCTAGAGGTAGAGCATTCAGCTTCTCATTATCATCTTGATCTATTTGGGGAACAATATGCTGCGACAAAGAGAAATCAGAGTTACTAACACCCCAGTGAACTGATCCTTAAAAAAACATACTGCCTCCTCTGCAATCTCCTTATCCCCTTCAGCCCATGTCCCATCATCCCTTTTCATCTTGTTAATAGCCAATCTCTTTCTTCTTCTCTTGACTAAACTGTGGAAAAATCTGGTATTTCTATCCCCTTCCTCAAACCATTACATACTAGCCTTTTGTCTCCAATATTCTTCTTCATAATGTAGATATAATTTTACTTCAGCTTGGGCCAGTTGCAAAATTGCTCTATTTTTAGAAGAAGGATATTCTTCAAAATATTTCTCTTTCACTTTCATAATTTCCTCCCTTATTATCAACTCATTGAAAATGTCTTCAAACTTCTTCTTACTCCATTTAGACAAAACTTGCTTTGTCCTCTTCTGCTTAATCTTTAATTGAATAAATATATCTCCCATATCTTCAGCTACCCAGTTTTGTTCAACCATCTCTTTAAAGTCCTCTCTCTCCATTCATAACTTCAAAAAATTGAAAGGTTTAACATTGTTTTGATTCTACTCCTACAAGTCAGTAATAATGGTGCATGTTCAGAACCGGTTCTGGCCAGATGATGCAAATTGGTATCTCCATACAAATTTGATTAACTTTAATTAACCACCACTCTGACTAGCCTCTTGAAAATGCACTCATTAGTTACTCTCCCATTTCACCAAGTAAAAGGCTTCCAAAGAAGTGTACATCAAGTAACTCACAAGAGTTAATATAAAAGGAAAAATCTTCATAATGTTGAGGATAAATAGGTAAGCCTCCAATCTTTTCTTCTACACCTATAATTACATTAAAGTCTCCACCCACAACCCAAGGAACTGAGATATTATGTGTAATAGAATAAATATCATCCCAAAGTCTCATCCTCTCACTAGAATTGCATTTAGATAATTAATTATTGTGAGTTTTTGATTACCATCCTCTAGTGTCAGTTGTAAAGTCAATTATTTCTCAGTGTCTGATGTAAGTCCTACCTATATGTGATCTCTGATAATGATCCAAATCTGACCATTACGGTTATAGTTCACATAATTCATTTCCAACCTTCTTTTGTATCTTTGAATATGACTAGTATTCTAAAAAGGTTCCATCAGAGCAATTAAAGCAAATTTATGGTGTTTGTTTAACATTTGAACCCTATGAAATGCATGTTGAATGTTAACAGATCTAATATTCCAAAAAAGAGCTTTCAAAGTCATTTAGTAACTACTTTCGCCCCCCCATTTATCCTGAATCCTTGTTGGTATGGTATTGCTTGTAGCTTCTCCCTTGCTCCTACCTTTCTTGGCTTTAGCCATAACTCTTGGAGATAAACCTGCTTCTGTGCCTACTTTGTTGATATTGTTGTTGTTGTTTTCTTCTTCTTCTTCTTCATCATCATCATCATAATATCTTTTAGTATTTGATAATGCAAGAGTGCCTATATACTCTTTATGATGGCTATGATGTGACACAATTGCGTGCAGGCTACTCATGGGAGGGGATTTCTAGCCACCTGGGACTGCAACCTCCTTGGTTTCTTACCCTGTATCTCTTTTAATTTGCCAAACCTGGTGTTGTACATAATCAGGTGGAAACCTCCCCTCCCCCGCTGTAATAACTTAAAGTGGTTGTTGATCCATCCTATTTGCCATCTCCTTTGAAATAGTAAGATCTTTTTTATTTTCTTGCCCTCTATATATCTCTATTTTCTGCTCCTTATTTCCCTCTGTATTATATTCTTCTGTAGCACCAGTCTTTGTATCAGCTGATATATGATTTTTTCCCTCAACTGATTTCCTCCTTTCATTCTCTACTTCACAGGCTTAACAATCAAGAGCATCGGATTTATGCTCCTGATCAACAATAGTAGCTGCTTTCTGATGCTCTTTATTCTCTTTCTTACAAAAGGACTTTGATATCCACTCTTTTGTAGATATTTGTTGCTCATTGCTCTCATTTCTGCTTCCCATCTTAATAGTACTTTCCTTCTCATTCCTTTCTACATTTGTGATTATTGTATTTGTCTTTCTCAGTTTTCTCACTTTCTCTTGTAACTACTATACAACTTTGTTGTAGAATTTCCTTGTCATTATTGTGATATGCTAATACATCAAAGGTATTAGCCATAGTAATCCTTTCCTTCCCTCCAGCAACTTTGTTCGCACTCCCAATTTGCCCATTCTTATTCACAGGGAACCTCCTACTAGTAGGATTCCATCTTTTGAATTGATTTTCCATTCTAACTACAGGGTTTGCATTAGATTTATCTTTCTCTCCTTCTTCTATTTGCTTCCCTTTCCCATCGACCTCCATATTAATCCTTAGTTCTGGATGTAACACTCTACATTCTCATTTATCATGACCTTGAAGGTTACATTCTTTACAAAATTTAGGAACCATATCATTTGCACCTTCACTTTCTCAACTCTAGAGGTTCCTTCCTTCTCATTTACACTTCTAATTCTACAAATTTAGAGAAATCAGCCAGTAAATACACCTGCACTTTTACCCTAGCACAACTAGGTCTAGTCTTGTTGATCGTGGCTAAGTCTAGGTGCAAATGTTTTCCAATTGCATAGGCTACTGAAAATATGGATTCTTGAACAAAATACATAGGTTTCAAATCCAAAAAAGAAATCCATGCCATAGCTTGAATAGTCTCCTCCTCTATATTAAACTTTTCATCATATATCAACAGCCTGATCAGATATGAAATCCATCTTTAGTAAGAATATAGTAGCTTGGTTTTGACATTACATTAATAAAATCTTCTTGAAGATTAAATCTCATTAATATATGTCTATTCCTCAATAAACTAATCTTACAATCACCTTTTACATTACATTGCTTGGGTATTTGAGTCCGAAGGTCATCTAATTCCGTCCATCCATATGAGAATTTACCAACCACCACATATTGTAAATTCTTGATGGTATTCATTCGATCAACTTCTTTTTCTATCCATGTAACTCTGGGAATTCCATTGTTATATCATATCTTCTTTATTGAATGGGTTCAACAAGAGGCATAGCAAGGATTGGTGATTTATTTTCCTGAACAATGTTTGCATATTGTTCCATGACTTGTGAATTACCAGTATTAACGTTAGGCAATTCATTAGAACATGAGGACAAATTAGGCTTGATGAGAGAGTTGGAACTAGTAGGCTTGTTAGGGTGACCAAGAAGAGGAAATTATGAGAGGTTTCTCTAGTCAATCACAGAAAGTGGCTAACAGTGTCCGATCCGGCCATAAGTGGTGGTGATGATCAAAATATCCGGTAGCTAGGCAAACTAGGGTTCCGTCATTTCATGGTTTTAAATTTTACAATTTAAATAACAATCAAAGCTTTATTTAATGATCTTCAAGGTTTATGAATTATTTATGAAAAGTTTTGAATGATGATTCTATGATCTTTCAAGCAAGTTAATGATAGGGTCAACTAAGACCCTAAAGATGTTGTATAAATAAAGATTTGTAATGTTGGAAGGTCTACACCCACATTACATAAATCACATCATAGATGAGCTATTCTTATGATTTTACTATGATGATGATAGATGAGCTACTCTTATGTTACCTTTATAAAGATGGGTTGATACTATTATTATCTTTCCTTATTATGTTATTAACTATATTTTCATGAAAGTTCTTATGGGATAATGACTAAGCACCGAGAGGACTTTAAGGTGGGGTTCATCCTGGTATGCCATTGTAGCTATCCAAGGAAATCCTAGTAGCAACCTTTAGTCCCAAACTACATTGCCCGAGTGCGTTGAAATAATCCAATAGGGCGAAGCTAATAGATCCACGTAGCAAAGTTAAAAGAGTTATTAATAGAGTATGCTCTGGCAAGGTAGCCTCCTCCATCTGAATATGGGAGATCGAATTCCATGTATTAACTGGAATGGTCTTATATGTCGGTTAAATGTTTTATCCCACACTATTTAAGGTAAACTTAGGAGTCCTTATGATGATTATTAGATTTTGATGCATTGACCAATGAGTTTAATGTTTTAATATTTTCATGACTTTACTCATTTTTTAAAGATATTGGTCTTGCATGCCATGATTCATATTAACTATGTCCTACATTTATTAATCATACATACTTCTCACATACTTAGTGCATTTTATGTGCTAACACATAATTTTTGCGTACATTGTATCATAATATATGCTCTGACGTTCACGCTCACTCTCCTCCCGCTCGTGGTTAGTGCTTACTATTATGATGTTGGTTAGTCTTCATGTTCCAAGGATGAGATAATTTACTTGCTTATGAGTCTATGACTTTATTTTACCTTTTATATTGGGTGAGTTGGGAGATTTTCTTACACCCCCATCTAATAATAGAGGCATGTTAGATAGCAGGAGTCTATGTTTTCACTTTCTCATTTCGAGACTTATGTTATATATTGAGATTTTGCTTCCGTATCTTTGATCTTTGCTTATTTTTTTGCCTTATGCATGCTTACGGATGATATGCTAAGAGGCTTGGTTGGGGTCCCTCAGAATTCTAATCACCATGTCACGGCTTGGCCCTAGTTTGGACCATGACACCAGTCCATACCTAGAATGACATTGAAATCTACTATTTCCAACTCAACTAAGTTGGCTGTGGTGTATTTATGATAGATGGAAACTGTACACTCTCTACATACTCTTTTAGCTAGAATAGACACACTAACAGGAGTAGAAATGCTGAAGGGCTCTAGAAGACGTACACGATAGATCCCAAACCTCACGGCTATATATGGAGTAACAAAGGATAAATTGACACTTGGATGAAGTAAGGCATAAATATCAAGAGAAAAGACTTTAAGCATACAAGTGATAACATCGACGAGTTTTCTTGATCTTGGAAACTAGCCATGGTATACAGACGGTTTGAACCTCTGCCTATCCCTGAGGAGTACTCTATTAGGCAGCTCTACCTGATAGTGTTGTTGATGAAGACTAGGCATTGTTGCCCCCATTACCTTGTTTTTTTGTGGGAAAGTCCCTTATATAATGACCCATTTGACCATACTTCTAACAACCACTAGTGCTATCATGAAATTCACCCAAATGAAGTCTACCACACTTACCACAAGATGGCTTTTGTAAAGAATCTGTGGCCAGACTTCCTTAGGAATGAGAACCCTAAACTCTGAAAATTTTGATTACTTTGCAACCTCTGATCATTCCTGTTGTTCGATGCCGATGCACCTGGTGATGATGGTGTATAGCCAGATGACATCTTTAAGAAGAATTTTCGATTGCTATTACCATTCTTCTGTTGATTAGGCTCATGTCTTGCTGACTTTGACTTCTTACTGTGGTGCTCCTCTCTATCCTTTACCTTATCCATCTCAACCTATTGCACATACATCATAAGTCTTGAGATGTCCATGTTAGAGATCAACAAAGTAGCCTTGCATTCCTTTTTCATATATTTGCCTGAACTAGAGACAAACTTTATCATCTTGGACCTCACATTCAGAACCATATCTAGAGCATAACTAGACAGCTGAATAAACTTAAGACTTTACCCTTTTACGGTTAACTCCTCTTGCTTCAGATTCACAAACTCTTACACCTTTGCCTCTTTTTGTTCTCAGGGAAAGAAAGGGTCCAAGAATGCACTCTCGAACTCATGCCATTCACCTAGCTCAGAATTATAACACCCCATACCATTCTAGCATAGATAAAGTTCGAGAATCAAGAGAAACCTAAGAGAAATAATAAGTATAAACTGACCAGTGGCCCACAAATAGGACTTACAACCTCGTAGGAGATTTTATGAGTTGTAGGTAGGGCTCGTAGAGTCCCTGAACAATTAGAAAATTTTTAGATGGGTAGAAAAGTTCCCACGAGTTCGACTTATGACCCATAGGAAGTGTTACTATCATGACCTGAACTAGGGTCAAGCCACGACATGGCGATCGGAATGCGAGGGACGGCAACCGAGCCATATTAGCATACATTCATAAGGTAAAGAAACATGATGAAATAAGGAGAAGTAAATACTTAGGGGAATGGGTCTAAGGGATTCAATAGATGTCCAATCTGGACTACATAACAAAACATCTAAACATGCCTCTAGTCTATTCTTTAATGGGGGCTTAGGACAAGCTCCTATATCACTCGAACATATGAAGAATTCAAAATATTATCAACATAAAACAAAGTCTTTTCCGTCGATCAGATGAGGACTCACCAACTCTTGATACCTAAGCAACTTTAGCCACGAATAGGATGGTTGTAAGTGTCGTCCATCCCTACATTTTGAGAAAATATAGGGTAAATATGAGTAAGTACATGGAAGGTACTCAGTATGTGGTACATGCATGAATAAGTAATGAAATGTGAATAATATGCTATAAGATGAATGTCACGACCCAACCCCAGAGGCCGCAAATGGAGCCCGACCTTGACCCCTGTATACGTATCTATCAGCTATAGTCAAGTTGAACCGTTTGTGATGTGATATTATAAAAAATAACCCCTATGGATCAAAACCTTTTTTATATACTTGTACCCTCTTTCACCAGTATCATAACATGAAAAGGAATGCAAGCCGATAAGGCTATCATAACATGATAATATTTATAACATGACATACAGGCATAGCTGAAACAAACTCATCAACAACCCATATACAGTGTCTACAGACCTCTAAGAGTATTAACTGTATCATATGGCGGGACAGGGCCCCCACCATACCCCTGAATAAACAAATATATATATCAAAAGACCAGTGTTAAAAGTTAGGCTCCAGAATAGTGGAGCACTTCCAACATAGCTGAGTGGAAATCCTACGCCGGTGGATCCTCCATAATGAACATCTGTATTTGCGGGCATGAAACGAAGCCCTCCAGAGAATGGGGCCAGTATGATCTATGTACTGAGTATATAAGCATAACATAACTGAGATAACAACTGAAATAGGGATGTGGGAAACCAAGTATAATATTTACTAGGGTACTATACCTGCACCTCACAAAATAAGGTCATGTATACCATTATCACCTACTGTATCCGGCCTGCTCAGGGATTCAGTATTACAGATGCATCATCTATCATGATAGGCATATATATGCCATTAACGCTGTGGAACGTACGACCCGATCCATGTATATAGCAAGTACATGCCAAGGAATGATAGCCCAATCCACATATCATGTAATAATGCAGAGGTACGATGGCCCAATCCGTATATCATATGATAATACCGAGGTACGAAGGCCCAATCCGTATATCGTATAGTAATGCCGAGGAATGTACGACCCGATCCATATATAATGTAATATGCCGAGGAACATATGACCCGATCCTTACATAGCAAAATATGCATATACATGCACGTAAAACTCTATAGCATATCAAACATCCCTCAGATATTACCATAAACTATGTTCAAGAGCCCTTAGGTATAAGAGCTTACGCAGTCAATCACTATTCAACATATAAAAGGCTCAAGGATCGTAGTTCAACTACACTAAGACCCTTATCATTCAAAAATAAGTACAAGTCATGAGTTATATCCAGAATCTATAAATGGAACTATCTCTAAATCATATCACATATCGTTTCACTCACATTAAGCCATTTCAAGAGAAGGGAGGGGTAGGCTTCACGTGTAATACTTTTTGTCATGTAGAAGACTTACAAGACCATAACTCAACTATCGTAGAAGTTCTAACATGGGGAAGTGAACAAGATTTATGAACCATACTCTGGGTTCTATGAATGGAATTATCCCCACATTACATATGCCATCCACTTATGGCTAAGATATGCCAAGAGAAAAGAAGAGTTAAGCTTTACATACCCTCTGCTTTTCATCATCTAGGAGACAGTGAGAGATACTAACTCAATTGGCACAGGAGCTCTCACTTCAAGAAGTAGGTAGGAGTTATGAATCATATTCAGATCTTCATGAGTAGATTTGTCTCCACATTTCATATGTACATCATACTTAAGACTAAGACACGCCAAGAGAAAGGAAGGATGGCTTTACATACTCATCACTTCCTAAGCTTTACATACCTTTTATAGAGTAATCGTAACTACTCTTGCTTCATCTCTTTCTGAACCTATTTAACACAAAGTTAATAATAACATTAATAACCTTCAACTTTCCATCTTCTCAAACCATAACTAAGCATCCATAGGAATCATTTCCCTAGATTACGATATCCAAAATAGGATTTCTAGTCTCTATTTTGTAAAACCTTTAACCGTACAAAGTGGAGGGTCATATGAATGCAAACAATAGCTCCCACACCTATTTTAGAATACTTTTTAGCCATGCAACACACCACCACACCACCTACAACCGTATCACCATAGAAAAACACCGTATTCAATTTTAATTTAACTATAATAACTTCAATTTAGATTATTTCTAACGTCAAGCATCCTTATGAATTTATCATATTTACAGCCACATACAAGATGTGTAATACACTCAATAACAACTCCATAAACTCCAAATTGAAAGGAAAGACCTTACCTTACCTGAAATTGGCCAAAACTCGCCAAAACTTTCCTCGGAAACCGCTTGACGTGCTGAAATGAAGTGGACTATTTGTGTCACTTCTTCGCTGCCCCAAATTGTGATTTTATGCTATTAAAAACTTTTATGTAACCGTGGGGTACCTTAAATAATTAGTTCACGGAACGAAAGTCGGAGGCTTACCTTTTTGGGAGCAAACCCGTAGCCCTCCTCTTCTTGCTGCTAGCATTTTTCTCTTCAAGTTTCTAAGTGTAGGACTGAAGAAATGACTCCTGAGTCATAATAATATACATATATATACCTCCACGTGATTGAGGAATACCTTAGATAATTAATTCATGGAGAAAAATTGGAGGACTTACCCTTTTTCCTCTTCCAAATCCTTAGCTCCCTCCTTCTCTAGCTTAGGGTTTCTTTTCCTTTGTTCTCTCCAAATTTTATCATGAATTATATAAGTAATTACTTAAGAGTCATCCCACATGTATATATATGTCTCCTTAAGAGGTGCCATGTGTCCAACCCCCATTGGGCCAACACATCCATACAGCCAATTAAGGGCTGCCATGTGGCAATAGGGGTCTACCTCCCTTCCAAGAAGGTGGGTCACCTACTTGAACCCAAGCAGGTGGGTCATTTTCTGCCATGTGTCACCTTTCCATGCTGCCATGTGGCACCTTCTCTTACTGCCACATGTTATTCTCTCTTCTTCCTCGTGGGTTCGTAATCTCGTCTTATTTTAAGAACCCATGTACTCCTTGATACGTAAGCTTGGTATGTACTCAAGTAATTCAAGTATGCAAAACTTCTAAGTTGGTACCTTACATAGGTAAATCGAGTCCTATGAATCATTTCTTGGCCTCCAACTCCTTTCAAATTCTTAGAACCTTATTTCCAATCTTCCCTACTATGGAGCATCACATCCTCCCTTCCTTAGTGGTATTTGATGTGTGTGGAGAGTAGGGGTCACATGGCCAATTTCAAGAAAATTAAGAACATGTTTCAGGGTTCAAAAGTGTGGGGTGTAACATTCTTTCCCCCTTTAGAACATTCGTCCTCGAATGTCAACTAGTCTCATAAGGTCTTACGAGTGCTTCAGGATTCCTCTATACTAGTTGCCGTTCATAAGCCTCATATTAACTCATATAATCATTTTAAGAGGGTAGATTACCTGTAGGCATAGGGAATAGGTACGGGCATTTTCCCTCCATTTCTTCTTCGGCTTCCTAGGCCATCTCTTCTGTATTCTCATTTCGTCACCATAATTTGATGGAAGCCAAGCCCTTAGTTCGTAACCTTCTAATCTGCCGATCCAATGATGGAGATAGGTTACTCCTTATAGAATAATTTCCCTATTATGTGGACCTCATCCATAAGGAACATTTTGGGAGAGTCCCTTATACATTTGTAGAGTATTAATCTGTGAAAACTGAATGTATCATTTCAAATTGGATGGTAGGTTCAACTCGTAGGCAACTTTGCCTATTCTACGACTAATTTGATAAGGGCTAAGTTTTTCTTTTCTATCGAGTCCCATTACATCTTTCACTGGTGATGCTTTTACGAGTACCCAATCCTCAACTTCAACCTTGAAAGGTCGATGTCAATCATCTGAGTATGACTTATGTCGATTTTGGACTGTTAATAGGTTCTCCTGAATGAGCTGCACTTTATCAATAGCTTGTTAGCTCTTGTCCGGGCCCATTAGTACACCTTCATCAACCTTAAACCAACCAATGGGTGCTATGTCATACAAAGCTTTCTATGATGCCATTTGGATACTATTATACGCAGCTTCAATAGGTAATAGGTGATCACTTCAGCTACTTCTGAAGTTAATACTACAGGCCCGCAACCTATTTTCTTGCCTTTGCATAGAGCGCTCGGCCGTCCATTAGTCTGGGGGTGTAATGCTGTATTATGTTCTTAATTCCTTTTAAATTTTTTTAACTATCCTTCTGCTCTACAACTTCTAAACCCAATCCCTAGGGTTGGATATCATCCTATTTCTTTTATTCCATCTTATAACGCTTTAGGCGTGTTCTACTGCACTTTTTGCTCGAGTCTTCTTTCCAGTTCTTTTACCGTACCTCATATTATAATCTTTACACGAATATATGTGGGTGCTTACCGCAGCCCGAAAGATACCTTATAATCGCCATGCTGGTCTTTAGGTCAACCCGTATCATTTCTTGCTTTCTTCAGTTGATGTCAGGGCTTCACTATAGCTTTTGTCCTTTGATTATACTTTAAGGGTTTTTCCTCAAACCATCTTACACTTTTCTTTAATGTATTCGAACTATGGCAGTCACCTTGCTATTACTGACTTCTTATTATCTTTATCAAGTAATCACTTGATCTCACCCTTAGCATACCAATATTCGTAGGTTGCATAACTATTCTTGTACAATTCGCACAACATGCGTTTAATTCCAATCATAGTCTGTCCTTCTCTTGGCTTACTGTGCTTTACATAGGTCAGTGTACTAACCTACACTTATAATCTCTTTGGCTGCTTGTACATCACAACACCAGTAGTTAGTAACTCTGTTACCAACATCTTACCTTTTAGTCAACTATAGTCTGGCTACCCCTTACAATATATTCAAGTTCTCATTATAATTTTGTCATTGTATTTCTCTCTTTTGTATGCACCCATTCTATGATGTCATACCATTTGAGGTCTTTACCAATAGTTCCCACCACTATCTCAGATATCATGACTTTCATCTGTCCGTTACCGACTTTTGAGATCTTACTGACTCGTTCCAGTATGGGATCTCACTTGGAACTTAAGTATTCACATTGACATGCTGTAATGTCAGTTAATTTCATCTTACACTGGTATTTCTCTTATCCACTTCCCCCTTTAGGGTACATTTATGTCATTGTCCACTTAGTTTCAACTTTCCAACCGCATATGAGTCTTTTTCAACGTATTTAGTACACCTATGCTTTTGGTTACCAATGTATGAAACCTTAACAGAATCGTAAGGTGCTGATCTAGTCTACTTGTTGGTACTCGGGTCATGTAGAAATTTATTAAAATCCACCTTCTATTTATCCCAATCAGTAATCAGACAGTGTGTTTAGTCATTTCGGATTCTCCATTCAGGAGCACTTATTTTCTGATGACACATGTCTCAAACTTTTTCTTACACTATCTTTACCCTAGTGAATACTACTTGTTTCTTTAGTAAATTTGTAATGCATCAGTTATTTTGCAATCCTGCTTTCCTTATTTGTTAAGGATCTTACTATTTTCCCACGGTATAGTCATAAATATTCCTTACTTCTTTATGACTCAAGAGCTTTCATCCTCATCATGCACCTGCTGTTAATTTCTAATCTTACTTAAAACCATATTAACTTCGTTCTAATAGTGGCCTTGTCTTATCACCTTTTCATCGCACTATACCTTTAGTTCATAGTTGTCTATTTCCCTTCTTGTCCAATACTCATACTTAATTAATCACGTCTATCTTGAGTGCTTCCTTTCTGGGCTTTACTTATCCTCATAATGATCCCCGTTATATTCACATGATACCCTATTCACATTCAATCCCATAGTATAACACTTCTTAACCTTTTCCACAATTTCTATTATGGGTTATTTACATTAGGGGAGGTAAATGTTCTTAAACTTTGTCTAAATCATCCCCTAGTATCACAATCCCTTATAAATTACTTTAGCATCTTATCACCAACACATGACCTTGAATAGCCCACAAATTTATGTTTTCAGTTCGCAGTTACATCTCCAATTAGTGGACGAAGAGCTAGTAAGATGTTGCCATGAAGCATTCTCCAACCACCGCTTGAAGGGAACTAGAATCCAATAAGAACCATAGTACTCTTTAGTGCTTGACTCACATTGTCTCCCTCTAGGTTCACTCTTGAGTTGTGAACAAATTATCAAGTTCACAACTAGGGGTTGAGGGCTTTGTACTTTTACATGGAAGTGAAACTCAACTGCTGGACATTTTTCCCTTCAACATGAGTTTTTCCTAAGGCCAAAATACGGCTGGAAAATATCTTGGTTCTGCTCAAATAAATTCTGAACTTTGCTGCTCACATAGGCTTTGTACGAAATAATACTCCCCAAGTAGAAGTAGTTCCCCTCACTGATAACCTGGACAGTACATCTTTCAGCTTTAGTTTAACATAATAAGTTCACCCTATCGGTATCAACTTCCAAGACTTATCATTCTTGGGAAAATTTGGGCAGAGTTTTCTCTGTATTTCTAACTATCTCAAACCTTGCACGCAGAAAATGCCAACAAGGCCTCACAGGGCCAACAAATATATTTATATCATATCATACCACAGCCACACAGGGCTTTCAATATTAACAATAGTATAAAATAATAGACTTACCTCGTGTGTCTAGCTTGAACTGCATCTGTCAGACTTTCCGTGTACTTTTCCTTTTAATTTTTGACTTTACATGTCAATCGTATTTCAATACCTTACCTAACACATATATTTTGTGCCTTGGCTTACCTGTGTGCTTTGTAACTTCCAATGTTGTCAGTCACTTTCTTCTATCCATGTTGTCCTTCTGCTAAAATCAGAGGTTAGTTATAAGGAATTTCACTTTCTATGACTCGGTTCTATCGCACGATCTGAGATATGAAAAAAAAGTAATATCCTAAATATCCTGTAGCCTCCTATTTATAGATATGGTGCGTAATACATTGATAAACAAGACTCTACTAGAAAAGGTCCGTAGACACTCCAAGGATGAACCGCTCGATACCACTTCTGTCACTACCCAACTCCAAGGGCCGCGACTGGGGTCCGACCTGGACCCCCATATACGTATCTATCAGCTATAGTCAAGTTGAACCGTGTGTGATGTGATACTATACACAACAACCCCAATGGATTAAAAACCTTTTTTATATACTTGTAGACTCTTTTATCAGTATCATAACATGAAAGGAAACGCAAGCCGACAAAGTTGCCATAACATGATAACATTTATAACATGACATACAAGCATATCTGAAACAAACTCATCAACAACCCATATACAGTGTCTACAGACCTCAAAGAGTATTAACTGTATCATATGGCGGGATAGGGCCCCCGCCGTACCCCTGAATAAACAAACATATATATCAAAAGACCAGTGTTAAAAGTTAGGCTCTAGAATAGTGGAGCACTTCAAACATAACTGAATGGAAATCCTATGCCGGTGGATCCTCCAAAATAAACATCTGTACTTGCGGGCATGAAATGAAGCCCTCCAGAGAATGGAGGGTCAGTATGATCTATGTATTGAACAACTGAAATAGGGATGTGGGAAACCAAGTATAACATTTAATAAAGTACTGTACTTTCAACTCACAAAATAAGGTCATGTATACTATTATCACCTACCGTATCCGGCCCGCTGGGGGACTCGGTGTTACAGATGCATCATCTATCATAATAGGCATATATATGCCATTAGTGTTGTGGAACGTATTGCCCGATCTATGTATATAGCAAGTATATGCTGAGGAACGACGACCCCATCTACATATCATGTAATAATGCCGAGGTATGACAGCCCGATCCATATATCATATAATAATGCTGAGGTACGATAGCCCAATCCGTATATTGTATAATGATGCCGAGGAACGTACGACCCGATCCATCTATATTCTAATATGCCGAGGAACATACGGCCTGATCCTTACATAGCAAAATATACATATACATGCACGTAAAACTCTGTAGCATATCAAAAATCCCTCAGATATTTCCATGAAGTATGTTCAAGAGCCCTTAGGTATAAGAGCTTACGTAGTCAATCACTATTCAACATATAAAAGGCTCGAGGGTCGTAGTTCAACTATTTTAAGACCCTTATCATTCAAAAGTGAGTACAAGTCATGAGTTATATCCAGAATCTATAAATGGAACTATCTCTAAATCATATCACATATCGTTTCACTCACATTAAGCCATTTCAAGAGAAGGGAGAGGTAGGCTTCACGTGTAATACTTTTCGTCATGTAGAAGACTTACAAGACCATAAGAAATTGGGAAGTGAACAAGATTTATGAACCATACTCGGGGTTCTATGAATGGAATTATCCCCACATTACATATGCCATCCACTTATGACTAAGATATGCCAAGAGAAAAGAAGAGTTAAGCTTTACATACCCTCTGCTTTTCATCATCTAGGAGACAGTGAGAGATACTAACTCAATTGGCACAGGAGCTCTCACTTCAAGAAGTAGGTAGGAGTTATGAATCATATTCAGAGCTTCATGAGTAGATTTGTCTCCACATTTCATATGTACATCATACTTAAGACTAAGACACGCCAAGAGAAAGGAAGGATGACTTTACATACTCATCACTTCCTAATATATGAAAGGCTTGAAAAGCCCTAGTTCAATTACTGTAAGAGTGCTTTCATCAAGTAGTAAATAAGGACTATGATTTACGCTTGGAATTTATGAGTATATTTACCCTCAAGTTCATATCATTCATTACTTAACTTGAAGACATGCCAAAAGAAAGGAAGAGATAAGCTTTACATACCTGTTATAGAGCAATCGTAACCACTTTTGCTTCATCGCCTTCTGAACCTATTTAACACAAAGGTAATACTAACATTAATAACCTTCAACTTTCCAGCTTCTCAAACCATAACTAAGCATCCATAGGAATCATTTTCCTAGGTGCCTTTCTCAGTTAGTTTATTAATCGTCTAAGAAGTTAACGGAAATCGGGCAACACTTCCCCTATAACTTGCCCTATCCAAATTTAAAATTACATACCTAATAACTAAAGATAACCAACAACAATATCCTGCAGAATATATACAAGAAATTCACACTAACATTGCACAATACAAACTCCAAACGATTCGCTTAAAATTATGATATCCAAAATAGGGTTTCTAGTCTCTATTTTGTAAAACATTTAACCGTACAAAGCAGAGGGTCATGTGGCTGAAACAAGAAGCTCCCACACCTATTGTAGAATAATATTTATCCCTGAAACACACAACAACACCACCTACAGCTGCAGCACCACAGCACAACACCCTACTGGATTTCAATTTAACTATAAAGACTTCAATTTCGTTTGTTTGTAACGTCAAGCATCCTTATGAATTTTCATATTTACAGCCACATAAAAGACGTGTAATACACTCCATAAAAACTCCATTAACTCAAAATTTAAAGGAAAGACCTTACCTTACCCGAAATTGGCCAAAACTCGCCAAAAGTCGCCTCAGAAACCGCTTGACGTACTGAAACGAAGTGGACTATTTGTGTCACTTCTTCGCTGACCCAAATTGTGATTTTATGATATTAAACACTTTTATGTAACCTTGGGATACCTTAAATAATTAATTCATGGAAAAAATATTGGAGGCTTACCTTTTTGGGACCAAACCCGCAGCCCTCCTCTTCTTGCTGCTAGTGTTTTTCTCTTCAAGTTTCTAAGTATAGGGCTGAAGAAATGACTCCTTAGTCATCATAATATACATATATATACCTCCACATGATCTAGGAACACCTTAGATAATTAATTCATGGAGAAAAATTGGAGGACTTACCCTTTTTCCTCTTCCAAACCCTTAGCTCCCTCCTTCTCTAGATTAGGGTTTCTTTTCCTTTGTTCTCTCAAAATTTCAGCATGAATTAGATAATTAATGACTTAAGAGTCATCCCACATGTATATATATGTCTCCTTAAGAGATGGCATATTTCATCCCCTAAGGGTGACACGTGTCCATCCTCCATTGGGCCAACATGTCCATGTAGCTAATTAGGGGCTGCCATGTGGTAGTGGGATCCACTTCCCCCCGAAGAAGGTGGGTCACCTACTTGACCCCAAGTAGGTGGGTCACCTTATTCCATGTGTCACCTTTCCATGATGCCACGTGGCACCTCCTCTTGCTGCTATGTGTCATTCTCTCCTTTTCCTCGTAGGTTCGTATTATCATCTTATTTTAAGAACTCGTGTACTCCTTGCTACATATGCTTGGTATGTACTCAATTAAATCAAGTATGCAAAACTTCTAAGTTGGTAGCTTATGTAGGTAAGTCGAGTCCTATGACTCATTTCTTAGCCTCCAACTCCTTTCGAATTCTTAGAACCCTATTTCCAATCTTCCCTACTATGGAGCATCACATCATCCCTTCCTTAGAGGTATTTGATGTGTGTTGAGAGTAGGGGTCATATGGACACTTTCAAAAAAGTTAAGAACATGTTTCAGGGTTTAAAAGTGCTGGGTGTAACAATGCATGACCAATCATAATGAACATGTGTAAGGATTGAAATATTTGAAAGAATATGTATCTCACAGTCAATACATATCATAAACATTTATCATACAACCCATAACTTGGCTTTTAACTTGTGTGGGATAAGACCTTCAACCGACAGCTTAGACTATGCGAGCTATAACATGAAATTCGATGGTACCCTCATCGAGAAAGGGGAGTATGCCTTGCCAGAGTACACTCTGTCATGGTACTCATCTCAACTGAACTCAACTGTGCTATATGTGGATCCACTAGCTAGGACATGAAGGCAATCCTATGCAGGGAATGTAGTTTGGGACATTAGGTTGGTACTAGGATTTTCTTGGGTTACTAACTACGTTACCGAACCTAACTCCACCTAGAATATCTCTCGGTGCTTATTCTATATCCCAACAAAAACTCATAAAAATATGATAATAGCATAATAAGGAAAGATAGTAACTGCTTATCAATTCATTTTTATAAAATATATTAGGAGTAGCTTATTAACTTTAGTGATTCATAAGAATTCATAACTTTGATGAGAATTGTACTTATCACCATTTTAACAAGATTGTGTGAGAATTGGACTTATTACACCATAATAACTTCTTTGATCATAAATTGACCATTATTATAACTTCATTATTAAAAAAAGCATAATCTCAACTTTGAATCATGAAAACTTTTCTTAAATCATCATTAAAATCATACTAAATTCATGAAAATCATCTTTAACTTCATAATCATAAATTGAAATTAGCTTTATGCATGGGCATTCATAATTCAACTTAAAATTATGCAATTCATGTAAAAACATTTTTATAATGATCATTGATAACATCTATAAACGGAATTAAATCAGCCCAATATAACTCATCAAAACTAGAGTTTATAATCAATTGAAATTGAAAGAAGCTTTGAGGAAACATTGGGACTCCATGGGTGAAAACAACCCATGGATCAACCCCCACATACCTCGATTGAATTCAATAAGAATTAAAGAAGATACCTTGAAGAAATCTAAAAACCCTAGCATGAGGTTGAAGAGAAACCTTGAGAGAATTGAGTTACTTGCCTTAGAGATTTTTAGGAGAATGATTTTGGAATGAGGGAATTCCAAAGAATTGGGTAGATATAGGGTTGAACGTACCCTTAATTGTGTCTAGATTCATTGAGCCAAACTTGAAAAATGACATAATTGCTCTTTATTAAAACTAAAATTTTGACTCTATGGATCTACTTTACGGGTCATAGAGAAGATAAGGAGTCATCAAGATGACTCGTACTGAAGGCTTATGTAAAGGATCTAGAAATCAGGTGTCTAAAGTTTAATTACTAGTCATTCCTATGACTCATAACAACCTTTACGAACCATCTCTTCAAGTCATAGACTTGACCTTGAGGGACTATTGAAACTTAGCCTCTAAAGTTGGGTTACAACTAGGTATTACGGGTCATAGAAACTCCTACGACTCATCCTATTGAGTTGTAGGGTATCATCTAAGGTTTGTTCTGGAAGAACCCTTAGAACTCACTCTTACGAGTTGTAGAAAGAACTACGGGTTGTAGAGTGACTCGTAAACATGGGTCAGTTGAAATCTTTGAGACTTTTTCTCCTTGGTTCCAACTTTCTGACTTCCGGGGTCTTACAATTATGAACCGTAGGTGAGGCTCGTAGGTGAAGTTGAGAAACTTAGAACATCTTGTATGCAAGATGGTCCCTTTTAATGATCCGTAGAAGGATCTACGAACCGTAGGAAGGTATTGTAGACCCCACCATTGAAGAAACCCCCCAGTACTTTTTTCACAAGTTAGCAGGACAACCTATCTTGGAGTCTACGAATTGTAGAAGTTGGTCGTGCACCCACTTGTTCAATTCTAGTAGGTTCCAAGATTGGACTCAAAGTTCTACAAAAGGGACCCTACGATCTGTAGGAAAGGGATCCATAGTAGCCTAAACCTAGTTTAATGATAGGCATTCCAGTCTTTTCCCCACTTTTTCCAAACTTAACCCAAGTCATTTTGGGAATAAATTTAGTCCCCTATCAGTAACCAATAGTTTTTTTCTCTCATTAACACTTAGAAACTTTTGAGAGAATAAATTGGAGAGAAGGAGAAGAGTTAGGGTTTAAGAGTTTCAAGACAAGCCCTCGAATTTCGAGTACATAATCTTCCTTCTTCGTATGTAAGGATATCACAACATTGAACTAAGTTCGTCCTTGTGCCATACATCTTCATACAATCAAGTTGAGATTTGAGTTTGAGTTTCAATCCCGATAAAATAAATTGTTGAGTTATCTATATAAATTCTATTGAGTTCTTGTCTGCGACAGATCTATTAAGCAACGTGGGGATGCCACGTCACCTGCATAATTCGAAAGAAACTCTAGGTATATATAGGTAAATACAACACATATATAAATAATAAACTTTCCACCCTCAAAGTCAAAGGACTCAGTGGTACAACTGGTATAAGGTTATATGTTACCCACAAGGTCATGGGATTGAATCCTATTGGCTAAAAAAAATAAAATTTGATAGCAACACAACAATTTGATAAGAATACAACAGAAGTCTTACAAAGCCATAATTTCTTCCTTTTCTAATTGTAATTGACTTTTTCTTAAGTACTAATAAATAATTTTTTTTGACTAATTTTATTTATAGTCATTGACTTTTATGTTTATTTTTTTATTACTAGTTAATATTAATATTTGTTTAAAGATTAATCTAAAAAAAGATTTTGCTTTCCCTTTCCAAATAGAAAACATTCTCTTCTTCTTATCCAAATAGAAAACCTCTCCGCTTCTTCTCTAAATATTAACTTTCCTTACCTAATCACCTACTCCCCTCAGCCTCGCGCTACTGCTGCATCTTTTTCCACTGTCCACAACCCCTTTTGTATTTTTTATATTTTAACTTTGTAAGTGTTTTTTTGATGTCTCTTTCTTAACTTTGTAAGTGCTTTTTTGGTGTCTCTTTCTTGAAATTGAAAAATAAGAAGAATTTTGCTTAATGCTTTGATTTTTAAGTGTTAAATGAGACAAAAACTTCATTTTTACTCCAATATACTTTGAAATTTTGATGATTTTATTTTGTCAAATAAAATGTCAGGTTCTCATAAAGATGATGTCAAAGTATTTTGGGGTTAAATTTATACATTCTAATATTGTGAATAATACGAACCACTTAATTTGAATTGATTCTGAGTTACCTTGTTAAATTTTAATTAATTTTGAGTTGAATTGAATTTTTATTTTGTAGGAAAGTATTCTAATTTTATGAATTGTGATGGATAAATTTCTTTAAAAGATTAATTATTCTAAATCAAGTTATAGAATGGATGCCAATCATTCTCATCTTATAAATGATCTTTATTTGGGTTCAGTTGAAGCCGATCTAGGAGAAAAAATACCAATTTGTCACAACTCAATTTATTAGGCCGTGATGTCACATACTAATACCCACCTACAGGCAACGGGCTATCAAGCGGAAGATGAATAAATAGGAAGAAAGTAAGTAATAATAAGAAGAAAGAGAGCGACTGAAACAATTACAAGAAACCACCCTACGATCTGGCATCAGTCAGTAATCGAGCATCTAAACTAAAATAGAAGTACAAGGATTTTGCAAATACAATATGAGTACAGACAGTCTTCGAAAGCAAGTAAAGATTAGTCCTAATCTAGCATGGATGGAAATTGGCAACTCTGAATGCTAGGAGCTCATCAAATTTTCGAGTAGAAGATGCTCCATACCACTCCAAATCAACAATGATGACCCGTACTATGATCTGTAGGTGGCAGAAGTGTAGTATGAGTACCAAATAAATGGTACGCAGTAGGCATAGGACGACTGAGCTCCACAGATAAAGCAAGTATAATTAACACATAGTCTGGTAAATATTGCACAAGTAACTAATCAAGAATTATCACAAGAATGACAGAAAGATAAGGCAAGAAGACTGGAAATATAGATAAAGAAATAAAGTCAAAGAACGCACTTGAAATGCCGTCCTACATTGGTAGGAGTCAGGTCTGCGTACACTCTACCCTCCCCAGACCCCACGATGTGGGATTTCACTGGGTTGTTGTTGTTGTTGTTGTTGTTGTAACGCACTTGAAATGCAATCCAACAACCTATTAACGAGAAGAAGTCATCATAGGGGTCTACTAATGAAAATATAGTTCTAACTG
The DNA here is from genome assembly GCF_947179165.1 of Solanum dulcamara. Lineage (NCBI taxonomy): Eukaryota > Viridiplantae > Streptophyta > Magnoliopsida > Solanales > Solanaceae > Solanum > Solanum dulcamara. The sequence continues at coordinate 53,001,396 of NC_077238.1, read as the reverse complement.
ACAATTCTAAACACATAATCACCTAGGAACTATTCCGACTCAGCCTAGCAGGAATTACCAATCATAATCCATTTATCAATACAAGCAAAGGTACCAGCTACAAGTACAATAAGAGATAAAAACAAGTATAATCAGACAATAACCGACTGGATACCCATACCCCTAGAAGGTACAAACAATGACAAACATACCTCCAGCCCCCCATAAAATTGAGGGACCACACCATACAAGTATGCCAGTGATAGGCGATTCTAATAAATACAAGTCTATAGTAAAAACTAGTGACATCATCGGTGACTCTCATAGAACAACAACAAGAAGTGTATAGACCCACCCTGGCCCTGGCCTACCAGGTGGGACCCATGCGACTCTCTCATCCAGTTCAATGGTGTACTGACCAGAGGGGCCAATAGGGGGTATAGGAAGTCCTCTTTTTGTAGCTTCCTAGATTTTGTGTGGTGTTGGGTATGGTGGCATTCTTCCCAAGGAGGTCGGGTGAATATTGAATGGGTATGCCATTTTTGAATCCTAAGGTTTGAAAGAGTTGACTTTAGTCAATATTCAGAGATTCTGATGTTGGACGAAAATTTTGTTAGTTCCATCAACTCCGAAATGATCAGTTTTGTCTAGTGTGATGGCTGGTCCAGGTTTCAAGACTTTTGTTTTGAGTTTGTGCAATTAGGCATTTTAGCTTTGATATTTTGGTCATGGTTTGACATTGATCAACATTCTTGGTAAATATTCGTGAATTGAAATTCCATCAGCATAGTTAGCTACGGAATACCAAATTTGGTCTAGAGTGACCTTTTGGTTCAAATCTTGAGGCTTTTGGGATGAGTTTGTGTCTTTTTAGTGTTTTGTTGGCTTTATTTGTAAATGCTAACTTTGGTCAACATTTTTACATGAAAACCTCTACTGATCGTTTCATTAATCCCTTTGAGTCTGGAAAGCCATTTCTGATTGGGTAGCATGGTTTGATTTAGTCGATGGTGTTACAAATGAGTTTTGAGACCTATCTCTAACCTTGGTAAGTTAATGATTCTAAGTAGTAGGTGCAACTCATATTTGTTCTCGAAGATTGGGGCCTTTGGTAGCTTTGGCAGAGGTGCGATAGGTTATTCTCCACGTTCATGGTATGAGCTCGATGTTCATGGAAGGTACTAGGTCTGGGCATCGTGATCATGAGCTAGCCTTCGTGTTTGCGGAAGGTCAGTGGACCTGACCTCCGTGTTCACAAAGGACAAAATTCCTAGCATTTCAGTCTTTTAAAAGACTTATTTCAAGCATGCATTTCCTCATTTCTAACTTAGTCTTTCAGCAATGTTTAAAGAAATTCTTGGTCAATTTGGGTGATTCTTGTTGGTATGCATCGGGAATTCGCATGTACCATTCCAAGGTCATTAAATCATCCATTTCTCTTGGTTAATCTCTCAATTTCCTCTTTATTTCACCATTTTTATCCTCCATAAGCTTGATATTATTAGAACTAGAACACCTTCAATTGATTTCTGCATTCGTCCCCTATAGTTTTCATTACATCAACTATTTCATAGCCTTTTAGACTGCCTTGGCTGACCTTGAGCTCATTACGAACAAAAAAGTGGAATAAAATCCCAGTTATACACTCCCTTTCTTTCAATCAGCCGGAAGTAAGAAGATTGCTGCTCTAGCCTAGCTGTTCTACACAAATGCTGTCGTAGGTGCCTCTACATGAGCTTCAGGTAACCAAATATGAACTAGTACCATAGGTAATTTAAAGGCAAAAGAGGCGAAATAAGCAATCCATAGAAAGATTTGGCGCCGCTTATTAAATTTAGTTTTTACTCGTTAAGCCTTAGGTTAGGTTGATCCTTAGATTATTGATGAGTTTAGCTCCTTAGTAGGCTTCGAGTTAACATTAAACTTAGTTTTTACGCATTTGATGCTTCTAGATTGTTGGGTGCCATTTTGATATTCTTGGATTTTATCTTTTTATTGATTGTACAATTGGGCTCAAGACCTTAACCTTAGACTAGGTGGAGTTCAAGGTTAGAACTACTCTTTTGTGATGGATGTTTAACTGGTTCTTGTGTGATGTGAATTTTTGTGTGATTTGTTGATATTGGATGATTTTTTTGTTGATGTGAATTACTTATGCATTTGGCATGCTTTGATTATGGTAAATAAACAAGACTCAAATTTTATGCTTTTTAAAGTGGATTTGCTATGTTTTCTATTTGTTGGGATTCGTTGGGGTAGGGGCAAGATACCTTTTTTACTTAAGGAACTTGTATTTGAAGGGAAATATACTATTTTTGAGTTTGTCTCTTAAAAATGCAATTTATTCGGATAACTTGGAAATACTTGAAATTGCATGACTTGAATGAAATGGGAGCACTTAGTTGCATGGGTTTCCATATTTTTGGTTACTACTAATAAATCTAAGGTTCTATTCTAGGTGGGCTATCAAGTTTGTTCTGGGCTACAGTTTTATTTTTTCACTTATTGATAAGTCCGAGGTACCAATTTAGGTTTCTTGTTGACACATATTCGGGTTATTGGTTTACTATTAATAAGTCTGAGGTACCATTTTTAGGTGGCTCAAGGGTTTTTCTAGGCTTCTACTTTTATGCATTTTTCCATTACATTGCATCATCTTGTCTTATTATGTGATTGTGTTTTCCGTGTACATGGGTACTATTTCCTTGTTAATGTGTAATTTCTCTATGCTCGATGATATTTATTATTCGTTAAGCTGTTAGATATATACATGTATGGTACTTCTGAGCTTGATTGTCCTAAAATGCCTACTAATCCCATGTCCCGATACTCATACTACTCTTCTGCCTCTCTTTTTCTAATGTAGCTCCTAGTACGAGCCACCCTTCATTAGCATTGGATCTTTCTTAGTCATTGCTGACTTGGATCATGGTGAGTTCTTGGCATGCAGAGACTTTCTGCTTTCCCTCATTTGTACTAACTTGTATTTCATATTTTTCTTAGTCAATGTTCTAGCACATATAACTTTTCTATACTTAGTAGCTCTTATATAGGTGCCACCAGGTCAGGGGATTTGATCTTGTGTTAGTTCTCTTCTTGGTCACTTTCGGCCCTTTTTTTAATTTTGTATCTAACTATAAATTTATAATATAGATCATTTCTCATATGATATTCTTCTCTTTCGCTTATTGTTGTTATAACTATTATATTTGAATTATTATCTTTGCAAGTTTGTCTTGTGGGTTTTAGTCTTCCCTACTTGGGTGGTGTAGTAGACGCCATCATGACCCAATTTCAATTCATGATAGAGTGGTATAAGAGATTTAGGTTCATCGGAGAGGAAGTGCCTAGTAGAGTCTTGAGGATTGGACAGTTCCTAGTAGAGTCTCGAGGATTGGTACGATGACGTCGGTATCCTATCTTCGAAAGGCTAAAGGGAATTCTTAGGAATACTCCAATTATTTTGTCCTTTATCTCTCATCCTTGACTTTAGAAACTTCTGAGTATTTGTTTGCTTTAATTATTTCTCAAATGGATAGGATGAGATCCTCTGTGGGTGGGAGAGAGTTTCCTATACCTATAGGTAGCGTCCTAGCTAGGGGTTGAGGTCCCAATTGACCTAAAGGTTGAGGTAGAGCATAGACCATAACACTAGTTCAAGATCAGAAGTAGGCACCATCTGTAGAGCCCATTATAGAAGTTGAGCCGGATGGTGTGGGGTTAGCCCAGCCTCCACCTTAGTTTCATGGCATGTATATCTAAGGCAGGGAATTTACCTAGTTATTAAGTTGGACCTCATGTTCGAGACAACGTTCAGACTTCATCCTTGTCGGGGGGTACATAGTGTTCAGACTCTTGGTGCACAACCTACTATTATATCTCCTTTTTAGTGGCTTATCCAGTTCTAATAGTTGCTCATTCTACGATAGCTAGCTCGATTTTGACTTTTTAGGAGTAGAAGATATTGGGATGGTTCATCAATTTGGGTCCTCCCAGCTTCACAAGTGTTGCTGGCGAGAATGCCCATGAGTTTTTGATTAGTTGTCATAAGATGTTGCATAAGCTCGAATTAGTGTTGTATGATAGGGTTGATTATACTGCCTTCTTGCTAGATAGGTCTGTGAAACAATGGTGGAAGTCTTATCACCAGTGGAGGCTGACCAAATCACTTTCGATGACTTAGTCTTAGTTCTCCCAGGCTTTCTTGGAGAAGTATGTAGCTTGCTGTATAAAGGAGTGGTTATGGGATAAGTTCATAGTATTTACATAGAGATCATTCTTAGCTGCAGAGTATAAGATACGGTTCCATAACTTGGCTAAATATTTGACTATATTATATCAATGGAGTATGAGAGGGTTTATGGAGGTGTTTTCTTCAACGACAGCACCTTTTACAAGATTGACTCTGTATTTATGATCTATTATGCTACTTAGGGTGTTTGCCTACATTATGCATTGATACAATAGGGTAGATTTATTCCTTATGCTTATAGGCAGCTGGAGCTTTATGAGAAGAACTACCCTGCTTATTTCTTGGAGTTGGATGTACTACTCATCGCACTAAAGGTTTGGCGGTACTATCTATATGGAGTTCACTACGAGGTGTTCACTGAACATTGCAGTCTTTATTATATCGTCAGCCTGAGGGTCCTAAATTTTTGATAGCATAAGTGGTTGGAGTTAATGAAAGATGATCACATCTCTATTCTTTATTACCCAAGAAAAGGCTAATATGGTAGCAAATGCCTTGAGCCAAGAGGCAGTGAATATGGGGAGTTCTACTTACATAGCTATGAACATCCACTTATGGCTTCTTACATTTATTACCTACCCTGTATAGATGGTTAGACTTGATATTTCTGAGCTAGACAAGGAACAGACATTTGTGGAGGCTAGATCTTCTTTGATTGAGCAGATTTGGTCACAATTGTTTAAATATGTACTATTGAGTAAAATTTTGGACATGCTTCTTAGTGGCAAGGCTAGGAGGGCGAACTTAGATCTCAAGGGTGTTTTGAGGATTGAGGGTCATATATATATAACTAGGGTTCGAGATTTGTTCAGGCTGATTCTAGAGAAGTCCTATTATTCTAGATATTCTATCTATCACAGTGTGGTAAAGATGTGTCGTGATCTGAGGAAGCACCACTAGTGGTATGGGATGAAGAATGACAATTCACCTTTTGTTGCAAGGTACTTGAACTGTCTACAGGTAAAGTACAAGCACTAGAGGCCCAACGGTTGACCCAACAACTATCTATTCTAGTGTTGAAGTGGGAGAGGATATCTATGTACTTTGTGGTAGGATTTCCATATACCTTTTGGAGGTTTGTCACTATTTGGTTCATAATAGATCGATTGACGTTGCTCACTTTTTACCAATTCAGACTTCCTACTGCTCAAATATATTAGCTCAGATCTATATTCAAGAGATTATTTATTTACATGGGGTGCCATTGTCTATCATTTCAGATCACGGAATTCAGTTCACCCGATATTTCTAGAGGTCTATTCTGAGGTAGTTGGCTCCTGAGTTGAGTTCAGCATGACTTTGCATCCTCAGATTGATGGTCTGTCTGAGAGGACAATTTAGGTCTTGGAGGACATGCTTTGGGCATGTATTATTGATTTTAGAGGTCTGTGGGACCAGTTCTTGACTTTGGCAGAGTTTTTATATAATAATTGCTGCCATTTCAACATTCAGATAGCTCCATTTGAAGCATTATATGGTAGGACGTGTTGTTCCCATATGGGCTTATTTGATGCTTTTTATGTTAGGCCATAGGGCACTGACTTGTTACATGATTTTATGGATAGTGTTTATGTGATCTAGGAGAAAATTTATACTGCCTAGAGTAGGCAAAAGAGCTATGCTAATCGGAGGGTACGACCTTTAGAGTTCGTAGTTGGTTATCGGGTATTTCTACCAGTCTCGTCTATAAATAGCGTAATGAGATTCGGGAGGAGGGAAAAGCTTAGACTTAGGTTCATCCTTCATTTTGAGAATCTGAGACTAATAGGAGAGTAGACTATGACATTGCCTGCCCTCCAGCTCTTTTGGATATTCACCTTGTTTTTCATGTTTTTATGCTATGACTATATAAGTTAGATAAGTCTCACGTGTTTCAAAGGGATTCAGTTTAGTGTGATGACTCTTTGGCATTTGAGGAGGAGCCTGTGGCCGTCCTAGACAGGCACGGTAGGAAGTTGAGGTCTAAGGAGATCCTGTCAGTTAAGGTTCAGTAGAGGCATCTTTCGATCGAGGAGACAACTTGAGAGACTAGGCCTGATATGAAGACCTGATATCCTTACCTTTTTGAGCCTTCAGGTACTTCCATTTCTTTTACTTTTGAGGATGAAAGTCCTTTTAGTTGTAGATGTTGTATGACCCTTAAAGTCATTTTTGTGTTTATGCATACTTTTATTATTTTTCCCATTCTTGTAGATTTTTATATTTTGTGTGGTGCTGGGTTGGGTTGCATGCTTCTCGAGGAGATCGGGTAAGTTTTGAGTTGGTATGGCCATTTTTTGGCCTAAGGTTTGAATAAGTCAACTTCCAGAGATTCTGAGGCTGGATGAAGATCCTGTTAGTTCCATCAACTCAATAATGATCATTTTAGTATAGTGTGATGGCTGGTTTGGGTTTCAGGGTTTATGTTTTGAGTTTGAGAAATTAGGCATTTTAGCTTTGATGTTTTAGCCAAATTTTACCTTCAGTAACATTCTTGGTAAATGTACCCGGAGTGAAATTTTGTCAATATAGTTAGCTACGAACTATTAAATTTTTTCTAGAGTGTCCTTTTGGTTCAAATCCCGAGGCTTTTTGTAAGAGTTTGTGACTTTTTGGTATTTTGTTGGCTTTTCCTTGTAAATGTTGACTTTCGTCAATATTTTGACAAGATGACCTCTGTTGGTCGTTTTAATAATTCTGTTGGTCATGCAATTTGGGTAGAATGGTTTACTTTAGTCTATGGGGTTTCGAACGAGTTCCTAGCCTCAATATCTACTCTTAGTGAGCTGCTGATGCTGAGTTGCTGGTGTAGCTCATATTTGTTCTCCAAGATCGGGGTTGTCTACCGCATTGGTGGAGGTGTGACAGGTTGTTCTCTATGTTTGTGGAGGGTACTTGGTTTGGGCATCATGATCATGAGCTAGCCTTCGTGTTAGCGGAGGGTCAATGGACCTGACCTCCACATTCGTGAAGGCCAAAATGTGTAGCACTTCAGTCTTTTAAAAAACATGTTTCTAGCATGCATTTCCTCATTTTTAACGTAGTCTTTTGGCGATTTCTAGGGAAATCCTTTGTCAATTTGGGTTATTCTTGTTGGATTACATCGGGAATTCACATGGTCACGTTCCGAGGTAATTGAATCTTCTATTTCTCTTAGTCAATCTCTCAATTTCCTCTTTATTTCACCATTTTTATCTTTCTTGAGATAGATAATGGTGGGACTGATTTGGCTTGGTCTTTTCTCGGATCGTGCCTATTCTTCGGGAACAAGTTCCTTGAGCTTTTTGGACCTTGTGACGGAGTTGTTTTTGCGATTTCATGTGCGGATCTAAATGTCCAATTTTAGCCCTTTTTGTTTTTGAATTTGTTAATCGCAATATGGGTATCATTTGTCTTATTTTGATATTTGTTCGCTAATTTTTTAGCATGGCACCATTTGGAGGCAATTCGCAATGGAAAAGCTCATGAGTAGTTATTCGTGAGCCATTTTTGGCCTTGAGGTAGGTTATAGTGTAAGACTCCAGAAGTTGGAAAGTAGAAAAAATAAGGAACAAAAGATGAAATTCAAGAAAAACTCAACTTTTGGGCATCAGGTGGTCTTAACAATACCTAATATAGGCCGTGAAAAGGACCACAACTATTAAAGGCTACTATGGACCATGCCCTACTAAATGGTCAAAGGTGAGGACCACAAGAGGTCACCTTGAACTATGGTGCGATCCATAAACCTTTATGGCTTTCGTGGTGGACATCTCTGCTGGCCCTGTTAGAATCCTCTTCAAGCCTCAAGTTTATGGAATGTAGTAGCCTCGATGAACTATTAAGGTCTCTGTAGAGGAACTTCTGAAACTTCCCTACAAACTCTATAAATTTGAAGTTCAAGGTAACCACCACAGTGGACCACCATAGACTGTGGTGCCCATGACAGGCCTTGGTGGGTGTCGTGTTGGGAAGGCTCCTCAAGATCCTTTTCAAAAAATCTTAAGTCCAACTTCATGGATGGGACCAAGGACCATCTTCACGGTCTGTGGTGATGGCCCATTATGGGTCTCAAATTTAGTTTTAAGAAAGGTTATTCAGTCTTTTCCCTATATGTCATTAATGAATGTGGACGGCTTGTAGGACTAAGATCATGCCTATTAACTACCCTAAAACATTCTAACTCTCTCATTCTCTCCATAACTCCCAAAACCCCAAAGTTCTTTCTCCTAAGTCTTCTCTCAAGGTTTTCTTCTCTCTCAAGTAAATTCAATAGAGTTCTTCAAGGTCAAGCTTTCAATCTCTAAAATTTAGGGCTAATCAAGGTTAAGGTATATAGGACTTTATCCATGGGTACGTTTTACCCATGAAATACCAAAGATCTCTTCTCAATTCTCTTATAAATTCTTCAATAAAGGCCCTAATTGCATGATTTTCATTGGTTCTCAATTATGATATATTCCAATGTTATTAGTCTAATTATGCATAATTCATATCATATTGTATGATTTCAAGTTGAATTTCAATGATCCATGATATATGCTAGTTTCAAATATAATTCATGTGATATGATCATGATTTTCAAAGTTATATTTTATGAAAGCTCTACGCTATGAATTAAAGATGCTTTATGCAAATTAGTTTATGAATGATGATTCTATTAGGTTTTAAGCAAAGTTAAAGATAGGAAACGTTAAGTCTCTAAAGATGTTTATGATCATATATATGTAATGATGGAAGACTTATACCCACATTGCAAGAGTTATATGAAAGATGAGCTAATCTTATATTTTATTATGATGATGTTAGATGAGCTATTCTTATTATGTTTTATAAAGATGAATTGATAAGTAGTTACTATCTTTCCCTTTAATGTCTATGATCATATTTTATGAGTTCTGTTGGTATATTGACTAAGCATCGAGAGGATTTTTAGATGTGGTTTGGTTTGGTAACACAATTAGTTACACAAGGGAATTCTAGTAGCAACCTTTAGTACCAAACTACATTGCTCGCATAGGTTTACATATGCCTATGTGGAGAAACTAGTGGATCCACATAGCCTAGTTAAAGAGTTACTTAATGCAGTATGCCTTGGAAAGGTAGCCTCCCTTGTCTCGATATAGGAGTCATCGAATTCCATGTATTAGCTCACATGGTCTTATATGTCAATTAAAGGTCTATCCCACACTATTTCAGTTGACGTATGAGCTCTTATGATGATTATAAGATTCTTTTGATGCATTGACCAATGAGATAAATGTTGTAATGTTTTCATAATTTTAGACATGTTTTAAAGATATTGGTCTTGCATTTCATGATTCATATTGATTATGTCCTATGTTTATTGTTCGTGCATATTCTGACATACTTAGTGCATTTCATATACTAACACATACTTTTTTTACCTAAATTATATCATAATGTAGTGACTGACGATCACACTCATCCTCCTCCTGCTCGTTGTCAGAATATACTATTAATTTCTTGTGGTGAGTCCTCACAGCTCGAGGCCATGACATTTATTTCTCATTTGGAAGTCATACTTAATTAATTCTATGTTGCCCATTGGGTGAGCTGAGAGACTGTCTCATGCCCCCATTTAGAATTAGAGGCATATTGGATAGCGAGAGTCTATGTTGTTTCTTATTCTATACTTTTAAGACATGTTCTTATTGAGCATTTTTCTTTCGTATCTTACTTTGGTTTGAATGCTTATTACCTTATGTATGCTCATGAATGTTTATTAGAATTGAGTTTAGTTGTGTGTACATATTTTCGTTTATAAGTTGAAAACTCTAGTTATCTATAAATCTCTTGTTTTGCTAGAATAAAAAAATAAAGGTGAGAATATTCATATGTGATTACTTGATTTGATTCACAAAATAGTTGAATCTAGAGATAGTTTGGCTAATTCAAAGTTATAGACTATTTTGAATTAATTACATAGTGGTGGTAGAGAGAATCCAGGTTAGATTAAATGATTAAGTAAAAAATTATTATTGGTACCTATAGTCTAGCTTACCGAATGCTATCAACTTATTAAAATAAGATTTGCTTTGATATTGAAAAAAAATTAATTACTCATTTACACTATTATGATTCATGTTAGCACATCCCATGGAACCATTACTACCTGCAAATAACTCTCAAATTAAATAATTTTTTTCAAATTTACTTAACCTGATCATTGAAGTGAAAAAGCACACTATTTACTTTTTAAAAAACCCTATTTACTTTCATTGCAATCTTAAAATGCACAAATCACTAGTGTCTTAGTTACAATTTAGGGTGAATTTTATTGTTCATTCCTTGTGGAATAAGTATGAACTCTTAATCGGGTTAAAATATTATAAATGATCGTAAATATTCATTTTACATGGTATATTTTAATGTTTTCACTGAAACTTCCATTTTTTTAGAAAAACGCATCTCCCCTTCATGGGTAAGGCTTTCAAAAAGACCAAATCATCAACGTTAAATTATAAGTCTCTTTACTTCATATTAGAAAAAGATTTTTGTTGGCTCTGAGAAGTTTTCTAATCAATTTAACTTTCTCTATGTCTAATGAACCATTAATTCATTTTGAGTACTAGAGTTTCTTATTTCATAAAAGACCCATCTCTTAAATTTTTGATGGAATTTTGGACTATTCAGTAGATACAATTATTTAGTTGATGGATAGTTTTTGATTATTAATTTAGTTGGTGGGCTAAATTTAAAATTTATGTAATACCCTACACTACTTGTCTCATATTATTAAAAGATGTTAGGGGGATTTTTCACTTTTAATAACTAAGAGTTTTAGTAAAGAAAAGAAACAGGAGGGAAAACTTACCTGTGGCGCCGACGAAAGGGAGTTGAAACTGCTTCAGGTAACCTCTCTCGATTCTTATATGGATGAATCCGAATAAGGTCAAATTATTAGTATTTTATAGTAAATAGGAAGAGAAATAAAGTGCAACTTAAACCTGCAAATTCAATTTGCATGCAGTGTATCTTCCTCTTCTTTTTAATATATATTTTGATAGCTATTGGCCAAATAAGTGGGGGTGCTAATGATTTCATAGTGATGAAAAATTATGAATAATGATTAAAAGTTATATATATATGTTAGGGATATTTTATTGTGAAGCATAGTTGCTGCATTTAATTGAATTCTCGTGTAAATTGTTATTGTTAGGTTTTGTTAGTTTATTTTCATTCCGTGGTTTAGATATTAATTTCCGTAATTGGATTTGATTTGAAATTGTTCTTATGATTATTAAATTATAATTCAAAATTTGATATATTGTGATAGATAATTAAATGTTAGGTATATTATATTATATCAATACTATTAGAGTTATATTACTTGGAGGAATTAAGACATAACCCTAGGCTTGAGATTTAAGAAATTGTTATAGATTTGGGTTAGTTATTGGGTCTAAGCTAGACATATAGTAATATGGGTGTCTACGAATGCGTTTGCTTATGAATATTATATACACGATAGATTGGAAATGTTCCGAGGCTTTGAAGAAAGGAAAATCATTGGTGAATTAGCTTTCTTGATTTCGGTTGAGGTAGGTTATGGTTTATCATATATCATAGGGAGACTTTTATTAGTGATTGATAGTCGTTGAGTAATGTTTTAAAGTTTTTTTGCATTTAATTATTGTGGTTTTGATGGTTGATATGTTGTTGTGATTGGTCTGCAATCCAAAGACTGTAAAATCCATAATCTTAAACATGCCCTATCAAAAGTGATGCCTTGAATAAAGAAAACTTGATGAAATATTATTAATGAAGTGGAATGTGATAATAAAAAAATTATAAATTATTTATATTATGGGATCAGGTGTCTTGAGCCATCACGATATATTTGGATCAGGTGCCTTGAGCGGACACAATATATTTAGATTGGGTGTCACGAGCCAACACGATGTTATTGAATTGGGTGTCACATTCCGACATGGTAGTATTAAAGGAAAAAAAATTAAATGACTTAATACTACCCAATCTCAAATATCTCATTTCCTAAAAGACCTTATCGTGGAGGCCTGAGTCCTAATGTATGCTCCTAATATTGTTGACTTATTACGTAATTATTTCATTGTGTTGTCACTTGATCTTGATCTTTTTGTTTTCCACCTGTTAAGTGTTATAGTTGATTCCCTAAATTACTTTATGCATATTAGTTTCTCTTTTGAATCGGCCGATGATACCTACTTAGTACATATTGCCCTATACTGACCCCTACTTGGTTTTTTATTTTTTTATTTTATGAAGTGCATCGAGTGTACCATTGATTTTGACTCACCCTCCGCTTTAGCCAATCCCTAGTATTTCAAATTTCAAGGTGTGCTATCCTTCTAGCTCGTGTTGGACTCTTTTAGTAATGGCATAATGTCCTTAGTTCTTGAGCACAAATTATTTTTTTTTATCTATTATGGTGTATGATAATCTTAGACTTGATATTAGAGATGATATATCCTTGATGTGATGACTTTCAGATTTTGGGAAATGTATGTAATAGACTTTAGTGAGTTTTGTTATTTCTTACTTTCCTATGTTGAGCTTCTGCATTATTATCATATTTTATAAGTTGAATTGCTAGTATATGTTGAGATTTGTATCGTTGGTTCTTTCACCTATGATGTTAAGAGTGGGTTCTACTCATGACCCTTTTTGAGTCGTGAAAAACTTGGTAGCAGAGCCTTAGGTTCGGTGATTTGATCATAACAAGGACAAGTCTAGTAGAGATTACAGAATGGTATGGGGACACCTCTACTTTTATTTGATAGGCTATAAGACTTTAGGAAAATTCATTTACTTCCTTTTTTGTGTTATTACTTAAATTGAATTGTTATCTAGGTGATACAAATTGGTATTTATCTCTTTTCAATCTATTTTTGCAAATGTTCAGAACTAGAGCAACAACAATGCTTGAGCCAACCATTAGGGATGTAGCCAAGGGAGAGTAATGATACGAGATCATGGTAGAGATCGTAGGAGAAATCCTACCAGGGTTAGAGGTCAGGTAGTTGGGCAGTGACTTCTGAATTCTCTGTGGGAAAGTTTATCCCTTGGACCTTGAGGGACAAGTGGGGAGATGAGTTCCTAAATATAGAGCAAAGGAAGATGTCTGTTGCAGCCTATGAGACTAGGTTTTTTTCCTTATCCAAATATCCTAGTCAACTTTAGTTTAGTCTATAAGTTCTTTTGTGGTTTTAAGTTTTGTAACTAGTGCAGTTGGGATTTTTATGAAGGATATAGTAAGGTGGATGGAGAGGAGATTAATAATAAGCTAAGATATGTGAAATCATAAAGATCTTCAAGGTATGAGCTAATTTTGATAGATAAGGGAATTATGAGTCTATGTTCTTGGTAGTATGTTTTGTCAAGGTATGGATTGATAAAGTAAGAAATGACAAATTACATCGGGTATTGGGCATTTATAAGAACTTGTCCATGGCTTCGATCGTAAATTTTGTTAGTTTTGATTGTTAAAGGACCTAAGGGAGGGTTTCACTTAAAGATTTGGTTTAGAGGATGAGGTAAAATATCATGGAAGGAATCTAATCTAAGAAAGTGAAGGAATAACACATCTCATATAGACCCTTGGTTTGGAGTTGAAGGTTGTATGAAATTTTTCCTTTGAGTTAAGATATGACCACACAAGGTGAACTAGTTCAGCACATACTTACTATGGGTTTATCAACGACTTTTATGGTTTGGGTTTTGATTTAATTAACAAAAAGTGATGTGTGGAAGATGTTGCATCTTTATGTTGGTTTGGATTGTTTGAATTACGGTAGATGACTTATGGGGGCACTACAGTTTGGACCTACAGTTCTACATGGCTATTGAGAATTTTTAGGGGATTGAAACTACTCTTTTGATGGGACTACAAAAACTGTTGTGATGCGTTATCTAGACACTTTAGGGTAAATGGAGTTTCTTTGCTCATAGTATATAAAATTATTGGGGTGCCCAAGAATCTCTCTAAGTTTTGGCACGTGGTATATAATGATTTGATTCAGATTATTTTTATAGAGGCTCATAGTTTGAGGTACTCTATATATGCTGATGCAACCAAGATGTATCGTGATTTTAAAAAAAATATTAGTGGAGTAGAATGAAACGTGACATTTTTGATTTTGTTTCCCATTGTCCGAATTATCAATAGGTAAAATATGGCACTAGAGGCCTAGAGGGACACTTCAAAGAATGCCCATTTCTGAATGGATGTGAAAAAGAATTGCAATGGATTTTGTGGTGGGTCTTATAAAGACATTGGATAAGTTTGATTAGATATGGGTGGTTGTTGATAGGTTAACTAAGTATACACACTTCATTCCAGTTAAGGTGATTTATAATACAAAAAAGATGGTCGAACTCTATATTAGAGAGATTGTTCGATTGCATGGTGTTCCGATTTCCATCATATCAAATAGAGGTACACAAATTACTTCTAACTTTTTAAGGACCTCTAAGTTAGGTATAGACTAGATCATAGTACCGAATTTCATCATCAGACCGATGGGCAGTTTGAGAGGATAATTCAAGTGATAGATGATATGCTTTGTGTGTGCGTGATAGATTTTGGTTATCATTGGGATTAGTTCTTATACTTTCAGAGTTTTTGAATAACAATAGGTATCACTCAAGTATTTCTATGTCTCCATTTGAGGCATTGTGAGTATATGCAGGTCTGCCATTGGTTGGTTTGATGTATTTGAGGTAAGACCTTGGGATACTGCTCTTTGAGGGAGTCGTTAAAGAAGGTGAAATTCATTTCGGAGAAGCTTCTAGCAGCTCAAAGCAAGTATAAGGAGTATGCAAACCAAAAGGTTAGGGAGATGGAGTTTATGGAGGGATAACAATTGTTGTTTAAGACTTTACCCATAAAGGGTGTAGTGAGATTTAGTAGGCGAGTTAAGCTCAGTCTAAGGTATATAGCGCCATTTGAAGTTCTTAAGCATATTGAAGAGGTGCCTTATGAATTGGCTTTACCTCCAGGTTTGTTCGGAGTACACCCAATATTTTATGTTTCTATGTAGAAGAAATATCATGGTGATGAAAATTGTATTATTCGAGGAGATTCGGTCCTGCTTGATCAGAATTTTTCTTACGAGGAGAAGCCTTGCCATGATCCAGATAAGGGCCTAATCATAATATAATGATTGAAAGCCCGAAGGGATCCAACCAAGCCTCTTGACATATTGTAAGCATACATAATGTAAAGTAAAGCAGAAATAATATAGGAATGAGTCTAAACATGAATCATGAAAGGGAGCACAAACTAGACTACATAGACTCTTTATGTCATTTGTCCAAACAATGCCTCTACTAAATCAAGATGGGCGGGGGCTAAGACTTGTCCCTAGCTCACCCTCAATAAGAATATAACAAAAATCTTTGGAATGAAATAAACCCATAACCTGCCCTCGATAGATGAGGACTAACCAAAGCTTCACTAGTTGGAAACTCTACTAGCCACGTGTGGAAGGAATGCGATCCTCAACCTTACATTATGAGACAATGTAGGCAATAAATATGTATTAGTATGTTTGATTGTACTAAATATGTGGGAATTTCATGCAATATAAATCATTGGATGCAATGATCAAATAGTGTACATGATCAAGAGGATAAGTAAAGTCATGATAAAACCATAATGATCAAAGCATTTAAGAGACATAGTTGAAATCATAAAAGAACATGAAGAAAATATACATGTGTGGGATAGAATCATAACCGACAATAAGACCATATGAGCTATAACATGAAATACCAATGTATACCCATACAATGAAAGAAAGGGGAATCTACTTGCCAAGGTAGACTATACCTAAAATACCCTAGAAGTGTGAAAGGTCCAAAGCGAAGGAACAAAGGATGAAATTTAAGAAAGTTGCAGAACCTGGCGCCAAGGGATTACCATGAAGGCCATCATGGGCCATGGTATGTATCATAGAACGTGGTGAGGAACCGTGGTAGAGATTCAGAGACTCATACTGCAGGGGAGAACCACAAAGGAGGACCACGTACCGTGATGAGCACTATAGGCCGTGAATCTTCCGTGGTGACCCCTCCCCAAGACCTTCAGACATTTTCCAAAGGTAAGGTCCACGGATGACCACCACGAATCATGGAACTCTCCAAGGACCATGGTGTGTCCTTATGTTGAACACCTTGTAAGTCTACCTACAGAACCTGCACCACGTCCACCTTTCACCACTCTTCGTGCCCTTCACAGACTGTGAATAGGTCTCATGGTGAAACTTCAGAGACTACCCTGCAGGCCCTTACAAACTATTTTTTCTAAGTCCCTGACCATGAGACCCCACCACGGGCTATGGAGAGAACCACAGAACGTGAAGGGTCCCCGTGAAATCTTTTCCAGCCAGATTTTTAAAAGGGTATTCTAGTCGTTTCCTGCATTTTAATTTTAAATAGTGTCATTTTGGAGGCTGATTTCTTTTATCTAAAGACCCTAAAACCTCTAAAAGCCTCAATCTCCATACTTCGACTCAATACACTAAATTTCCCCTCCTCTCAAACTCTCCCATGAACTTTAAGGCATAACTAGGGTTTTCATCTCAAGGCATTTCAAGTCTTCATAGGGATTTTGTGTCCCCAAAGTATGTGGGTTTTTCATCTATGGGTCCTTCCACCCATGGAGCCCAAATGTTTTCTCTCAAACTAGCACTTCAACACTAAGTGATGAATTCTCATGGGCTTTTACACAATGATTCCAAATGCATAAATTATGATGTATTTTATGTTTAGTTACATATATTGATGTATGTTGACTCTCGATTTCATCAAATGAATGATTTACTAAAGTTCCTATATGAATGGTTGAAAAATGTTTAAAGGCATCTATGGTGGGTTGTTTTAAGATGTTTATTTTGATGTATTTCCATCACTCGCATGCATGCAAGTATTGTGTAAATGCACTTGAAGGTTTTCATGAAATGAACCCACCTAATTTCCTTATGTTAAAGTAAATTTGAAATGAAAGCTTGAATCAAAATATATGATATGAAGCAAATGTTTATGTAATGAGAGTCTTATGAAATGATTGATTTATGGAAGGGATTCTCAGACAAAGTAAGGTTTGAATGTGAAAGAACAATTCTCACATTGAATCAAATAAAAGGTTTTAATGAGTTATTCCACTGAATGATGATTTTATGTTAAAGTTATATAAATTTTTATTCCATTATGATGTTTAAATGATATTTTATGGGATTGACCTAGCACCAAATATAGCTTGTAGATGAGGACTCGATCTAAGAGGTCCTTAAGTAAAGTCTCATAATAAGTTAACGATGCACCAACATAGGGTCCCTTGTCAGCTATTCTAGGCTAGTGGATCAACGATTAACCATTAAATATAAAGTTAAAGAAATATTAAAGTTTATAGAGTTCTTCCCGATAATTAGTCTCCCCATGCCAATTTAGGGGGTTATGTTAGATTCCATGTAATAGCTCGCATAGTCTTAAATGTCGGTAACAGTTACTTTTCCACAAAATGAATATTTTAAGGTTGCATATAATATTCCTCATGCATGCATTCATTATTGCATTCTTCTTATATATATGACTTGATATTGTTCATTATAGCATACTCTCATACTTAGTATATTCAAAGTACTAACACATACTTTTGCCAATATGATATTACTATGTAGGAACCGGTGTTTCTCTACACTCTCCTCCCCGTGGCTAAGGTGATCGTTGAAGGTTACTACTTTTGGTGAGTTCCAATGTTTCGGCAACAACACTCCTAACCTACCTAGCTTATGATATGTTTAGACATTTGAGTTAGAGTTTTTGTATTTTGACCTAATCTCAAGGGTGAGATAGGGACATGTCTTAGCCTCTACCAAATTTTTATATAGAAGGTACTGTTGGACATAGTAAAAGATGATATGTTGACTTTGACTCCTATTGAATGCAAAATCCCTTAGTCTCAATTACCCCTTATGCTTCTGGTTGTTGTTGTTTATCATTACCGGTGAAATGATCAATGAGTTCTAAGAGGATTGGGTGAGGTACCTCTGGGTGCTTTATTTGCTGTGTCGCATCTAGGCCCTTGGGTTGAGTAGTGACAAACATGGTATCAAAGCTCGAGGTTTTGAAATGGTCCCCGGAGTCTAACATACCGAGTCAAATAAGGTCTTTTTCATAGTTGTGAAGCATGCCATAACTATGAATAGGAGACTATTAGACGTTTAGGAAAGTTTTCATTTGTTTCAAATTAATGTTGTGCCTTAGAATGTCCTAAGATTTCCTCTAATTAACGATCTGTTTTGTGTTGTTTACATTATTCCTCATGGAAGAGACCCTTCGATAGTAAGGGTTGATGATGAGGACCAATCTACTTCGATTCCTGATATCCCATATCATGAGGAAGGGGTAACCCATGCCGAGTCTTACAATATCATTATGTTGTTGGCTCAAACCGTAGCCAACCAAGGGAATAAAGGTGTACCTCCTCCTCAAGTGCAAAATCTGGCCTCTAGGATTCAGGATTTCCAAAGTATGAATCCACCCGAGTTCGATGGTTCTAAACTAGATGAGGATCCTATGGATTTTATCTATGAGGTGTACCGAATTGTGGCCATCATAGGTATGCCACCGAATGAGAAGGCTTAGTTAGTGGCCTATCAACTCAAAGGTATGGCTCGAGTGTGGTATGAGCAATAGGTTGTTGAGAGGGATGAAGGAATGGGGCCGATAGAATAAGAATAGTTCAATGGTGCCTTCCTAGACTGCTTTTTCCCATTGGAGATAAGGGAGGACAAAATCCAAGATTTCATCAACCTCTACCAAGGGAGTATGAGTGTGAGGGAGTATGCCCTCAAATTCACAAAATTGTCTAAGTATTCTCCCTTTATGGTCTCCGATCCCCAAGCAAGTATGAGCAAGTTTATTTCTAGTGTCTCAAGTTTAGTGTCCAAAAAGTGAAAAAAAGCTATGTTGGTCAAGGAGATGTATCTCCCAGTTAATGACTTAAGATGAACAAATCAAAGAAGAGAAGTTGAGGGAGAGGTCTAGAGGTTTCAAGAAAGCTAGAGTGGATGGTGGAGGGTTCAACCCTCAAAGGTATGGTTATTGTAACAATGGTAAAGGCCAAAGTGGGCAATGATTTATGGGATAAGGTTCCTCTAATAATCGTCCTCCCAAATTCAACAAGGACAGAAGTCCTAAGCCAATGGCCCCAAGAGAGAATGTTGGGGCTCAAGCTTTTCCCCCATGTAAGAAGCATGTGAGGACTCATAAAGTAGAGTGCTCAGTAGGCTCAAATGCGGCAAGCCGAGTCATCATTATTAGGATTGTAGAGGTGGTGGTGGTGGTAGGCCTCAAGACCAAGTGGATCATGCACAACAAGCTTAAGGAGGTAGTCAACTCACCAACCACTTCTATGCCATGCATAGGAGGAAAGAGGTTGAGGAAGCACCAAATGTGGTTACCGGTGTGTTAAGGATCTTTACTTTTTATGTATATGCATTGCTGGATTTGGGTGCAAATTTGTACTTTGTTACTCATTCTTAGCTAATATGTGTGATATATTGCCCTAAATTTTAGTAGAACCTTATTTGGTGTCTACCCCAATGGGCGAATCAGTTGTGGCTAGGAAAGACTATAAGGGTTGCCCTGTGTCCATCTCGCACAAAGTTGTCCCTTGTGATCTCATAGAGCTCAATATGGTAGATTTTGATGTCATACCTGGGATAGATTGGTTACATGAATCTTATGCTTCCATATATTATAGGACTCATCGAGTCAAGTTTAAATTTCCAAATGAGTCCATTCTTAAATGGGAGGGTCGTGATTTGGTGGTGAAGGGTAAGTTCATTTTTTGTCTTAAGGCCCGAAAGCTTCTTAAGAGTTGCCATGTGAGTTGGATAATATATAAAGCTATAAAAAAACTCTAAAGAAAGAAGAATGCGATACCCCATAGTAGAGAAAATTGGAAATAGAGTTATAAGAATCTGGAAGAAGTTGGAGACCGAATGATGAGTCGTAGGACACGACTTATTTACATAAGCTAACAATTTGGAAATATTACATACATAAGCTACTGGAGTACATACCAAGCTTACGTAGCAAGAATTACATAGGTTTGTAAAGTAAGACGAGATTACAAACCTACGAGGGGGAAAAGAGAGTGCCACATGGCAGCATGAGAGAGAGCCATATGGCAGCATAAGAGAGGGTCACGTGGAAGAAGCTGGAGCAAGGGTGATGGACCCCACATGCCATGTGGAAGCCTGTGATTGGAGGAAAGGAGTGTGTTGGCCCAATGAGGGCTTGACATGTGTCACCACTTAGGTCTTGACATGTGTCACCACTTAGGGGTTGACACATGCCACCTCCTAAGGTGGCCTATAGATATATATATTCAATGAGTCATTATTATCAAAAAGTCATCCCTATCTCCAACAAATTCAAGAAAATTATAGAGAAAGATAGAAGAGAAGAAACCCTAGAGCTAGAGAGAAACTAGTGGCGGCCAAGGGGAGAAAAAAGTAAGTTTTCCAATTTCATTCCGTGAATTATTTATCTAGGGTATACCATGATGGTATGAAGGTGTTAGTAATGAAAATTTATGTTTTTAGCAGCCCAAAACATTAGCAAACAGCCATGAGGCAAGTTTCGACGAGTTTGACGAGTTTTGGCAAGGTAAGGGATTACCTTTTAAATTGGAGTTTATGATGTTTTTATGTGGTATATTACATGTCTTGAATAAGGTTTGAAGTGGAAAAATTGTATAAGGATGCTTGACGTTATAAACAAACTAAATTGAAGTGGTTATAGCTAAATCGAAGTCGAGTAGTGGGTTGTCGTTGTGGTGCTATGGATACAGATGGATGGGTTGCGTGTTAAAGAGCTTTAAAGTGTTTTAAAAAGGGTGTGGGTGCTTCTGTTTGCATCCACACGACCCTCCATTTGGTATGGTTAAAGATTTTGTGAAATAAAGATTAAAAAGTTTATTTTCGTATCTTAGTTTGGAGCTAGTTGTTTGGAGCTTGTATTGTGTAAGGTTGAAGTGATTTACTTATAAATATGCTGCTGGTTATTGTTGGTGGTATGGTTGTTAATATTTTAGCCAAGTTGAAATCTCAGGGATGTTGAAGTTATAGGGGAGACGCTTCCCAATTTTTGGTAGATTCAGAACTAGTAACAAACTAGTCGAGGGTAATGCATAAGGAAATAATTCCTATGAGTACTTGGGTGTAGAGTTAGAAATGGGAAAGTAAAAGGTCATTAACCTTAGTATTACTTTCATGTTAAATAGGTTCAAGAGACGATGAGGCGAATGTGTAAGAGTAATCCGTAAGAGTTATGTGAAGCTTATCCTTTCTTTTCTTTTGGCACGTCTTAGCCTTAAGTGATTGATATACGTAATGAGGAGATAATTCCATTCATAGAACCCCAAGTATGACTCATAAGTCTTATTCACTTCTCAATTGTAGAATTCCTATACTATTTTAGTTATTGCCTCTCAAGGCTTCTATATGATGGAGAGTAGTAAGTATGTGAAGTTATCTCCTTTCTCTTGGCATGTTTTGGCATAAGTACGCAGAGCTACCCTTCTTTCCTCTTGATATGTCTTTGACATAAGTGTGGTGCTATGATGGTAAGGTAATGCAATAATAAGGTTATGATACCTATCCCATGACGGACCGGGTACGATATATGTAAATGATGGCTCCTTGAGGAAAAATAGAGACTAGGTAAAGCTTATTCTTTCTCTTCCTTTGGCATGTCCTAATTGTAAGTAAAATATGATATAAGCTCTGGGGTAACTCGACTTTTAAGTCCTAAATGTAATCTGTATCTCTTATTCACTTCTGAATGTCAAACTCTTGTAGTAAGTTAAACTACTTTCCTTGAACTCCATAGGTTGAGTAGTACTGGATGCATAAGCTCCTAGTCCTAAGGACTATATGATGATGGGTATCCGTGATTCTATGAACTGTTAGTATTAGTTTAGTACATGTCTAGGGTCCCAATATCCTAAGTGATACAGGCCTCAATGATAATATCTATGTTATTAGGATGACAAAATGATGTAGATGGTACACCGAGTCCCCTAACGGGCCGGGCATAGTACATGATGGTAATATGTATGACTTTCTTTTATACAATGCCGGTATGGTAAATGGTTAAATGTTATACTTGCACTCTTTATCCCTACGCCAACTATAATCTCCTTATGATGTCTATGCTTTACATATTCAGTACATATGTCGTATTGACCCTCCTTTCTCGGAGGGGGGGCTGCGTTCATGCCCGCAGGTATAGATGCGCACTTTGGGGATCTGTCAGCATAGGAGTTCCACTCAGCAGTTCATAAGTGCTCTATTATGCCGGAGCCTAGTTTTGGTATTAACTTTCGATGTATATATTTATTTGTTCACGGGTACGGCGCCCTGTCCTGCCTTATGTTACTGTTCTTACTCTAAGAGGTCTGTGGAAATATATGTGGGTTGTGTATGAGTTGTATATGCTTGTATGTACAGTAGTGCCTATGATAAGTCTCACTGGCTTATATATTATCTTGCCTGTTGATGTGCTATGACTTAAACAGGAGATAGATTTACTTATAGATAGCAGGGATATATGCGAGTGTCCAGTTTGGGCACCCATCATAGCCTACGGGGTTGGGTCATGACAAAACTGGTATCAAAGTGGTTTGGTCCTCCGAATATCTACAGACCGTGTCTAGTAGTGTCTTGTTTTTCGGTGTGTTGTGCACCACATTTATGAATAAGAGGTTACATGATATTTAGGATGTTACCTTTCTTTTACATCTAAGATCGTGCGATAGATACAAGTAATAGGAAAAACTCCTTAAACTAACCTTGGATTTGAAAAGAAGGGCGACATCAACAGAAGAAAGTAATTGACGATATTGGGAGTGACAAAGAACACAAGAAAGCAAAGGTATGAAAGACATATGTTGAGTAAGGTAGTGAGCTTGAAATGTAAAATTGAAAATTGAAAGGAAAGTAGATAGGAAAGTGTAACAAATGCAGTTTGAGTTGGACACATGAGGTAAGTCCATTATTTTCATACAGTTATTGATATTGAAAGCCCTGTGTGTCTGTGATATGAATAAATATATGTTGGCCCTGTGAGGCATTATTGGTATTTTCTAAGTACATCTTCGAGATAGTAAGGAATATAGAGGAAAATCTGCCAAATTTGTTTTGTAAATAGAAAAAGAATGAGATATAAGGTTATAATATATCTTGAGAGATCGTATCCATGGTAACGATAAGATCTGACTAAACTAAGTGTACATCTGACTTTGGAAATAAGTTAATCATGATATGGGTGGCAAGTAGAAGATCAATACTGATATGGTGAGAAAAATGGTGATGGATATGAATGTCTTAAGATAGGTTGTGGGGTATGAAGGATGAGAATGATGAGGGAGGATAAGGGTTTAAGTACGCTTGCTCCACCAGGTAGAATTAGACCAGAGTAAGGATCGTGAATAAAAGTAAGAAATATTACCCTCAGGGATTGACCATGAGCAGAATATAGTGTGAATATAATGAGGATCATAATGGAAGTACGTAGAACCTAGTAAAGAAGTAACTAAAAAATGTGATTGCGAGTAAAATTAGGAATTAGCTCGGGTACACGATAAGGATGAAAGCTCATGAAGCAAAAAGGGGTATTGTGTATATGTACCTCCACTTTGGAAATAGTGGGATCCCTCGAGGATAGGGAATAGAAATTGCAAAACAACTAAGGCATTGTGGAATTATTAAAGGAAGAAGTGGTATCCTTTGAAAAAAAAAGTGATAACAAAGCCTGAAACATGTGTCATCAGAGTATAAGTGCCCCTGAATGGAGAATCGGACACGATTATAAGCACTAGTGATGTACTGATTGGAAGGAATGAAAGGTGACTTTGGCTAAACTACTACAATAGATATATGACTCGAGTACCAGTACTTGGACTAGATTGGGTACTAGTTATGGAGAATTCTAAGCACCCCATGGTTGTATTAAGGTTTCTTACAGGGGTAACCTAAAGTATAGATGATCTAACAGAAGGTGTAGACATGGCGCAGTATGTTAAGTGTGTTGGAACAGAATCATATGTGCATGAATAGTTGAAAATAAACAGAGGATGACATGGGTACACCCTAAAGGGGGAAAACAGACAAGAGAAATACACGTGTGAGGTGAAGTCAACGGACACTATCACATGTTAATGGGAACACTTAAACTTTGAGAGAGATCTCATACTGGCATGAGTTAGCAAGAGCTTAAGGCCAATAATAAATAGATAGAAGCCGCGGCATCTAAGACCGTACGAAGAATCATGGGTGCCTACAAAAAAGGGTGAATATAATAAGAGAGTAGGACTGAGCAAACTAAGGGCCGCGAAAATGGTAGTAGGGCCATGTTTGAGTAAAGATTAAGATATGGCAATAACGTCATTGGTCACTGATATCAGGATGTACAAGTAGCAAGGAGAATAGAAAATCTCCTACGGTAGGAAATGAAGAGACCAAGGAGTATGTAAAGGAAGAAAAGAAATAAGTAGGACAAAATAGCATTAGCATGAGCAAGTCCTAGTGTGAAGTGGATATGTAAAGCAAGACGGGCCAGGAGACGAAAAGATTGTGTTTACCTCATAACAGTGGTATAAGAGTAGTTGTACAACCTACGAATAGTTATATACAACATAAGACCAAGAAGAGGAGTACATGATAAAAAGGGAGTTATGATGTTTTGGAGACATTACAGATGAATACGAAGAGAAATTAAATCAAATGGACAAAAAAGACACAATCATGAGGTAAGACATTATGGGGAGAGTTTTTGAAGGCTAAGTACTGCCAAAGAGCTAATCCTGTTATAAAAAAATGGAACAAAGGTCAGTCTATTATGTGGAAGCACATGATGGCTAATAAAAGTGATATTGAGCCGCATATACACTGGCACATCAACTCTGGTACATGCAGCTTCTGGTGGGATGATTGGCTGGGTATTGGCCCCCTACCTTATCATAACAACCATCTACCTAGACTCAATAATAGTAGAGTATCTGATTACATGGAGAATGGGGAGTGGAATGTGCAGAAAATCAGAAAATACGCCCCTCCTCAACTGGTGCAGTAGATACTAAGTACTGAGGTAGACCATCATTCTAACACAACTGATCAAGCTTGCTGGAAGTTGACTTCACATGGTAACTTCACTTCTAAATCAGCTTGGGAAATAGTTAGGAAGAAAAGAGCCAAGACCCTGATTGATAGATGCACTTGGCACGCTAACATTCCCTTCAAAGTATCTTTCTTACTATGGAGAGCTGTGAGACAGAAACTCCCCACTAATGATAAACTTGTCCAGTTTGGAGCAGCACCAGCAGCATGTTCTTATTGTTACAGACCAGGATTGGACAATGTAGATCACATATTTGCTTCTGGAAATTTTGCCAAACATATTTGGCAATAATTCTCTAGCTCATAGGGGATAATACAAGGGACCTGCTCACTGAGAAGCATACTGATAAAGTGGTGGACTGCCAAGTCCAGTAATGAGGCTCAGACGCTCATGTTGCAGGCCACTCCTATCTTTGTATGTTGGCATTTATGGAAGAATAGATGTGCAAGTAAGTATGGAGGAAAGAAATCTAGTACTAAGAGAGTTAAATTCTCCATAGTCAAGGACCTTTACATGCTGATACACACTGCTTTCCCCTACATTAAGTGGCCACAGAGCTGGAAGGAACTGGTTCCTATGCTAGAACAGTGTCAACAAGACATGAGAGTGACCAAAGTTATGTGGATCAGACCTCCATCTTCCATTGTGAAATTGAATACTGATGGGAGTGCATTAGACAACCCTGGGAAAATTGGAGCAGGGGGAATATTAAGAGACCACAATGGTAACTTAATATATGCCTTTGCAACTCCATTGGGAATGGGTACTAATAACTAAGCAGAGGTGCAGGCAGCAACTATTGGCCTCACTTGGTGTCTTCAACATGGACATAATAGAGTGATATTGGAAGTTGACTCTGAATTATTGACTAAGTGGCTGAAACAAGACCTTAAGCCACCTTGGAGCATTCATAGATATGTTACAAAGTTACAATTCCAGGTCCAACAATTGGAATTTTTTCAGTGCAAACATATATTCAGAGAAGCAAACCATCCTGCAGATACCTTATCAAAATGCAGCCACATATTCAATGATACACAACACTTCTACAACCTCCAGCAGCTACTACAGGAAACAAAAGGTTACATCAAGATGGACAAGCTAGGAATGACAAGTTTCAGAAGGAAAACTCTGAAAATAATCTAACTATCCTCTTGACTAATCTCATTCCCAATGTGTAATAGACTATTTAACTGTATTTTGTTTTACTTCTTCATATTCCACCTAGTTATTTCTTATTGTAAGGGGAGAGTCTCCCTTTTTTATTGCTTCAGTAGAAATAATACCACAATGCTAGAAGTAAAAGATAGAGTAGGAGTGCCCTCTACACATCTGCACCCTCTAAGAACAAGAACTTCCACCTATCACAACACTCAAGATCATACAGCAACAACAACCCAGACCAGCAACACAACATCACACACATGGATCCACACTCAACAGCCATCAAAAAGGAAGCTTAAGTTCCAATTCTGTTTACTGTTGGGTGTCTCATTGTCCAGGTATCATGCAACTTTAAGCCATGTGGTGGTGTTGCAGCAGTTGAGCAACAACACATGGAGCAACTACAGTACATCAACAGCAGGTGGAGGCTCATTCAACTCTAGGAGTTCCCTTCTTGTTGGTTTTAATTTTGCAGGAACAATGTTTAAGGACCAACAACCCACCATAGACCTGCATCAACTCAACAACATCAATTGCAAAAGCTCTATTACATCAGCAGAAGTGAATGCCACTAATCATCAGCAGCAGCAACCTAACATCAACAACAAAAGTCAGAGGAAACCACCAACACTCAACAAATACATCATGCAACACCAAAAAACTCCAAATTGGGCAAGATTACAACAAATACACCTCCTGTAGAGCCCAAGAAGTTTCAACTCAAATGGATAAATAGAGACGTTAGTCGAGCGACCTTGAAAAAGTTGGCCGACTTAAGTCTCATGATGGAGCAAGTCTCAATTTGGAACTTCCAACTTGTGGAAAAGCCCTCCAAAAGTTGCAGGACAACAGAAAATACAGTAATTGCAAAGCCCAAGAAGTTTCAACTCCAACGAACAATCAAAGACATTAGTCGAGCAACCTTGAAAAAGTTAGCCGCTTTAAGGTTTGTGCATGTTTGTTTTTGGTCTTGCAGGCTTGGTTCTATGCATTTGCAGATAGCTGGAGGTACACTAAAACATGGAACATTGGAAACATGTTCACAAGCCACAACACACAACAACTCCAAAAACATGCAGCATACAAGGAGAAACTACATGCCTACAATGGACATTCAGAACTACAGCACAGTTTTAGCTGTGCAGAAGTCCTGGAGGTACTTTTCCTCTGGTTGTTTTACTTGTGCAGATACAATACACAATTGAAATCTCCAAGAACAAGGTCTACAGCAGGGCATGCTAGGACCTCTCTTCAGCCTCCCATTCAAGCCAACTTCTTCCCTGCAACATCTGTAACTAAGCTACAGCAGGGAATGAAGTGCAGGGTGAGTTGCACCATGTGGACCTGTACAAAGGCCTCCAAACATTGCAGGATGGCAGAAAATAATATAGGGATAAGGCCCAAGAAGTTTCAGCACAAACGGACAATTGGAGACGTTAGGCGAGCGACTTTAAAAAAGTCAGCTGCCTTAGGCCTAAAGAGGGTGCCTTTTTTCCAACTTGTGCAAAAAATCACCAAATCTTGCAGAACTAAAAAAAGGTCTATTTGTGCATATCTCAAGAAGTTTCAACTTAATCGGATAATTGGAGACGTTAGTCGAGCGACGTTGAAAATCCTAACAGACTCCAAAGCACTCTTGGAGGTCCTTTCCTTGTTGCTAGCTGGTGCAAGTTCTTTCTTGCCTTTGGTTGTTTGTTGTATTGTTGTAGGTTGCTGGATTGATTCATCAACATGCACTAACAACAACTACATAGAAGACACCACAGATACAACCATCAACTCCAAGACCCCTGTCTGTCTGGTTGGCTTTTTGTTTTTCTGTTATGTTTTTTGTGCAGGTACAACAACTAATGGGAAACCCTGGCAGATGAAAAGCATCAACAGAGAGACAACATCCTTCCAAGATAGGACCTCACCAACACAGCATCCCTACACCCATACATATTCCATCCCTGCAACACCTGCAGCAGATCCACTGCTTCCCAAAACTCTTGAACCTCCTTGCTCCTTTAATTATTATGTGCAGGCACATAAGATACCCTCAAAGGAGCTGCTCAATCCTTCTTTGGAGACAACAAGAAGCTGCTTACAGGTTTGCAACAACCCCCACAACTATCACACTTGTTTGTCTCTTTGTTTGCTTGTTTGTGCAGGTAAACAAAGTCACAGACAAAGGGACATAACAGCCACAATTGCAAGGGCCTCACCTACTCCCACCAACTCTCCATGCATACATGTTGTATACCTTCAACACCTGCAGCAGCCTCCTTTCATCCAAGTATTTTGGAACTCCTTGACTGTTTTCATTGTTGAGAAGACAAGAAGATGGAGCACCAACAGACACAATGCTGAGTATACAACCTCCACCTGGAACTCTTGGCTTGCTTACTTGCTGATGTGCAGGCATATCAAACAGCAACAATGGACCCTTCCAAAGTGCAAGGCACCTTCAGACATACATTTAAGCCAGGGATTCACCCTTGGAACTCTTTTTTGGTTTAATTGTGGATGTGCAGGTACATCCCTAATTAGTCGACAACACTGGAACCACCCAACCAGCTGTTCAAGTCAGGGCTGCACCACATACAAAATGCATGTTACACATACTCTGTCCCTCAGCTTCCTTAACTACAACCCCAAGAAAGCTGTCTGCTATGGCTCCATTTATTTCCTATCATTTCACCCCCCTTAGCTGCTATTGTTGTTGCTGCATAACTCCTTGGACCTACTTGGTACGATATGACTAAAAAGGGCAAAGATGAAAAGAATTTCCCCAACCCATGCGAGATAGAAGGTTCGTATACTTGTTCTTCTCAATGTAGCTATGCTTGAGTCATAGCATAATTGAATAGGACTAGTGTAGGTTACTTTCTTGTATTCTCATGGAAGGGGAGAGTCTCCCTCATTTATGCTTTCTTAGTCAATTTGTATCAGGAGGAGTCCTCTCATAGGTTTACTGCTTTCTAGTTATAGTTAGCCCTTTTTGTATCGGGGATGAGTTAGCCGACCTTAGTAGATTAGCCGACTTATGTACCAACATAGGATCGGAGGTAAGGCTTTATGTTACCCTCCTTGTATTTTTCTGTTTTAATTTTATGTTAAGGCTTGGGGGTGATGCTCAACCCCTGACTGTGCACGAGAGGTGGGAGCCTCGTGTAGGGTCTGTTCCCAAAAAAAAAATAAAAAATAAAAAAAAAAATTAAAAAAAAATTAAAGATCTACCCCGACACTGGTAATAATAAAGAAGAAGAGAGGGCAAGGCAAAACATGAAGACTAGAGAGAAGACGCTAAGGTAAATCTTGGGCTAAGATGAGTGCCTTCACACATTATTTCAAGGATGGCAATGGAACGTGACTTGAGGAATTCCTGGAGGGGGGGGGGTCACCCATCTTAGTACTACTCTCACCCAAGCACGTTTAACTTTGTAATTCTGGTGGAATCCAGTTTATTAGTGCTACTATGATCTCATGAGATGGGAGAATCCAAACTAGTGGCGAAGCAACGACACGAGATTATGTACCTAGAGTGTTATAAGTTATGATAAGGGAATTGTAAAAGAGCTTAAGAAAAACAAGGAGGATTAGCCAATTACTAACAGATGGCGCACTTGTATGCCATCGTTCTTCAACATAATACTAGTTAATGATAAAGAAAACAACGGAACGACTATACATGTCATTGTGTGAGGGGACTTCAGAACAACTTGGTAGCCAACTCTAATGGGCAAAAAACAAAACCCAAAAGGCGGGGGTACTAGTTGATATCATCTAAAGAAGGCAATAAGTAATATACAAGGTCGAAGATTCCACAATACGACCTAGGATACAAGACTCACTTTGCATTCCTTGGACAGATAATTCTATATGGAATGTTATCCACAGATTAACAATACCATCCCATGTTCCTTCAATCAAGGACTACCTGTCCAGTTGAGATTGTGTAAAATTATAGGTCAAGAGGGTGGTGAGACTTTATGAAGTTCCCATAGCTATTGTCTTAGATGAAGGAGCCCGAGTTATAGTTAACTACTGAAGATCAGTCCAAGAAGAGATTGGGAAGACAGATAGGTCTTCGTACACCATTGTACCCTCAAACTGAAGGACAAACTAAGCTTACTAGCTAAATGCTAGAAGAGGTGTTGCGAGCCTATACAGTTGAATCCAAAGGTATCTTGGATAATTGCCTACTACCTATCAAGAGTATTTACTACATCAACTATCATTCTAGTCTGAGATGGCCTCGAAAGAGATTTGGTATGGAAAAAAGAGTAGGTTGTCAATTGGTGGGTTGATGTTGGTAAAACATGACTAATGGGCTCGGACATGGTCCAATAAGCTGTATAGAAGGTGAAGCTCATGCAAGAGAGGTTATTAGCCACCCAAAATCGAAAAAAGTCATATATAGGTAATCGACATCGACTTTTAGAGTTTCAAGTTAATGATTGGGAATTTCCGAAGGTACCACCCACAGAGAAAGTAATGAGATCCAGCAGGAAAGAGGACCTTAGTCCCAGATATATTGGCCATATCAGATCCTCCGCCGAATAGGAAAGGTTGCCTATGAGCTGGACTTATCAGTGAATCTGGAAGCAGTACATCCAGTCTTCCATGTATCAATGCTTTGCAAGTATGTTGGTAATCCAACCCAGGTATATCCTGTAGAGGGTATCTAGGTCACAGAGGAGTTATTCTATGAGAAGCAGCCTATCGCCATCCTGGGTTGGCGAAGTAGAAGATTGTAAACCAACGACGTAGCTTTCGTTAACGTATTGTGGTGAAATAAAAATCGTGAAGAGATGACCTGGAAAGCGGAGGAGGAAATAAAACGCAAATATCCATACCTACCCTTTACGCTGTAGGTAATCCCAACCTTTGGGACTCTGATAGTGATGGCTCGATGAAAGTATATGTTATTACAATAGAATAGAAAATTTCTCCATATAGTCTGTATAAGATCTTAAGAAAGGTTTTGGTTCACATTCAAGGAAGAATGTTCTAAAGGGGGGAAGGATGTTACACCCCGTACTTTTGTATCTTGGAATGCGTTCTTAAGTCTCTTGAAAGGCTCTCAAGTTTAATGGAAGGATCGTAAGCCTCTTAAGTTTCTTAAAGTTTCCTAATGTTTCTTAAAGCTTCTAAAAGCTTCTTAAGACTTCTTAAGAACTCTTAAGCTTATTTAGAGTTTCCATTTGAGTTGGATAATCTATAATGATATCAAACAACTCTAATGAAAGGATAATGCGATACCCCATAGTAGAGAAGATTGGAAATAGAGTTATAAAAATCCAAAAGAAGTTGGAGACTGAATAATGAGTCGTAGGACATGACTTATTTACGTAAGCTAACAATTTGGAATTATTACATGCTTAAGCTACTGGATTACATAGCAAGCTTACGTAGCAAGAATTACATAAGTTCGTAAAGTAAGACGAGAATACAAACCTACGAGGGGGAAAAAAGAGTGCCACGTGACAGCATAAGAGAGAGCCATATGGCAGCATAAGAGAGTGTCACATGGCAGCAGCTGGAGCAAGGGTGGTGGACCCCACATGCCATGTGGAAGCCTGTGATTGGAGGAAAGGAGTGTGTTGTCCCAATGAGGGCTTGACACATGTCACCACTTAGGTCTTGACATGTGTCACCACTTAGGGGTTGACACATGCCACCTCCTAAGGTAGATAATATATATATATATATTGGATGACTCATTCTTATCAAAAAATCATCCTTATCTCCAATAAATTCAAGAAAATTCTAGAGAAAGAAAGAAGAGAAGAAAGCCTAGAGCTAGAGAGAAACTAGTGGCCGTCAAGGGGAGAAAAAGGTAAGTTTTCCAATTTCATTCCATGAATTAATTATCTAGGGTGTACCATTATGGTATGAAGGTGTTAGTAATTAAAATTTATGGTTTTTATTAGCCAAAAACGTTAGCAAACAGCCACTATATTTTAGGCGCGCTAAACGAACTTGCGAGGCAAGTTTTGACGAGTTTGACGAATTTCGGTCAAGGTAAGGGATTCCCTTACAAATTGGAGTTTATGATGTTTTTATGAGCTATATTAAATGTCTTGAATAAGGTTTGAAGTGGAAAAATTTCATAAGGATGCTTGACATTAGAAACAAATTAAATTGAAGTGGTTATAGCTAAATCGAAGTCGAGTAGTGGGTTGTCATTGTGGTGCTGCGGGTGAAGCTAGTTGGGTTGCATGTTAAAGGGATTTAAAGTGTTTTAAAAAGGGTGTGGGTGCTTCTGGTTTCATCCACACGACCCTCCATTTGGTATGGTTAAAGAGTTTGCGAAATAAAGATTAAAAACTCTATTTTCGTATCCTAGTTTGGAGCTTGTATTGTATAAGGTTGAAGTGATTTACTTGTAAATATGCTTCTGGTTGTTGTTGGTGGTATGGTTTTTGATTTTGTTGACGATTTAAAATATCGGGGATGTTGAAGTTATAGGAAAGATGCTACCCAATTTTTGATCGATTTGGAACTAGTAACAAACTAGTCGAGGGTAATGGATAAGGAAATAACTCCTATGAGTACTTGGGTGTAGAGTTGGAAATGGGAAAGTAAAAGGTCATTAACCTTAGTATTACTTTCATGTTAAATAGGTTCAAGATACGATGAGGCGAACGTGTAAGAGTAATCCGTAAGAGGTATGTGAAGTTTACCCTTTGTTTTCTTTAGGCATGTCTTAGACTTAAGTGATTGATATACGTAATGTGGGGATAATTCCATTCATAAAACCCCAAGTATCACTCATAAGTCTTATTCACTTCTCGATGGTAAAATTCTTATACTATTTTAGTTATTGCCTCTCAAGGCTTCTATATGATGGAGAGAAGTAAGTATGTGAAGTATCTCCTTTCTCTTGGCATGTTTTGGCATAAGTACGCAGAGCTACCCTTCTTTCCTCTTGATATGTCTTTGACATAAGTATGGTGCTATGATGGTAAGGTAATGCAATATTAAGGTTATGATACCGAGCCCATGATGGGCCGGGTATGATATATGTAAATGAAGACTCCTTGAGGAAAAATAGAGACTTGGTAAAGCTTATTCTTTATCTTTCTTTGGCATGTCCTAATTATAAGTAAAATGTTATATGAGCTTTGGGGTAACTCCACTTTTAAGTCCTAAATGTAATCCGTATCTCTTATTCACTTCTGAATGTCAAACTCTTGTAGTAAGTTGAACTACTTTCCTTGAACTCCATAGGTTGAGAAGTACTAGATGCATAATCTCCTAGTCATAAGGACTATGTGATGATGGGTATCCCTAATTCTATGAACTGTTAGTATTAATTTAGTACATGTCTAGGGTCCCCGAGATCCTAAACTATATAGGCCTCAATGACATTTAGAAGGCACTTGAGATGGTTACACTACTATTCTGTTCCTCGAACGATAGCATAATCTTCTTACATTATTGAGTCTCTGATAATGATTTAGATTTTATATGGTTACTCACTACTTGATTCGTGTATACTGTAATACATCTTTCATCGAGTGCCATAAAGAGCTGAGTACGGTATATGATGATTATAACACCGAGTCCCATAAAGGGTCGAGTATGGTATATGATGATTTAATGACACTGAGTCCCATAAAGGGCCGGGTACGGTATATGATGATATGATGAATCGAGTCCCATGAAGGGTCGGGTATGGTATATGATATGTGGATTAGACCGAACGTTCCTCGGCATTACTATATGATATGTGGATCAAGCAAAACATTCCTCGGCATTACTATATGCTATGTGGATCAGAACGAATGTTCCTCAGTATTACTATATGATATGTGGATCGGGCCATCATTCCTCGGCATTATTATACGATGTGCGGATCAGGACGTACATTCCTCGGCATATACTTACTATATACATTAATCAAGTTATACATTCCACAGCACTAATAATATGTATGTTCTTAGGATGACAAATGATGTAGATGGTACACTGAGTCCCCTAATGGGCCGGGCACAGTACGTGATGGTAATATGTATGACTTTCTTTTATACGATGCCAGTAGGTAAATGGTTAAATGCTATACTTTCCCCTTGAATCCTTATGCCAAATATAATCTCCTTATGATGTCTATGCTTTACATACTCAGTACATATGTTGTACTGACCCCCTTTCTCGGGGGGAGGGGAGGGGGGACTGCATTCATGCCTACAGGTACATATACACACTTTGGGGATCTTTCACCGTAGGAGGTCCACTCAGCAGTTCAGAAGTGCTCCATTGTGCCGTATCCTAGTTTTGGTATTAACCTTCGATGTATATATTTATTTGTTTACGGGTATGGCGAGGACCCTATCCCGCCTTATGTTAATGTTCTTACTCTTAGAGGTTTGTGGATATGTGTGTGGGTTATGTATGGGTTTTATATGCATGTATATATAGTGGTTCCTATGATAAGCCTCTCCGGCTTATATCTTATCTTGCCTGTTGATGTACTATGCCTTAAATAGGGGACAAATTTACTTACAGATAGCAGGGATATATGCGAGTGTCCAGTTTGAGCACCCATCACGGCCTACGGGGTTGGGTTGTGACATATAGTCCACTCTTATTTAAACTCTACTGAAAGGATTATGAGGGATGTGGTTTATTCTAATTCTTTGAAGATTGGTTTGGATTGTATCTTGATGCAAAAAGGTAAGGTTATAGCCTATGCTTCTAGATAATTGAAAGTGCATGAGTGTAACAACCCTTCCTATGATCTTGTGTTGGAGGCTTAGTTTTTCTTTAATTATTTGGCAGCATTACCTCTATGGGGTGTATGTGAATGAGTACACCGATCATAAAAGTCTCTAATATGTGTTCACTCAAAAAGACCCAAATCTAAGGCAAAAGAGTTGGCTAGAGCTCCGTAAAGA
Source organism: Solanum dulcamara (assembly GCF_947179165.1). Classification (NCBI taxonomy): domain Eukaryota; kingdom Viridiplantae; phylum Streptophyta; class Magnoliopsida; order Solanales; family Solanaceae; genus Solanum; species Solanum dulcamara. Next base: position 52,965,963 of record NC_077238.1, on the reverse strand, counting down.
CTATGCCATGAGTGAGCATTATCATATGGGTAAAGCCAATGTGGTTTTCGATGCCTTTATTAGAGTGTCTATGGGGAGTATGGCCTATGTTGATGAAGGGAAGAATAAGTTGGTAAAAGATGTTCATCGGTTGGCTAGATTGGGGGTTAACTTGTGTAGTACCAATGATGGTGGCGTGGTTGTCCAAAAGGGGTCTGAATCCCCTTTAGTGGGGGATTTCAAGTCAAATCAAGACGTTGAACCGATAATTGTTGAGTTATAGAAGTTTGTGAAGGAAAAGAAGGTAGAGGTCTTTTCACAATGGGGATATAGGGTGCTATACTACCAAAGTCGGTTATGTATTTCGGATGTGGATGGTCTAAGGAGTTTGATCTTGATGGAGGCTCATAATTCTTCATACTCTATTCATCCTGGTTCGACAAAAATATACCAGGACTTAAAATTTTATTAGTGGGTGGCATGAAAAATAACATAGCAAGGTTTGTGTCTGAGTGTCTCAATTGCCAACATGTAAAGGCCAAACATCAAAGACCGGGTGGCCTAAAGACATTTAAATCCCTACTTAGAAGTGGGAAGATATGAATATAGATTTTGTAATGGGTCTCTCTCAAACCCAGAAGTGCCATGATTCGATTTGGGTAATTGCTAATAGAATTACTAAGTCGGCTCACTTCCTACCGGTCAAAACTTCTTAAAGTGCCGAAGACTATGCCAAGTTGTATATCCAAGAGTTGGTGAGGTTGCGTGGTGTACCATTGACCAATATTTTGGATTGTGGTACCTAATTCACCTCTCATTTTTAGAGGTCATTTCAAAGGGCCCTCGGAACTAAGGTTAAGTTAAGCACCATATTCCATCCTCAAATTAATGGGTAAGCTAAAAGGATAATCAAAAACCTAGATGATATGTTATGGGCGTGTGTTTTAGAGTTCAAGAGGAGTTGGGATGATCATCTACCGCTAATCGAGTTTGCCTATAATAATAGTTACCACTCAAGATCGAGATGGCATTGTTTGAGGCTTTGTATGGGAGACAATATAGATCTCCATTTGGATGGTTCGAAGTAGGTAAGATGACGTTGTTGGGTATCGACTTGGGGCTTGATACATTAGTGAAGGTGAAGGTCATTAGAGAAAGGTTTAAGATGGCTCAAAGTCATCAAAAGTCCTATTCTGATATTAAAAGAAGGTATTTTGAGTTCCATGTGGATGATTGGGTATATTTGAAGGTTTCACCCAGAAAGGGTTTGGTTTAGTTTGGTAAAAAAGGGAAATTGATCCATACGTATGTAGGGCTTTATAGAATCTTAAAGCGGGTTGGCAAGGTTTCTTATGAGATGTAATTGCCTTCGAAAATGGCCATGGTTTATCCGGTGTTCCATGTGTCTATGGTTTGGAAATGTATGGGAGATCCAAGTTCTATAGTGACCTTGGAGATAGTGAAGATTGAATAGTGACCTATGAAGAGCTTCTGGTTGAAATTTTAGACCGACAAGTCAAGCGATTGAGAAACAACGAAGTTTCATCCGTTAAAGTCCTTTAGAGAAATCAACAAATTGAAAGTGCTACGTGGGAAGAGAAGGCATATATGATGAAATGTTACCCTCATCTATTTTACTCTACTCAATCCCAAGGTACTAAGACATTCATGCTCTAGTATTTCAGGCACCTATGTTTTAGTTTTCAGAATTCTTCATATGCATGCATATTCATGAAGTTGAATTTTAAATTATGAGTTATGATAAAGTTTAAAGATTTTATGTTCGATGCATTTCAAGTGTCATTGTAGATATGTTGGGTTGCTAGTCCTCGTACCATGTTCCTATCTATATTAATGATTCTAATTCGAGGACGAATGCTCACAAGGGGAGATATTATAAGACCCCAAAAATGTGAAAGGTCCAAAACCAAGGAATAAAAGATGAAGTTTCAGAAAATTGCAGAAACTGGCACCAAGGGTAGATCATAGAGGCCATCATGACCGTGGTATGTATCACAGACCATGGTGAGTAACCGTGGTAGATATTTAGAGACTCAGAAGGTAGGGGATGAAACATAAAGGAGGACTATGGACCGTGGTGAGCACCACGGGCCGTGAAGCCTTCTATGGTGACCCCTCCCCAAGACCCTCAAAAAAATTCCAAAGGCAATGTCCACGGACGACCACCACAGATAATGGAACCCTCCATGAACCATGGTGTATCCTCGTGGTTGACACCATGAAAGTCCACCTACATAACCTACACCACAACCACCTTTCATGGCCCGTTGTGCCCTTCACGGTCCATGAATAGGTCCCATGGTGAAACTTCAAAGACTACCCTGCAGTCCCTTCCAAACTATTTTTTCTAAGTCCTTGAGAATGGACACCACCACATGATGTGGTGAGAACCAGGTTCATGAAGGGTCCCCGTGAAGTCATTGACGACTAGATTTTTAAAGGGGCATTTTAGTCTTTTCCTACATTTTAATTCTAAATGGTGTCGTTTTGGAGGATGACTTCTTCTACCTAAAGACCCTAAAACCTCTAAAACCCTCATTCTCTATACCTGGACTCGATTCACTAAATTTACCCTCCTCTCAAACTCTCCCTAGAACTTCAAGGCAAAGCTAGGGTTTTTCATCTCAAGGCATTTCAAGTGTCCTTTCTTCTTCAAGTTTCCGTAGGGATTCTTTGTTCCCAATGTATGTGAGCTTTTCATCTATATTCATCCTCGAATGAGATTCAACTACCATAGAAGGAAATGGAACGAGGACTAGCAACCCAATGAGAATGCAATGACACGTAGTGAAACATAAACCATGAGATTTTCAATCTTAACATAAATCATGACTTGAGAAACCAACTTCATGATCATGGATGCATATGAAAGACATACAAAACTGAAATGTAATGGTCTAATCGATTTGATCATGAGCAACTTAGTACCACAGGCTTGAGTGGAAGGAAAAAGATATGAATAACGCTTTATCCTATCCACTATTGCTTCCCATGTAATACTCTATACTTGTTGGTTTCTCCATAACACCTTAATGGATGCAACCTCTTCGTTGCTTAATCTCTAGACTTGCCGGTCTAATTTTTCCACTATAACCTCCTCATAAGTAAAATTCTCTTCAAAGTTCACATTCTCCAATGGTACAATAACATTTGGATCACCACAAACTTTCTCAACATCGACACGTGAAATACCGGATGAACCATAGCCAACTCAATTGGCAAATCTAACTCATATACCACTTTACCAATACGCTTCAATATTCTTTATGGTCCTACATATCTAGGACTCAATTTACCTTTCTTACCAAATATATTACACCCTTCAAAGGTGAAATCTTCAAATACACCCAATCATCCACATCAAATTCAAGGTCTCCCCTTCTTATGTCTAAATATGACTTTTGACGACTTTGAGCCATATTTAATCTTTCTCTTATGAGTCGTACCTTCTCTATTGCATCTACTACCAAATCAAAACCAATTAATGCGATCTCACCTACTTTCAACCAACCCATCGGAGATCTACATCTTCTTCTATACAAGGCTTCAAAAGGAGCAATTTGGATGCTAAAGTGATAATTATTATTATAGGCAAAATCACAATAGAAAATGCTCATCCATACTTCCTTTAAAATCAATCACACACGCCTTCAACATATCCTCCAAAGTTTGGATTGTTTTTTTGGCTTGTCCATACATTTGAGGATGAAACACGGTAATTAGCTTGACTTTCGTAATAAGGCCCTTTTGGAATGACTTCCAAGAATTTGAAGTAAATTGAGTACCTCAATCCGATATAATAGACATGGGGACCCCATGAAGCTTTACCAACTCACGAATGTACAACTTAGCATAGTTTTCGGCACCATAGGAAGTTTTAATCTGTAGAAAGTGTGCTGACTTACTCATTCGGTCCACAACAACCCAAATAAAATTAAGTTGGCTTCTAGTATGGGGAAAACCCATCACAAAGTTGATATTAACGTCCTCCCACTTCCAAGTCAGATATTTAATATCTTGAGCCAAACCTCTAGGTTTTTGATCCTCAACATTCACTTGTTGATAATTTGGATACTTAACCATGAACTCCTCTATGTCCTTCTTCATTCCATTCCAGCAATATGTATCTCTCAAATCATGGTACATCTTGGCGGATCTCGGATGAATTGAATATCGAGAACTATGGATCTCATTTAATATCAACTTTTAACCCATAAAAATTAGGTACACACAAATGAACTTGGTAACGAAGTGATCCATCTCTCCCTTGGGAGTAAGCTTTAATGGCTATTTGGGCAACCTTCTTCTTCAATGCAACCAAAACTAGATCGTGATCTTGTTTGGACTTAATATCCACCATAAGAGATGATTTCGAGCCATTATGCACAAAAAAACCTCCATCAATTGAATAAAAAAAACACACCTAAATGGGACAATCTATGAAAATCCTTAACCAACACCTTGTTATCTTCCTCAACATGAGCAACACTATCTATGGATAACCGACTAAGAGCTTTGGCTACAATATTTTCTTTACCAGGATGGTACAACACAATTATATCATAGTCCTTTAGAAGTTCAAGCCATCTCATTTGCCTAAGGTTTAAGTCTCCTTAGCTAAACAAGTATTGCAAGCTTTTATGGTTGGTAAATACATCAACATGCACCCTATAAAGGTAATGACGCGAAAGTTTAAAAACTAATACAACTGCTGCAAGTTCAAGATCATGGGTTGGATAGTTCCGTTCATGCATCTTGATATGTCTAGTGGCATATGCTTTAAGCTTACCATGTTTTATCAAAACACAATACAAACCAACACGTGAGACATCATAATAAGCAATAAACCCATCTAAACCTTCAGACAATGTAAAAATAGGAGCCGACATAAGATGATCCTTCAATGATTGAAAACGCTTCCCATATTTTTCCGACCATTGAAATTTCACCTTCTTTTGGGGAAACATAGTTGAAGGTGAAGAAATGGACAAAAACCCTTCAACAAACCTTCTATAATATCCTACCAATCCAAAAAAGTTTCTAATATCCTAAGGAGAAAATGGTCTAGGCAGATTTCTTATCGCCTCCATTTTCTTTGGATCAAGCATAATCCCATCACCGGACACTACATGGCAAAAAATTCAATTTCTCTTAGATAAAACTCACACTTACTAAACTTGGAAAATAGTTACTTGTCTCTCAACATTTGCAATACAATCCTCAAGTGACCCATATGATCTTCCTAAATTAGAGAGTAAATCAAGATGTCATCTGTCAACTCTACCACAATCATGTCCAAGCATGGCTTGACGATACGATTCATGAAATCCATGAAGATAGTTGGAGCATTAGTCAATACAAACGACATAACTAAAAAATTAAAATGACTATACCTTATTCAAAACTCCATCTTGGGAATATAACACTCCCTTACCCTTAGTTGATAGTAACCAAAATGGAGATCAATCTTTGAGAAGTAACTTGCCTCTTGAAATTGATCAAACAAATTATCTATCTTTAGAATTGGACACTTGTTCTGTATAGAGACCTTATTGAATTGCCGGTAATCTATACACATTCGGAGTGATCCATATTTCTACCTAACAAACAACACAGTAGCACCCTATGGTGAAATACATGGCCTTATAAAACCCTTATCCAACTAGTCCTTCAGTTTCTCTTTCAATTCCTTAAGTTCCACTGGAGCCATAGGGTAAGGAGGAATAAAAATAGGCTGAGTATTAGGAAGGAGATCTATCCCAAATTCAATTTCCATTTCATGAAGAGCGGTGGGCAATTCATCGAGAAACTCATTAACTATATAGACCAAATCAAGAGTAGGAGTTTCCGAATCAACATCCCTAACTAGCACTATATGATAAATGCACCCTTTTGAAATAATTTTTTAGGCCTTAAGACATGAGATGAATCGACCCTTAACAATCAAATAATTACCCTTCCATTCAAGAATAGGCTAATTAGGAATTTGAAACTTGACCTTACAGGTTCTATAATTAATTGATGCATAAGAGGCATATAACTAATCCATACAAAGTATAATGTCAAAAAGCCATGTTGGATTGCCTAAGGTTGATGAGCTCCAACACCAATGTCTCCCTTAGATCAAGAGGGAAAATGTGATCAAGGAAAGCAAACTTGAAGGATTCCCAATCAATAAGGCCTACATAAACTCTCTCCAACTTACATTGAGTCTACTAAACTTGAGTAACACTCTTGAGTTGGTAGGGCGCCAACTCCACTTTCTCTTCCGAAGTCACCCCCATAATACAAACTATCATATATACCTCATAAATGAAATCTTGGAGATCCTCATCAACTTTCGAACTATTGACCTCAGAAGAATTCATCCTTGCAAAGTCCCTCACTCTAGTAACCGGTGTAGGAACATTAGGAGGAGCAACAACTCCTTGGTTAACCACAACTTGGGCTAGCATAGTGATAACGGTCCAAAAAGTCTACATTAGTCACATGGTCGGGTAGGGGACTATTGTCTTGAGGAATATGAGAAGCTTGGTCTTCATTAGAATTAACCCCTCTTTACATAGATACTCTTCTTGGAGAATTTTTTGAAAATTACAAAGGATGATCAGAGAAAGAAAGTCTTAGAGTATACTCTGTCGCACGGCATAAATTATTAAATAAGGAGGATTTCCTAGAACTCCTTGTAGCCTTCTATTCATAGAAGTGGCATGCTTCAAATTAATGAATAAGACTCCACTTGACGCAGGATGTTGAACTCTCTGGGCATCTTAAACCTTAAAATCTGATATAAAGTTTGTCATGACCCAAACTATGGCCTATTCGTAACACGATGATTGAAATCCCCAAAGACTCCAACAAAGCCTCTTGACATATAATAAGCATACATAAGGTAAAGTAAAGTGGAAATAACATAGGAAAGAGTTTAAACATTAATCATGAAAGGAAGTACAAACTCGACTAAGTAGACTCTTTACATCATTTGTCCAAATGATGCCTCTACTAAATCAAGATGGGTGGGGGCTAAGACATATCTCTAGCTCACCCTCAACAAGATAATAATAAAACCTTGTTAATGAAATAAACCATAAATTTCCCTCGATAGATGAGGACTAACCAAAGCTTCACTGGATAGGAACTCTACTAGCCACGTGTGGAAGGAATATGATCCTCAACCTCAACATTATAAGATAATGTAGGCATAAAATATGTATTAGTAAGTTTGAATGTACTTAGTATGTGTGTATTCCATATAATATAAATCATTGAATGAAATGAAGTACATGATAAAGAGGATATGTAAAGTCATGAGAAAACCAAAATGATCAAAGCATTTAAGAGAAATAGTTGAAATCATAAAAGAACATAAAGAGAATACACATATGTGGGATAGAACCATAACTGAAAATAAGACCATACGAGCTATAACATGAAATCCCGATGTCTCTCCATACAACAAAAGAAAGGAAAATCTACTTGCCAAGGTATACTCTATCGCGCAAGGTGGATGTCACAAACATCTGCAATATATGGATCCACTAGCTAGATCATAAGGCAAATCCTATGGTGGCACATAGTTATGTGACTAGAGACTTTATATAAGGACCCCACAGGTCGAGCCCCTACCTTAAGCCTCATTCGGTGCTAAGTCAAATCCCACAAAATACATAATATAATAATCAAATCCCACAAATTACATAATTTAATAATCATACTTAATATGTATCATAAACTTGTGCATAGGTTTAACATTAATAAAGTAACTCATTTTCATATCATAATTGCAATGTGAGTAAAAGACTTTCAACATTACAAATTATACTTGCACAATTCATGTCATTAGGTTCCTAGATCATCGATTAAGGATCCTAAGTCACCTTTCATCATAACTTGCACGAAATCCATATTTTGAACACTATTATAATTCGTGATGATAAATCATACTTGAATTTAGAGTAAAACTCTTATACATAGTCAATTTGATTGAACACCATAAAAATACTTTGAAAACCATTAAACTTCTTAATCATAATTCATGTAAATCATCATTGAAAATAACTTCATGCATGGGCATTGATAATTCAACTTGAAATCATGTAATTAATGTAGAATCATGCTTATAATGATCAATAATAATGATTAACAACATAATTGAAATAGCCCAACACAATTTATCAAAACTAGGGTTAGAAAGTAATGGAAATTCAAGAATTTTTTTAGGAAAACCTTCGGACTCCATGGGTGAAAGGAACCCATGGATCAATCCACACATACCTTGATGAAATTATCTTAGAAATTGAAGAGGAACCTTGATGAGCTTGAAATCCTAGCTTGGAATTATGCAAGAAACTTGAGAGAGATTTTAAAGTCTTGCCTTAGGGAAATTTCAAAGAATGAATGTAGAGTTTGAACTTGGCCATAAAATTTTCTAGGTTCATTGAATCGAACTTGGTAAAAGACAAAAATACTCTTTATTAAATTTGAATTTTGATCCTACAAATTGACTCTTATGAGTCGTAGACAAGTCAATGAGTCATAGAAAATGAGTCATCCTGCAGACTTCCCAAAATCCTAAAACCCTTGTCTCTAAAATTGTTTATATGATTTATTCTTAGGATTCTTAAAAAGGGATTATAGGTCATAGACCCTTGTTGTCTTGCAGATCTTGAGAACCAGCAAACCTGAGCCTGTAATGTTTTCCTATTAGTTAGTATTAAATATCCTTGTTAGGCATATGACTCATCTTATTGAGTCATTGGACCTCCCTAAATTTGGTCCCAAACAAGCCTAAGGGTTCACTCTACGATTCAGCCCTAGAGTCATAGAAATTTCTATGGGTCATAGAGGGACTCGTGAACTTGAAGTCCGTTATTATTTTTAGGAATTCTATTAGGTTCCAACTTTTCGACTTCTAGGGTCTTACAAGCCTGTACCTATTTTCAATAGTGCGGTCCACAAGTTGAGGTCAAGGGAAATTGCATCAGTGAAGGTCCAGTGGAGGAAACGTCCTATTGAGGAGTCCACTTGGGAGATTGGCGTTGATATGTCTGGAAGATATCTATATCTCTTTTGTTGAATCATGTGTCCTTTCTTGACATTGGTTTTTTTTCAACCATTTGGGGACGAACGGTGGGTAATTTGGAATATGATGACAATTCATTAATTCGTTTTGAGTACTAGAGCTTCTTATTTCATAAAAGACTCATCCTATAAAGTTTGGATGGTATTTTTGACTATTCAGTAGATACAATTATTTAGTTGATGGGTAGTTTTAGATTATTAATTTAATTGGTGGGCTAAATTTATAATTTATTTAATTACCGGATTTGTCACTTTTAGTACCTAAGAATTTTAGAAAAGAAAAGAAAAAGGATGAAAAACTTACCTGCGGCGCCGACGCAGGGGAATCGAAATTGCATCAGGTAACCTCGCTCAATTCTTATATGGATGAATACTAATAAGTTCAAATTATTAGTATTTTATAGTATATAGTAAGAGAAATAAAGTGTAACTTAAATATGCAAGTTTAATTTGCATGCAGTATATCTTCCTTTCCTTTTTTATATATATTTTGGTGGCTATTAGCCAAATAACTGGGGTGCTAATTATTTCATACTGATGAGAAATTATGAGTAGTGATTAAAAGTTATATATATATATTAGGGATATGTTTACGCGAAGCATAGTTGATGCATTCAAGTGTATTCTAGTGTAAACGGTTATTATTAGATTTTGTTAATTTATTTTCATTCTGTAGTTTAGATGTTAATTTCCGTAACTTGGCTTTGTTTTGAAATTTTTGTTATGGTTATTACAATATAATTCAATTTATGATATATTTAGATAGATAACTATATATTATGTGTATGATATTATATGAATACCATTAGAGTTACATTAATTGGAGGAATTAAGACTTAACCCTAGGCTTGAGATTTAGGAAATTATTATATATTTGGGTGAGTTATTGGGTTTAAGCTAGAAATATAGTAATATGGGTGTCTACAAACTCATTTTCTTACAAATATTGTATACTTGATAGATTGAAAACTTTGTGCATTGAAAAAAGAAAAAGCATTGGTTAATTAGCTTGCTTGACATAGGTTCTTCGATTGAGGTAGGTTATGGTTTATTATATATCACAGAGAGACTCTTAATAGTGATTAATAGTCATTGGATAATATTTAGAAATTTTCTTTGCATTTAGTTTTTTTTGGTTAGGATGGTTGACATATTGTTGTGATTGGTCTGCAATTCAAATATTCTGAAATACATAATCTTGAACATGCCTTATCAAAAGCGATGCATTGAATTAAAAAAAACTCGATGAAATATTATTAATGAATTAGAATGTGATAATAAAAAAATGATAAGTTAATTATATTATGGGATCGAGTGCCACGAGCCGACATAATATATTTGGATCGGGTGCCACGAGCCAGCACAATAAATTTGGATTGGGTTTCAAGAGATGACATAATATTATTGGATTGGATGTCACATTCTGACATGATAGTATTGAAGAAAAACTAATTAAATGACTTAATACTACCCAATCTCAAATAACTCATTTCTCAAAAGACTGTGGCATGGAGGAATTAGTCCTCATGCATACTCTTGATATTATTGACTGATTAGGTAATTATTTTATTGTGTTGTCACTTGATATTGATCTTGTTATTTGCTAGTTGTGACGTTCTATAATTGATCTCCTGCATTACTTTATTTATATTAGTTTCCATTTGGAGTTGACCGATAATACCTACTCAGGATATGTTGCCTTGTACTGACCACTACTTATTTTTATTTTTTTATTTTGTGGAGTACAACAAGTATACCATATAATTCGACTCACCCTTAGATCTAGCTATTTTCCAATATTTTAGATTCTAGGGTGAGCTATCCTCCTAGCTCGTGTTGGATTTTCTTAGTAATGGAATGATGTCCTTAGTTCTTAGACACAAACTATTTTATTTATCTATTCTAGTGTATGATACTCTTAGACTTGATATTTGAAATTAGATTTCCTTGATGTGATGACTTTCAGATTTTGGAAAATGTATCTAATAGACTTTAGTGGATTTTGTTATTTTATACTTTCATAAGTTGAGCTTCTATATTATTATCATATTTTATAAGTTAAATTGCTAATATAAATTGAGATTTATATCATTTTTTCTCCCACCTATGAGGTTAAGTGTGGGTGTCACTTATGGCCTATTTTGGGTCGTGACACTATGTATGGTGGACCAAGTTAGGCCCTATCAAAGCAATGTCAAACATCTCAAACCAACTAATAGGAGACCTACACCTTTTCTCATAAAGTGCCTTAGACTAAGCGATCTAAATACCGGAATGGTAATTCTTACTATAAGACAACTCAATAAACGGTAGGTGACCATAAAAATTACCTTTGAAGTCAATTGGACAAGCCCTGAATATATCCTCTAGACTGAATGGTGTGCTCTTCCTGTTCAACTAACTACAGATAAAAAGTTGTACTGAGATCTATATAAGTGCCTAAACCTTTTTAAAAAGACTTACACAAATGAGTAGTGAACTGAGTACCCCTATTAGAAATGACTATTAAGGTGTCATGACCTATGACTACCACCTAGTGAAGAAACAGTGCTTACATACAAAAGTTCCCCCAAGATTACCTCATTGTATGGTATGGCACCGAGATTCATAACAACATAAGACATAACTGAAAATGGGAGATTATATGAAAAGTGTAATAGAGTCTAATATATTAAAATAGACCATATTTAAAAGTCAACATAGGCAAAATCTATCTATCTATTTGGAAGCCTCTACTACATAGGTGAGTTGCTAGGACAAACACCTAGCTAACTCTGAAATAAGACAAGTAGAAGAACTAATACTGAAAGAAAGATAATATCATCCTCAGAACATGACGAATCACAAAACAACCAAAAGCTAATGGGAATATGTACTAACCAAGAGCCTGATGATGTGCGCCAGAACCTATATTATGAAACAATATAGGAAGAAAAGTATTCAGTAAGTACTTGGAATGTACTTAGTATAAGGAACATGCATTAGTAAAAATGATATCTGAACATGATGAGTTTGTAAAACATGTTGATGTAATGATCAAGTATAAAGCATATAAATTGAGTAACTGAATTAAAATATTAGAAATACATGATCAATACAATTATCTAAAAGTCTGACTATGGGAGATACCGTTGACCGACATAAACTATGTGAGCTATAACATGATATTTACTGTACTGCTTCAATATTGAAAAGTGAGTGCCCATACATGCAAAAGTATGGACCATGATATCTAAGATAAGGTGGATATACTAGCTAATGTCTATATGAGAAAAACCTTATGGTAGCACATAATTTTGGGACTTAGTGATTACAATGAAGGCCCATGGATGCTAAAAGAAAACATTCATCCTAAAAATCCACTCGATACTAAGTATACTCCCAACAAAAACATGCATAAATCTGGAAACAATAATAATCTAATAATATCGAATCATACTTGTCATGCCCTGAGACTATACTCTAGGTGAGGCCGTCACTCAAAAACCATAAATGGTCCCCAGGCATACCATTGGTCTGGACAACTACTAAGTGGAAGACACAACTTGGTAAACAAACTTTAAAAGTAGTAAGCATTTTAAATACTTTAATAAATCCTATAAAAGCTATCTAAAATATACCGAATATATCTAAAAAAATGTTTAAAACATAATTTCTGAAATACTAATTAACTCTATACTTTGTCTATGATGCCTCTAAAGTGCCATAGATAAGTACCGAGATAGGCTCACAACTGCCTCAAGAGAAGTAATAATGCTTAATAAATAAACTAAATGTAGTTCCTCCAGAATCAAGGAGGTCACACCAAAAACTAGACTAATATTAACTTGAACGATACTCCTATGGAGGATCTCTAATGCCTATATTTGCATCATAAAATGATTCAGCATCGAAAGACATAAGTATATGAAATGTTTTCATGACTCGAGATCGGGTGTGATGGAACTCATCCTATCCCACCAGGACAAGTCAGCCTAAACCCAATAATTATAGAAAATATTGTAGAAATACTATTTATATAAAATACACCAGAAGCAGAAGTCTTAAATAAACTAGAATAACTGCAACATCTGGTTTTCACATGTACAAACCACTAATAAATATGAAATAAAAGATAATACAAGTCTCAAAGGTCTTTGTACCTTAAATAGAGCAAAGCATAAAGAAAAAAGGGACAAGGGAGATCAACAAGAACCAATCATGAACCTCTCTAAGTCACCTCGAAGCCTTGAAGTATAATGGATATCTCAAGATCACTTTCCGATCTCAGAATCTACACAAGTATAGAAGCAAGAAGTGATTATCAACCAAAATGGTACCCATCAAGTCAACTAACAAAACTAAGTAAATCCAAAGAAAACAATAACTCCTTTGCTCCCAACCGAACCTCCATAACTACATCCTACATAGAAAATCAACCCAACATAGATTTCACAATACACAATTCAAATATGTTCCACAATCATAGTTAAGTCATCACGAGATGGAAATCACAAGTATCACATGAATAAACCAGAAGAGTCAGTACACCACAAATAAGTATGAAAGGATGCTCATTCACCATCAATACTCGAGCATCAGTCATATATGTCGTCGATGACCTCAGCATCACACACTCTTCAGATATGACCTTGGCATCACATTCTCACCGGTAATACTCTCGCTGGAAAAGACCTCAGCATTACACTCTCACCATAAATGACCTTGGCGTCACACACTCACTGGAAATGAACTTCACATCACACTCTCATTGAAAATGTTCTTGGCATCACACTCTCATTGAAAATGACCTCGGCATCATGCTCTCACCGAAAATGACCTGGGCATCATACTCTCTATCTCATCACAGTGTCCAACAATGAAATGCAATTCAGCATGTTAATGCAATAATGAGAAATGACAAGTTTAAGCAATTCACAATCATAATGGGACTATCAAGGCATATCATAAGATTTACATTAATGTAAATATCTACCATTTCACAGTTTTCAATCACAATCATAGCAGCACATTGCCTTTTTACCGCATTCATTTATTAAGATTAAATCATATAAATACATAATCCATCCCTATTATTTCCATTACTCACCAATAGATATGTAACACCCCTAAAACATTATATGCGGTGTTTTAATTCTCAATAAAAAATAATACTGTTTTTGTATTTTGGCATAACTTTTTATTGAATAGTCCAAATTAGATGATTCAAATTTTTTGAATAACTCCAATGGTATTACCTACAACTCTGAAGACTTTATTTTAAGATTCAGAGGATACATAGGTTAAATAGTTTAATTTTTGCAAGAGATGGTCTTGTGATGAAATAAAGTATTTGTAGAAGTTAAATAATATATCATGGTGGGATGCTCTAAATTGGTTTATTCTTGAATGAAATAAAAGTATACTTCTAGATCTACAATTTATATGAGATACCAAATCCTAATTAGGAAGTTATCTTATTCAAACGCAGCTCCGAAAAAGGGTATTCCATTAAAAGAAGGTTAATATCACCAATCATGAAAAGATCTAGATCCATTTTGATATCACCCATGAGATCAATAGTCCTCCATTTGACATTATCCATGAGATCACAATCCTCCATTGAAATTTCAAGATCATCCTTTGTAATTATTTTTATTTATTGTTAGGTCCCTCCTCAACCCCTATAAATACCCACTTTATTTCCTCATTTTATTCATCAAGCTTTCTCAAGCAACTCTTTTCTCTATACATTTTTTACTCATTCTCAAATATAGTTTTAGTTTTTAGTAGTATAGAAATACTATTCCGGTGATTCTTATACCCCGAGTAGTACACAAAATGCTCCGATGAGGAGAAAGGCTATGGGTTCAAGAGTGGTCATTGAGTTCTTCAATTTGGGGTAAAGCTTCGAATTCCAAGTATGTAAGGCTATTCATAGCATTAAATTGATTTCTTCCATGCGCTCAATATTTAAATTCATCGTAATTGAGTTATATTTAAGTTTTATCCAAATCTTCAACTCTTAATGAACTAATTCTTCTTCTATTGAGTTAGATATATTTATTCATTGAAATTATTAATATTTTCATCTATGATATTATTGAAATTATTGTTCATGGCTACTTTCCCATGAACTCTAATTGATTTGATGTTTATGAATATTTTTACACGTGTTTTGAGTAAAGATGTTGGCTTTTAATATTTATTAACAAAAAGAGTAATTTGAATTAATACTATATATATATATATATATATATATATATATATATATATATATATATATATATATATATGAGTTTGAAAGAGCAAAAGAATACAGTTTAAATGAATTTGAGTAAATGATGTTTTGAGAAAGATGTTTTGATGAGATCTAAATAATTTTTTGAAGTGTAATGATTAATGAAGAGGTAATAAGATGAATGTAATATTTTTCCAATAAGACTAGATGATGATGTTAATATGAGCACATATTTTGAGAGTAGTATTGAGCACTAGTTGGGTAAGAGTTTAATTGACTCAAACCTTAGAACTATGTAGCAAGCGTAGGATGGAGGCTATACCTATTAAGTCCTAAATAGAGGACTTCATTGATTTGATCCAAGATGGTGATGTGCTTTACCCTAGCAAGGTATTGGATGGATGTGGAAACGACATCTCTTCGTTGTATCATCACTAGCTCATAAGTGATGGTTGTCGATTAGAGAAATTCCCAACTGAGTAAGCATTGCTTATTATTATTATTTTTAAAATTCATTACATATTGATATTGAGTTTTGAGCCGAGTCTTCCTGAGAGGAGTCTCTTGATATTTTTATCTACTTTCTTTCCATTTACACACTTGTATATTTCATATACTGACGTCATTCGACTTGCATGATTTTATGATACAGATACAAGTGTTAGAGATCCTCAATAGGTGTATCGTTGAAGATCATTACTTTCCAGCTATTTGGTGAGTCCTTTTTGTATTCGAAAGAACTCTTTATTCTTTTATTATTGTTGAGTATTATGTTTTTTTAGGTAGCCATGGATATGTCATTGGAACCGTCTGATAGTGTTAGAGGCTTCATAGATTGAGTTTGATGATGTAATTGGAGTAGTTCTCCTTTGAAACTACTTCTTTTAAGGATTATTTCTTTCATTTGATGTTGATGATGGCGAGCTCACATAAGTATTCTTATTTTCAGTTACATCTTCCGCTGATGAAAGAATGAGTAATGAGACCAACTAGTTTTCTCAGAGGCCAGAGATGGTTTCTGGAGCAAAGAGTTCAAGAGAACTAGGTTGTCTATGAAGCCATGTCTAGTAGATTCTAGCTTATGGGTGTGTCATGCACCACACATATAATCAGGAGGCTATAGGACATTAGGAATTATTTTACTTCTTTCATAATCTGAGTTCATGCGATATTGTTTAACTCTATGAAATTTCCTTTCTAATTCATGCATTGATATGTTGCAGACCATGCCTCCTAAATGTACAACCAGTCAGATGAACGCTGCCAATACTGAGGTTCCACAGTCAGAGATGCCTCCATGAAGAATTAGGGGCCGACCTGCAAGGTTTACCGAGGTACCCCAAATACCTATTATTCATACCACTCCTAGTTTGGAGGTAGAATACAGAGGAGCTATTTCCATTCTCACTCAACTAGTAGCTGCCCAGATGGGTAACCATAGTTCACCAACTCCTTGATATAGCTCTCAAGAGTTGTGTTCCACTACAAGAATTAGATATTTTCTAAGGATGAATCCGCCAGTCTTCATAGGGTCTAAGGTTTAGGAGGATCCTCAAAATTTCATTGATGAGATATAGAAGATCTTGAAAGCGCTATATACTACCGAGGTTGAGGGTCTTTAGTTGGTTTCCTACCAGCTCAAGGATGTGGAGAACATGTGGTATGAACAGTGGGAGCAGAGTCGCCACGATGATACTGGACCTAGTATTTTTGATGAGTTTGAAAGCGCTTTCCTTGACCACTTCTTTCTCCAAGCTCTACAGGAAGCAAAAGTTGAGGAGTTTGTGAACCTCAAGCATGAGAGCATGACTATAAAGGAGTATAGTTTGAAGTTTATTTAGTTGTCCAAATATGCCCTATAAATAATTCCTCATATGAGGTCCAAGATGAGGAAGTTTGTCTCTAGCCTAGGCAAACATGTAAAGAGAGAATATAAGGCATTGTTAATGATTTCGGACATATATTTTTCTAGATTGATGGTGTATGCTCAGTAGGTTGAGGATGAAAAGAAAAAAGACCAATAGGAATACTTAAACAAGAAGGCTAAGTCTGCTGGGCATGAGAACGAGCAAAAGCAAGGGAAGGGTAACATGTCCTTCTTTTAGAAGGTGTATTCTAATTATGCACCTTCTTCAACAATTAGTTTTATACATAATAAGAGGTTGATAAGTCACCAGAACTTCCGAGCTCAGGGTTATCAATCCCAATTAAGTGTGGCTCAAGGTTCTAGAGGAAAGCCACCATGTACTAGATGTGGGAAGCTCCATTTGGGAGATGTCATGTGGGCACCAATGCTTGCTATGAATGTGGAAAGACAGGTGATTTCCAGAATGAGTGTCCTTCAAAGAGACAAGGAGAGGAAGTAGTAGAGCTCAATTTTCTTCTGCAGGTATGGGAAAAACCATCTGTATGCTATGGGTAGTCGCCAATACCAAGAGAATGCACTGATGTTATTACTGGTATGCTCTGAGTCCTTTCTTTTGATGTGTATGAATTACTTAATTCGGTTGCAACATTATCTTTTATGACTCTTTATTTGGATAGTAAATTTGAGATCTTTTCTAAGTGTCTTCTTGAGCCTTTTAGCGTGTCTACTCTTATTGTTGAGTCTATATTAGATGAGAGGGTCTATTGATATTATACTATTTCAATCTATCATAGGGATACCATGGCTGACTTAGTTGAGTTGGACATGATTGATTTTTATGTGATTCTTGGCATGGACTACTTTATGCTTGTTATGTCTCAGTTGATTATAGGACCCGAATTGTCAAGTTTGAATTTCCAAATGAGCCTATCTTAGAGTGGAAGGGGAGTTCTGTAGTGCCTAGGGGTAAATTTGTTTCCTACCTTTAGGGAAAAAAGTTAATCTCTAAAATCATTATAACTGAACATAATCTGAAAGATAATTTATCTCAAAGCATCAAATTATAATCATATATATATAGAGACACTTATCTGAAAGCTTCATTATTCATGATATTCTGGTAATCTGAGGCTTGGATGTTAAACATTAGCTTAGTCATGATCATAAAAATACTTCCACGCTATGGTTTCACAAAATTATCATTGAAAATATGTAATTAAGATTAATTCATATGTAATAAGATCATACATGAGGAAGAAATCAAAGTTTAATAAGAACCCATAAGAAATCATGTAATCCTACAACTTAAAGTTTATATCTTGAAGGGATTGGGGATTCTTCAGAATTAAATGGGTGAAAAGAGACCCATTTATGAAGTTTTCACATACTTTCATCAAAACCTTACCTAAATTTGGGGAAGAAGGCTTGATAATGTTACACCCCATATCTTTGAACTCGGAAGGTCCCTTAAGTTATTTAGAAGCTAGTATGTAAGCCACTTAAGTTACGACCTTATTAAACAACTCTAAGGAAAGAGGATTGTGATACCTCGAGAGAAGGAAGGTTGGAAATAGAGTTATACGAATCCGGAAAGAGTTGGAGGCTAAGGAATCGAGTTACCTATGTAAGCTACTAACTTGGAAGTCTTACATACTTAAGCTATTGGAGTACGAACCAAGCTTGAGAAGCATGGATTACATAGGCTCTTAAAATGAGATGAGATTACGAACTCACGAGGAAGAGGAGAAGATGACACGTGGCAGCCAATAAGGAGGTGCTACGTGGCAGCACCTCAAGAAAGTAGGTGACCCACCTGCTTGGGGGTCAAGTAAGTGACCCACCTACTTGAAGGTGGACCCCACTGCCACGTGGTAGCACTGCATTGGCCGCATGGTTGAGGTGGACCAATAAGGGCCTAACACGTGTCACCCTTAGGGGATGACACGTGTCACCTCATATATATATATGTGTGTGTATATGACTCTTCATTGGTTCAATTCTCCAAAAACATCAGCCTAGCAAGGAGAAACAATTGTGAGAGAAAGAGATAGAGAGGCAGCCATGGTTTTTGCAGTTTGAAGGTAAGTTTCTCACTTTTGTTCTATGAATATGTGGAGGTATATATATGTATATTAAGATGCCTATGGAACGATATTTTCAGTTCTTTACTTTGAAAACTAAGAGAAACTTAATGAGAAAACGCTAGGGCATAGACCCATTTTTGGAGAGGACAGTCGTTAGTAATATTGGTATAACTTCTTGTATATAGCTTAGTTTCGGGTTATTCAATATGTTTTAGAAAGGTATTTCATAGGTATATAACTTTTATTTAGACTTTCAAATCCAGTTTTGCTTTTAGATTCACGAAAAAGGGTGATGACGTGTAGAGGAGGTACTGCCCAGATTTGGTTTTGGAAATCCTACACGGACAGCTGTGAGTATTTTGGTCATATATTTTCATAAAAAATTGTTGTAGGGGTAATTCAAAATTATTTCTGACCTTGATACACATGTATATAACTTTCATTGAGGCCACACATATTGTTTCCTTCAATTACCCCTTCGAAACTAAGCGACAATACAAGACGATAGGCTGTCCAGAATTCACGTTTTGATAGGTTTGGCGAGTTTTGGCCATTTTTGGGAAAGGTAAGGTTTTTCCTTTCAATTTGAAGCTTATGGTGTTGTTATATGATGTATTACACCCTTTGTATGCTATTGAAAGTTTAAAAAATGTCGTAGAAATGCTCGACGTTCGAAATAAACTAAATTGGAATTGCTATAGTTAAATTGTCGTCGAAGGATAGTGTTGTTCGTGTGAGGTACTGCTGTAGGGGTATGATGTGTTGTTTCAGGGCCTAAATATGTTCTAATTTGGGTTAGGGTGCTTCTGATTGAATCCACACGACCCCTCATTGCGTATAATGAAAGGCGTTACAAAATAAAGGCTAGACGCCCTATTGTGCTACCATATTTTTGAATAAGTCGTTTGGAGTTTATGTTGTATATTGTTTGTGTGAATTGCTGCAGGTTGTTGTTGTTGGTTGGCTGTATGTCTTAGGGACCTAATTGGAAATTTTTATAGGGCACATTATAGGGGAGGTGTTGCCCAAATTTCGTTGACGCCTTAGCGAATAACAAAATTAGTGAGGGAAACGACTAAGGAATTAGATTCCATTAATACTAAGATGTAACCTAGGGTATTGGAAAGTAAAAAACGGGTTGATATTCATACTACTTTCATGTTGAATAGGTTCAAAGGACGGCGAGGCAAGCAGGATAAGGAATAATTCAGACAAGGTATGTGAAGATTTCTCTTGGCATGTTGTTGACATAGTGCGTAAAGCTATCTTTCTTTCCTGTTGGCATGTCATAGCCTTAGGTGGTTTGTGGATGAAATGTGGGAATAGTTCCATTCCCAAAACTCCAAGTATGCCTCCTAATCCCCATCCACTGTTTGATAATAGAACCCCTATAAAGATTAAGTATTGCCTGTTAAGGCTTCTACGTGTTAAAGAGTAGTTTATGAAAAGCTATCTATACTTTCTCTTGATATGTACTTGGCACGAAAATGAGGTTATGATGCCATGGTTGTTCATCGAGCCCTAGAATAGGATGGGTACGAAATATCCACATAAAGGAAAGTACAGACTATATATAGTTTATTCTCTTTCTTCTTCTGGCATGTCTTAGTTGTAGGTTGAACATGATATGAGTTCCGGGATAACTCCATTCTTAGCATCTCTTATTTATGTCTGAATATCATACTTTTATAATAATTGAACTATTTCCCTGAAAACTTCTCTATGCTAAAGAGATAACAAATGTACAAGCTCCAAGTCTTACAAACTATATGTTAACAATTGTTTCTGGTTCCATAAGCAATTTGGTTTTACTTTAGTACATGCCTAGGAGCCCCGAGATTATAATTGATATTGCCCATAATGGTATTTAGAAGTCACTCGAGATGACTACACTACTACTCGAGTCCTCCGACAAAATTTTAATCTTCTTATATGTCAAGTCTCTAATAATGATTTAAATTGCATACTCACTACTCTACTCGTGTATATTGTAACACTTCTTTCCCTGAGTCCCGAGCGAAGATATGTTCTCGTGCATAGTTCACTGCATTATTCTCTGAGTCCCTCAATAGAGGGCTAGGATACGTGTATAGATATATGATGATGTGTTGTAATAAGGTGGTGATGGCACTGGGGCTATGATGGTTTTACAGAGGTGATTCACCAGACCCCCGAAAGGGCCGGTTATATGATATGATTCGAACATGCATGTTTTTGTAATTCACAAAGTATAGGTACATGTTTCTGAATTAATATCTTATCCCCTGTTTCTCTATTTCGAATATACCTCCAGTGTATTATGTTACATTTTACATACTCAGTACATATATCGTACTGAACCCCTTTCCCGGGGGGCTGGATTCATGCCCACAGGTACAGATATAGATTTTGGGAGTCCGTCAGCTTAGGATTCCATGCAGATCAGTTGGAAGAGGCTCCATTGTATCGGGGCCTAGTTTTTGATACTGTCCATGGATGTATAAAAAATATTTTATCCATTCAGGGGTACGGCGGGGGCCCTGTCCTGCCATATGTTGTCATTTATATGTTTATAAGTCTGCATACATATATATGTGGGTTGTATATGTCAATTTGGTTCAGTTGGGTCTATATGATATATTGTACATATTGTTATGTTATGGCATCCTTATCGGCTTGCGTGCCCTGTCATGTTGTAATACAAACAAAAAGGGCTACATGTATATGTAAATATTATCGCCTAGTGGGGCTCTATTACATGATATTGTTTTATTTACTATTCAATGTGACCACAGCTGATAGATATGTGTACGGGGGGTCCATGTCGAACCCCAGTTGCGACCTACGGGGTTGAGTCGTGAAAAAAGTGGTATCAGAGCAATTCATCCTCGGAGTGTCTGCAGACCGTGTCTAATAGAGTCTTAGTTATCGATGTGTTGCACGCCACATCTATAAACAGGAAGCTATAGGATATTTAGGATGTTACTTTTCTTCTACATCTGAGATCGTGCTTCAGATTCGAGTCATAGAAAAATTCCTTATACTAACTTTGGATCTTAACAGAAGGACGACACCAATAGAAAGAAGTAATTGACGACATGGAAAGTTATGGAGTATGCAGGTAAGTAAAGTAAAGCTGTGGAAGATATCCGTCGGGTAAGGTATTGAAATATAAAGTTGAAACGTAAAAGGAAAGCAGATAGAAAGTGCAACAGATGTCGTTTGAAGTTGGACATATGAGGTAAGTCCAGTATTTTTATATTATTATTGACGTTGAAAGCCCTGTGTGGTTGCGATATGAGATGACATTGAAAGCCCTGTACGGCTGTGATATGATATGAATATATATATATATATATATATATGTTGATCCTGTGAGGCATTGTTGGTATGTTTTGCGTGCAGGTTGTGGGATAGTAAGAAGTGTAGAGGAAACTCTGCCAAAATTTTCCCAGAACGGGGAAAAGGAAATGAAACATAGATTTTTGAGATGTCTGAGAAGTTGATACCAAGTACCCCTACTATGTTCAACTAAAGCTGTAAGAGGTATCCTTCAGGTTGCCGATAAGGGGCACCCTTTTCACTTGAAAAATTTTATGTCGGAGGAACAAAAGCTTATTTAAATAGAAAGTTCAGACCACGGTATTTCCAGCCGTATTTGTACTGTAGGAATCTAAATAGAGGGCTCAGGGTGAATGATAAGATGTCCCGCGAACGAGTTTCACTCTTTTTGGAAAAACATACCAAGCCCTCAACTCCTATTGTAAATTAGATGAGTTGTTCGTAACTCAAAGATAAACTCGGAATGAGACCAGAAGGGTCAAGTATTAAAATAACTACTGTGATGTTTCAGAGATTCTGGGTTCTTTCAACAATGGTTGAACAATGATTTGTGATAACAGTTTATAGTTCTCCACCGATTAATTGGGAAAAGAACTCCTAATGGAAGCATCTCAGGGAGATGTCAGGGATGAATACGAATTAAAAAGGGGATATGTAAGTATGAATTGAACAGTGTAATACGAGTATGCAGGGACAAAGTGGAACCACTAGTAAGACGCATTTAGTACGCGTTGACTATGCTAAAGGCCTACGTTGAGAACGCAGTAAGAGCATGGGGCTTAAGATAAAAAAAATAAATGAAAAAAAATGCGTGTACACAACGTAGCCCCGAAAATGGTGGAATCCTTAAGGGACGAGGATGTCAAACTTAAGGAATAAGTGGCGCAACTCCTATTCGCCCCAAGAAGCACAGGATGTAGGTTGGGATAAAGCTACTACTCCAAGAAAACCTTATCGTCGGAATATTAGCACTGCCTAATTAGAATTGGAACGACTACAAGTACAAACAAAGGAAAGTATGAGTACCCTCTAAAAGGGGGAAGTTAATGAGAAAATGGCAAAAGTAAGATAAAGGCAATCGATATGGGAATATATTTAAGATGGACATCTAAACATCAACAGGATATCTTACCGAACCAAGTTAGAAAGATCGGAAGCTACCAATAATTGGATGGAAGCCAGAATGCTACATAAGGCAGCATTAAGAACTTTTTGACGAGACCCTGACTGACATAACACTAGAAGGTAGTTGCGGATAAAAACAAAAGAGTGTAACCATGAAAGGAAATCAACCAACTTAAGAGATATTACGAAGGATAATGACAGCATGCTAGACCAAAAGCCAAAATATTGGTTATAGAGTTAGTCGCAAATGATGTTGCGATAGATAAATCACCAAAGAAAAAGGAATAGAAAGCCTCCTGTGGTAGAAAATAAGGAGAACATAAAGTGAATAGAGGATAGTGGAGTTATAGGTCTACACTGGTACTGGATGCAAGATAACAGACGAAAGGACAGGGCAAAACATAAAGACTCGCGAGATAAATCTTGGGCTAAATCGAGTGCCCGCACATCGTGGAAAGGATTACAATGAAACGCTACACGAAGACTTCCCAGGAAGGTCACCCATCCCAGTATTACTCTCACCCCAGCATGCTTAACTTCAAAATTCTGATGGAACTTAATGTGTTAGTGCTGGTATGATCACCCGAGATGGAAGAATCGGAACTAGCAGCGGAGGAACGATATGATATTATGTTCCTGGAATACTATACCTTACGTTAAGGCAATTGTAACAAGGGCGTAAGCAAAATAAGAAGGATTAGCTAATTGCTAACTGATGACACAATTAACTACTGAGACATGCAAAAGTAGGTTAAGACAGACTACCGAGATGGAATTGGTACTACGGGTAAGGTAAGACATGGCCATGATTAGACCAAAGACCTACCCTAACATCGAATATAGTATAAGGGAGAGAAAGGCAAGGTAAGACATGAGAACTAACGAGATAGCACTTGGATAATTTTTTGTACCCTCTCATAATCTTATAACGGTAAAAGGTGATACAGGATAATGTATCTATAAGGTTACAAGTGGGGGTAAGGAAAGTGGTGAAAGAGTTTAAACGAAATGGGTAGAACTAGCTGGTTACTACAGGATGACGAGCTTATATGCCAAAATTCCTTCGGAATTACACCAGATCATGTTAGACAACGCACAGAATGACTACGAGAGACATTATATGAGGGGACCATATCATTATTCGGTAGCCAACTTTAAGGATTGGGAAAAAAGGGGAAGAAGAACCCAAAAGATTGAATGCCAGTTAAAGTTCTGGAATGGAACCCCTCTATAATTTATATAAAGTCTTAAAGGAAGTTGCATTTAACATTCGGGGACGAATGTTCTAAAGGGGGAAGGATGTTACACCCCATATCTTTGAACTCGGAAGGTCCCTTAAGTTATTTAGAAGCTAGTATGTAAGCCACTTAAGTTACGACCCTATTAAACAACTCTAAGGAAAGAGGATTGTGATACCTCGAGAGAAGGAAGGTTGGAAATAGAGTTATACGAATCTGGAAAGAGTTGGAGGCTAAGGAATCGAGTTACCTATGTAAGCTACTAACTTGGAAGTCTTACATACTTAAGCTATTGGAGTACGAACCAAGCTTGAGAAGCATGGATTACATAGGCTCTTAAAATGAGATGAGATTACGAACTCACGAGGAAGAGGAGAAGATGACACGTGGCAGCCAATAAGGAGGTGCTACGTGGCAGCACCTCAAGAAAGTAGGTGACCCACCTGCTTGGGGGTCAAGTAAGTGACCCACCTACTTGAAGGTGGACCCCACTACCATGTGGCAGCACTGCATTGGCCGCATGGTTGAGGTGGACCAATAAGGGCCTGACACGTGTCACCCTTAGGGGATGACACGTGTCACCTCATATATATATATGTGTGTGTATATGACTCTTCATTGGTTCAATTCTCCAAAAACATCAGCCTAGCAAGGAGAAACAATTTTGAGAGAAAGAGATAGAGAGGCAGCCATGGTTTTTGCAGTTTGAAGGTAAGTTTCTCACTTTTGTTCTGTGAATATGTGGAGGTGTATATATGTATATTAAGATGCCTATGGAACGATATTTTCAGTTCTTCACTTTGAAAACTAAGAGAAACTTAATGAGAAAACGCTAGGGCATAGACCCATTTTTGGAGAGAACAGTCGTTAGTAATATTGGTATAACTTCTTGTGTATAGCTTAGTTTCGGGTTATTCAATATGTTTTAGAAAGGTATTTCATAGGTATATAACTTTTATTTAGACTTTCAAATCCAGTTTTGCTTTTAGATTCACGAAAAAGGGTGATGACGTGTAGAGGAGGTACTGCCAGATTTGGTTTTGGAAATCCTACACGGACAGCTGTAAGTATTTTGGTCATATATTTTCATAAAAAATTGTTGTAGAGGTAATTCAAAATTATTTCTGACCTTGATACACATGTATATAACTTTCATTGAGGCCACAAATATTGTTTCCTTCAATTACCCCTTTGAAACTAAGCGACAATACAATACGATAGGCTGTCCAGAATTCACGTTTTGATAGGTTTGGCGAGTTTTGGCCATTTTTGGGAAAGGTAAGGTTTTTCCTTTCAATTTGAAGCTTATGGTGTTGTTATATGATGTATTACACCCTTTGTATGCTACTGAAAGTTTAAAAAATGTCGTAGAAATGCTCGACGTTCGAAATAAACTAAATTGGAATTGCTATAGTTAAATTGTCGTCGAAGGATAGTGTTGTTCGTGTGAGGTGCTGCTGTAGGGGTATGATGTGTTGTTTCAGGGCCTAAATATGTTCTAATTTGGGTTAGGGTGCTTCTGGTTGAATCCACACGACCCCTCATTGCGTATAATGAAAGGCGTTACAAAATAAAGGCTAGACGCCCTATTGTGCTACCATATTTTTGAATAAGTCGTTTGGAGTTTGTGTTGTATATTGTTGGTGTGAATTGCTGCAGGTTGTTGTTGTTGGTTGGCTGTAGGTCTTAGGGACCTAATTGGAAATTTTTATAGGGCACATTATAGGGGAGGTGTTGCCCAAATTTCGTCGACGCCTTAGCGAATAACAAAATTAGTGAGGGAAACGACTAAGGAATTAGATTACATTAATACTAAGATGTAACCTAGGGTGGTGGAAAGTAAAAAATGGGTTGATATTCATACTACTTTAATGTTGAATAGGTTCAAAGGACGGCGAGGCAAGCAGGATAAGGAATAATTCAGACAAGGTATGTGAAGCTTTCTCTTGGCATGTTGTTGACATAGTGCGTAAAGCTATCTTTCTTTCCTGTTGGCATGTCATAGCCTTAGGTGGTTTGTGGATGAAATGTGGGAATAGTTCCATTCCCAAAACTCCAAGTATGCCTCCTAATCCCCATCCACTGTTTGATAATAGAACCCCTATAAAGATTAAGTATTGCCTGTTAAGGCTTCTACGTGTTAAAGAGTAGTTTATGAAAAGCTATCTATACTTTCTCTTGATATGTACTTGGCATGAAAATGAGGTTATGATGCCATGGTTGTTCATCGAGCCCTAGAATAGGATGGGTACGAAATATCCACATAAAGGAAAGTACAGACTATATATAGTTTATTCTCTTTCTTCTTCTGGCATGTCTTAGTTGTAGGTTCAACATGATATGAGTTCTGGGATAACTCCATTCTTAGCATCTCTTATTTATGTCTGAATATCATACTTTTATAATAATTGAACTATTTCCCTGAAAACTTCTCTATGCTAAAGAGATAACAAATGTACAGGCTCCAAGTCTTACAAACTATATGTTAACAATTGTTTCTGGTTCCATAAGCAATTTGGTTTTACTTTAGTACATGCCTAGGAGCCCCGAGATTATAATTGATATTGCCCATAATGGTATTTAGAAGTCACTCGAGATGACTACACTACTACTCGAGTCCTCCGACAAAATTTTAATCTTCTTATATATCAAGTCTCTAATAATGATTTAAATTGCATACTCACTACTCTACTCGTGTATATTGTAACACTTCTTTCCCTGAGTCCCGAGCGAAGATATGTTCTCGTGCACAGTTCACTGCATTATTCTCTGAGTCCCTCAATAGAGGGCTAGGATACGTGTATAGATATATGATGATGTGTTGTAATAAGGTGGTGATGGCACTGGGGCTATGATGGTTTTACAGAGGTGATTCACCGGACCCCCGAAAGGGCCGGTTATATGATATGATTCGAACATGCATGTTTTTGTAATTCACAAAGTATAGGTACAGGTTTCTGAATTAATATCTTATCCCCTGTTTCTCTATTTCGAATATACCTCCAGTGTATTATGTTACATTTTACATACTCAGTACATATATCGTACTGAACCCCTTTCCCGGGGGGCTGGATTCATGCCCACAGGTACAGATATAGATTTTGGGAGTCCGTCAGCTTAGGATTCCATGCAGATCAGTTGGAAGAGGCTCCATTGTATCGGGGCCTAGTTTTTGATACTGTCCATGGATGTATAAAAAATATTTTATCCATTCAGGGGTACGGCGGGGGCCCTGTCCTGCCATATGTTGTCATTTATATGTTTATAAGTCTGCATACATATATATGTGGGTTGTATATGTCAATTTGGTTCAGTTGGGTCTATATGATATATTGCACATATTGTTATGTTATGGCATCCTTATCGGCTTGCGTGCCCTGTCATGTTGTAATACAAACAAAAAGGGCTACATGTATATGTAAATATTATCGCCTAGTGGGGCTCTATTACATGATATTGTTTTATTTACTATTCAATGTGACCACAGCTGATAGATATGTGTACGGGGGGTCCATGTCGAACCCCAGTTGCGACCTACGGGGTTGAGTCGTGAAAAAAGTGGTATCAGAGCAATTCATCCTCGGAGTGTCTGCAGACCGTGTCTAATAGAGTCTTAGTTATCGATGTGTTGCACGCCACATCTATAAACAGGAAGCTATAGGATATTTAGGATGTTACTTTTCTTCTACATCTGAGATCGTGCTTCAGATTCGAGTCATAGAAAAATTCCTTATACTAACTTTGGATCTTAACAGAAGGAAGACACCAATAGAAAGAAGTAATTGACGACATGGAAAGTTATGGAGTATGCAGGTAAGTAAAGTAAAGCTGTGGAAGATATCCGTCGGGTAAGGTATTGAAATATAAAGTTGAAACGTAAAAGGAAAGCAGATAGAAAGTGCAACAGATGTCGTTTGAAGTTGGACATATGAGGTAAGTCCAGTATTTTTATATTATTATTGACGTTGAAAGCCCTGTGTGGTTGCGATATGAGATGACATTGAAAGCCCTGTACGGCTGTGATATGATATGAATATATATATATATATATATATGTTGATCCTGTGAGGCATTGTTGGTATGTTTTGTGTGCAGGTTGTGGGATAGTAAGAAGTGTAGAGGAAACTCTGCCAAAATTTTCCCAGAACGGGGAAAAGGAAATGAAACATAGATTTTTGAGATGTCTGAGAAGTTGATACCAAGTACCCCTACTATGTTCAACTAAAGCTGTAAGAGGTATCCTTCAGGTTGCAGATAAGGGGCACCCTTTTCACTTGAAAAATTTTATGTCGGAGGAACAAAAGCTTATTTAAATAGAAAGTTCAGACCACGGTATTTCCAGCCGTATTTGTACTGTAGGAATCTAAATAGAGGGCTCAGGGTGAATGATAAGATGTCCCGCGAACGAGTTTCACTCTTTTTGGAAAAACATACCAAGCCCTCAACTCCTATTGTAAATTAGATGAGTTGTTCGTAACTCAAAGATAAACTCGGAATGAGACCAGAAGGGTCAAGTATTAAAATAACTACTGTGATGTTTCAGAGATTCTGGGTTCTTTCAACAATGGTTGAACAATGATTTGTGATAACAGTTTATAGTTCTCCACCGATTAATTGGGAAAAGAACTCCTAATGGAAGCATCTCAGGGAGATGTCAGGGATGAATACGAATTAAAAAGGGGATATGTAAGTATGAATTGAACAGTGTAATACGAGTATGCAGGGACAAAGTGGAACCACTAGTAAGACGCATTTAGTACGCGTTGACTATGCTAAAGGCCTACGTTGAGAACGCAGTAAGAGCATGGGGCTTAAGATAAAAAAAATAAATGAAAAAAAATGCGTGTACACAACGTAGCCCCGAAAATGGTGGAATCCTTAAGGGACGAGGATGTCAAACTTAAGGAATAAGTGGCGCAACTCCTATTCGCCCCAAGAAGCACAGGATGTAGGTTGGGATAAAGCTACTACTCCAAGAAAACCTTATCGTCGGAATATTAGCACTGCCTAATTAGAATTGGAACGACTACAAGTACAAACAAAGGAAAGTATGAGTACCCTCTAAAAGGGGGAAGTTAATGAGAAAATGGCAAAAGTAAGATGAAGGCAATCGATATGGGAATATATTTAAGATGGACATCTAAACATCAACAGGATATCTTACCGAACCAAGTTAGAAAGATCGGAAGCTACCAATAATTGGATGGAAGCCAGAATGCTACATAAGGCAGCATTAAGAACTTTTTGACGAGACCCTGACTGACATAACACTAGAAGGTAGTTGCGGATAAAAACAAAAGAGTGTAACCATGAAAGGAAATCAACCAACTTAAGAGATATTACGAAGGATAATGACAGCATGCTAGACCAAAAGCCAAAATATTGGTTATAGAGTTAGTCGCAAATGATGTTGCGATAGATAAATCACCAAAGAAAAAGGAATAGAAAGCCTCCTGTGGTAGAAAATAAGGAGAACATAAAGTGAATAGAGGATAGTGGAGTTATAGGTCTACACTGGTACTGGATGCAAGATAACAGACGAAAGGACAGGGCAAAACATAAAGACTCGCGAGATAAATCTTGGGCTAAATCGAGTGCCCGCACATCGTGGAAAGGATTACAACGAAACGCTACACGAAGACTTCCCAGGAAGGTCACCCATCCCAGTATTACTCTCACCCCAGCATGCTTAACTTCAAAATTCTGATGGAACTTAATGTGTTAGTGCTGGTATGATCACCCGAGATGGAAGAATCGGAACTAGTAGCGGAGGAACGATATGATATTATGTTCCTGGAATACTATACCTTACGTTAAGGCAATTGTAACAAGGGCGTAAGCAAAATAAGAAGGATTAGCTAATTGCTAACTGATGACACAATTAACTACTGAGACATGCAAAAGTAGGTTAAGACAGACTACCGAGATGGAATTGGTACTACGGGTAAGGTAAGACATGGCCATGATTAGACCAAAGACCTACCCTAACATCGAATATAGTATAAGGGAGAGAAAGGCAAGGTAAGACATGAGAACTAACGAGATAGCACTTGGATAATTTTTTGTACCCTCTCATAATCTTGTAACGGTAAAAGGTGATACAGGATAATGTATCTATAAGGTTACAAGTGGGGGTAAGGAAAGTGGTGAAAGAGTTTAAACGAAATGGGTAGAACTAGCTGGTTACTACAGGATGACGAGCTTATATGCCAAAATTCCTTCGGAATTACACCAGATCATGTTAGACAACGCACAGAATGACTACGAGAGACATTATATGAGGGGACCATATCATTATTCGGTAGCCAACTTTAAGGATTGGGAAAAAAGGGGAAGAAGAACCCAAAAGATTGAATGCCAGTTAAAGTTCTGGAATGGAACCCCTCTATAATTTATATAAAGTCTTAAAGGAAGTTGCATTTAACATTCGGGGACGAATGTTCTAAAGGGGGAAGGATGTTACACCCCATATCTTTGAACTCAGAAGGTCCCTTAAGTTATTTAGAAGCTAGTATGTAAGCCACTTAAGTTACGACCCTATTAAACAACTCTAAGGAAAGAGGATTGTGATACCTCGAGAGAAGGAAGGTTGGAAATAGAGTTATACGAATCTGGAAAGAGTTGGAGGCTAAGGAATCGAGTTACCTATGTAAGCTACTAACTTGGAAGTCTTACATACTTAAGCTATTGGAGTACGAACCAAGCTTGAGAAGCATGGATTACATAGGCTCTTAAAATGAGATGAGATTACGAACTCACGAGGAAGAGGAGAAGATGACACGTGGCAGCCAATAAGGAGGTGCTACGTGGCAGCACCTCAAGAAAGTAGGTGACCCACCTGCTTGGGGGTCAAGTAAGTGACCCACCTACTTGAAGGTGGACCCCACTGCCACGTGGCAGCACTGCATTGGCCGCATGGTTGAGGTGGACCAATAAGGGCCTGACACGTGTCACCCTTAGGGGATGACATGTGTCACCTCATATATATATATGTGTGTGTATATGACTCTTCATTGGTTCAATTCTCCAAAAACATCAGCCTAGCAAGGAGAAACAATTGTGAGAGAAAGAGATAGAGAGGCAGCCATGGTTTTTGCAGTTTGAAGGTAAGTTTCTCACTTTTGTTCTGTGAATATGTGGAGGTGTATATATGTATATTAAGATGCCTATGGAACGATATTTTCAGTTCTTCACTTTGAAAACTAAGAGAAACTTAATGAGAAAACGCTAGGGCATAGACCCATTTTTGGAGAGAACAGTCGTTAGTAATATTGGTATAACTTCTTGTGTATAACTTAGTTTCGGGTTATTCAATATGTTTTAGAAAGGTATTTAATAGGTATATAACTTTTATTTAGACTTTCAAATCCAGTTTTGCTTTTAGATTCACGAAAAAGGGTGATGACGTGTAGAGGAGGTACTGCCCAGATTTGGTTTTGGAAATCCTACACGGACAGCTGTGAGTATTTTGGTCATATATTTTCATAAAAAATTGTTGTAGAGGTAATTCAAAATTATTTCTGACCTTGATACACATGTATATAACTTTCATTGAGGCCACAAATATTGTTTCCTTCAATTACCCCTTTGAAACTAAGCGACAATACAATACGATAGGCTGTCCAGAATTCACGTTTTGATAGGTTTGGCGAGTTTTGGCCATTTTTGGGAAAGGTAAGGTTTTTCCTTTCAATTTGAAGATTATGGTGTTGTTATATGATGTATTACACCCTTTGTATGCTACTGAAAGTTTAAAAAATGTCGTAGAAATGCTCGACGTTCGAAATAAACTAAATTGGAATTGCTATAGTTAAATTGTCGTCGAAGGATAGTGTTGTTCGTGTGAGGTGCTGCTGTAGGGGTATGATGTGTTGTTTTAGGGCCTAAATATGTTCTAATTTGGGTTAGGGTGCTTCTGGTTGAATCCACACGACCCCTCATTGCGTATAATGAAAGGCGTTACAAAATAAAGGCTAGACGCCCTATTGTGCTACCATATTTTTGAATAAGTCGTTTGGAGTTTGTGTTGTATATTGTTGGTGTGAATTGCTGTAGGTTGTTGTTGTTGGTTGGCTGTAGGTATTAGGGACCTAATTGGAAATTTTTATAGGGCACATTATAGGGGAGGTGTTGCCCAAATTTCGTCGACGCCTTAGCGAATAACAAAATTAGTGAGGGAAACGACTAAGGAATTAGATTCCATTAATACTAAGATGTAACCTAGGGTGTTGGAAAGTAAAAAATGGGTTGATATTCATACTACTTTAATGTTGAATAGGTTCAAAGGACGGCGAGGCAAGCAGGATAAGGAATAATTCAGACAAGGTATGTGAAGCTTTCTCTTGGCATGTTGTTGACATAGTGCGTAAAGCTATCTTTCTTTCCTGTTGGCATGTCATAGCCTTAGGTGGTTTGTGGATGAAATGTGGGAATAGTTCCATTCCCAAAACTCCAAGTATGCCTCCTAATCCCCATCCACTGTTTGATAATAGAACCCCTATAAAGATTAAGTATTGCCTGTTAAGGCTTCTACGTGTTAAAGAGTAGTTTATGAAAAGCTATCTATACTTTCTCTTGATATGTACTTGGCATGAAAATGAGGTTATGATGCCATGGTTGTTCATCGAGCCCTAGAATAGGATGGGTACGAAATATCCACATAAAGGAAAGTACAGACTATATATAGTTTATTCTCTTTCTTCTTCTGGCATGTCTTAGTTGTAGGTTCAACATGATATGAGTTCTGGGATAACTCCATTCTTAGCATCTCTTATTTATGTCTGAATATCATACTTTTATAATAATTGAACTATTTCCCTGAAAACTTCTCTATGCTAAAGAGATAACAAATGTACAGGCTCCAAGTCTTACAAACTATATGTTAACAATTGTTTCTGGTTCCATAAGCAATTTGGTTTTACTTTAGTACATGCCTAGGAGCCCCGAGATTATAATTGATATTGCCCATAATGGTATTTAGAAGTCACTCGAGATGACTACACTACTACTCGAGTCCTCCGACAAAATTTTAATCTTCTTATATATCAAGTCTCTAATAATGATTTAAATTGCATACTCACTACTCTACTCGTGTATATTGTAACACTTCTTTCCCTGAGTCCCGAGCGAAGATATGTTCTCGTGCACAGTTCACTGCATTATTCTCTGAGTCCCTCAATAGAGGGCTAGGATACGTGTATAGATATATGATGATGTGTTGTAATAAGGTGGTGATGGCACTGGGGCTATGATGGTTTTACAGAGGTGATTCACCGGACCCCCGAAAGGGCCGGTTATATGATATGATTCGAACATGCATGTTTTTGTAATTCACAAAGTATAGGTACAGGTTTCTGAATTAATATCTTATCCCCTGTTTCTCTATTTCGAATATACCTCCAGTGTATTATGTTACATTTTACATACTCAGTACATATATCGTACTGAACCCCTTTCCCGGGGGGCTGGATTCATGCCCACAGGTACAGATATAGATTTTGGGAGTCCGTCAGCTTAGGATTCCATGCAGATCAGTTGGAAGAGGCTCCATTGTATCGGGGCCTAGTTTTTGATACTGTCCATGGATGTATAAAAAATATTTTATCCATTCAGGGGTACAGCGGGGGCCCTGTCCTGCCATATGTTGTCATTTATATGTTTATAAGTCTGCATACATATATATGTGGGTTGTATATGTCAATTTGGTTCAGTTGGGTCTATATGATATATTGTACATATTGTTATGTTATGGCATCCTTATCGGCTTGCGTGCCCTGTCATGTTGTAATACAAACAAAAAGGGCTACATGTATATGTAAATATTATCGCCTAGTGGGGCTCTATTACATGATATTGTTTTATTTACTATTCAATGTGACCACAGCTGATAGATATGTGTATGGGGGGTCCATGTCGAACCCCAGTTGCGACCTACGGGGTTGAGTCGTGAAAAAAGTGGTATCAGAGCAATTCATCCTCGGAGTGTCTGCAGACCGTGTCTAATAGAGTCTTAGTTATCGATGTGTTGCACGCCACATCTATAAACAGGAAGCTATAGGATATTTAGGATGTTACTTTTCTTCTACATCTGAGATCGTGCTTCAGATTCGAGTCATAGAAAAATTCCTTATACTAACTTTGGATCTTAACAGAAGGACGACACCAATAGAAAGAAGTAATTGACGACATGGAAAGTTATGGAGTATGCAGGTAAGTAAAGTAAAGCTGTGGAAGATATCCGTCGGGTAAGGTATTGAAATATAAAGTTGAAACGTAAA
Organism: Solanum dulcamara; assembly: GCF_947179165.1. Taxonomy (NCBI): domain Eukaryota; kingdom Viridiplantae; phylum Streptophyta; class Magnoliopsida; order Solanales; family Solanaceae; genus Solanum; species Solanum dulcamara. The sequence continues at coordinate 52,930,750 of NC_077238.1, read as the reverse complement.
AGGAAAGCAGATAGAAAGTGCAACAGATGTCGTTTGAAGTTGGACATATGAGGTAAGTCCAGTATTTTTATATTATTATTGACGTTGAAAGCCCTGTGTGGTTGCGATATGAGATGACATTGAAAGCCCTGTACGGCTGTGATATGATATGAATATATATATATATATATATATATATATGTTGATCCTGTGAGGCATTGTTGGTATGTTTTGCGTGCAGGTTGTGGGATAGTAAGAAGTGTAGAGGAAACTCTGCCAAAATTTTCCCAGAACGGGGAAAAGGAAATGAAACATAGATTTTTGAGATGTCTGAGAAGTTGATACCAAGTACCCCTACTATGTTCAACTAAAGCTGTAAGAGGTATCCTTCAGGTTGCCGATAAGGGTCACCCTTTTCACTTGAAAAATTTTATGTCGGAGGAACAAAAGCTTATTTAAATAGAAAGTTCAGACCACGGTATTTCCAGCCGTATTTGTACTGTAGGAATCTAAATAGAGGGCTCAGGGTGAATGATAAGATGTCCCGCGAACGAGTTTCACTATTTTTGGAAAAACATACCAAGCCCTCAACTCCTATTGTAAATTAGATGAGTTGTTCGTAACTCAAAGATAAACTCGGAATGAGACCAGAAGGGTCAAGTATTAAAATAACTACTGTGATGTTTCAGAGATTCTGGGTTCTTTCAACAATGGTTGAACAATGATTTGTGATAACAGTTTATAGTTCTCCACCGATTAATTGGGAAAAGAACTCCTAATGGAAGCATCTCAGGGAGATGTCAGGGATGAATACGAATTAAAAAGGGGATATGTAAGTATGAATTGAACAGTGTGATACGAGTATGCAGGGACAAAGTGGAACCACTAGTAAGACGCATTTAGTACGCGTTGACTATGCTAAAGGCCTACGTTGAGAACGCAGTAAGAGCATGGGGCTTAAGATAAAAAAAATAAATGAAAAAAAATGCGTGTACACAACGTAGCCCCGAAAATGGTGGAATCCTTAAGGGACGAGGATGTCAAACTTAAGGAATAAGTGGCGCAACTCCTATTCGCCCCAAGAAGCACAGGATGTAGGTTGGGATAAAGCTACTACTCCAAGAAAACCTTATCGTCGGAATATTAGCACTGCCTAATTAGAATTGGAACGACTACAAGTACAAACAAAGGAAAGTATGAGTACCCTCTAAAAGGGGGAAGTTAATGAGAAAATGGCAAAAGTAAGATGAAGGCAATCGATATGGGAATATATTTAAGATGGACATCTAAACATCAACAGGATATCTTACCGAACCAAGTTAGAAAGATCGGAAGCTACCAATAATTGGATGGAAGCCAGAATGCTACATAAGGCAGCATTAAGAACTTTTTGACGAGACCCTGACTGACATAACACTAGAAGGTAGTTGCGGATAAAAACAAAAGAGTGTAACCATGAAAGGAAATCAACCAACTTAAGAGATATTACGAAGGATAATGACAGCATGCTAGACCAAAAGCCAAAATATTGGTTATAGAGTTAGTCGCAAATGATGTTGCGATAGATAAATCACCAAAGAAAAAGGAATAGAAAGCCTCCTGTGGTAGAAAATAAGGAGAACATAAAGTGAATAGAGGATAGTGGAGTTATAGGTCTACACTGGTACTGGATGCAAGATAACAGACGAAAGGACAGGGCAAAACATAAAGACTCGCGAGATAAATCTTGGGCTAAATCGAGTGCCCGCACATCGTGGAAAGGATTACAACGAAACGCTACACGAAGACTTCCCAGGAAGGTCACCCATCCCAGTATTACTCTCACCCCAGCATGCTTAACTTCAAAATTCTGATGGAACTTAATGTGTTAGTGCTGGTATGATCACCCGAGATGGAAGAATCGGAACTAGTAGCGGAGGAACGATATGATATTATGTTCCTGGAATACTATACCTTACGTTAAGGCAATTGTAACAAGGGCGTAAGCAAAATAAGAAGGATTAGCTAATTGCTAACTGATGACACAATTAACTACTGAGACATGCAAAAGTAGGTTAAGACAGACTACCGAGATGGAATTGGTACTACGGGTAAGGTAAGACATGGCCATGATTAGACCAAAGACCTACCCTAACATCGAATATAGTATAAGGGAGAGAAAGGCAAGGTAAGACATGAGAACTAACGAGATAGCACTTGGATAATTTTTTGTACCCTCTCATAATCTTGTAACGGTAAAAGGTGATACAGGATAATGTATCTATAAGGTTACAAGTGGGGGTAAGGAAAGTGGTGAAAGAGTTTAAACGAAATGGGTAGAACTAGCTGGTTACTACAGGATGACGAGCTTATATGCCAAAATTCCTTCGGAATTACACCAGATCATGTTAGACAACGCACAGAATGACTACGAGAGACATTATATGAGGGGACCATATCATTATTCGGTAGCCAACTTTAAGGATTGGGAAAAAAGGGGAAGAAGAACCCAAAAGATTGAATGCCAGTTAAAGTTCTGGAATGGAACCCCTCTATAATTTATATAAAGTCTTAAAGGAAGTTGCATTTAACATTCGGGGACGAATGTTCTAAAGGGGGAAGGATGTTACACCCCATATCTTTGAACTCGGAAGGTCCCTTAAGTCATTTAGAAGCTAGTATGTAAGCCACTTAAGTTACGACCCTATTAAACAACTCTAAGGAAAGAGGATTGTGATACCTCGTGAGAAGGAAGGTTGGAAATAGAGTTATACGAATCCGGAAAGAGTTGGAGGCTAAGTAATCGAGTTACCTATGTAAGCTACTAACTTGGAAGTCTTACATACTTAAGCTATTGGAGTACGAACCAAGCTTGAGAAGCATGGATTGCATAGGCTCTTAAAATGAGATGAGATTACGAACTCACGAGGAAGAGGAGAAGATGACACATGGAAGCCAATAAGGAGGTGCTACGTGGCAGAACCTCAAGCAAGTAGGTGACTCACCTGCTTGGGGATCAAGTAGGTGACCCACCTACTTGAAGGTGGACCCCACTGCCACGTGGCAGCACCCCCCATTGGCCGCATGGTTGAGGTGGCCCAATAAGGGCCTGACACGTGTCACCTTTAGGGGCTAACATGTGTCACCTCATATATATATATGTGTATATGAATCTTCATTTGTTCAATTATCCAAAAACATCAGCCTAGCATGGAGAAAACAACGTGAGAGAGAGAGATAGAGAGGCAGCCATGGTTTTTGAAGTTTGAAGGTAAGTTTCTCACTTTTCTTCCATGAATTAATTATCTACGGTGTTCCTCAATTATGTGGAGGTGTATATATGTATATTACGATGCCTACAGAATGATATTTTAAGTTCTTCACTTGGAAAACTAAGAGAAAATTAAAGAGAAAACGCTAGGGCATAGACCCGTTTTTGGAGAGGACAGTTATTAGTAATATTGGTATAACTTCTTGTGTATAGCTTAGTTCCGGGTTATTCAATATGTTTTGGAAAGGTATTTCATAGGTATATAACTTTTATTTAGACTTTCAAATCCATTTTTGCTTTTAGATTCGCGAAACAGGGTGATGAAGTGTAGATGAGGTACTGCCCAGATTTGGTTTTGGAAATCCTACATGGACAACTGTGAGTATTTTGGTCATATATTTTCATAACAAATTGCTGTAGGGGTAATTAAAAATTGTTTACGAACTTTATACACATGTATATAACTTTCATTGAGGCCACAAATCTTGTTTCTTTCAATTACCCCTTCGAAACTAAGCGACAATAGAAGACGGTAGGCTGTCCAGAATTCACATTTTGATAGGTTTGGCGAGTTTTGGCCAATTTTGGGAAAAGTATTGTTTTTACTTTCAATTTGAAGCTTATGGTGTTGTTATATGATGTATTACACCCCTTGTATGCTACTGAAAGTTTAAAAATGTCGTAGAAATGCTCGACGTTTGAAATAAACTAAATTAGAATTGCTATAGTTAAATTGTCGTCGAAGGATAGTGTTGTTCGTGTGAGGTGCTGCTGCAGGAGTATGATGTGTTGTTGCAGGGCCTAAATATGTTCTAATGTGGGTTAGGGTGCTTCTGGTTGAATCCACATGACCCCTCGTTGCGTATAATGAAAGGCGTTACAAAATAAAGGCTAGACGCCCTATTGTGCTACCTTATTTTTGAATAACTCGTTTGGAGTTTATGTTGTATATTGTTGGTGTGAATCGCTATAGGTTGTTGTTGTTGGTTGGCTGTAGGTCTTAGGGACCTAATTGGAAATTTGTATAGGGCACATTATAAGGGATGTGCTGCCCAATATTCATCGACGCCTTAGCAAATTACAGAACTAGTGAGGGAAACGACTAAGGAAATAGATTCCATTAATACTAAGATGTAACCTAGGGTGTTGGAAAGTAAAAAGGGGTTGATATTCATACTACTTTCATGTTGAATAGGTTCAAAGGACGGCGAGGCAAGCAGGATAAGGAATAATTCAGACAAGGTATGTGAAGCTTTCTCTTGGCATGTTGTTGACATAGTGCGTAAAGCTATCTTTCTTTCCTGTTGGCATGTCATAGCCTTAGGTGGTTTGTGGATGAAATGTGGGAATAGTTCCATTCCTATAACTCCAAGTATGCCTCCTAATCCCCATCTACTGTTTGATAATAGAACCCCTATAAAGATTGAGTATTGCCTGTTAAGGCTTCTACGTGTTAAAGAGTAGTTTATGAAAATCTATCTCTCCATTCTCTTGATATGTACTTGGCATGAAAATGAGGTTATGATGCCATGGTTGTTCATCGAGTCCTAGAATGGGACGGGTACGAAATATCCACATAAAGGAAAGTACAGACTATATATAGTTTATTCTCTTTCTTCTTCTGGCATGTCTTAGTTGTAGGTTAAACATGATATGAGTTCCGGGATAACTCCATTCTTAGCATATCTTATTTACGTCTGAATATCAGACTTTTATAATAATTGAACTATTTCCCTGAAAACTTCTCTATGCTAAAGAGATAACAAATGTATAGGCTCCAAGTCTTACAGACTATATGTTAACAAATGTTTCTGGTTCCATAAGTGATTTGGCTTTACTTTAGTACATGTATAGGAGCCCCGAGATTATAATTGATATTGCCCATAATGGCATTTAGAAGTCACTCGATATGACTATACTACTACTCGAGTCCTCCGACAAAATTTTAATTTTCTTATATGGTCAAGTCTCTAATAATGATTTAAATTGCATATAGTTACTCACTACTCTACTCGTGTATATTGTAACACTTCTTTCCCTGAGTACCGGGCAAGGATATGTTCTCGTGCATAGTTCACTGCATTATTCCCTGAGTCCCTCAATAGAGGGCCAGGATACGTGTATAGATATATGATGATGTGTTGTAATAAGGTGGTGATGGCACTGGGGCCATGATGGTTTTATAGAGGTGATTCATCGGACCCCCAAAAGGGTCGGTTATATGATATGATTCGAATATGCATGTTTTTGTAATTCACAAAGTACAGGTACAGGTTCTGAATTGATATCTTATCCCCTGTTTCTCTATTTCGAATATACCTCCAGTGTATTATGTTACATTTTACATACTCAATACATATGTCGTACTGACCCCCTTCTCCGGGGGGCTGCATTCATGCCTGCAGATACAAATACAGATTTTGGGAGTCCGTCAGCTTAGGATTCCATGCAGATTAGTTGGAAGAGGCTCCATTGTATCGGGGCCTAGTTTTTGATATTGTCCACAGATGTATAAAAAATATTTTATCCATTCAGGGGTACGACGGAGGCCCTGTCCCGCCATATGTTGTCATTTATATGTTTAGAGGTCTGCAGACATGTATATGTGGGTTGTATAAGTCAATTTGGTTCAGCTGGGTCTATATGATGTATTGTACATGTTGTTATGTTATGGAAGCCTTGTCGGCTTGCTTGCCCTGTCATATTGTGATACAAACAAAAAGGGCTACAGGTATATGTAAATATTATCGCCCAGTAGGGCTCCGTTACATGATATTGTTTTATTTACAGTTCAATGTGACCACAGCTGATAGATATATGTACGAGGGGGGGGGGGGTCTAGGTCGAACTCCAGTCGCGACCTATAGGGTTGGGTCATGACAGATAATTTGAACCCTTATTCATGGCTTGTTAGAAAATTTAAGAGAGAATAAATCTATTTTGGGTGATTTTTGAGAGAATGAGAGGTTATAGTCCTTACAAATCAGTTAAACCCTCTTAAAATAGCCCAAATAATGTAGTATAGGGATTAAAACAATGACAAACTAATCAAATACTCCTGGTTAAAATCTGTTAGAAAACTTCTATTGGTAGAATCTACGAATTGTAGTCACTTCTATGGACCATAGAAGCCCATCTGTTGAAGTAAGAGATAAATCCTTAATATCTGAACTTTGAATCATGAGACTAAATTACAAACCTTGAAAAGGGGTATGACCCATAATTGAAACTCACAAAAAATAAAGTATTGAAATCCTATGTTTTGAAGATATGATCTACGAGACCAATCTATAGTTCGTAGATCATTCTATGATCCGTAAATTGAGGGTTCATAAATATCATTTGGTTTCTGAATTTTAGGACTCTGATTTATAAGGCACATCAATGATTCGTAAAACAAAATACGACATGTAAATCTTCTCATACTATATAAAATCAAACTTTTTCATCTTTCTAAATTTCCATTTACGACTAATTCGTATGACTCTTAAATTATTCTACAAGCCACAATTTCATCTCACAAGTCTAAGCCTAATTTTTAATTCCATCAAGTCTTATCTACGGATGACTTCCACGAGTCATAGTTCCATGTATGCCCCGTAAAGGCCTCTAGTGCTAATGAAAAATTGGTGAGTTCAGATTTCTGCTGAGCTTTTATAATCTTACGTAAGTTGGGAACTTCTAAGGTGTTATAATATTTCCATGTTGAGAACATTAGTCCTCAAATGGAGTCTAAGAAGGCATGAAAAGAGAAGGGAAATAATTTGGAACCTAATACTAAGAAGCTTAAATACGAAAATTAGAGTGACTGACTCTGAAATAAAACATTAGTATTGAACTGATTTCATGAACATGCATGCATACTGAAATGTGAGAATAAATAAAAGATATGAATATGACTTAAAGTCATGAATCTGAAAAAGAGTATCATGGAGGAACTATTACCTTATGTTGGATTGAACTAGAAGGAAAGAGGTGGGGTACTTGGCAATCATATTTTCTTTGGCTTCCCAAGTCGCTGCCTCAACTCACTGATTCCTCCAAAGGACTTTCACTGGGGCGACTTTCTTATTTCTTAAATTATGAACCTAACAGTAGATAATCTCAATTGGGACCCTTTTGTAAGATAGAGTTTCCTTCACACCAGAATTCTCTAAAGGAAAAATTGATGTTGGTTCACCAATGCACTTCTTCAATAAGGACACATGAAATAATGGATGATCTAATTCCAACTCCATAGGCAAATCCAACTCATAAGACACTTTGGCAAAATACTTGTAAATTTGATAAGGGACAACATATCTTGGATTTAGCTTCCCTTTCTTACGAAACCTCATCACCCCCTTCATATAACCTAATCATAAAGTTTGAATCAAGATCTCTTATACTCAAATAGGTATAGGATTTCTTCCTACTATAGGTAGTTCTGAACCTCTCTTTAATGAATCAAACTTTCCCCATAGCCTCATGAACTTACTTGGGACCTATCAAAGCCACTTCACCAACCTGAAACCATCCTATAGGAGACATCTCCTATCATAAAGCACCTTAAATTGGGCTGTATGAATACAAGAATGGTAACTATTATTGTAAGAAAATTTAATAAAGGAATATGATTAGCCCAAATACCTTTAAAGTCAATCATGCAAGCACTAAACATATCCTCCAAAGTCTAAATAGTCCTTTCAACCTTGCCATTTATCTGTAGATGAAAAAGCTATACTAAGCTTAAAATGAGTACCAAGACCCTTCTAAAACAATCTAGAAAAGAGAGATGTGAACTGAGTACCTCTACCCAAAATAATAGATAAAATGAGCCCATGAGCGTTTACAATCTCTCTAAGATAGAGTCTTGCATAATCCTCGACTGAATAGAAAGTTATAAATGAGAGGAAATATTTTGACTTATCATTGTTTCCATAATTAGCCATAAAGAATCATACAGTGAACATGTGTGACACAGACCTATAATGAAGTCCATATGCAAGTCTTCCAACTTCCAAGTAGAAATATCAATGTTTTGAGCCATACCATTGGGTTTCTGATGCTAAACCTTAACTTTCTGATAATTTGGACACTTAGCCTCAAACTCCTTAATAAATTTTTCATTTCATTCCACTAATAGAATTCCCATATATCATGATACATCTTAGTGGCTCCTGGCTGAATCCATCAACATCTTGAACACAAAACCGACCTTGTTAATGAAGCATACTAATATCCCCCTTGGGAGATCACATCAACGGTCTTTCAAAGATCATTCAA